>NC_137801.1:32858008-33458008 GCF_963383645.1 Muscardinus avellanarius
ACACACACAAAAAAAGATGCGCTTTTTCATGTACACTAGAATATAAACTATATAAGGTCAGGCTGTGTGTGTGTGTGTGTGTGTGTGTGTGTGTGTGTATACATTTTGTTCCCAGCTATATCTGACAAGTACATACTATGTGTTTACTAAATCTTTTTTGAATGTATATATTTTCTAAATTGGTACTAATATTTTAAAAACTTATTTGTAAGAGCTGCATATGTAGATATGAAATTTATAAATTCTGGCAAAGAGTTTACTCAATTTGCATTTTTTTGGTTTTATTTATAGTACATTTTGTCAAATGAAATCTCTAACTCTACTGTGACTTAGTATTTGGTAGCTAGTGTTCCCTTTTTCCTTAAAAAAAAAAATTGTAGCCAGATATGGTGGTGCATGCCTGTAATCTCAGTAGTTGTGAGGCTGAGACAGGAGGATCACACAGGTTCGAAGCCAGCCTCAGCTACTTAGTGAGGCTCTCAGCAACTTAGTGAGACCCTGTTTCCAAATAAAGTATAAAATAGGTCTGGGAGTATAGCCCGGAGGTAGAAAGCCTCTGGGTTCCACCCCCAGTACCACCAAAATCACAGAGAGAAATCAGAGAATTATAGTAACATATGCATATTCATGTTTTTAGCAGCACTATTCATAATAGCCAAATTAAGGAAGCTAGGTGCCCATCAATAGATGAATGGATTACAAAATTATGGGATATTCATACAATGAAATTCTACTCAGCAATAATGAAGAATAGAATAATGTCCTAGGCATAGAGAACTTATGCTAAGTGAGATTAACCAGTTAAGAAAAGTGAAGGGTCATATGTTTCCTCTGATCTGCAGAAGCCAGGGAGTAATCAGGATACCAGAGGGACTTCAGATAACGGAAGAGAAACTTCCGTGGAGCCAGGAGGTGGTCTAGGTGAAGGGGGTGGAGGGAGGATCAGTGAAGGAATCACTTCCATTGACAATGTTATGTCCATATGTAAGAATATCAGTGTCACTCTCAGTACCCTGGATGGGGAAGGAAGGGGGAATGGGGAACGAGCCGGGGGAAATGCCCCAAGTGCACTGAGCATATATGTCAATATTACAAGTACATTATGCTGTGAGACTACAGTACACCAATAAAAGTGTATTAAAATAATCTAAAAATGTGCTGAATTTGTCAACATTTCAAATTTTGTCGATCACTTGTTTTTAACCCACCAGTGAATTATACAGATTTCCTAATATCGAGCCATGGTTTGCTTCTTGAATTCAGATACTCCAGTATATAATTCAGCCTCAAAATGCATTGTGATTTATATTTAGATTTGCTTTCCTAGTTCTATTTCTTCTAGGTTACTATCTGATTTCCCTCTGAGATTGGAGAAGGTAGCCACATGTATTTGAGTAGAAGGAATACTTGCAGCTGGAATTTGATATTTTCCATAATTAGTTCTACATGGCCACGCAGAATTTCAGTTTCTAGATTACTTACCCATTTGGGTTTCTTTCCAGTTCATTTAAAAGTGTATGATCACAGTATTCGAAAACTAAATGCATTTTCCTTTTTCTCCTGAAGACCTCAATGAGATTCACGAGGTTTGGATGTTTTAATTGCTGCAAAGGATTGAAATAGAAAGTTTAGCAATGCTTTTCTAGGAAGAGTTTCTCCTTGGACCCTTTGCACATTTAAGACATTTCTTATTACTTCTGTATGCATCGCTTGTGCAAAATATTTTTATAGTTTCTCATAAGAGGAATCACTCCTGTTAAGTATCACAGAAATTCCAAGTTGAAGACATTTAAGAATTTGTCTAAAGTACCTACAATAGACAGCAACTAAACTTTGAATTCTTCTGGTGATAGCAAATAAAGTGTCAAGATACAAGCACTAAAACAAACAAACCAAAAAAAACCAAAAAAAACACCACTTTGTGCATTTTATGGAAACTCTAAATATCCAAGTAATAAATAAAATAACCTCAATAAAAATTGGAGAAAAATGGAGCCAGGCGTGGTGGTGGTGCACGCTGTAATCCCAACATTTGGGAGGCTGAGACAGGAGGATTGTGGTTCGCGACCAGCCTCAGCTACTTAGTGAGGTCCTCTGCAACTCAGTGAGACCTGTTTCAAAATAAAGAATAAAAAACAGGGCTGGGGGTGTAGCTCGGAGGTAGAATGCCCCTCGGTTCAGCTCCAGTACCGCAATAAATATCTAAGTAAATAAACTGAGGAAATGCAATAATTGAGTAAAAGACTATAAAAACACCAATACTTACTTAGCTTACACACTGGCATGGATTTGATGTTAAATGTCACCTGGGTTTAGACGCAGTCTGGATTAGAATGTTGGCTCTCAGGAATTCTGGATCCTCATTTTTAAATATGATTAAATTGCCTATTCCTTAAGCACAGCCATGTTAAATAGGCTTTTGAGCAATACTTGTACAGAGAACGAAATGAAAGTTTTATCATTTGGACCTAGTACAATGCTTGCTTGGAGCACAGGTTGGGCCACAGGGATGGATGCTTTTTGGGGTTTTGTGGAACCTGGTACCATTCCCACTCAAGAAAGTTGTTACGCAAGATATTAGGTAGAAGCTTCATTCCACTAAGCATGGAATTCAGTTTTCTAATCTAACCAGGATTTTAAAATTTAAGTTTCAAATATGCTTATAACTTTTATGAGAAATGACAAAGCAATCAAAACACCCTTATGATTAAAACTATTTGGTATGTTAGAAATAAGACTTCACTGGAAATTTAAGGTATAAAATAAAAATTTTGAAAACAAACAAAAAAAGCCTATTCTTGGAGTCTCCAGTTAGTCTATGTTTTAAATTTAATATAGTTTCATCTCTGTTCTCTAATTCTGTTGTTCGCTCTTCAGCTTAGGTGTTTGATGTGTTACGTTCCCACACTGAAGCATTTCATAAGAAATCCTTGCTTTAATTGTAAACCAAAGGAAGGATGTTGAGAAGGTAGATAGTGCCTCACCACTAGTGACTATAAAACTAATCATCTGCCGGGTGTGGTGGCGCACGCTTGTAATCCCCGCGCTTGGGAGGCGGAGACAGGAGGATCGCACAGGTTCGAAGCCAGCCTCAGCAACTTAGTGAGGCCCTGTTTCCTGGTCTGGGAGTATAGCCCGGAGGTAGAAAAGCCCCTGGGTTCCACCCCCAGTCCCACAAAGAATAAAAATAAAAAATAAATAAAACTTATATTTCAAACCAACGTAGCAGGTAGAAGCCAGGACTGTCCCAGGCAAAGCAGTATACATAGTATAGGCAGTTATCCTGCCTATACTAGGGTGACCATATAATTTAGTATATGTACCAGGACACTTTTCAAAGGGAATGTTAACCAGATAGGATACTGGGTCCAAAACTATAAATCAGGATTGTCCTGGGAAAACCAGGGATACCATCTACTATTTATCATTCATCTTCGTTGTTGCTTTTCCAGTAGACAAATCAACTTTCCAAACCCTATCCCATTTACTCAGATAGATATATAAAAAGAGGGAACACAGCATTTTGTATAAAGTAGAAGCTCAATCAATACACATTGCATGGCTCTATGTCAGCAGCTATATGCATTGTGTGTGTGTGTGTGTGTGTGTGTGTGTGTGTGTGTGTAGTACTGGGGATGGAACCCAGAGGCATTCGACCCCCGAGCTATACCCCCCAGAAATATTTTTTATTCTTTATTTTGAAACAGGGTCTCACTGAGTTGCAAAGGGCCTCACCAAGAAGCTGAGGCTGGCTGTGAACCGCGATCCTCTGGTCTCAGCCTCCCAAGCGCTGGGATTACAGGTGTGCGCCACCACGCCCGACAATGTAAGCATGGTTTGATCTCATGCACACACACAATCACAATTCTCTACAACTGTGTGACTCTGCTCAACAGTTTAGGAAATGAGAATCCGTTTTGCATTAAAAATGTGCTCAGATCTGCAAACCAACTGGCTTCCTCTGTGCTCCACTGCCCACAGGGGGTAGAAGGTCAAAGAGCGGTGGAGACAGGATTCCCAGGCAAGCTTGCTGCTTTTTGCTGCAGCAAAACCACAGTATGGAAGTGGGGCAGCTTCCCTGCCAGATGGTACGGATCCACAGATGCCAGAGCCTGCTGCAGTGCCCAAGTTTAACCTGGTCCAGTTTCCCGTCTCTGGCTGGGCCAGCAACATATCTCCTTTGAAAATGAAGCTAACTTAGCCCAGACAGTGATCTGCCTAAAGTAAAAACAAGTAGTAAGGAGGAGGAGGCAAATACCATTTAAATAACAGGAGTATGGGAGGAAAGTAAGGGCCACTGATGAAGGAAGGCGGTGTTCAGGGCACGCGTAGGTGCGACATCCCCAAAGCAGGAGTGTACATCCTGAGAGCCATCACCAGAGGCCAGGCTGGAGAAATTTGCCTTTAAACTCATTTATTTTCTTTCTTTCTTTCTTCCTTTTAAAATTTAATTTAATTAATTATTTTTTGTGTGTGTGGTACTGGGAGTGGAACCTAGGGGCTTTCTACCTCTGGGCTATACTCTTAGACCTATTTTATGTTTTATTTGGAAACAGGGTCTCACTAAGTTGCTGAGAGCCTCACTAAGTAGCTGAGGCTGGCTTCCAACCTGTGCAATCCTTCTGTCTCAGCCTCCCAATACTGGGATTACAAGCATGTGCCACCATGCCCAGTTTTTAAACTCATTTTCAAATTGGGCTACTTCCAATCCAAAAGGTACCACCTAAGCATTAACTTTATTTGAAGACTTGGGAGTGGGAGGGAGGAAGATAAAAATACTCTTTTTATTTCCGTGGCATTGGGGATTGAACACAGAGACTTGCATTACCACACCTGGCTTCAAAAGCATTGTTATTATTATTTTTATTTTTAATTAGAAAACACTGCCTGGTTCAGATACACTCAACTTAGCCCAGTGATGGGAGCCCTCTGCTGGCTAAAAAGTGAGAGAACCATTTTTCATCTTGGATGTGTTGAAAACCTTGCATATCAGATTATTATATTTTATTTATTTATTTTTTGTATTTTTTTAATTTGGAAACAGGGTCTCTTAAGCCAGCGCGGCTGGCTTCGAACCTGCGCGATCCTCCTGTCTCCACCCCCAAGCGTGGGGATTACAAGCGTGCGCCACGCCTGGCAGATATTTTAAACAAAACACTAGAATGTGTACTAGAATGAATACTGAATTTCTTGGGTATTTGAACAACAGAAGACTCACTTCAAAAGCTACATGTTCTTGAGAGCGGAAGGGTCTTGTTACTTAATTCATGGCCCACCAAATAGCAGCCTCTCCGCTGTCTGGGAGCTGTTAGAAATGAAGAATCTCATATGCCGGGCGTGGTGGCGCACGCTTGTCATCCCCGGGCTTGGGAGGCGGAGACAGGAGGATCGCACAGGTTCGAAGCCAGCCGCAGCTACTTAGTGAGACCCTGTTTCCAAATAAAATAGAAAATAGGTCTGGGAGTATAGCCCGGAGGTAGAAAGCATCTGGGTTCCACCCCTGGTATCACACACACACACACACACACACACACACAAAAAAAAAAAAAAAAAAAAAAAAAGGGAAAAAAGGAAATGTAGCATCTCAGGCCTGATCCCAGACTGCCGACCAGACTCCGAAATTCAACAGGATCCTCAAGAGACTTCTCCAAGTATTAACAATGAGAAGCATTGCTCTAAGCCTTATAGTTCTAAAAACAAAAGATTTATAGGTTTGGGGGAAAAGTGCACACTGGGAACTTATGAATCTTAGATGTCAAATTCTATCAGAGTAAAAATATTGACAACAAAAACCTTTATGTAAGACATGCGTACTTCACTGGGGAGACACTCGGTATTTCTACCAATCAGTGCAGGGACAATGGAAGCCGATGTGCACGGGCACTGGTGCGGTCCGCGGGCCCCTCTGTGTCAGGAGGGGAAAGTGTGCAGGCGCAATGTCCAGAGGAGGGCGGGGGGCAGGACTGAGCACTAGGGCGGAGGGTCTTAGGACAGTGTGGATATTTACCGACCAGAATGGAAGTACTTGAGTATTTTAACTATCTACAGCTGTGCTCATACCTTTCAGATAAACACCAGAGCAGCCAAAGTCCACAGAGATGATCAACTTGTTTCCCAAAGTTGCTGAGACCAAGGAATTTGAATCCAATGGAAAAGAAATATACTTTCAAATCCTTGGCATATCGGTTTCACCCAATACCATGATAGTATAGGTATGTGTGCACGTGGCTTTACATGTGTATGTTTATACACACAAAAACCATTAGGAAGTTTACCTACCTTCAACATACGTATTTCTCTTAGTGCTATTTTCTTAACGACAGGATCATCTTCAGATTCCACAAATTTTTTGATGGCGACGATGTGTCCAGAGGACTTGTTTCTGCATTTGAATACAACCCCGTAAGACCCTTCTCCAATCTTAGCTAATTTTTCATACTTTTCCATTAGAGCCAAAGGGCCTTAAATTATTGATTCAATGGACGGGTGGTGAAATGTTGCACCTGGAAAATAAGATGGACTCACTTTATTCAAGTGATAGCATTCCCACAGCCAACATAAAAACAGTTTTTCCAGAACGCTAAAGATTCATTTCCAGACATTAACTTCAAATCCATACAAAAATACCAAATATCCTTGGGTGTTATTTTGTATGTGTGCTGCTGAGGCGGCACTTGGACTTGTGTGTATAAATGTGTGTGTGTGTGTGTGTGTGTGTGTGTGTGTGTGTGTGTGTGTGGTGCTGGGGATTAAAGGCAAGCAGGTTACACCCTCAGCCCTTTTTATTTTGAAACAGGGTCTTGCTTGTGTCCTGAGGAAACGCTAAATTGCTGTGGCTGGCCTCAAACCTGTGATCCTCCTGTCTCAGCCTCCCAAGTACTGGGATTACAAGCATATGCCCAGCACTTGGAAGTTTGGGTTCCTTTTGTTAGTTCAGTCTGTAGTTTTCCTGGTTATCACAAAAAAATTCACGCATTAGTTCTGATAATGAGTCTGTGTTTACTTCAGTTGAATTAAAAGAATTTGTGGGAAGGAACTTAACCCAATGTATTGTTTTCATTATCCCAAAAGAAATTATTAAAGTACTATACCATGCAATGCGGCTGAAGGAACATTTCAGACCCTTGGACATGCTGTTTACCTTTCCCCTCCTAACTCACGTGAACGCGGCAGTGACTGGGAATTGTGTAACGAGGTGTGGTTTAGAGAGTTACACTGCCCCCTGGTGGACGGGATAAAGAGGTGCCGTGGACTGAGGGACCGAGCCACTTTAAAAAATAGTAACAAAATCTTTGCATGGCATTATTTCTCTTAGCTTTTATTTGTAAGGGGGACTAATTCATTGTCCCCCCCCAAAATTATGATATTGCATAAAAGCAGAAGTAGATTTCTCTAATTCTTCCCTAGTGTATTCAATTCACAGTGATTTCTAGGGAAGTGCTGGGTTTGATTTTTTTGGTTTTTGCATCATCCATTTCTGAGTATATCTGTGATATTATATTTATGATTTAGATTAAACATCAGATGATAAGTAAGGCCAGCATCACTAAATAAATCAGCCCAGGAATTAAAAATAAAAAAGCCTAATCAGAGCCAGGCATGGTGGTGCACGCTTGTAATCCCAGTACTTGGGAGGCTAAGACAGGAGGATTGTTGTTCATGTTTAAAAAAACAAACAAACAAAAAACCATGGACAGCCTCAGCTACTTGGTGAGGCCTTCTGCAACTTAGTGATACCTTGTTTCAAAATAAAGAATAAAAAATAGGGCTGGGGTATAGCTTGGGGGCAGAATGCCCCTGAGTTCCATCCCCAGTAATGAAAAAAAAAAAAAAAAAAACCCAGTTAAAAAACCTTACCCTTTAGCCA
Organism: Muscardinus avellanarius; assembly: GCF_963383645.1. Classification (NCBI taxonomy): domain Eukaryota; kingdom Metazoa; phylum Chordata; class Mammalia; order Rodentia; family Gliridae; genus Muscardinus; species Muscardinus avellanarius. The sequence goes on from NC_137801.1 coordinate 32,865,876, forward strand.
GCAGATTATTGTTGGTATAATCTAAAAGCAATTATTATAATGGCTAGCACTTAGATGACACTGTTCTGTTTACATCTAGCCTGTACAAATATTCAAATATTCTGTGAAATGGGAGTTTCTTTTATCTAATTATGTAGATGAGAAAACTGAGGTGCAGGGAAGCAATTATAATTAGAGAATCAGACCCCAGGCAGCTGGGTTCCACAGATCACAACGGTTAATCACTACAACACTGCCTCTCAGGTAATTCACAAGAAGGCACAGTTGGTAGATGTTTTATCTAGGTCTTGCTAGTAACAAAATATCAAGTGAGGAAACTGATCACTTATAAAATTTCTCACGTTTCAAATGAATATATATTTTAAAATATTCACTAATATTGTATTTTCCATTCATAGATTATCTTAATGAGGAAAAAGCATCTATTCCTATCACCATTTACAAGAGGGAAAAAGTGTTTACCTGGGTAAATGATTACTAATGGACTATTTTATACATTTTTTTGTGTGTGGTACTGGGGATTGAACCCAAACGCATTCTACCTCTGAGCAGTACCGGGGATGGAACCCAAGGGCACTGTACCTCTGAGCTACACCCCAGCCCTAGTATCTTTTTATTTTTGAAACAGGGTCTCACTGAGTTGCGAAGGGCCTCGCTAAGTAGCTGAGGCTGTCTAAGAACCGGGCTCCATCTCCCGAATGCTGGGATTACAAGCGTGCGCCACCACACCCGGCTTTATTTTTCGTTTTGAAACAGGGTTTGCCAGGCGTGGTGGCGCGCGCTTGTAGTCCCCGCGCTTGGGAGGCGGAGACAGGAGGACTGTGCAGGTTCGAAGCCAGCCTTGCTGGCTTAAGCGACCCTGTTTCCAAATTTAAAAAGTATAAAATGGGTCTGGGAGCGTAGCCCGGAGGTAGAAGGGCTTCCAGGAACCCCAGTACCACCAAAACAAACACAACAAAACAAACAAAAAAAAAACACCCCAAACCAAAAAAAAAAAAAACAGGGTCTTGCTAAGTTGCTGTGAATCTCACTAAGTTGCTGAGGCTGTCCTCAAAGCTTGTGTGTGTGGAACCCACAGGCTTTCTACCTCCAGGTTATACTCCCAGACCTATTTTATACTTTATTTGGAAACAGGGTCTCACTTAGTGAGGCCCTTTGCAACTCAGTGAGACCCTGTTTCAAAATAAAGAAAAAATAGGGCAGGGGGTGTAGCTCGGAGCTCAATGCCCCTGGGTTCCATCGCGAGACCCGCAGGGGAAAAAAAGAGATTTACAGAAATTAGAACTTTTGCACACTGACATGTAGACAAATGCTCATAATATTATTATTCATGAACCTCAAACTGGAAATAATCCAAATGTCTGCTAACCGATGAAGGAACAAAATGTGGGCTGCCCACACAATGAATACTTGTTCAGCAATAAAAAGGAATAAACTTCTGTGCACACTATAATGTAAATGAATATTTTTTAAGAAGAGAAAACAAAAATTACAAGCTCTAATACGTAACGCTAGGTGAAGGAAGCCAGATACGAAACCCCACATCTTTTATGATTCCATATGCATGAAATCCCCACCTGGCGTGGTGGCATGCACCTGTAATCCCAGCCGGCAGGCAGAGGAAGGAGGATCACAAGTCCAGACCACCCTCAGCAATTCAGTGTGACTCCCTGCAACTTAGCGAGGCACTGCTTCAAAACAATAAAAAAGGGGCCTGGGGAGATAGATTGGAGGTAGAATATACCTGGGTTCAATCCTCAGTACCCGACCCCCCCAAAAAAAAAATTTCTAGAAAATGACAATGTGCCACCAAGAAGGAAGGATTTGACATCTTCTTTGCACTTTTTGCAAAAATGCAAAACCTGAACCTAATTATGAGAGGCAGTAGACAGACAAATTGAAGGGCGTTCTACAAATAACTGGTTTTGTGCTCTTAAAGTCAAGGTCATGAGAGACAAAGGTCAAAGTAGTGTTCCAGGTTAAAGGAGACTAAGAACGAAATGCAATGTGAGCTCCTGAATTCATTGGATTCCTGAGTGAGGGAAATAATCATAAAGCATGATACTGGGCTAATTAGAAAAAATCTAAATATTGTCTATGGATTAGATGTTATTTTATTTATTTACTTATTTATTTTGTAGTACTGGGAATGGAACCCAGGGGCATCTGACCTCTGAGCTACACCCCTAGCCCTGTTTATTCTTTATTTTGAAACAGGGTGTCACTAAGTAGCAGAGGGCCTCACTAGGTAGCTGAGACTGTCGGAGAACCGCAATCTTCCTGTCTCAGTCTCCTGAATGCTGGCATTGCCCTGGCTAGATGTTAAAATTCTTGATTTTGGTAATTTGTACTGAGTTATATAAATAAAGTCCTAGTTCCTAAGAAATAAATGCTAAAGATTTAATGGTGAAAAGGGACATGACACTTGCAGCTTACTCTCAAATGGTACCCCAAAATGGATAAACACACAGAGAAGAGCATGCACAAATGAGAGAAGGGACATGGTAAAAGGAATGAGGCACCTGTGCAAAATTAATGACCTTGGATGCATGAAGTCTGTGTGCTACCTTGTGCATCTGAAATTATGTCAAACTGAAGCAACTGAAAGGAATCTTAGCTAACTTTTCTTGTATATATCTACTTTCATCACACCCAAAACATCTTTCAGCATCAATCCCTTCAGCTCTCATCCTTCCTCAGAACTGTCTTGTGAACTTGTGTCAAGTTCAAACCACAGTATGATATTTACTTTCCTCCCCACCCACACCTCTGCTCACCTTCCCAGCAATGGCTCCTGACTTCAAAGTTTACCAAATATTTGACTCTGAATGTAATGAAGTTCTGAGGATAGACAGGCTTAGACTTGGACCCAGGGTGATCACAGAGACATTCAGACAGACAGGTAGATACACAGATACTCAAGTGGATCATTACATTTTTTTTTGAAATGTTCCCAAGTTTTGAGGTTAGCAAAACAATGAACATGGGAAACACCGAGAGCTGAATTATTTTTATGACTATCACAGATCAAGGGTTTCTGTAAGCCCAAAGTATGCACTAACAGAGGGAGGGCAAGGCTAAGGCAGGGAGAGGAGGAGGGGGTAGAAGACAAATTAATTTCTGAAAGGTCTAAGAACATTGCACTTGGCTTTAGAAGAGATGAGAGAAAGAAGAGCTTTTCAAGAGCAGCCCGATGGGCTCGGAATTCGACAGGCCATGTGTCACACCTGCTGCTGTCCTCCCTCCTGTCTCCAATGAAACCAAATGTGATTTTTTTTTTTTTTTTTTTTTTTTTTTTTTTTTTTAGTACTGGGGATGTAACCCAGGGACATTCTACCTCCGGGCTACCTCCCCAGCCTATTTTTTATTCTTTTTATTTATTTATTTACGTTTTTTGGTGTGGTACTGGGGGTAGAACCCAGAGGCTTTTTCTACCTCCAGGCTATACTCCCAGACCTATTTTATACTTTATTTGGAAACAGGGTCTCACTAAGTTGCTGAGAGCCTCACTGAGTCACTGAGGCTGGCTTCGAACCTGTGTGATCCTCCCGTCTCAGCCTCCCAAGCGCTGGGATTACAAGCGTGCGCCAACACGCCTGGTGGTAGTCTTTTTATTTTTTGAAAAAGGGTCTCATCGAGTTGTGAAGGGCCTCGCTAAGTAGCTGAGGCCTTCTGAGAACCCAGAGCATCCGGGCTCCGCCTCCTGAATGTTGGGATTACAAGGTGGCCACCGTGCCCGGCTCCAAATGTGTATTTATATCTAATAAAACTGACCAGGAAAACGGGCTACCGAGTCATCCTCATCTGTTTGATAAACGTAATGCTGGGTTACTGCACTTCAAGAGAACACATACCAACTTACACACTAGTCTTGGTGACAATACAATCGGAATAAGGTCATCCTCAGAAGACTCCACATAACAGATTGTTAAAAATATCACATTTCATGGGTGCACCTACAAGTTTGTCAAAACTCACATTATTTTCAAGTATCTAGTCTGTGTGTGTGTGTGTGTGTGTGTGTGTGTGTGTGTGTTCCTGAGATGGAACCCAGAGTCATTCTACCTCCAAGCTACATCCGCAGCCCTATTTTTTATTCTTTATTTTGAAACAGGGTCTCACTAAGTTGCAAGGACCCCACTAAGTAGCTGAGGCTGGCCTTGAACTGCGATCCTCCTGTCTCAGCCTCCCGAACGCTGGGATTACAAGCGTGTGCCACCACGCCCGGCTTCAAGGCTGGTCTTGAGCCTTCATTAATGATTATTTCCCCTGGGTGGCTGCCCACCGGTCCCCCACCCTCCCGCGACCTCCCAGGACGGAGGCCCGCCACTCCCACCTCCACCCCGCCCTTCTCTCGGGAACTTCCCCGGGCCTCCCTATTGGGGATCCTGCACGCAGACCCCTTCTCCCTCTGCCGGCCGCGGACCCTGCACTTACCGCACGTAGCCTGGAGCCTGGACCGCCGGGCCCGGGCGGTGCAGGTGGCTGTGCTGGCGCCGCAGTCCCCAGCGAGCCGAGCAGCGGCCGCGTTGCCCGGACAACCGGGACGCTCAGGCCGCGCGGGGCGGGAGCTTCCGGACGCCGCAGCCGGGTGTGAACATAGCAACCCAGAACGCGAGGAAGGCGCCTAGGAGACAGTGCAACCAGTGAACACCGGGGTTACTCTGAGTCCTGTTCCTTCCAGGGGCATCCAGAGCACAGAAACCAAGCACACAGAGGTGCTGAGCTGATTAGTAGCTCCCCTACCTGGGCAGAACTTCGTTGGCCAAATGCGTAATCATAAACCATTAAGTCTTCCATCTTACTATATTGTGGAAATTGCTTTTCAGCAAACTTCCCCTGGCTTTTCTGAGACAAACGGCCAGCTATTAGTCATAATTCAGCAAGCTTCCTACTGGTCGTGGGCTGATTCAGAATAAGACACGGGTTTGCCACCCAGTGGGAAAGAAAGTCCAGCAAACAAACAGTATAATGAACACAGTGTAGAAATAAACGTGCTAACCTCTGGGAAGAAGTCAATGCCTAGCATTCTGTTTCCAAGACTCAAAACACGAACTAGATGTTAGCGAACACATTCATACCCCATCGTGGCCAGATTTAGGGGGACAGACTTCACGTGGAAATTCAGATCCCCTCCCCCTTTTGCAGTACTGAGGATGGAACCCTGAGGCATTCTACCTCCGAACTACACCCCATCCCGACTTTTTATTCTTTACTTTGAAAGAGGGTTGCATTGAGTTGCAAAGGGCCTCACTAAGCGAGCCTGTCCAGGAACCAGGATCCTCCTGTCTCAGCCTCCCCAATGCTGGGATTACATTATATTGCTACAATTCCCCATTTTTAGCAAACAAAATCAAACCTTTTATCTTCCTCCTTCATGAACAAACACATTTTCACCAAACTCAGATCCACTCAACTTACCCATTTCCACAGGGTTCCTGTCCTCATGCTATAAAACTTTTCACTAAGTATAAGATTAACCACATTATACGCACACACACTGGGCTCTTAATTTTTACGGTATTTGTCTCTGAAATGCTGGCCTCCTGGCTGTTTTTCTTTTTTATTCTATTTCATTTTGAAACTTAAGTTGCTGAGGCTGACCTTGAACTTGCAATCTTTCAGAGTCGGCTTCCTTAAGTACTGGGATTGATTACAGGTGTGCACACCATACCCGGCCATCTAGCTACTTTTCTGTTAAGGAATCTCTTTATGACCCACTCAGGCTGCTGGCCTGTTCATCTGCTCCACGCACCCCACACTCTTCTGAATTCAATGTCACTATTCTTTCAACATTTCTGCATGTCAAGGCTACAGCTTCCTACCTTCGTTTTCTTCCCTGCACATGATAAATACTTTATCAACAGCCTGGTCTACATGTCTGCAGAAAGGCGTTCCTTTCCCCAAAGAAGAATTAGGCACAGTCGCTTGTTATCTCCTTTTAGTAACACTTACTGAATTTACCTGTATTCACTCAAGTGAGCTCCATATTTTCTCCAGTGCCCATAATGTACCTGGGTTTACTGCAAATACCAATACATGCCAACTGACTCACAGATGTTCAAGTCTTTGTTGTAATGAGTTTTGACTACATTTATTTAATAAGCTTCAAGTTTATTTTATGTAAACCCTTTTATCCTTACAAGACATTTTGAATAAAAATGCTTTTTGACAAAGCAAAAAATTAAAAAAGTTAATTTCTCTTGTTGCAAACAGTGAAAATCATTTCTTGCAACCTAATTCCTGGAGAAAGTCTAGTTTCAGAGGGAAAAATGCTAGATTTTATTTTAGTGGACAGTGGATATACTGCAAGTTTTGTATCCAACAGTCTGGCACAGTGGTTTTGTTGGTACTGGGTAGGGATTGAATCCAGGGGCATCTACCCCCAAGTTACACCCCTAGACCTATTTTTTATTCTTTATTTTGGAACAGGGTCCCACTAAATTGTGGAGGGCTTCACTAAATAGCCGAGGCTGGCCAAGAACCTGTGATCTGTCTGTCTCAGCTTCCCAAGTACTGGAATTACAAGCATACTCCACCATGCTGGGCTAAAAGATTACATTTTGGAACAAGTGCCTCCATTCAAATCTTTACTATTTATCATTATAGGCCTCAGGAATTTCGGTGCCTCTTTCTTCATCTATGAACTCAATAATACCTGTGGTGTTTGCCCATTATTTTCTATAGCACATACCTTCACTTCTGCCAGTAATGGTGAAAACTGATAAAACCTATCTGCCCTTTATTTCCTGGTCTCTACTAAAATCAGATACATACTCGCAAGGTGAATGATGCACTATTTGCCTATAAATAACTGACCTTTTTTTTTTGGGAAAACAGTATCTCACAATTAGCTAACAAGATAGGGAGTCTGAATTTCAATCAATATGAAATAGTTTTCAACATTTAAGTGAATTGCTCTCTTCTATCATATGAGTGTATTTTTAGGTGAAGTCGAGATATCTTCATTTTTAACTCATTAAAGATGATTCTCTGTGAAGCAGGTGATCTTTGGATCAGTCAAAAAGCACCATTTTTTTTTTTGTGTGTGTGTGTGTGTGTGTGTGTGTGTGGTACTGGGGTTCCAGGAAACCCTTCTACCTCTGGGCTACACTCCCAGATACCATATATATATATATTTATTTATTTGGAGACAGGGTCTCTTAAGCCAGCAAGGCTGGCTTCGAACCTGCATGATCCTCCTGTCTCTGCCTCCCAAGCGCAGGGATTCCAAGTGTGCGCCACCACGCTCGGCGAAAAAAAGCACCAATTTAAATCTAATCTCCACAGATGGTTCTCATGCTGGGGTGTACATCAGAATAATTAATACAATTTTATAAAAGTAAAGGTAACAGGCCTCACCCCCAAAGATTATGACTTCAGGGATTTCTTTAAAGCTCATAGGTAATGAACAAGCAGTTATATACTTCATTTTTAGAAACTATCTCTTAAGTTAAATGTGATGATTAACCTTTTTTGAGATATGATTACCTTTATGTAATTTATAGGTCTTGGAACTGGAGAAAACAGTGGTTTATGAAAAGGATCAACAACCTTGTCAATAAATGCTAAGAATGGAACCTTGATTTCTTGAAAATATTTTCCATGAGTCTGTTTTTTTTTTTTTTTAGCAAATTGATGTTATACTAAAAAGATGTGTTTTAAAATTGTCATTACAATATCATGTGTGGGAAAAGTGATAAATGGACACAATTGCCGTGATTATACCACCTACAATTTTAGAAATGGGAAATGCTCAAAAGTCAAGTAAATGACCCAAAGTCACAGCGATGGGCAATAGTAGAAATGGTGCCTCTTGAGCACCCACACTGATTCTTTCCACATAGCCTTACCTCCACCATGGTCCTGAGCTCCAGAACTGCACTGCCCAACACTCTCCCTTCCTTTCTCTAACCCAGGCTGTGGCAAATTATTTTCTGTAATGGGTCAGACAAGAAACATCTTAGGCATTGCAGGCTATTGTTTCTTTGAAACCACTGGACTCTAACATGTAACACAAATGTAGACAATGACAACAGGTAATTGAGTGCATGGTGCCATTTTCCAACAAACTTTTATTTATAAAACAAGCAGTGGCCAGACTGGGCTGAAGACTAACCATCTCCTCTGCTCTAACACAATGTGTTTGATTTTCCTGACCAGAAGTAGAAGATTAAAGCTGCCCTTTTCTCAAAAGTGGGAATACAGGCGGAGACAGGAGGATTGTGGGTTCAAAGCCAGCCGTGGCAATGCAGTGAGGCTCTCAGAAATCTAGTGAGATTCTGTTTTCAAATAAAGAAATAAAATTGGGCTGGGGGATGTAGGTGGGAGATAGAATGCCTTTAGATTCAATCTCCAGTACCAAAAAAAAAAAAAAAAGGGAATATTACTGCTTCATTCATGATTACAGGTTTTATAAAAGTCATGATTTGAAGGTTTTTTTTTTTTTTTTTGGTATTGGAGAGTGAACCTAGAGGCCTTCTACCTCTGATTTTATTCTATCAGCCTCATTTGATTTTTTATTTTGAAATGGTCTGAGTTGCTGCAACTGGCCTCAAACTTGCAATCCTCCTGTCTCCACCTCCCAAGTACTGGATTAGAGGTGTGTATTAGCACATTCCACTGGTTTGAGGGATTTCATCATGACTTGAGGGCACTTAAAGGCTGAAGTGCGAAACAAAGTTTTGTTTTTAATATGCTTTAGTGTTTGTTTTTTGGTGGTACTGACAGTGGAACCCAGGGGCTTTCTACCTCCAAGCTATACTCCCAGACCTATTTTATATTTTTATTTGGAAACAGGGTCTCACTAAGTTGCTGAGCGCCTCACTAAGTAGCTGAGGCTGGCTTTGAACCTGTGTGATCCTCCTTTCTCAGCCTCCCAAATGCAGGGATTATAAATGTGCGCCACCATGCCCAGCTGCTTTAGTGTTTTTATATACAAACTAAGGCACATGACAATCTACTATACAACAGCATGTTAAAAAACATGTTTATTTTACACTATATACAATCAAGAACATATTTAAAACCATTATCAATTAAAATAAATGAAGACCTTAAATCACAATTTAGTTTGTTCTTAGTGTATATCCACATTAAATATAAAGAACATATACCAAAGAGCCCAAAGTGTACATTTTGCTAAAACTTGCTATATACATATTCCATTAGGGGAAAAAATGAATTTAACCAAACCTAACTTCCTGTGACATGTAGTAACCATTATAGTGTTTGTATGAGGTAGTAACTAAATTATTTTGGCCATGTAGTAATACTCTAAATCAAAAGAAATATGAAAGTAATCATAAAACAAGTCCAAGGAAAGTAAAACTTCCACTAGAAATTTGAATCACTTTACTCTATGGAATGTTATAGTTCTTCAATGTGATGATATGAAATGTCTAGTGTGGACTCTTTAATAATGCTAATTTATTCTTTGTGTATACTGTAATTCAGACAACAATTGCAGTGTTACATCATGGTACCGCTACTCTGTGATTTAAATGGGTTTGAAGGTATTTTTGAAGCATAGACAAGCAATCTTAGAGGATTCTGTTTACATATAAAAAGATCAGTTGTTCTACCAGGTGATTAATTGGTTTGTTTCACAGAGAAAACAATCCGAATACATTTAAAAGATGTTGTGGAACCAAATGCATGTTGTCAATGTCACAGCTTACTTTTGTGACTTAATACATCACATCTCAATACTTGTGCAAATATAAACACCAGTGTACTTGCATTAAAATTAAAAACAAGTTTATAAAATGATTACAGCCTCCATTACAATTTTAAAAGTTATAAGATTTATATTCATATTACTAAATTACATATAATAAAAATACAATAATGTTAAATGTGTTGTTTCATTGCCAGCATCCCATTCTGTAATATAACCACACCCAAGAATATACTAAAGAATTCTTAAAATATTAACCCAATTGCATTTTCATCAACATTTACATCTGTACAGATAAGATACTTACTTGTACATCTCATAAAAGTACATTATCTACATAAATTCTTAGTGTGTCTTCAGCAATATGAAGTTTCACAGAAAAATACTGCCTATATGTACAAAGATTACATAACAATGAATTAAGCACTTGTGTGGTTCAATATGCTAAATATATCCATACCACTTAAAACAAAAATTTCCCCCATCTTGTCTCATGCCACAATAAATTACAAGTAACTGAAGCCAGGTTACTGCAGCTTTTGTACAGCTTCGAGCATCCGTTAGTGTTGCAGCGGGAGTGTGCCTTCTTTCTACAGTTAACTGTCACAGTACATTTCTCAGTAACTGTTTTCATGACCCGCCAAGATGTATAGATTGCTATTTGCTGTGGGGTTATCAGTTGGCCTACTTTCCAAAACCACGACCCTAAAAGTAATAAACAAAGAATATAACAAAACAAAGTTATTCCTGAAAATTCATGTTAGCAGAAAAATGACCCATTGCTTCTCTATTATACACCTCTACAAACGATGGGCAGAAATCACTTGCTTCTGCTGTGCTTAAAGGCCAGGTATAGCTCTGGGAGGTAATGCTGCTGCCCACCACTCCACCTCAATGTTCTAGGAGTCAGGGGTGAAACCCACGATACAGAATCATCTGGGGAAACTTAATTCTTACTACAAATTGTAAAGCAATCTGCAGTTTAAGACTTAGAACTTCAAAATTATATTTTGTACTAAAACCAAAAATATTTATAAATAGATGGTACTTCTTTCTTGCACTATAAATCAGACTATTAGAATGCTATGTCTAATGTAAAACAATCCTTATAGAACTATAAATTTCTGTTACTTGAATATCAGGTTTTTCAATGTCATTTGGAAAGTAAATTGTTCAACACATTGCAGAAATTTTAATTCTCTTAAAAAAAAAACAGTTTCATGCTGGATTTAGAAACATGTTTAGTATTCTACATTTAATATGTCTGTTTGCATACCTGTCAGATCCAAGCAGCCTAAAAATTCTTGTGCTGTCTGAAATTTCTTGTGTTACCTGTTCAATTAAAATAAAAATTTAATTTCTGAAATTAAGTATACAAAATCTTATGAGTATTTCATTACTTTGAAATAGAAATGTAATCCCCAAGATAAATTCTTTCACAACGATTTGTTGTTAGTGTCTAAGCGTGTCAATATATTAGTCTAAAAAATGTGATTAATTTGGAATTAGTCATAAAACACAGGTCAAGGAAAACTACTTGTTAGATTATATAGACTTCCAGGGGAAATTTTATTTATTTATTTATTTTTGGGACTGGGGATGGAACCCAAAGGCATTCTACCTCCGAGCTACACCCCCAGACCTATTTTTATTCTTTATTTTGAAACCGGGTCTCACTGAGTTGCAAAAGGTCTTACTAAGTAGCTGAGGCTGTTCTTGAAAAACAATCCTCTGGTCTCAGTCTCCCGATTGCTGGGATTACAAATATGTACCACCACGCCTGGCTTCAGGGAAAATTTTAAATGAAAAGCATTAAGTTCATTTTATTAATCTAAAATGGTTTGTTATATATATATATTTCCTTACTGGGGATTGAACCCAGAGGCATTCTACCTCAGAGCTATACCCCCAGCTCTATTTTTATTCTTTTATTTTTGAAAAAAGGGTCTCACTAAGTTGTGGAGGGCCTCACTAAGTAGCTAAGGCTGGCCAAGAACCTGTGATCCTCCTGTCTCAGCCTCTCAAGTCTTGGGATTTACAAGCTGAGCCATCAGGGCCAGCTCTCATTTTATTTTGAGACTGGGTGTCACTATGTTGCCCAGGCTGGCATTGCACTTGTAATCCTTCTTTAGTCTCTTGAGTAGCTGAGATTAATATTTTATGAAGAAATATACACTTTAAGAAGACTTCAGCATGGCCAAGTGTGGTGGTGCACACTTGTAATCCCAGCATTCAGGAGGCAGAGACCAGAGGATCGCAGTTCGCAGACAACCTCAGCTACTTAGTGAGGCCCTCTGCAACTCAGTGAGACCCTGTTTTAAAAATAAAGATTAAAAGGGGGGGGGGCTAAAGGTATAGCTCAGAGGTACAATACCCCTGGGTTCCATCCGTAGTACAGCAAAAACAACCAACCAAAACCAAAACCAAAACCCAAGACTTCAGTGTGACCAGTGACCAGTTGGGGAAGAAGAACACAGAAGACATCTTCTTTCTTCACAGCTTACTGAACACAAAATACTTCAGTATAATGGAAGTAACTCCTTCCCCAATAAGTAGGCTAACATGAGCTAACAAAACATTTGATTTTGAAACTAAATTTATTCCATCAAAACCCTTACCATTAGTTATTCCAGAGATGCTAGAGATTCTTAGGTCTGTGGTAAGCTAGCACCTGAAGGAAAGCACACACTCTCTTTGGTAACAGGGGCGCATTGCACTACAATTCCAGCATTTTTGAGGGTTGCCTACTAGAAGGACATGACAGTTTTGGAGATGCTGAACTGATTTTTTGAACAGCTTCCTTATCCTTCTTAAAGAACCATTCTCCATCCTGCCTGCAATGCCTTTCTTCCTCTGACTAGTGATTTTCAGCTCTGAACTATTCTCAGCTCCGTGTTGTGCATTCCCCTCTGTGAGTCTGAAACAGCTTCCTGAGAAGTGAGCCTGCGTGTGGGGGATTACTGCTAGGAGATGAACTGCGGCCTTTCTTCAGTGCTTACACAGGTCATGCACATGACAGGCTCTATTTCATTTCATCTTGACAACTCCTAATTCACAGGTGAATATAGGTAGAGAGAAGTTAAGTGGCAGGCTACAGTTACCCTACTACTAACAGGGTTGAGACTTGAACCTGGGTGCTCCAAATCCAGAACGCATGCTCATGATCACTAAGCTATACTGCTTACTTTGCTAAAAGAAATGCTCTAAGTTTACGTATTTGTTGTGATAGACCAAGTGATACTACTGAGACTGGCTTGGGGTTTCTAGAATTTCTGGTGACTTTACTTGGCTGTAATGTTCTAGAAGGCAAGTACTACATCTTGTCTGTGTTTATAACATGTTCAGGTTTCTGGCACAAATGCTGAACTGAATTGACTATGCCACATGACTTAAATTGTTCCTGTAAGGTAGGAAGGGCTCATGAGATGCAGCTGAAGGCTAAGGAGAAGGGGCAAAGAAACTATAAACATCAAGTGAATCAGGACAACAGAAAGAGGAAGTAGGCTGGCTTTGAGAGGAATGCAGAACTCTTAATTTATTGCCTACATGGTAGTTAACAGTGCCCTGGGACTGAGTGCGCTGGCACCAGCACTCATTCTGGGGCTGGGAAATTTGGGAGAAATCATAATTGGCTCACTTTCAGAAGGATTAGAAAGTTCTTGTTCTGAACTTGAGTGTGATTATCTAAAAGCACATCAAATACGCGTTGAAGTTGGGTAAGGGAGAGGGGTGGTGCTATGGTATTTACCGCTGGTCTTATCACCAGACTGAATATAGTAAGTATTAATAAAGTTAGCAAATGGTACCATTTAGGAATTTTCTAAAGTTAAGAACTGTTTGAAATAGATTTGATAATATCTTAAGACTATTTTTAAAAAGTTAATAAAGTTTTATTTATTTTTTTAGATACAAGGTCTCATTATGTTGCCAAGGCTGGCCCAGAGATCCTGGGCCAGAGATCCTCTTGTCTCAGCATACAGAAAAGCTGGCACTAGATGTGCATTACCATGCTGGGTTTCTTATGACTACTTAATGGGCATGATTTTTTAGATTACTTACCTCATTAGATCTAAAACTTCTGCCTTGCATTCCATGTTTCCAGAAAGCTAGCACACTGTCTTGTAGACAAACTAGCAGGCAAGAACAGCTCAATTACTGTTAATAGTACAAAAGTTCAACTGATAAGCATCATTTCATTCCTGTCTTGTAAAGCAATATTTCAAATAGCTAATGTTAGCTAGTTCATATATATAAAGAACAATTACTTAAAATATTTTGTTATGGATTTTTTTTTTAGTGCTGGAAATTAAACCCAAGGCCGCATGCATGTTAGGTAGGTGCTCTACCACTGAACAACATTCCAGTGCTTTTTATTTTAACACAGGGGTCTCACAAGGTGATGAGGCTGTCCTTGAACTTGCCATCTCCCAAACTCTTGGGATTACAGGTGTATGCCCCTGCTGCTTTAATTTTTTTTTGTTCTGATACTTTGAAACTTATATACTTGAAAATAAAATACTGCAAACACATAGAAAATATAGAAAACAGCATAAAAAGGCACATATTTACAATGTAACTGCCAAATGCCCTAACCTTCTGCCACATTTGCCTTTTGTTTTAGATAAAAATAAAGCTGGCATCCTCTATATACCTACTATCCCCCATCCCATCCTGCTGGCCTTCCTCAGATAATTGTATTATAAATTTGGTATTCATCATTCACATGGATATTTATATTACTTTTACACTATAAGCTTACATTATCATTATATACTTTATATTCAATATTTCTAATATCACATATTTGGAATTATTAACATTTTAGTTCATCATCATTATAAACAATGCATGATCATCTTTTTTTTTTTTTCTTTTTTTTTTGTGGTACTGGGAATGGAACCCAGGGGCTTTCTACCTCCTGGATATACTCTCAGACCTAGTTTTAAATTTTATTTGGAAACAGGGTCTAAGTTGCTGAGAGCCTCACTAAATAGCTGAGGCTGGCTCCGAACCTGTGCAATCCTCCTGTCTCAGCTTCCTAAGTACTGGGATTGCAGGCATGTGCCACCACACCCGGCTTTCTGTACATCTCCTTGAGAACATGAACTAAGCTTTCTCTGAGAAGTAGAAATCCTGAACACTGGACATATGCATAAACAAAGCAAATTTTAGTTCTGCTTTTTTTGTGTGGTACTGGAGACTGAACCCAGGAGCACTCTACCTCCAAGCTACACTCCCAACTCTTAACTTTGAAACAGGGTCTCACTAAGTTGAAGAGGGCCTCACAAGTTGCTGAGACTGGGTGCAAATCTGCGATCCTATCTCATCCTCCCAAGCACTGAGATTATAAGTGTGTGACAAGATGGCCTAGTTCTGCTTTTTATATTTGCATATTTGATACATATTTTTAAATTGTATTTGGTGAAGAAAAAAATCTGATTTTATTTTCTGAAGATAACCAATGGTACCAGAATCATTTGTTGAATAGCCCGTGACTTCCCCAGACACATAGTACCAAGTTTCCATTCCAAGTGGGTCTGAGTCTTCTTTTCTGTCCCACTTTTTAACTTATACCTGTGTCAATATCACATTGTCTTAAAACACTATAGTATGGTATGGACATATTTTTCAACATTTATTTTACTCTTCTTGGTCTTTGGCTCTTTCATATGAATCTTATGATGAATTTATCAAGTGCCACAAATCACTCTGGATTTTTTATTGCAAAAATACACTGAATCTGTGGATTAATTTGTGAAAAACTGACATCTCTCTCACATTGAGTTATTTTGTAATTTAAAAAAAAGATGTTTTTATTTTGGCCATGCTGGGGGTCAAACCCAGGGCCTCATACATGCTAGGCAGGTGCTTTACCACTGACCTACACTACTAGCTCCACATTTGAGTCTTTCTACACTTGTATAAGACGATGTTTTTTTATTTTTTAAAATGTTCTTTTATGCCTTTAAATATTACTTTGGATTTTCTAGACAATGGTCTTTAAAATTTTTTTTTTTTTATTTTGGTCTGTTTTTGCCATACTGGGAATTGAATCCAGGAGCATTCTACCTCCAAACTATATCCTCAACCCTATTTTTAAATTCTTTTTTTTTAAATAAAATTTTTATTGGTGCATTGTAGTTATACACCTTAATGGGATAAAAAACTTGTGGCGATATACATGCACATATCACCCAATCAGCCCCTACCCAATCCCTAACCCTTTCCTTCCCCCTCCCTCCTTCCCATGCTTGGCTTCCTGATATTCTTTGATATGTTTAAGTACATCATGTGCATTAAAGAGTTTCCCTCCTCCCCCTCCCATCCCCTCAGATAGGTCACCTTAATTGCTTCTTCATCCTTCTTCATCTAGAGTTCCTCCTGTTACCCATTTCTTCCTACTTTTTGCACATTAGGAAAAGCAACTGATTTCTTATTATTTGTGACATTTCACTGTGAATGCCATAAGTTTGTTCTCCCTTATGGCTGGACAAAATTACATTGTGTACATATCCCATAGTTTTGAAATCCACTCATCTGCTTGAAGGACATCTTGGCTGGTTCCACAGTTTGGCAATGGTGAACTGTGCAGCTATGAGCATGGTTGCTCATGCATTAGTTTGGTATTTTGGTTTTCATTCATTCTGGTAGCTACCCAGAGGTGGTATTGCGAGATCATATGGTAAGATCATTTTCCTTCTTCTGGGGATCTTCCATACTATTTTCCAAAGTGGTTGTACCAACTTGCAATCCCACCAACAATGTATTAGAGCTCCTATTTTTCCATATCCGATCAATTAAAGTTTCTTTCTTCCTTGGAAGTCCTTTTAGTTTTCACACTTATTTGCACTTACTGAAATCCTGAAAGCCAGAAGGTGAGTAACTCTGACAAGATGATCCACTCACAACCAATATTTTTTTAATAGAGATCACTTGAATCTGGGAATCTGCTGAGATGAGGTGAGGCAGTGGTAGCTTCTAGTGCTTCCAGGCCACACGGTTGGAGGGACACTCTGGCTCTTTGCTGTGGAGCAGGCCCTGGTCCCTGCCCTGCCGTGCGATAGGCTCCAGACCCGACCTCGTCATGTGGCAGGCTCCGGGCCTGACCCTCGCCGGCTCCAGACCCGGCCCCTGTGCATAGCAGGGTCCAGTCCCCGTCACTGTGGGTAGGACGTCTACAGAGGTTCCCATTTTTCCATATACATACATACATACATACATACATACATATATATATATATGTATATATATATAATTTTTTTTTTAAGTAGGAGAAAACGCATGTGCCATTTGCAGAAGATGGGAACCCGAATCCCTAGCAGCAATGGATTTTGTCTCCCCACCTAAGGTGGAGGCCCACAGCCTCACCACAAAGAGTGGGATCCACTGCTCCAAACACACCTCCACCCCCAGTGCAGCGCAGCGCAGTGCAGAGGAGCATGGCACACATGAGCACCGAGGTCGCTGGTGCAGCAAGCTGGCCTGGCCATATGGGCGGGGCTCCTTCCAACTTGCCCGGACATTTTTCTTACATAGTATGTTGTCCAGATTCCTGTGCATGTGTGGCAGGAGCAGTCTATTTTTGGGGAGATTTCTTCAAAAATTCAAGGTAGACTGGATTGGATCTGTCTGCCTCTCCTGAACATTGGTCGTTGCCACCACCGTCTTGGTCCATCTCCATGAAACTTTTTCTTACATAGTATGTTTTCCAGAGTTCCCGAGTATGTGTGGCAGGATCAGTTTACTTTCGGGGAGATTTCTTCAAAAATTCAAGGTGGTTTGGATTGGATCTGTCTGCCTCTCCTGAATACTGGCCGCTGCTGTTGACACTACCTTCTTTGTCTCTCTAAAGTAGTTGTTGTTAAGAATTCCTGTGCATGTGCAGCAGGAGCAGTCTGCTTTCTGATCTCTTCTAGGATGTCCCTCCAAAAATCACTTTTCTTGCATTAGCGGGTACCACGCTGCTGTCTTGCCTCTAATTCTGCCATTTTCCACTCTCTCTCCTATATTTCAGATAGGAAGCCACGACAGGAAATGTCTCTGTATGTTGTCCCAATCACCTACTGAACCAAAATCTGCTGTCCAGGGTTTCTCAGAGGGATGCACGTCCTATGCGGCCGCTGCCAAACGTCACCGCTGTGGCCGCGGTTGCCACTGAGGCTGCAGCTGCTGCCATCTTCCTCCCTCTTCAATATTTTTCAATAAAAGAAAACAGTACGTGTCCTTCACAGAAGTTGGGGGCCTGAGCACCTAGCAGTAATGGGTCCTATCTCCCCACCAAGAGCAGAGGCCCACAGCTTCACCACGGAGAGTGGGTTCTGCTGCTCCGAGCACACCCTGGCCCCCAGCGCTGGCACAGAGGAGCCCAGCGTAGAGGAGCGCCCTTGTCTCCTGGAATGCATGGCACTGGCCAACCTGGCTATGCAGGGCTCCATATGATGCGCCCTGAACCTTTTTCTTAACATAGTATGTTGTCCAGAGTTCCTGAGCATGTGGGGCAGGAGCAGTCTACTTTTGGGGAGATTTCTTCAAAAGTTCAGAGTGGATTGGAATGAATCTGTATGCTTCTCCCGAATACTGACTGCTGCCGCCGCTGCCATCTTGGTTCTCCTCCTGAGCATTTTTCTTACATAGTATGTTGTCCAGAGTTCCTGAGCATGTGGGGTAGGAGCAGTCTATTTTCGGGGAAATTTCTCCAACAGTTCAAGGCAGATTGGATTGGATCAGTCTGCGTCTCTTGAATACTGGCCACTGCCGCCATCTTGGCCCGTCTCTTTTCTCTTATATTTTAGATAGAAAGTCATGGCTGGAAATGCCTCTGTATGTTGTCCCAATCAGATATTAAACCAAAATCTGTTGTTTGGGGTTTCTCAGAGGAATACATGTCCTATTCAGCCACTGCTATCTTCCACGCCTCCCTTATTCTTTATTTTGAAGCAGGGTCTCACTAAGTGGTGGAGGCCTCAATAAGTAGATGAGGCTGGCCATGAAATGTGATTCTCTCCTCTGTCTCCCAAGTACTACCACACCCAGCTTAAACTTTTTTTGTGTGTGTGGTACTCAGGGGTTTTTCTACCTCTGGGTTATATTCCCAGACCTATTTTTTATACTTTATTTGAAAACAGGGTCTCACTAAGTTGCTAAGAGCCTCACTAAGTAGCTGAGGCTGGCTTTGAACCTGTTTGATCCTCCTGTCTCAGCCTCCTATGCACTGGGATTGCAAGTGTGTGCCACCACGCCCAGCAACATGTTTTGATAACACTTGTTCTTTACTTTTTTTTTTTCTTGAGATTACACTTCCAAGCCTTTGAGTAGCTGGGGCTGTAGGCTTGTGTTACTATGCTGGCTACATTTATTGTTATATATATTCTATTGCCATTGTGAAAGGGATTTTTTTTCCAATTAAAAATTTCAGGTTGTTAAGAAAAACTATTCAGTTGTGTTGCTAATATACAGTAGCTATGGATTCTCTTAATCTAGTAATTTCATATAATCATATGGCAAACAGGATCTTTTAACTTTTTGTCTATAATCTTCATTCTTATCTTGTTCTTTAACAAGAATCAATCTGACCATTAAACATGGTATTTTAATTGGCTAAGTGAAGGGCATTTTCTTTTATTCTTAATTTGGCAAGAAGTATTTTTTGAAAATCATCAATGACTTAAACTTTATTGAATACTTTTTGTGCATCTATTTAAGTGTTATGTATTCAGTGTGGTGTATTACATAAATACATTTATAATGCTGAAATATACTTGCTTTCTAGGGATAAAGTCGATTTTTCGACAATGTGAAATTCTATTTGCTAGTTTTTTTTTGGTACTGGGGATTAAGGCATTCTATCTCTGAGTACCCTTAGTCATTTTTATTTTATATTTTGAAACAGGGTCTTGCTAAGTTACTGCATACTGACCTTGAAACTGATCCTCCTATTCTAGCTACTCAAATACTGGGATTACAGGCATGTACCACCATGCCTAGCTCTATTTGCTACTACACTACTAAGATCTTTAAAAGTCTATTTTCATAAATTAGATTAAAAATTCTCTTTTCTGTACTAATTTTGTGTTTAACACTGATTTACTCAGAATTCTTTACCATCTGAAACAATTTGTATAGGAAAGGAATTCTTTTCCTTTAAGGGTGAAAGACAAATAATCTGTTCGATATCCAGCCCTAGAGATAAGCCTGGCTAGAGTCCCCATCACCTATGGCATACTTTTGGTCTTCTTCATTTCCCAGCAGCCCAGCTCTGGTCTACTATCTCTGGAACCAAGCAGGGCAGTTGGCTGTAGGCCTGCATGCCACTTTGATTTTTATTGTTAATCTTGTTTTTTTTTTTTTTTTGTTTTTTTTACCATGACTGTCTTTTTTTGGTGGCACTGAGTGTGGAACCCAGAGGCTTTTTACCTCTGGGCTATACTCCCAGACCTTTTTTTTTTTTTTTAAATATTTTATTTGGAAACCGGGTCTCACTAAGTTGCTGAGAGCCTCACTAAGGAGCTGAGGCTGGCTTCGAACCTGTGTGATTCTCCTGTCTCAGCCTCCCAAGTGCGGGGATTACAAAGCATGTGCCACCATGCCCGGCCTTGACTGTGTCTTTTAAAGCATGGGTTACATTTTCACATTTGGCCAGACAACCCTTGAAACTGACTTATTATAACATCATCTGTTTGTTGGGGAAAGGACATTTTAGTTGTGGGAAAGAGGAAAATAAAACCAGGAATGAGACAAATGAACTTTTGACCTTGGCCTTACTGTCTATATATTTGCCTGGTAAAGGACACCAAAAATTTGTGTATAAATACCAATTATTATTTTTCCCAGCATCACCTGTATATGATTATTTTCACCTCATTTTTCTTAATTAATCATTTCAGAATATTGATTCTGCCACAAATCCTTTTCAAGAAAGACTCTTAGCAAACATAATGTGAGAAATGGCAAAATGGAAATTTCATATACTTAAATTCTCTGACTAGCAGATAATGACAACAAAAATACAACAGGATATACTAATACCAGATTTTAAACTACATACAGGGAATTTGTAGAAGTCTGGAAAAATGAGATTTCATAATTATGTTATGAAAGATAATATTCAACTCTTTATTTTGAAAATATCAGATCTGTAAGGAAGTGTTTGTAAACATTATTTATACCCAAAATTATTAAACTACTTTAGAGAATGTATAAGAGTGATGGCTAATAGTGACTTCATAGTCATTACAGCCTATATTTTAAAGAAGTCCTGAGTAATACACATTTATAATTTCAGATAGTTGCCAGATGACTTATTTTATATAGTTCATAATGCAAAGAAACAGAAAACTTTGACTTACCTATTGATTCAATTTGGAAATCAAAGGTGAGTTCTGATGATAATTTTCTACTGGATTTTAGTCTTCCTTGGAGATTTACTATTTTTATGCAACCTAGAGAAAAACAAGTCACTCAGAAACAAAGGTAGAAGAAATCTTACTAAAATTAGATGTTCATAAATAAAAACTTACAGTCCAAACATACAAGGATGGTATCTCTCTCCAATTGTGTTACATGAGTAACATTTGTCTGTGGGGTATCTATAATACAAATAAACTTTGATAAATATATACATAAAACTATAATATTTATAGCACAGAGACATTTTTCTTTTGCAATACATGTATACAGTGGTTGGATTC
This sequence comes from Muscardinus avellanarius, assembly GCF_963383645.1. Lineage (NCBI taxonomy): Eukaryota > Metazoa > Chordata > Mammalia > Rodentia > Gliridae > Muscardinus > Muscardinus avellanarius. The sequence continues at coordinate 32,887,242 of NC_137801.1, forward strand.
TACTGCTGATGTAAGTGCTCAATATGGTATGGTAATTGTTGGCTCCTGTCAATGCAACTGGTGATGGTATTATTTGTATATAAATAAGTTAAAAATATTGAAGCATTTTGAAAAGTGTGAAATGCTATCTAAATGGGAAGAGGTATAACTTTTATTACAATCATTTATCAAAGTTCTTACAAACTGAAAATGTTAAGTGACTTAGTTTTCCATGAAGCAGAAACTAATACTGTATATCCAAAGGTCATAGAGTTTATCAAAATAAAACTGCTGAGCTATTGGTCTTTATTTCTGGTTTTATATTCCCTGGAGAATGGGGTGATGAAGATGATGTATAGTCTATCCTGCTTGTTTTCTACTTCTCATTATACTTAAGAGAGTCTTGGGACATCTAAGCACTGTTCTATTTTGAACCTGGCTCTGCTATAATTAACCAAGGTTAGAAAGAAATACAATAGGCCAACTAGATCTCTATAGCTCTTATAAACTGGTGAAGATTAAGAATCCAAACATGTTCATTCAATCTGCCTTGGCAAAAGGCAGAGTCCATAACATTAGACAGAATGTTAGGAAAACAAAGCTTTACTAACTGCTTATAACAATTATCTCCCAAACACTGAAATGAAAGTACACTGATGGCTATCTAACAACCCCCAAAAGACTCTGATTTAACTGGGCATGTATGTCCCTGCAACTTATTGAGACCCTGTTTCAAAATAAAGAATAAAAAAATAGGGCTGGGGGTGTAATTTGGAGGTAGAATGCCCCTGAGTTCAATTCTCAGTTGCTCCAAAAAGAAAAGAAGAAACTTAATGCACACTAAATTTTGGGAATCCCTCTACGGTTCCCATACTATGTATTAAATAGTAAAAAAGAAAATGAAAACCATTTTTAGTAACATTCCTTAAACAAGTAAAATCACCTGATGGCCGGGGGAGGGAGTGGACAACTGGAGTTCTATAATATGCAATTTTTCAAGTGTATAGAATTTAAAATATATTAAATATTTGAAAATTCTGAAAGCTATGAACTTTTCATTTTGTGAAGTTGGAGATTGAATCCAGAGTGTCCACACGTTAGGCAAGCACTCTACCACTGAGCTACACCTCCAGCCCAAATTATAAAAATTTTAAGTGCTTCGATCTTATTTTAAATACTTCCTTATGTTAATATTTTAATACTTTTTATGTCAAATTTTAAGTGCTTAGGTATTATTTTTAAATACTTCCTATGTTAATAGGTTTCATAAGATTCATTTTCACATTTACAAACAAAACCAATTGGATATACATTAAACTGTCTAAAATTAAGTGTGGAAAGTATTAAATAGAAAGTATTATTAAAAATTAAAAGTATTTGAGCTTGTATAGATTATTGTTTATTTCTAAAACTGCTTCAATTGATATTCAATAGGTAATAATTGATGTAAATGTGCTCAGGCTTTTTTTGGGTGCTGGGGACTGAACCAAGGGCTTCCAAACACACACTCTGCCTCTCTACTACATTACACCCTCAGCCTACAAATGTGACTGTTACCTACCCATACTGTCCTTTTTTTTTTTTTTTTTTTCCAGTACTGGGGATGGAACCCAGGAGCTTTCTACCTCTGAGCTGCACTCCCAGACCTATTATTATTCTTTATTTTGAAACACGGTCTTACTGAGTTGCAAAGGGCCTCAGTAAGTAGCTGAGGCTGTCTGCAAACTTCCTGTCTCAGCTTTAGCTTCCCAAATGTTGGGATTACAAAGGTGCACCACCACGCCTGGCCACATTGTACTTTGAGATAAAATGTCTAAATTGTATTCTTCTATGTTATATTCTTCTCAAAAATTGTAAAATGGCCCATGTATATATCTTATTTCATAGTAATATATGTATTCCTGCAAGATTCTTTAATATATGCAATAGATCCCAATTATAATTAAAACTATTTTTTTAGTATTGGGGATGGAACCCAGGGGCATTTTACCTCTGAGCTACACTCCCAGCCCTCATTTTTAGTCTCTTTATTTTTGAAACAGGGGCTCAATGAATTGCGAAGGGCCTTGCTAAGTAACAGCCGAGGCTGCCTGAGAACTGCTATCCTCCAATCTCTACCTCCCAAATGCTGGGATTACAAGCGTGCGCCGCCCCACCTGGCGTAATACAGTCATTTAAAACTTTTTTGTGGTCATGCTTACTGTGAAATACAGTAAATTTATTATTTATAAAACCAGCATAGGCTTTGACCTTAATAATTCCATAAAAGTCACAAACCTGATTCTGTAAACCATGAAGAGGTAGAATTTGGATTGACAGTCTCAAAACGAACCACCTGGTTGAAATCTCGCCCTCTGCTGACCCCAACACAGACCAAGGGATACTCCTGCTCAGGAACCACCAGCATCTCGAACATCCTGAGTGGACACGGGATAGGGAAATCTATGTGCTGGCGGCAGAAACAAAGTGCAGTCAGCAAAGGGAAACAACAGCCAAACAATCATAGGGCAATATTAAGAATTTTTAGTCTCACAAAAATATATAGCTTTCTATTATAAAGAATGCTCTTTGTCATGGAAACTCAGGGTCTAAAGAAAAAGTCTAAATTATGAATTGTCTTTACAAAGACTTGAGATTTACCATGTGAAATATTTTAAAATTAAAATTACATAATTCTAGGATAGTAGGGCTAGAAGGAAACTTTAAAGTCTTCTGCCTAACCCCTTCTTTTAAGAGTTGGAAACCAAGGTACAGGAACCAAGTCACTGGCTCAGGGTCACCCTGGCCTTTGTAGCAGTCTCCTGTGGTACAGTTGATGCCTCCTCAGTTATACTCCTCTGCTTTCCTTACCAGCCAAACAAACATGGAGGAGAGACATGCAATGCTTATTAGCACAAAATATACCTCCTAGATGTGGACAGAAAAACACCACACAAAAGAGACATTTCACCTCATATCTCAAATGATTTTATTCAATAAGTTATAATGCAACCAACTTAATTATATCTATAAAATTATTTTATATTGTTATAAAGAGAATAAATTCAAGTTTTGAAGGTTTGGAAAAATAGGCAGAAAACACTTTGTTAGTAACCAAGGTATAAAACCACAATGAAATACTATGCATATCCATCAGAAGAGCTAAAATTAAAAAGCAAATAATAAGCATTAAAGATAAATAAATGAGTACACATATACTGATGGTAGTAATATACTGGCATAAACATACTGGTTAACTACATTATTGATTAATGTTGAAAATATGCATCCTTTATGACCAAACAACACTTCTAGGTATACATCCTAGAGCCTGAGGCACACATGCACAGGAAATATATGCAAAAATGTTCATGGCAGCACTGTTCAGAACAGCATAAAATTGGACATAACTCAAATGCCTGTCCATAGTAGAAGGGATTAAAATTATGGCATGTTCACACAATGGGAACAACATTAACTAATAAGTTAATGAACATCAACTATAGCTATAATCAACATCCACAAAATACAACACTGCACAAAAGAACCCAGACACAAATGAAAATATACTTTGATTTCACTTTCATACTACTGAAAATCAGGTAAAATTAATTCTAATGTTTAGTGATATATTCATATGTATTAAAAAGGGAAAGAAAAACAATGGCTTTCTAGGTTTCTTTTGCAGGATGGGTGGGTGGGGGTCTGATCAGAAGGATAGTACCAGGGAGAATTCTAAGACGGTTCTTTACAAAAAGAGTAGTTGAAGCTGGGCGTGGTGGAGCACGCTTGTAATCCCAGCATTTGGGAGGCTGAGACCGGAGGATCGTGGTTTGTGAACAGCCTCAGCTACTCAGTGAGGCCCTCTGCAACCCAGTGAGACCCTGTTTCAAAATAAAGAATAAAAAATTGGGCAGGGGGTGTAGCTTGGAGGTCAAATGCCTCTAGGTTCCATCACCAGACCCGCAAAAAAAAAAAAAAAAAAAAAAAGTAGTTGGAAATCAAGCAAAAAAACCCTCACACTGGTCTTTCATATACTTTACTTGGTTAATTTTTGTATATTATACATTCTTGTTGATCTTACAAATGGGCTGCGTTTTCACTATATTTTTCAAATGTGTATTACTAGTACTTACTTACTTACTTAATTATTTTTGTGGTACTGGGGATAGAACCTAGGGGCATTCTACCTCCAAGCTACACCCCCAGCCCTATTTTTTAATCTTTATTTTGAAACATGGTCTCAATGAGTTGCAAAGAGCCTCAGTAAGTAGCTGAGGCTGTCTGCAAACCATGATCCTCCTGTCTCAGCCTCACAAATGCTGGGATTATAAGCATGCACCACCACACCCAGCTTACTAGTATTTAACAAAGTTTTTTTTATTTATTTATTTATTTATTTATTTATTTATTTATTTATTTATTATTTATGGTGGTACTGGGGATTGAACCCAGGTTTTCTACCTCTGGGCTATACTCCCAGACCTGTATTATATTTTATTTGGAAACAGGGTCTCTTAAGCCAGGTGAGGCTGATCCTCCTGTCTCAGCCGCCCAAGCGCAGGGATTACAAGCATGAGCCACCACACCCAGCTTAACAAAGCTTTTAAATATGACTTATTTTTGATATGACTTATTTTTAATATGGCAGCTCAAAAACTCTAAAGGAAATAAAAAGGTGACAGGGGCTACCATAACTAAGTTTTAAAGTGCTAGGAACTCCAGTGTGGCGCTTACGGGCTGGCCTGTGGTCTCCACATGCATTTGCTGCTCTGTAGCCCTTTCTTTCCACTGCTGCTGAGCGCCAGTCTCCACTCTATGGGCACAGGCACCTGACTCCCAGAACCACTTCTTTAGTAGCTTGCCCATTACCTGGGGCACATGCTTTGGATAAAATCTTTCATATTATGTGTGTGTGTGTGTGTGTGTGTGTGTGTGTGTGTGTGTGTGTAGTACTGAAGATGGAACCCAGAAGCATTCATTCTACCTTCAAGCTACAAGCTTTCTACCTCCAAGCTACATCGCCAGCCGTATTTTTTATCTTTATTTTGAAACAGGGTTGCACGAAGTTGGCAAAGGGTCTCACTGATGTAGCTGAGGCTGGTCCATGAACCCGGATCCTCCTGTCTCAGCCTCCCAAATACTGGGATTACAAGCATGAGCCGCTACGCCCGGCTCCATATTATTCTTAATAAGGTAAGACAATTTAAAGAATTTGCTTTAAAATGTGTAGTTAGGGAGCAACAAAGCAGAAAGAAAATAATGCTCTTTTTTTTAGCATGTAAGAAATACATTTTAACTATTTTTGGTACTTAGTTTTGGTATTTAGTTTCTCATAATAATTAGACAGTGTTTGTAAGTCACTAAAAGGAAATTCTTGTCTCATGGTTTTAAATCCAGGTGTGATATTGGTGATTGAGGGCAGCCCCCATATTGTACTCATACTTTTTTCTCTTTAATAAATAGCACTGTGCCTATAATAAGAAAATAATGTTTGTTGGGAAGATCTTTAATTTTTAGTTCTGATGAAAATGTGGCCTAACAAAGCAGAAACTGCCAACAATGTTGCTAAGAGGAAAGATGAATACAGAAAGTGTAAGAATGTTTTCTAAACAAATGTGATAAAGAGTCACAGTAAAGAAACCAATACTACCCCAAATAATGCCAAATACAGAAGCAAAACACACATACAGAAGCCTTGAAGCAGAATGACACAGAAAGAGAAGTTTCATGTTTTGGTTTAAATAATTTTTGTTTCAGTAAATTTATGGCATTACTTCCTTGGTAGGTTTTAAATCCTTAAAGTGATTTTTCACCTCTTTAGCACCATTTGAGCTTGAGATTAATACTGATGTGAAAAATAGATTTCTTAGTCACAAGATTTTAAGTAACAGGAAGTCATATTTTATTTTATTTATTTATTTTTTGGTGGCACTGGGGTTCCTGGAAGCCCTTCTCCTTCCGGGCTACACTCCCAGACCTATTTTTATATTTTTATTTGGAGACAGGGTCTCTTAAGCCAGCGAGCGCGGCTGGCTTCGAACCTTTGCGATCCTCCTGTCTCTGCCTCCCAAGCGCGCGCCACCACGCCCGGTCTGGGGATGGAACCCAGGGGCATTCTATCTCTGAGCTACTACACCCCTGCCCTATTTCTTCTTCTTCTTCTTCTTTTTTTTTTTTTTTTGGTGGTACTGAGGGTGGAACCAGAGGCTTTCTACCTCCAGGCTATACTCCCAGACCTATTTTTATATTTTATTTGGAAACAGGGTCTCACTAAGTTGCTGAGAGCCTCGCTAAGTTGCTGAGGCTGGCTTCGAATCTGTGGGATCTTCCTGTCTCAGCCTCCCAAGCGCTGGGATTACAAGTGTGCGCCACCACGCCCAGCTTGGAAGTCCTATTTTAAATATTCCAGTTCGGTAGTATAAAATTTAGGAGGAATCCACTGAGGTTATATTCTAACTCCGATTTCTATTGAAGAATCAAATGCTCATGAAATAAGACCAAGCCCACATATAATAGCAAAGAAAACAACTTTTAAAAATCCATTTGGTATTTCCTTGCTGTGAGCTTACACTTCATACATTTTAAAAGTTAGGGTTTCCGCTGGGTGTGATGGCGTACGCACTTGGGAGATAGAGATAGGAGGATCGTGCAGGTTCGAAGCCAGCCTCCCTGGCTTAAGGGACCCTGTTTCCAAGCTGGGCATGGTGGTGCAAGCTTGTTATCCCAGCATTCGGGAGGCTGAGACCGGAGGATCGTTGTTCGCGGACAGCCTCAGCTACTTAGTGAGGCCCTCTGCAACTTAATGAGACCCAGTTTCAAAAATAAAGACTAAAAAATAGTGTAGCTCTGAGGTCAAATACCCTTGGGTTTCATCCCCAAACCTGCAAAAAAAGGGGGGGGGGGGACAGACAGACTGTTTCCCAATAAAATATAAAATGGTCTGGGAGTGTAGCCTGGAGGCAGAAGGTTTCCATCCCCAGTACCACACCAAAAAAAAAAAAAAAAAAAAAAAAAAAAAAAAAGGTTAGGGATTCCTCAAAATATAAGTAACAGCTGAATAATATTATAATATTAAACCCAGAAGATATCCATTGGAAGACCTGGGCAAATCAATATGTAGGTATATAACCAAAACAAGTCATTTCCCTCTCCCTGTGGTTATTCAGTAGGCTTTGGCCAACTAACTACTGACCTAAAGGTTATTTCTCTTCTGTGGTAAGGCAGGTCAAACTATAGAATAAATTCCAAATACAAAGCACTCTGTTTTGGACATCAGCTATCTGTGTGAGACATTCTACCTTCTAGGTCCCTACCGCCATACCCTGGTACTAGTTCTCTGTTTTCAAAACTTTCATCAGGCCAGATTTGTATCACCCTGCCACATAATCCAAATCATTAACTTGAAAATTAACAGAAAAAAATGTTTTCTTTTAAAGAGCAGAGAAATTGACAATCTTTTATACTAAGAATGTTGTAGGTTGACTTTCTTGCTTACCTTAATTAACATAAATTTCTGCATTGGCTCAACCCATTCTAACAGAACAATGCTGGTCTGAAGTGCCCCACATAGGTATTTATGGCCTGTGTAAGGATTTCTCACTGTCAAAACAAAAAGTAAATGTGAGTTTTCTTAAAGTGGCAATACACACACACACTCAGGTGGCCCTGGTGCTCATCAGAAGTCATATGCAGAGGCAATACTGCTTTGGTTCTAAAATAAAAGTACTTGTCTACTGCCCCCTCCCCTTTCCATTAAATTCTTATGGTCACTAGAAAACATTACAGACACTAATCAAATCATTTAAAAACATTTTATTTATTAAAATTCTGAGACAGGGTCTAGCTAGGTTGCTCAGCCTGGCCCTGAACTTGTGATCCTCCTATGTAAATCTCCTGAGTAGCTGGGATTTCAGCCCAGCTTAATCAAGATCTTATAATACAAGCTTACAAATAATAAAATTGAATTACCTCAGATTTTGGATTTTTGTTCTACTTAAGATGGAAAGTAAACTTATTTGAAATAATTTTTTTAATTAAAAAAGAGCAACAGCAGTAAAATCCATAAACTTCACATATGTTTGGAAAAGTTAAATGGCAGAGAGGCAGTGAACAGCAAAACCACCAAGCCAAAGCAAACAGGAAGGTCTATACAGGAAACTAAGTTGTAAGAAAAACCTGGTCTCTTCCTCCTCCGTTCAATCAAGTTAGTTTGTGGGATGTCCGAGCAGCAACTCAAACCACCATGTCTAACCTCAGTATCGCAGCCTTCCTTTGCCCCTAACCAGATGCTCGTCTTGCTTCCCCTCAACGACACTTGCATTCTGCCAGTGCTGGGCTTAAGGCTTCATCCTCTCGGATGTCTTTCCCTTCCCTGTATCTGCTATAGCTCAGCCCATTCTTCTTCCCTTTAGAGAGAAGAGTTTAACGTACACAAGGCCACTCACGTTCTCTCTCCAATCTAACTGCTCACACTAACCTATCGTTTCCACTACAACCTGGATCCAGCTAAACTGGAATGCCTGCCATTTATTAGGCAAGCTTTATGAGTTTTCTGCCTCCACTTGTTTAAGTCATTTCCTCTGAAGTGCCCCCTCCAAGCATTCACAGTGAAATCCATTTGAGGCCCTGCCCAAATACCACCTTCGCCAGCCAATGTCCAGAGCACTTTCCACATTATACGAGGTGATGTAGTGACTTATACGCTTGCTTGTCTTCTCTTCTATAGTACTAGTAACCTAAGGGATGGAAACCACTTTTTTCCCCCCACATGTAAGTAGAAAAACTAGTTATGAGAAGGAATTTAGCATAAAGACAATGTGAACAGAGAGACTATGAACTTTACATCACAAGCGCAAGGTTTCACATACTAAGGGCATGAGAATAAATGCTGAATGAATGGCTGCCTGCATGCAGTCTCCCAAGCAAGCCATGGCTAAGCAGAATGGTAAATGGTAAGTAACAGTACCTGTGGAGAACACAGTGTGATGAAGTGCTATAATGAAAAAAGAAGCTATCCCAGGCTATTTATCCAGTCAACAGACTGTTTGCTAAACACCTGTTATATATGAGATGTTATATCATGTTTAGTCTACACAAGGATGGGAAGGCCAAAAAAATCCATTTTACTGAGGGGGTGAAAAATAAACTGGAATAATGCCTTGGGGCACTATTGCTTTTATATTTTAAAATGAGCCCCATGGGGTTTTCTCAACCACTCTGCAAAACAGGAGAGCAAGATGTTATTAGATAGTTTACTCACCAACACAACACTTCTGACACCACTTGGTTTCAGGGATTTTTGCTGATACAGCAAATTTCCTAAATGTAAATGAAAATGAGTATATAATTAAATATAAGCAAACTTAGTATGTGATTAAGATATTGTTACAGATAAGTGGAGAAAGGGCTAATTAAAAAATTGGCACTGATAGCCGAGCGTGGTGGTACACGCTTATAATCCTGGTACTTGGGACAGGAGGATCATGCAGGTTTGAAGCCAGTCTTAGAAGCTTAGTAGTGAGGCTCTCAGCAACTTACTGAGACCCTATTTCCAAATAAAATACAAAATAGGTCTGAAGTGTAGCCTGGAGCAGAAGGCCTCTGGGCTCCATCCTAAGTTTTACACACACACACACACACACACACACACACACACACACACACACACACACACACGCACTGATAAATTATCTATTAAAAATAAAAATAAAGCCGGGTGTGGTGGCATACATTTGTAATCCCAGTACTTGGTAGGCTGAGATAGGAGGATCATGGTTTGCACACAGACTCAGCTTACTTAATGAGGCCCTAACTTAGTAAAACCCTGTTTCAAAATGAAGAATAACAAAAAAATAAAGTAAAATAACCACTGGTGGGTTATCATGGCATATAAAGGCATGCTGATACTTATACAAATTAATAACTATGCATAGCATTTGCGTGCTTGTTTTCAAACAAAAACAGACACATAGCCTCAGGATTTGTAAATATTTCAGAAGAAATTTCTTGTATTTTATAGCCAAATTAGTCCTGAGTTTGGCATTTACTTCTTGCAGCCTAACTTGAAAGAGGACCATTTTCCGAGAGCTCTGTGACTATGGGCTTTTGCCTTTGAAAATTAAATATTTAATATTGCTTTGTCTAAAAAAAAAAAAATAGGGCTGGGGGTATAGCTTGGAGGTAGAATGCCCTTGGGTTCCCTCCCCAGTACCACACACACACACACACACACACACACACACTCTCTCTCTCTCTCTCTCTCTCTCTCTCTCTCTCTATATATATATATATATATATATATATATATATATATGTCTATATCCTTGCTCATATCCCCCAATCAATTCCAAATGGATTAAGAAATTAATTTTGTGTGTGTGTGGTACTAGGGATGAAACCCAGGGGTACGATACTTCCGAACTCTACTCCCAAACCTATTTTATTCTTTGATATAGTGTCACACTAAGTTGCAGAGAACCTCATAAGTTGCTGAGGATGGCTGTGAACTTGTGATCTTCCTGTTTCAGTCTCCCAAGTACTGAGATTACAAGCGTGTGCCACTACGCCTAGCTGAACTTAAATATTTTAAAAAATCTATAAAATATTTAGAAGATAGAATAATATGGCCCTGGGGTTTCTTTTAAAAACACCAAAAGAATAAAGCATTTAGAAAAATGCTGACAAGGCTTAATTATTTCTTCCATGGATGCATCCCTAGCATCTCAAATCATGGAATCACAGGCTGCATGCGAACTGCTTAAATTCTGGTTTACTAGAAGAATCACTGCCAAAGTGGAAAGAAAAGAGAAAAACTGGGAAAAGATATTTTTAGCATGAATAATAAATTTAAGTTATACTAAAAGTTGTTTTACCACTACAACAATTCTGTTAAGAACTTTTATTTAGACATTTCTTCACTCAGGAATAGTGCAATTTACACCTTTGGGCAAAGGTGCATTAGGAGTTCTGCAAACATTTGATTCAAAATTAAAAGTCCATTTTGAACTTTTTTTGGGTGGTGGTACTAGGAATTGAATCCAGGGGCATTCTACCTCTGAGCACACTCTTAACCCCCCCATCCCTTTTGGCAGGTCTGGGGATGGAACCCAGGGACATTCGACCTCCGAGGTTCACTCCCTGCCCTATTTTTTTATTCTTTATTTTGAAACAGGGTCTCACTAAGTTGCTGAGAGCTTCAATAAGTGGCTGGGGCTGTCTGTGAACTGAGATCCTCCGATCTCAACCTCCTAACTGCTGGGATTACAAGTGTGTGCCACCACGCCCAGCTTCTTAACCCCTTTTAAAGTGGGCTCTCACTAGGTTGCTGAGAGTCTAAGTTGCCAAGGCTTGTCTTGAACCTGCAATCCTCCTGTCTCAGCTTCTCAAGTACTAGGATTATAGACATCTGCCACCATGCCTGGCTTTGAACTACTTTTTAAAGCTCCCAATTAAAAAATACTTATACATTCAAATGCTTTTTATAATGAAAATGAACATAATGGAGACTTGCTAGAAAATCAAGTTGTGCAAAACCTCAAATCAAGCTTCTCTATTTTTGTATGTGTATTTAAACTTTTTTTATTTTTTATTTTTTTGGTGATACTGGGGTTCCTGGAAACCCTTCTACCTCCGGACTACACTTCCAGACCGTTTCACACTTTTTTTAAAATTGGGAAACAGGGTCTTTTAAGCCAGCACAGCTGGCTTCGAACCTGCGTGATCCTCCTGTCTCTGCCTCCCAAGCGATCCTCCTGTCTCCGCCTCCCCAAGGACGGGGATTACAAGTGTGCACCACCATGCCCAGCTAAACTTATTTTAAATAAAAAAAAATGTTTTGTGGTACTGGAAGAGCTACACCCCCAGCCCTATTTTTTTAATTCTTTATGTTAAAATAGGGTCTCACTAAGTTGTAGAGTGCCTCACTAAGTAGGCTGTCCTCAAACCTGGATACTCCTGTCTCAGCTTCCTAAATGCTGATATTACAAGTGTGTGCAACTACATCCGGCTTTTTTTAAAAAATTCTTTATTTTGATTGATTGATTTTTTTTTTTTTTGGTGGTGGTGGTACTGGGGTTCCTGGAAACCCTTCTACCTCCGGGTTACACTCCCAGACCTATATTTATATTTTTATTTGGACACAGGGTATCTTAAGCCAGCGTGGCTGGCTTCGAACCTGCGCGATCCTCCTGTCTCCGCCTCCCAAGAGTGGGGATTATAAGCAGGCGCCACCAGGCCTGGCTAATTTGTTATTTTGAAACAGGGTCTCACTAGCTGAGGCTCAGCCTCCCAAATGCTGGGATTACAAGCGTGCACAATCACGCCAGACTTTATTCTTTCTTTTGAAATAAGGTCTCAGTTGTGGAAGGGCTCACTAAGTAGCTGAGGCCAGCCACCAACCTGCAATACTCCTGTCTCAGCCTCCCAAGTATAGGGATTATAAGTGTGGACCACTACTCTCAGACCCAGGCATATTTCTATTAGCGACAAATTTGTTGTTCCTGAACCACATTTGCAAATGTGTTCCCTGGTTCTCAAACCACTGATCTGTTTAAACTCTGAAGGATTAACTGACTTATCAGAGTTTAAAAGACCACAAGGAAGAATATTACACAGATAAGAAAAAAATCACTTAGCATGGCTTAAAATTAATAATGAAACTTCAAAATTTAGTTTTGTGTGACATACTGAAATAAGAATTTAACTAAGGTTCTACAGTACCTATGGATTGCTTTAATTTTAGTCATGACTTTATAAAGGGCAATAAAATTTATTTTGTCAGCACTCAAATAGAATCTAAGTTGATGAACCAACAGTCACAATATGTAGTGGAAGATATTTTAGGCTATTCTATAGGCACAATTATATTTTCATGCCTGATAATAATAATTAGCTTATTTACCAAGAACCTAATAGACGCCATAAGTCATAGTAGGTACTTTATAAACATAAATTATCATTTTCAAAACAACTCTGCTAAGATGGGAATATTGGTTCCATTTTACAGATGAATATCCTCAGACAAGGTTGTACAAAGCATCCAGGGCTTAAATTTAAGCAGGCTGGGATCCCACAACTTTACTACAGAATAATAATGATACGGTACATGAACGCCTGACTTCAGCATGCCACCCAGGAGGCCCTCTGTTTTCAGAACAAGAAGGCTTAAGCTGTGCTCACTACAAGGTAGAAATGGCACTAATACATACACAGGACATCATGCTGAAAGGGTTTTTAGGCTTTGTGCTGATTAGGGAGAGAATTAAGAGTAGTTTTTATAGTAATTGATTATGAGATAATGAAGCTGAAGGAAGCATAATGCTATATTTGTGGGTACAGCTATCACTGAAGACTGATGATGACAAAATCCCTGAAATATGAAGGCGTGTTGGCCCACGCTGTAATCCCAGTACTTGGGAGGCTGAGACAGGAGGATCGCACAGGTTCGAAGCCAGCCTCAGCTATGTAGTGAGGCTCTCAGTAACTTAGTGAGACCCAGTTTCCAAATAAAATATCAAATAGGTCTGAAAGTGTAGCCTAGAGGTAGAAAGCCGCTTGGTTCTATCCTCAGGACCAAGAAAGGTGGAGGTGAAATGTCCTCAGAGGTAAGATCTTACTATAGAAAAAATTTTAAAGGAAGGTGTAGAATCTTTCTCAGTTTTCTCTCACCTGCCTGACAGGAGGATGCTTCATATACATTTGGTAGAGTCACTAAAATGTAGAAGAATTACGCCGGTTGTGGTGGCACACGCTTATAATCCCCGCGCTTGGGAGACAGAGACAGGAGAATCGCGCAGGTTCAAAGCCAGCCTCATTGGCTTAGGAAACCCTGTTTCCAAATTAAGAAAACTATAAAAAATAGGTCTGGGAGTATAGCCTGGAGGTAGAAGGGTTTCCAAGAACCCCAGTACCACCAAAAAAAAAAAAAAAGTAGAAGAACTAAACATGCCCCCCCAAAAAACAGAAAAATAAAAAAGCTAAAAAGACCTTTAAAACACAGTATATATATATATATATATATATATATATATATATATATATATAAGATTTATGTAGCAAAAAAGTGGCAATTTTTGAAACAAATAAAGTCTTTATTCTGACAACAAAAAACAGTGCAAGTGAACTCCAAATGCAGAGTACAACATAATAAATTAAATTCATAATCAATGCTGAATAATTACAATAAACTGATATAATGTAGCTTAAGGAGAAAAAAATGCATGGAGTATATTTTTAAATGATTTTCATCAAAAAAGTTAATTTTTAAAAATGTGTAAATGGTGCTGGGGATGGAACCCAAGGGCATTCTACTTCCGAGCTACATTCTCAGCCCTATTTTTTTTTTTTTTTTCTTTTGTGGTACTGGAGGTAGAACCCAGGGGCTTTTCTACCTCTGGGCTATACTCCCAGACCTATATTATATACTTTATTTGGAAACAGGGTCTCACTAAGTTTCTGAGCGCCTAAGTAGCTGAGGCTGGCTTCGAACCTGTGCGATTCTCCTGTCTCAGCTCTCAGCCTACCAATAGCTAGGATTACAAGCATGTGCCACCACGCCCAGCTTCAGCCCTATTTTTTATTTATTTTGAAACAGGGCCTCACTGAGTTGCGGAGGACCTCACTAAGTAGCTGAAGTTGGCCATGAACCTGAGTTCTCTTGTCACAGCCTTCCAAGTACTGGGATTACAAGTGTGTACCACCATACCTGGCACAAAAAGGTTGTGTGTGTGTGTGTGTGTGTGTGTGTGTGTGTGTGTGTTACTGGGGATAGAAACCAGGGTGGCATTATACTTCTGAGCTACACCCCCAATCTTTTTTTCCCCCTATTATTTATTTTGAAACAGAATCTCACTGAGTTGCAAAGGTCCTCACTAAGTAGCTGAGGCTGTCCCTGAACTGCGATTCTCCTATCTGAATGCTGGGATTACAAGCATGCTCTACCACACTGGGCTTCAAAAAGGTTAATTTTTTTAAAAAAAGATTTTATATGAGCTGGGTGTAATCCCAGTACTTGAGAGGCTGAGACAGAAGGATCCAGGCTCGCTGCCAGCCTCACCTACTTAGTGAGGCTCTCCTACAACATGGTGAGACCCTGTTTCAAAATAAAGAATAAAAAATTAGGCTGAGGGTGTAGCTCGGATGTAGAATGCCCTGGGTTCCATTCCTAGTACCTACCCCCCCCCCCACACAAAGATTTATACAAAGAGGGGGAAATCCTATACTAATCTCTCAAATTGTAAGTAATATCTCCAAATATAAAACTATTTATTCAATAAATCATTTTTTAGGTTTAAAAATAATACTTTCAAAAAAAGCCATTTTATAAAAGTCAACACAAATACATAAGCAAAGGCACTATATGTCATGTAAGATTATAGAAAAAGAATTAGTTTTAACTTTGTAGAAAAGACAATTAAAAATTAAGAGGCCGTGCGTGGTGGCGCACACTTGTAATCGCACAGGTTTGAAGCCAGCCTCAGCTACTTAGTGAGGCTTTCAGCAACTTAGTGAGACCCTGTTTCCAAATAAAATATAAAAAAGGTCTGGGAGTATAGTCCTGAGGTAGAAAGCCTCTGGGTTCCACCCCCAGTACCACCAAAAAAAAAAAAAAAAAAACCCAAAATAAATAAAAACTAAGAGTGGGCCAGGTGTGGTGGCGCAGGCTTGTAATCCCTGATCTTGGGAAGCGGAGACAGGAGGATCGCGCAGATTTGAAGCTCCTTGCTTGTTTAAGAAACCCTGTTTTCAAATAAAAATATAAAAAATAGGTCTGGAGTGTAGCCCGGAGAATGGTTTCCAGGAACCCCAGTACCACCAAGAAAAACAACAACAACCACCACCACCTAAGAGTGGAGCCGGGCATGGTAGAACACACTTGTAATCCCTGAATTTAGGAGGCTAAGACAGGAGGATCGCGGTTCAAGTACAGCTTCAGCTACTTAGTGAGACCCTTTGCAACTCAGTGAGAACCTGTTTCAAAATAAAGAATAAAAAGTAGGGCTGGCTTAGAATGACCTTGGGTTCCATCCCCAGTACTGCAAAAACAAGAACAACAAAATACAACAAAAACAAAACAAACAAACAAAAACTAAGAGTGGAAAGAAATGTTTAATGTAATTACAAAGTGTAGAGTAATTTTAAAACAAGGGAGTGATAAATAAGCCCTTGTTAAAATTTATTATTTGTGACTTTTTTCATTATTCATGATTTTGATTAACCCAACTGAGTTTTCATTTCTCTAGCATAAGTATTTATTAGAATAAATTATTAGTATATTATCTTAATAATGAAAACATAATTAAACATACAATTACCTTGGCAGTATTCTATCAGGGAGTTTGTGTGCTGGAATAGCAACAGGTAACTTTTGCATTTGTCTTGCATAATCAAAAAGTCCTGGTAAATTATGTGAATAAAGCTGGGAAGCTTTGCCTATGAAGAAAATAAAAAGCCCTATAAGTATAAGCCCTATATAGTATAAGAGCAAATAACAAGCCTTAACAATTTTAAGAAATATAAAACTAAAAGACTTACCAGATATTGATAGCAAGCAATTGTTCATTACATATAACCATGTACATCTTCGGGGGAAAAGCTGATTAAAAAAAAGTACAAAGTTTATAAAGGAGAACATGTAATTGCAATATGAATATGTATACATTATATAATGTAAATATGCACACGTAAACTGTCATCAACAGGCTAGTTCTTTAAAAAGTAAATTATTTTTAGTAGTAATTCATTTTGTAAAACATTTAAATCAAGATAATACACATAAGCCGGGAGCATTCGGGAGGCTGAGAAGGGAGGATCGTGGTTCGCAGGCCCTCTGCAACTCAGTGAGACCCGGTTTCAAAATAAAGAATAAAAAATAGGGCAGGGGGTGTAGCTCAGAGGTCAAATGCCCCTGGGCTTCATCCCCAGACCTGAAAAAAATAATACACATATACCCACATTTATGAGGGAGAAAAATATCAGCAATACAAATTCAGCTTAAACATGGTATGATCAGCTCAAGTCTCCCTTAGGATGAGGACTAAATAACTTCCCCACATCACCCAATTAGTTAGGGTGATGTGTGCATGTATGCCTCCATCATCTTATACTCCATTAAGATGTATGACTACAATGCACCAATAAAAATAAAAAAACCTCCCCAAATATGCAGGGAATAAAAACACTTTCAAATAACATCTATTCCTTTATGTTGGTTTTGGGCTGAATAATTAAGATTCTTCTGTGTATGCCCCCTAAAATGTATTTATCTAGGCATTTCTACATGTATGTAACATAGAGATAAAAAGATCATGATGGATAAATGTCATGATGGAGCACAGGACATCAAAATCTAGTATGGAGGGGAGAAGGATGACAAAACATGACAAAAATTCATAAACCACAAAGGACACACACACATGGAACTGACTGCTGAAATCCAGTATGTAAGAACTAAGAAGTACTTCTGGAAGTTTGAAAATGCTTAGTATTCAGGGCAAACAAACAAAAAACAACAACTCATTTCAAAGGAAGATAATAGCTGCTCTCATGAATGTTATAAATATTAGTGGTTATAATATTATAAATATTAGTGGTTTTCAAAGTGGTCCCTGGACCAGCGTATCAGCATCCCCTGGCATATGCTAGAAATGCCAATTCTTAGACCTCATCCCACACCAACTTAATTAGACATTCTGAATGTGGGCTCAGCAATCTTTTAACCAGAAACTTTTGGAGATTCTGATGCAAACTAAAGTTGCTAGCCACTGATATATACATATATAATTGAGCATCCTGATTTAACAAGCTTGGTTCCTAGGTTTGCTCTGGCAAATCCTACAGGTGACTCTGAAACAGACTGGAATGGTAACAGAGTGAATAAAGAGATCAATGAGGAACAGGCCTCTAAAGATATTAACTTTATTAAAACACAAAGTTATAATGATGACCCTGAATAATTAAAAGAGAAAATATAGTAATAAAAGGGAGAAAATAAAATCTACATTAATATAACTTAAATAATCAAGATAATCTAATTATCTGTATTTCATTTGTTTGGAAAACATAGTTATATAAAGAACCCTATTTCTTTAAACAAGTAAAATATGGTATTGCTATATAGTTTGAAAATTTGTAATATGTACCTATATGTAGCTAGCTATTTCTCAAATGAAGAGAATATCAACACATAAAAATTCATAACCAAATTGGAAATTCACTGGCTTTATTGAGAAAACCAGGCAGAGAAAGGGACAATCATATATTCCAGACACACAGCTGTAGTCCTGACAAGGAGCATAAAGGTGATTTTATTTAACTCAGTAATAAACTGGGTTTGTTTTCATAGAAACAAATACTTAAAAGTATTCCTTTAGTACAAAATATGTATGGTTTATTATAGAGTTATATTTTCAAGTGGGTTTAGAAGCTCATGTAAAGCACCAAGACAAGACACAAATACCTTTCATATTACCTATGAGGGGTGAAAGGGGATTTATGTATAGCTTTGTTTAAGTGTTGAATTTCATTTTGAATTTTCAGTTTTGAGAAAATTTTATAAACTTTAAAGCTTTTCTAGATCTTTAATGCTTATTTCCTTTGGCAAGTTAGGCTCTGGCTAAAATACCAATTAATAAAGAATATAACAGTTAAAAAGGGCATATTCAGTAATCTGCTTTTTCAATGACTACTGTGGCTTTGAGTAATTTACAAGTCTCTGTGTTTCAGTGTTATTATCTGTGACAAAGAGCCTCAATACCTCACAGAACTGCATGGGAATGAACAACACACTCTTGGAAGGCACTTAGAAGAGTGTCTAATGCATGGCTAATTAAGAAGTGTTACTTAGCTGTAAGAGGTAAAGCAGGAAAATTTTAAAATCAGAATCCTGTTTTATGTCATTTTCTCAACTTCCAGCATCATCCCCTATCTAGAAGTCTTCATGCCACCCAGTTTCTTTTCCCTAGAGTGTAGAGAAAATCAACCTAATAACCGGGTTCATAGTAGATAAAAACCCCTCAGGATTTCACATACACTCATTCTCTACTCTCAAAGGCTTCCTCTGGGAGGGGGAAATTTCACCTTGAAGGGGACTGGTTCATCAAAAAATAGACTCTGTTGTCTAATTTCAAAGGCAACCAAGAAGTTAGTTAGGATCCTGGGCTGGGTGGGATGAGTGTGTTTTCACTCTCCAGTCTTTTCAGTCAGCTGATAAATGCTTATTACTCCACTTGTGCATACCATAGGCTTTGTTCCTTAAAACTAATACTGTTACCAGTAATATTATTTTGGATATCTCTTTATAAAACTCAATAAAAATATTACCACCTTTAGCCAGGCATGGTGGTGCATGCTTGTAATCCCAGTATTTGGAGGTCTAAGACAGGAGGATAGCAAGTTCAAAGCCTGCCATGGCAACTTAGTGAGGCCCTCCTCAACTTGGTGAGACTCTGTTTCTAAATAAGAAATAAAATTGGGTTGGGGGTGTAGCTCAGGACAATGCCTCTGGGTTCAATTATCAGTGCCGCAAAAAAAATCAAACCTTTGACTTACCTATTTACAAATTATTATAAATAACAACATCCTTTTCTCTTTTTGCCCTTATTCTTATGAACTTTCTAGCCAGTGCATTGTTTATCAATTCCAGATTAAAAGATTTACAATATGTCATACAGTTTAAGATCTCGTTAGAAAAATCTAATTTAAAAAAGTTGAGAAGAGCCAGGCATGGTGGCTCATGCTTATATTCCCAGCATTTGGGAAGCTGAGACAAGAGGATATGGATTTGTGGCCAACCTCAGCTACTTAGTGAGGCCCTTTGCAACTCAGTAAGACCCTGTTTCAAAATAAAGAATACAAATTAAGGCTGGAGGTATAGCTCAGAGGTAGAATGCCCCTGGTTTCCATCCCTAGTACCGCAGGGGGAAAAAAGAGAGTTGAGAAAAAATAAATGTTTAGTATGGAAAAATTTATAGATTTTTTCTCTTCATTTTATTTATAATCAACTTATATTGATAAAGGAAAATTAGCTATACATCCTACTGAACCATTCTCCTTAAACCAGCATCTCCTCTGAAAATTATATTGTCTTGCATCTAGAACTGTTAATGTGCACAGCGGTTCAAGCTGTAATCCTCAGGAGAAGGAGCCCTTTCCTACGCCTTGGCACTTAACTGGTCATTCGA
The DNA here is from genome assembly GCF_963383645.1 of Muscardinus avellanarius. Lineage (NCBI taxonomy): Eukaryota > Metazoa > Chordata > Mammalia > Rodentia > Gliridae > Muscardinus > Muscardinus avellanarius. Next base: position 32,907,380 of record NC_137801.1, read on the forward strand.
TGGCCAATGGACGCTCTCAAGCCATGCATTCTCTACACACATACTCGAGGGGGCGAGGCAGTATGATGAAGGAGCTAGGAACTCAGATTCTGGCCCACGGCCTGGACTTGCACCCCAGCTTAGCTATTTGACAGGTGTGGCTGTCTGACAAGTTGCTAAGTCTTCCTGTGCCTGAGTTTCTCATCTGTAAAGTGGGAAGTACAGTGGTTACCTACCTCTCAGAGATTTTGTGAAGATTAACTAATATATTTCAAGCATTTAAAAATAGTGCCCGGCACACAGTAAGCTTTTTAAAGCTCTTGGATATTAATATCATCATCATCATCAGTGCAGATTTCTGGGACATGACTTTCCCAAGTCATGTAACAATCAAAATTGGCCCCTACAATTATTCCAAACCTCATCCATCCCTCTGTCTTCTTATCTCTGCCTAGACCCACACTTCTTTCCCCTTTGATCACATACTCTAGCCTCATCTCCCACCACACAGCCGATACTTCTGACCACAGGTCTGTTCGTCAGCACATGCCCTCGGCTCTAGGCTTGGCATCTACCAATCTATCCAGCTCCAACCACTCTAACTCTTCTGTGCTCAAGTGAACCTGTCCAGTCACCGCGCCCCACACCTGCCATGCCGTTTCACGCTCCACGCTGTCATATGTGTCTTCTTTCTGTCTGGTTGGCAAACTTCTACTCATTGTCACTTCACAGGAGGTACTGTTGACATCTCTCTCTTGTGGCTATACCTTGGTACTTGTTCTAAGCCTGACAACTAATGCTACAGCTGTAGTTACTGAGTCGCAGTCTGTTTTTCCTGGTATATCATGAACTTCTCAAGAGTAAGGACCATTCCTGTGAATCTGTCTTCAGTATCTAGTAAATAGAACATACTCCATAAAAATTTTAGGGGAAAAAAGGCACCAAATCATAAGACTAAAACTTATTTCTAGTCTAATGTCTACTTATAATAATTAAAAAATTAAACGATAAAAGAATATACAAAATAACATACCTGCTCCATTGATGTTTCGTGAAGTTCATTAAGATTAAGAGTATAAATCCCTTCTTCGGCACCAAATATCAAGTACTGATCTGTAATAATAAAAGTACTTTAATAACTGACTTTAATAAGACACTTTAAAAAGGAATTATATAAGCCGGGCATGGTGGCGCATGCTTGTAATCCCCATGCTTGGGAGGCTGAGACAGGAGGATCACCAGGTTTGACCAGCCTTGGCTGGTTTAAGAGACCTTCTTTCCAAATAAAATATAAAAGAAGTCTGGGAGCGTGGCCCGGAGGTAGAATGCCCCTGGGTTCTATCCCCAGTATCATTAAAAAAAAAAAGGACTTATATAGTCTAAAATTCAGTAAATACATTAACATATAAAGAAATTACTGTAAATTCTTTTAATGCAAAGAATTTAGACACTCTAAGGAACTGAGTTATACATAAAAATCAGAGGGATTTTGAGGAGTGGCTTGTTAGATTCACTCTCTACTTACTGGCAAAATCTGCAGCTACTTTCCCTGAAACTTCCTGATGGTAGGATCACATACATATTGACTTAAAGAATACAAATCAAGACTAGTATTACAGATGCGAAATATTTTTAGAGAATGTTATTTTTCCAGGCTATTTTAAGCACTAACATAAAAAAAAATTACAGAATCTGAGCAGAGTCTATTAAATGGTTAACTAAAACTTAGGGTACTCAATATTTTCTAAAAAACAATAGAAGCCTGGCCTTGGTCCTGACTGATCTGTTTTATTTTATTTTATTATTTATTTATTTATTTTTGTGGTACTGGGGGAACCCAGGGGCTTTTCTACCTCTGGACTATACTCTCAGACCTATTTTATACTTTATTTGGAAACAGGGTCTCACTAAGTTGCTGAGAGCCTCACTAAGTAGCTGAGGCTGCCTTCAAACCTGTGTGATCCTTCTGTCTTAGCCTCCCAAGCTGGTATTATAAGCGTGCGCCACCACACTCAGCAACTGATCTGTTTTAAAGTTATGATAAAAGAACAAGCCAGAATGTCAAGAGAATTCCTAAACTGCTCAGCATTTAGGATTAGTACTGGCAGCTTCATTACGATGGGTTTAAAAATTGCAGTTCTATGTCAGAAGTGGTGGTATATGCTTGTAATCCCAGTGCTTGGGAGGCTGAGACAGGAGGACTGCACAGGTTCAAAGCCAGCCTCAGCTACTTAGTGAGACCTGTTTCCAAATAAAGTATAAAATAGGTCTGGGAGTATAGCCCGGAGGTAGAAAAGCCCCTGAGTTCCACCCCCAGTACCACCAAAACAAAACAAAAAACAATGAAAACTTCAGTTCTCTTCTATCCATTAGCTGTAAAACAAACCTCTCTGAATACCACAGTTTTCCTATCTGTGAAATAAAGTAATCCATTTTGGATTTTTAAAAGCTTTGATATGAACATATGTCTATTTTTTATATACAGATATAAAAAAGCTCATGTATGTAAGTGTATATTTCATAGATACACAGGTATTAAGATATAGATATAGAAAGAGGTCACAAATAGCCCTAACTCAGTGTCTATTCTGATTATGAGCTCTTTTAAAGTTAGAGATCCTCTAGAGTGGTCACTAGAACCTGGTCCTCAGTTGCTAAATGGCTGTCTAAAAAATAATAAAACATACCATACCACTGTGCAGGAGCAGAAAAAACATTTCTTGACAAAGTCAGAGTGACATAAAGTATATGGTTTTATTATATTGATATAGAGACTCTGGTAAAATTTTAATGTAATGTGCTCCCTAAATGCTGATAACAGTAAAGGGAAACATATTCATATTTACTTTTTTTGTGTGTGGTACTGGGGATTGACCTAGGAGCATTCTACTTCTGAGCTATACCTCCAGTCCTATTTTATTTTGAAACATGGTCTCATTAAGTTGCAGAAGGCCTCACGAGTTGCTGAGGCCGGCGCTGAACCTGCAGTCCTCCTGTCTCAGCCTCCCAAGTGCTGGGATTATAAGTATGTGCCACCACACTGGCTATATTTACTTTAAATTAAAAAAATTAGAAAACATCTCTTTCCAGAAACACAAGCAGAAAATGAATAAAATCAAATGCTTCCATAGTCCCAATTGAAAAGCATTTAGAAAGATAACAAATAAAACACATGATACTACCTCTTGTGTCTGGGTTTATCCATGATGATGCACAGTGAATTTTTAAGGGACACCCATTAAAAACTTTTGAAAAACATGCACCCATCTGGAAAAACAAAAATAATCAATATGAAACAGTGACAAACAATAGTCCTTAATATGATATAAGTGTAATCATTCTGTTTTAATATGGGAGACTACAAAGAGCACATTAAAAACATGATTACCTTCAAATTTACAGAAATAAGTGTGTCAAATTAGTCACGGGCTTTTTTTTTTTTTTTTTTTTGGTGGTACTGGGGATGGAACCCAGGGGCCTTCTACCTCCGGGCTACACTCCCAGACCTATTTTATACCTTTTTTTTTTTCTGGTTCTGGGGATGGAACCCAGAGGCATTTGACCTCCGAACTACACCCCCTGCCCTATTTTTTATTCTTTATTTTGAAACAGGGTCTCACTGAGTTGAAGAGGGCTGACAGATTACCGACAGCACTGACCACAATTGGAGGTCACTTCAGTGAGGCCCAAATGACACACTGGGGAGCTAAGCCCCCAAAAGGTAAAGACTGATAGTTAATCCGAGGATATGTGAGAAAAGCAAATATTAAGTAAAGCCACATGAATAAGATTAGAAGTTATATTGAGACAACTTAAACTAACCTTACATTTAAACAATTTTGTCAAAATATTTGTTTTCATTTAGCTTCAGATTCATGTTGATTTCTTGTTAAAAGTGACAAAATCAAGATGCAAATTCTTAAAATCCATCACATTACACTTGATTATTTCAGATTTAATTTTTGCTTTTCAAAAAGTAGATTGTAGAGCTGGGCATGGTGGCACACACTTGTAATCCTAGCATTTGGGAGGCTGAGATAGGAGGATCACAGTTTGTGGCCAGCCTCTGCTACTTAGTGAGGCCCTCTGCAACTCAGTGAGACCCTGTTTCAAAAATATAGAATAAAGCCGGGCGTGATGGCGCACGCTTGTAATCCCCGTGCTTGGGAGGTAGAGACAGGAGGATCGCGCAGGTTCGAAGCCAGCCGCGTGCGCTGGCTTAGGAGACCCTGTTTCCAAATAAAAAATGTAAAAATAGGTCTGGGAGTGTAGCCCGGAGGTAGAAGGGCTTCCAGGAACCCCATTACCACCAAAAAAAAAAAAAAAAAAAACTACTGTAATATAAATAATTGAAATGAGATGTAAAAATTTCCCTTTTGATGATAGAAATGTAACAATCTATTTTTAAATTTTATATATTTTTTATTTTTGTGGTACTGGGTTTGAATCCCAGGGGCATTCTACCTCTGAGCTACATCCTCAGCCCTATTTTTTATTCTTTACTTTGATATAAGATCTCACTGAGTTGCAAAGGGCCTCACTAAGTCACTGAGCCTGTGCTTGAACCTTGGTCCTCCTGTCTCAGCCTCCCAAATGTTGGGATTACAAGCATGCCATCACACCCAGCTTAAATTTTTGTATAAAAATAACTTAGCTTGGCAATTCCATCAGGTGATAGGAAACCTATAAAAAAGTAGTTTTATGGTGTAGGGCAAAAACTGTACCACTTAATAAAAACTTTAATAATTGTCTTTTAAGATGGTCAATAAATTTTTTATGCTTAGGTACTACTAAACACCTAATCAGCACCAACTTTAAGCTAATTTGTGTAGATGGCTCCTATTTGGCATTCCATAGTTACAAGTTGCCCAAATCACATACCCAAAGTAAGAATTTCATCTTGTAGCCAAATAGTAAGATCGCTCTATTTTATCTTTCTCTGTTAAAAATAAATGCCATGTAATATAAGGTATGGGTTATAAATTGGAATTTAAATTGTAATTTAAAAATATTTATAACTTAAGTGTAATACATAAAGTATATATGCTTTCTAATGTATAACTTATAACATGTATACTCTATGCTAAATTAAAAAATAATCAGAAAGTTAAAAGTCTGAAAATTAGATTTGGGAGGTTAAAAACTAGAACCAGGAACATCTAAACATAGTATATAAGGCTTTAGGTTACATATTTGCAGCAAGAAAATGTAGTTTTATCCATACTAACAAAACAATACTGATTTAATACAATGTTAATCCTAAAACAGCATGACATGTTGGCACATGCTTGTAATCCCAGCATTTGGGAGGCTGAGACAGGAGGACTGTAGTGTGCAGATAGCCTCAGCTGCTTTGAGACCCTCTGCAACTCAGTGAGATCCTGTTTCAAAATAAAGAATAAAAATAGCGCTGGGGGTATAGCTCTGAGGTAGAAAGCACCCGGGTTCAATCCCCAGTATTGCTAACAACAACAACAACAACAACAATAATAATAATGATGATGATGATGGCAGCATGACCACATGATCCAGCATTCCTGTTACTAGGTACACATACAGGGGAAATAAAGCCAGCATGTGGAAAAGACACTTGCTCTTTTATTTATTATAGTACTATTCACAATGGCCAAGATAGGAAATCAACTGTAGTGTTTATTAACAGATGAATGGGTAAAGACAACATGGCACATATACACCATGAAATATTTTCGAAGTTAAAAAAGGAAATCCTGTCACTTATATATGAACCTGACACACATGATGAATGAAATAGGCCAGTCACAGAAAGACAAATATTGCAAGATCTCCCTTATATATGGAATCTAAAAGAGTTGAACATATAGAAGCAGAGTAAAATGGTGGTCAACAGTGGCTGAAAGGGGGCCGAAGACAGGAAAGATATTAATTAGGGGACACAAAATTCTAATTAGGAGGAATAAATTTAAGAAATCTAATGTACAGAATGGTGATTACAATTGATAGCAATAATTTTGCTTGAAAATTTTGTTAGAGAGTAGATTTTGAGTATTCTCAGTACAAAAATATACCCATATAAGGTAATGCATATTGTAAATAGCTTGCTTTAGCCATTCTACAATGTATGCATGTATCAAAGCATTATGTGCACTATAAACAATTTTTTCTTGTCAATTAAAAAAATACTTCAAAATGAGAAAAAGAAAGACAGCATGATCTAACTAAAAATAAAACAAATAAATAAAACCCAACCCAGAAAACAATATAAGATATCTAAATTCTCGCTAGGGCTAGGTGTTTTGTGATCTTAAGTGACCAGGATCTTTGGTTTTAATTTTATCATGAGCAAAAATTCAAGGGCTTAAGTAAAATATTCCTAGTACTCCTAACTTCAAAATAGATAAAAATGTCAGAAAAATGTCTTATTTACATTTTGTACTTCCTAGAATAACTATGTGGCCTTTTCACATTTCTTCAAAAACAGCTACAAATAAGATATTAACAAATTTTGGAATCAACAAGTTTTAAAATATATTTTTCATAATTCTGAAAAGCTCTTTTCAGATATAATTAAGTACATTTAAATCAGCCATCTTACAATTTTATTTTCAATAACAATGAAGGGTTTGTTGTTGTTTTTTATAGTATTGGGGATTGAAGCCAGGACCTCATGCATGGCAGGCAAATGCTCTACCACTGAGGTATACCTCTGGCCCTTTTTAAATTTAATTCTGAGACAAGGCATCACTAAGTTGCCCAGGTTGGCCTTGAACTTAAATATACCATCAATCTAATTCTGCCTCCTGAGTCACTGGGACTATTGTGTGCATCACCATGTCCAATTATGAAAGTTCTTTTTTTTTTTTTTTTGGTTGTACTGGGGTTTCTGGAAACCCTTCTACCTCCGGGCTACATTTCCCAGACCTATTTTTATATACTTTTAAAATTTGAAAACAGGGTCTTTTAAGCTAGTGAGGCTGGCTTTGAACCTGTGCAATCCTCCTGTCTCCGCCTCCCAAGCGTGGGGATTACAAGCATGCGCCACCATGCCTGGCTGAAGGTTCTTTTTAAAAAGGAAAAAAACCTAATCAAAGATATACATTTAAGCAATCATTTGTCATTGTACTTAGTTTCAAAGTTTAGCCTATTGATATTTAGTACTTACATGTACTTTAGGTGTTGGGGGAAGACCATTACTAATAGGCTTCTAGAAAAGAACATATACATGATTTTAATATTTTTGCTGCTGTTTGACATGACAATACTGTGTTTCAAAAATATGTGAAAAAATGCATGACTATACTGTCTTTGGAAAATAAATTATTATAGATATGCTACATCCTCCCCACCTGTTTTCTAGACTTTTGGTTATAAATTCATATACATATTCCCATAAAAAACATTTTTGTATATTTTAAAACAAATACACTTTATATACTACTTATTATGTGTACTTTGCCTTAAAATGGACCACAATTCAGATCAGTCATATAAACCTCATTTTAATTACAACAAGGTATGAATATAATATACTTTATAAATTATTGGGTAGTCAGGTTATTTTTAATTTTTTACTATAAGAAAAATGATGAATACCCTTGCATAAGCTTCTCATGCAAAGTATAGATTTTTTTTTTAAGGGTATTCTGTGAGAAGTCAAACTACTAGAACACGGGGTCAGTAGCTTTATCATTTTAGTGACACAGGCTGTCTGTCTGCCTTTCAGAAGGCAAGGATCAGGTCATATCCACCAGCAACGTATGAGTTTCTGGTTTTGTATAGTATCACAGCAGTATTATAAAGAAACTAAGTAAAAAAGGTTTCCTCATCAATTTGCATACCTCCAATGACTAGAAACAGAGATAATCATTTTTATTTTTATTTATTTATTTATTTTTATTTTTTATTTTTTGGTGGTACTGGGGTTCCTGGAAGCCCTTCTACCTCTGGGATACACTCCCACGGGCTACACTCCCAGACCTATTTTTTTAACATTTTTATGTGGAAACAGAGTCTCTTAAGCCAGCGAGGCTGGCTTCGAACCAGCGCGATCCTCCTGTTTCCGCCTCCCAAGCGCGGGGATTACAAGCGTGCGCCACCACGCCCGGCGAGATAATCTTTTTTAAAAGTGTTTATTTTGCTTTATTTCCTTTTCTGTAAACTATTTTTTCCATTATTCTTAGTGAGTTATCTTTTTCATTTTTATTTAATGAAGTCTTACATATTCTAGATTTAAATATTTTGCCTGAAATAAGAAATATTTTCTCCTACTCTGTAGATAATTTCAACTTTGTTTACAACATTTTATTGATTGAAATTTGAATTTGATGAATTCAAATATATCAGTCATTGGCCAGAGTATACAGACAACTACATGGAGAGCAAAAGTGGAACATTTGCTCACCCATAATGTCCTTAAGAATGCTAGATATTTTCCAAGAGGCCACATTCCTCAGTATGTGAATTATTTCCTGAAGAAGGAATCTCCTAGGGTTATAGTATACCATAAATATGAATTTTTATGAAACTCTAGATTTCTTTCAAGGATAATCTTTTTTTAAATATCCACAATTTAGTAATTTAATAAAATAAAGCAATTTAAAGCACTTTTACACTATTTTGTATACCAATAGACATTTATAGAGAGAGATGAAGATATTTTGTATTTTATCTTTCTCAAGGGTAATATTAATTACAGCATTTTAAGGGATGACAATGTAATTTTTCTCAACCTGGTATAAATCAGAATCATTCAAACAATGTGATAAAAGTTAACAAAGCTTTCATTGAATTTTACATATTACATAAAAATGTTAAAATGACCTTTCTGAAATTAAGATTGTATGAAATTTAGATTATATGACCAGGGTGTAGTTCAGTATTAGAGCACTTGTCTAGCATGCATAAGGTCTTTGTTTTGATTCCCAACAACACCAACTCATAACACATACTATATATATGATATCTTATGTGTAGATATATTGAGGATATACAGCATTATAGTCTTTCCATGAATTTCTGGTAACTTTCATGTTATTTTAAAAATAACCTGTGATTTTATATTGATTGCCTTACAGTATCTGACATCTATTTCAGCAAACTTCATTTTTGATTAGGGAGCTCTAAATGTTATAACTCAGGTTTAAACATGAATAGAACTGGCTATAAATAGCTTCAAGAAGCTGTACATACTATAATCTTGCTTTAGTACACCATGTATATTGTTAATTCTATTATACAACCATAGACATATTTATTTCAGAGTAACTGAAATTGTTGGTTCCTTATCCTAACAAAGTTCATAAGAATCTTGGCTGAAAAAGATTCTTCACAAAAATAAGGTAGAACCGGGCATGGTAGAGCACGCTTATAATCCCAGCATTTAGGAGGCTAAGACAGAAGGATCATGGTTTGTGGATAGCATTAGCTACTCAGTGAAGCCCTTTGCAACTCATTGAGACCCTGTTTCAAAATAAAGAATAAAAAAAAAAAAAAATACGGCTGGGGATGCAGCTTCGAGGTAGAATGCCCTTGGGTTCCATCCCTGGTACAGAAAAAAAAAGTTATAGTATAAATGCTTCTGATTATATGCTTACTGTACAAAACCCTACCATACATGTGCACATGGACAAATTAATCTATTACAAACTCTGTGTGTGTGTGTGTGTGTGTGTGTGTGTGTGTGTGTGTGTGTGTTATACAGGCAGTACTGGGGATTGAATCCAAAGCCTCATGCATACTAGGCAAGTGCTATACCACTGAGCTACATGTCCAGCTCTGTAAGAGGGACATTTAACAATAAATTCCAATCAGTGAGAATAATAAGTTATTTTGTGAATAATCTCAAACTACTAAGTGTTTGCTTATATGAAGAACATCACTTGTTACAGTACATTAAACAAAAAACTGGTCTAAATAATTTAAACAAGAGAAGTGATCATTCAAGTTTTTATAGCAAAGCTAATTTAAGAGTATTGACAACCTATCATAGTCAATACTCTTAAATATCAATATAATAATTAGTAAATATATAATTTCTGTAGAGTAGTGAAAAAGGAAACAAATGAAAGCAGAGCTTATAAATATTAATACCTACTGGTACATCTTTCTTCTCTTTCCTAGAAAGGTTTGTGCCTCTATGTTCATTCTGTTGCTGATATAAAGATCCGTCTCGTTCACCATTTATCTGGAAAGAGCTTACTCCATTTCCTTCAAAGATATGTTTAAATATACTGAGAAATATTTTTCATTAGGAAAATGATCAAGTAGAAAATAAAATGTTAATTTTGAAAGTTTCATTTTTACTTTGAGATCACCCAATATTTGTTCCTGAAGTAAGAACCATGTTGTTCTGTAATTAAACCTCTATTTCTGGCATATTAGGTAAATTTAAATTCAGTTTGTATCTGAGAACACATGCCTATGTGTATTAAAAAGGCAAAAAATAGAATACTGAATTCATAACTACTTTCACAAAATGGTTAATTTATATTATTTTAACAAGAAAAATTAGTTGTTCTCTTTAAATTACTTCTTTTGAATAAGACAGAAGAAACATTACATTGTTAAAACATCATCAGGCCAGGCATGGTGGTGCACGCTTGTAATCCCAGCATTCAGGGCGCAGAGACCAGAGGATCGCAGTTCGTGGACAGCCTCAGCTACTTAGTGAGGCCCTCTGCAACTCAGTGAGACCCTGTTTCAAAAACTAAATTAAAAAAGACTAAAAAATAGGGCTGGGGGTATAGCTTAGAGGTAGAATGCCCCTGGGTTCCACCCCAGTACCACAAAAAACAAAAACAAAAAACAACATCAGTATTAATTTGGAGCCAACACTTAGCAGTGACAGTATTTTTTCTAAAAATGACTAAAATGAAATAAAATAGTTAAATTATCCTGCTTCTGTTCTAAAACAGAAATAGCCTAGAACCAAAACAAATTTTTCTTGTTTGTTCCTAGTTTAAGTCCTAGAGTTTGTATACTGCTGCTAAATGATTATATACTGTTTCCAAAATAGGGAAGTAGCCAGGTGCTGTGGCATATACCTGTAATCCCAGTTCTTGGGAGGTTTGAGACAGGAGGATTGCAGATTTGAGGACAGCCTGAGCAACTTAACAAGATGCTATTTCAAAACAAAAAGTAAAGCCAGGTGTGGTAGCACATGCTTATAATCCCAGCATTTGGAAGGCTGAGACAAAAGGATCGCAGTTTGAGGACAGCCTCAGCTACTTCATGAGGTCTTTTGCAACTCAGTGAGATCCTGTTTCAAAATAAAAAATAAAAAATAGGGCTGGAGGTGTAGCTTGGAGGTAGAATGCCCCTGGGTTCCACCCACAGTACTGAAAAAAAAAAATAAATAAATAAAAATAGGCTCAGAGGTAGAATGCTCCTGGGTTCAATTCCCAGTATCACCAAAAAAGAAAAAAGAAAAAAAAAAAGAAAGAAAAAATAAAAAAGAAAAGAAAAAAGAGAGAATACTAAATATGAAATGAGAATGTGTAAAATGTCCTAGACTGGATCATAGGAAGCCATCGCATCCCTTCTCTTATTCCTCAAGGAAATTTATAATACTTTCTTAAAGATCTCTCCATTTTTTTTCAAATAGTATGACTTTGCTTCCCAACATTACCTAAAGCAACAGGTTTCTGGGGGGGTAGCCTGGGAGGTGGTGGGCGAGGTGGAACTTGGGATGGTTTTGCTGGGCTTCCTGCTGAGGGACATCTCTTGATTGTTCCTTGATTATCATCCTCAGTAGAATGAGTTTCTTGTGGTATGAAGATGGACTTAGGCTGAAATAAACACAGGACACCAATGGTTAAACATGAAGCTATTTTACTGCGGTAAACATTCTATATTTCAAACTGAGTTTACTGGATGAATTTCAAGACTCCTCAACTATCTGATTCCAGATTATCTTAATATATTTTAAAACTATCCTAAAAAACATACTCTTAAAATGAGTTTCTAGAGTTCTGAAACTATACAAAAGAAAAAGGGGGGTCCTCTGTCTTTCTATTAATTTCTCATACGCCTTCCCACTAAGACATGTCAAAAATATTCTAGTCTTTCTGATACTTTCCAATCTAAACTGTCAGTTTTTACTGCCAATACTCAAGTTAATCAAAGCCCACCTTCTTACCAAGGCTAATCTAAGCTGTCTCTTAGATAAGTAAATATCTTTATGCTAATGCTTAATTTTTCAGATGAGGGACAGGAGAAGGTACCCATTAAACTGTCCTTATATTTGAGAATGCCAACATAGCAATATAGGATGACTGAAAAACTTTTTGTGTAGACATGGAAAAACCCCTGGTCAGCTAAAGGTATGGTAAATTTATAAATTCTTATAAATATGGCCTGTATTATGAAGACTACTGAGTATTTACTTTGAAATTCAGGTCTCTATACAGCTACTAATATAAAACTCTACAAGCAAACATAGCATCATTTACTTTTGTGAATCAGAATTTTATCAGTAATACAACTGAGAACAAAAATATAGCAATATGTTAAATGCCAAAACTGTTAAGATTCAAATTTTCATTTAAAATACCATCATTTCAAACTCTGAAATAATTTATTTATAATTAAAAATTGCTACACCTGTGAATTCACAAAATAAATTTATATTACAATACTGAATAATTTTATTCTTTAAAAACTATCAGTTGGATTTCTTTTATCATTTTGTGATTTTAACAAGAGAATTTCTGTTAAATCCTTTTGAAAGTTACTGTTCTATTTTATATCTATAATATATAATAACCTTCTGAAAATTAAATATTTGTGAAGATAAATTACTATCCTTTATTCATTTTTAAAAATACTAATAAGTATATTGTAGATTTTGAGAAAACAAAAGTACAAAAAATGTGAGATAACATTAATCTATTAATACAATCATATTCACTTTATAAATTTATAGAACTTACTTAGAATAAACACTAAAGTGACAATTTGGATATTTTTCAAAGCACAAGAATAACTGAAATTATTTTTTGAAAGCATAGTTCATAATTTTTTGTTGTCTACCACACTGAAAATAAAAATAAGCTCAAATAATTATCTATCTATCTATCTATCTATATATATATAAATATATATATTTTTGCGGTACTGGGGATGGAACCCTGTGGCATTCTACCTTTGATCTATACCCCTATCCCTATTTTTTACTCTTTATTTGAAACAGGGTCTCACTGAGTTGCAAGGGGCCTCACTAAGTAGCTGAGGCTGTCTGCGAATCTTCGATCCTCTTGTCTCAGCCTTCCAAATGCTAGGAGTACAAGCGTGCACCACTACACCCGCCTTCAATACAGTATTAAAGTGGCAGAACAATAATGCATATACATAATCCATACTGAAAAATAAATTTTCCTACCTTTGGTGGTAGAGGTGGTGGAATTTTTGCTTTCATGGTTGAACTAAAAACACACAGAAAATTTATGTTTCAGAACACTTTATTTTACATATGAATCAACTACTAAAACACAATTATTTTTTAGAGATAGGGAAGAAAAACCTGCAAAATCAAGTACTATTTTCTAGAGTTATGGGTTTCTTTCCAAAATATTTTAAGAAATGTTCAAGTTACACTGAATGATTCAGAAGTAATTAGGTAGATATGTCCTCTTGGTTTCAAATACCATAATGTTCCAGGCATGGTGGTACATGCTTGTAAGCCCATTACTTGGGAGACTGAGACAGGAGGATCAGAGGTTAGCGGCTAGCCTCAGGTACTTTAGTTAGTCCCTCCACAGCTTAATGAGATTCTGTTTCTAAAAACAAAGAATAAACAATAAGGCTGGGGGTGTAGCTTGGAGGTAGAATGCCCCTGGGTTTAATTCTCAGTACCGCAAAACAAAAATACCATAATGTAATTAAAACTGGAAAAATTATTACAATTTCAATTAAAAGGCCAATAACATAAGTACTGTATCAGCAGTGGGTTGAGAAAAATGATACAGTATAAAATAAATATGAAATATCTGATGAAGCTCATCAAAATCAATATATGTGCTCGATGAAATGACAGGCAGAATGTGAATAAAGATTCATTAATTCAAGATCAATTTTAGAAACAAAAATAATTAAAAGATGATAAAACACAAACTTTTTAGACAAGGCTGTACCCCAGAGAGACTGAAAGAACTGACTTGGGCCAGAGTAGCTAGGTAGTACAGGAACACCTATGCCAGTGCTGGTCAGGTATTCCTGTGTACCTGCAAACTCCATCTTTCTTTACCAAAGCAAGCAAGTAAACAAACAAGCAAACAAAAATAAAATAAAACCCACTAAGCTTAAAGTTTAGTCAGCATCAATGCATACATAATAGTAAAAATATTTCTTTAAAAATACACACAAAGAGCCGGCAATGGTGGCGCATGCTCGTAATCCTCATGTTTGGAAGGCTGAGACAGGAGGATCGCACAAGTTCAAAGCCAGCCTCAGCAACTGAGTGAGGCTCTCAGCAACTTAGTGAGACCCTGTTTCCAAATAAAGTATAAAATAGGTCTGGGAGTATAGCCTGGAGGTACAAAGCCTCTGGGTTCCACCCCCAGTACCACAAACAAAAAAATACACATATAGCCGGGCATGGTGGCGCATGCTTTTAATCCCAGCTTTTGGGAGGCTGAGACAGAAGGACTGTGATTCACATACAGCACCAGCTATTTAGTTATGCCCTCTGCAAGTCAGTGAGATCCTGTTTCAAAACAAAGAATAAAAAATAGGGATGGGGATGCAGCTCAAAGAGAGAATGCCCCTGGGGCACGCACGCACCGCCCAAAAAACAAAAAAACCCACATATTTTTACAGTATTTGTTTAATTGAACACATCCAATAAATTTAATCATAAAAATAATAGCTTCTTTGTAGTTGTAGTAATTATGGCAGTTACTAATGACTGGTCACAATAAAAAAATTTATATTTCAAGGTTCTGTTATCAACTAGTGTCATAAACTGAGTTGTATCTCCTCTCAAATTTACATGTTGAAGTTCTAATCCCCAGTGTGACAGTCTGGAGCAATAGGGCAATTAGGAGGTAATTAAGGTTAAAAGAGATAGTAATGGTGGGGTCTTAATCCTGTGGGACTGATGGTTTTATAAGAAAGGAATAGATATTGCCCTCTGCCTGCCAAGCATACACACTGAGGCAAGGCAATATGCAGACACAGCCAGAAGGTGGCTGTCACCAGGAACTGAACTGGATGGCACCCAGATCCTCAACTTGCCAGCCTTTGAACTGTGAGGATAATGTTTGGTTGCTTAAACCACCTAGTATAAGGTATTTCGTTATAGCAGTTCAAGATGACTAACAGTTTTAATAGAAGGAAAAAAATATAACCACAACTGTGGAACAATCCATGATGCTGTTACTATCCATATTAAAATTGTTAGTCCTAAGATAAGACTTTTTTTTATATATCAATAAGAGAAATAGAACTTACTGTTTGGATTCATCATCATCGCCTTCATCATCTTCTAGATGTGCCACGTGTCCTCTAAGAAAAAAGGTTAATGCCACTGTTATTAAACATAATTTTCCACAACTTAAGAAAAAATTTTAGAAAATACATGAAGATTAAAAAAAAAAAAAAAAAGAAAATACAGGAAGGGCTACCGCAGGATAGACTTCTATTTCTGTGTCTTTTTAGGATAGATTAAGAATTAAAACAAAAATTTATTCTCTATATGACAGAGATGGGGCAAAATGACTATTCATCTGTGACATAAAGCATAATTTATTTTAAGCTTAACTCAAAATTAAAATTACCGCTGATGTAATTCTTCTTCAACGGACTTCAGAAGACTCCTTAAATAAAAAAAAAAAGACCCAATTGTGAATAAGCAAAGGATTATTGATTATATGTACATATTTAACACTTTAATCTTATCCATAACTTTTTGAATAATTATTTTACCATTTTGTGAAAATTTGCTACAGTGATCACACCTCTGTACCACACAACATCATGTTTAACAAAATTATCTCTATTTTCTGTTGCTAATTTCCTTATATATGTATTTTATTTTTTTTATTTTTTACAGTACTGGGGATGGAACCCAGGGGCATTCTACCTCTGAGCTACACCTCCAGCCCTATTTTTTTTCTTTATTTTGAAACAGGATCTCACTGAGTTGTAAAGGGCCTCACTAAGTAGCTGAGGCTGGCCACAAACCCGGATCCTCCTGTCTCAGCCTCCCAAGTGCTGGGATTACATGATGCGCCACCATGCCCAGTTTATATATGTATTTTAAAAGAACAAGTTGAATTTGATGTTTATTAAAAAAAATACCAATTCAAACAAAAGACAATTCACTATGAAATGTCACAACAGTACTGACAAAACAGTAATTGCAGGGTCACTGTCAGGGGTTTCCAGGATTCAAATTTCACCTGGAATATTATGTCTGACACTTGAAATTATATTTTCTTTTTCTTAAAATAAGGAAGGTGACACACTTTGGAGGAAATCATGCTCTCAGGCAACCCTATAAAATGAAGCTCAACATGTTGGATCTCTCTGCAGAAGCATGCATGCATGTGATGTGAATACATGAATGTAGAGCACTTTGCTTTCACAGAAGACACTCACTTACCTGAAGGATTTGTTCTCCAGTGGTGCATGGCAAACACATTTACACTTTTGGGAGACTAAGCCTGTATCAGACCAGGTGTGAGGATTTTACCATTAGGAACAGTATATAAAACTTTTAAGTTTCAGGAATATAAGAGAGAACCTGGGACATTCCTGAAGTTCCCTTCCTTCTTTTCATTGCAAGTTCATATAGTTCCTGTATTATACTCTTCAAGCATAAAAACTCACTTTATAGCCTTCTCAAATTAATGAGATAGAGAAAAATACAGTTACTGATAAATTACTAGGATAAAGATGACTCAGCAGGAAACTTTTTCTACAAAAGTTATAAGGTACTACTTTCTGAACATTTTCTCTTAATATATATTGGAAAAAATTGTCCTTAGAATATTAAAACATAAAATCTGAGAAACCTTTGAAAGACATGGTTATTTACTATAACAATTAACAAAATAGTTCTTAGCGATCAAATATTTTAATTAGGCCACCTTAATAACAATCTAAGTTTAAAAAATGACAAAGTTATGAATGTGGAATGATAAATGACACAGAAAAATTAATCATGTCCTATTTTGTGGATACAAAAGTGGAGGTATCAAATGTTATCTTATTTACAAAGCCCTCCCAGGGCAGCTCTAGAATGGCAGGAGCTTCTGGCTAGAAGCAAAAACAGGGAGGCAGATTTTAAAGCAAGACATCTGGAATCTGAGTCTAGACTCCATCTTTGCAGGCCATGTGGCCATGGAGAAGTTACTTTATTTCCCTATGCTTCTGTTTCCTTACATGTAAAATGGAAATTACAGTAGTATTCATAAAAGTGTTTAAAGATATAATGAGTTAACATAGGTAATGTACTTAAAAGAGTAATTTAGAACATAATAAGTACTCGATTAGTGTTTTCTTTATTATTACTATTGAACTCAGTGCCATTCTACCTCTGAACTATATATCACTGACCCTCTTTACTTTTCTATTTTGTAACAGGGTCTTGCTAAGTTATCACATGCTTGTCCTTGAACCTGCCATCCTTTGTATCAGGCTCCAAATGCTGAATTACAGGTGTATGCCACTGATCCTAGCTCTGTTTTCTCTAGTATTCTTGACCTAGTAACATTTCTTTAAAAAAAGCAAATTGCCCAGGGGATTTGAAGGTCTCCTGTCTCCTATAGGGGTTCAAAAAAGAAATAGAATACAAAACAGTCAAAACTACTTTCATAATACATCATACTTTTTCTACTCTTATTTTTCCATGAGTATACAACGGAGTTTTCCAGAGACTCTAAGATGTACCATGAATATTCAGCTATGTTCTAGGAAGTCACTGTGAAGGAGATTTGGAAAAAACATAAAGCAATGTCACATTTCTAATATTATTTTGTTTCAGGAAAAAAATGGCTGTTTTCATAGAAATGCTAATAGTGCATCTCAACAAGTTTGTTGTATTGCACAGACATTGGTAAAGTCTCTTATTGCATTTATTTGCTGCCTCTAAGTCTCATGTGAAATCAATGATGCCATAAGGAAGGCACTATGAAGACGGACATTTGAACTGTTCCTTTAGAATGGGGAAATATTTTAAACACATAAATTATGTATATTACTTATGATAATATATAAGCACATTTTTTTTTTTTTTTTGTACTGGGGATGGAACCCAAGGGCATTGTACCTCTGAGCTATACCCCCAGCCCTATTTTTTAGTCTTTTTATTTCTGAAATAGGGTCTGAGTTGCAAAGGGCCTCACTACGTCCACAAACTGCGATCTTTCAGTCTTAGCCTCCTGAATGCTGGGATTTCAAAGCATGTACCACCACACCCAGCTTATAAGCATGTTATTTTAAAATAAATTAATACATATTTTGAAAATTCTTCAATTTAATTTCCAATACTATAAATACTGACATTCAGCCAGGCGTGGTGGTGCATGCTTGTAATCCCAGTTCATGGGAGGCTGAGACAGGAAGATTGCAGGTTCTCTGCAGCCTCAGCTACTTAGTGAGGTCTTCTTCAACTTAGTGAGATCCTGTTTCAAAATAAAGAATAGAGCCGGGCGTGGTGGCGCACGCTTGTAATCCCCGCTCTTGGGAGGCAGAGACAGGAGGATCGCGCAGGTTCGAAGCTAGCCGCGCGCGCTGGCTTAGAAGACCCTGTTTCCAAATTAAAAAAAATGTAAAAATAGGTCTGGGAGTGTAGCCCGGAGATAGAAGGACTTCCAGGAACCCCAGTACCACCACCAAAAAAAAAAAAAAAAAAAAAAAAAGAATAAAAAATAGGGCTGAAGGTGTAGCCTAGAGGTAGAATTCCCATGGGTTCAATTCCCAGTACTACAAAAACAAAACAAAACAATAATATTTTTAATACTTATGAACAAAATCTCTTAGGAGACCTTGATAAGTTTTAAGACTAAAAAGGGATCCTGAACCCAAAAATTTGAAAAGCACTGCTTTAAAAAACTATTTTCATTTAAATATTATGTATAGTGAGTTTCCATATCACTTGAGAAGATTTGAAAGATAGTTTTTCCTAAGCACATTAAAATACACTTTTATTTTCAATTACCATATTTAATTGGATTTCTATGGCATTCTACTTTTATAAGGAAAGGCTCAATAAAAGGACATGGAAAGGCAGTTTAGCCATGATTCAAGACTCATGTATAATTTTAATTGTAGTATCTTTCTATATGTTAAAACAGTTTGTAAACAAGGTTACAAAATTCACAGTCTTAATGAAAAAATGTTTTACTTACATCTGGAGCATTATTAAAAAAGAAAAAAAATGTGACTAAATTTGCTAAAAGATCCAATTGCAGTAAACACTGTATCTGGGAAGCACTGGAGAAAATGTGCTAGAGTGCTGCACAATAAACAATGCGACTACTCACTGGTCTACTTGGATTCTTCTATTATGGATTTTTTTCAAGAAATAATAATAATAAAAATATAACTGAATTACTAAGTCAATCTAAAATGACAAAATTTTTGGTAAAAAGTAAAAAATGTAACAATGTACAAACACAGATGTAACTGATGAAGAAAGTGACATGGGAAAAGTTGAAAACCACCATTAAAATATTTAGCATGGTTGGAATTAACTAAGAAATTCATGCTATAGTTACTAAAATCTTTCAAAATTGCCTGTCCTCAAACAATCTGTATGTACTTACCGAATTATATTTAAAAACAAGAAACTCCTTATTTCTCTAAAAGTGAAGAGTTTTATATGTTTTATTCATTTATATTGTCTATAACCGCATGATTAATTAATTAGTACTATAAATAAGGACAAGTGAACTCTAAATATGTTCAATTACTTTGTGATATTTATTCCGTTTCACACTCTTAGTATCCTCAGCAGATAGGTATAATTCCCATTTTACAAGAGACAATGAAAGTAAATTTCTCAAAGTCAAGTGGTTTATAGAAAGAGCCAATGCTGACTCTGGGCCTGGCATTTACTACTATCACATTCAACTGTGCTAGAAACTCTGTAATTCAATTTAGTCTTCTCACTATTATTCAAGTCACTGGAAGAGAATTAGCTTTAGAATTTTTGCTCTACATTAAGAAAAAATCAAATCTAATTTAGTCTTCTTTTAAAGATATTTTGTTGATTTAAAATAAATAGAAGAGTTGACCCCAGTGGTACCAAAATTGAAAAGAAAAGTCCTATGTAACAATGCTACTTGATCTGAAATAGGTAGAAACCCATCAATGGAAATCTGTCTGCCTGATCACCTATGGAGAATGCAGGAAATCCTGTGAGTTTTAAAACACTGCCTGGTCACAAGAATAAAGCAGACATATCAATACAGTAAGAGAAGTGCTACATCCATGCTCATGTCACATGTATGTATATACCTATACACGAAACACAGCCAAAGGTCAGACTTTGCCAACCTACCTTGCCAATGATTCGTTATATAGAATACAGTTCCTTAAGCAGGGTTCCAATTAATCAAAAAAATGAAGGTTGGGGAAATTATTAACATTTTACCTAGCTAAAATCACTCTACTTTGAAAATGTCTAACAATCATAAATCAGACAATGGTCACTAAGCCAAACATGAGAAGGAGGAAGGTGGAGGGAATGGGTTGGGAATTGGGGAAGAGCT
Organism: Muscardinus avellanarius; assembly: GCF_963383645.1. Taxonomy (NCBI): domain Eukaryota; kingdom Metazoa; phylum Chordata; class Mammalia; order Rodentia; family Gliridae; genus Muscardinus; species Muscardinus avellanarius. The sequence goes on from NC_137801.1 coordinate 32,928,052, forward strand.
AAATGAGTGATATGTCTTGTACTACATTAAGATGTATGACTATACTGTACCAATTAAAAAAAATAAGACAATGGGAATTAAGGATCAGGAAAAGCATTTAGTGATGGGTCATATTGTTTTACATATACATATTTTTAAATGAACTAATCAGTCTCTTAAGACAGATTAAAATTTGCTAATATGGTTCTTAAAACCAGTGGTCTCATATTTAGAAAAAATAATACAGAAAAATACACAAAAAATTTTTATTTGCTAATCCATAATGAAATAACTATTCTTTGTTGTCCACCAAAAAACTGTTGTAAAAGCAAATAGTTACTATTTAGGCAAATTATTTTTTCTACCAAGGAAACTTTATAATTTTTCCAACTTAAGAAACAAAGACATTGACTACTACTATTAATAATAATGGAAGCTTAATAATATTATCAAAGTTAATAATAAACCCCTCATATTTAACTGAGGTTCAGATTAAATCGAAACTAATTTTCTTTAAGTGATCAATCTAAGCCTTTTCTTTGTATTGGGAAAAGATGGTGATATAAAAGTAAAAAAATCAAATGTTTAGTTTATTTTAAATTATTATCACTATGCATTACATTATGATGAAAGACTATAATGAATGTGTGTGTGTGTGTGTGTGTGTGTGTGTGTGTGTGTGAATGACATAATTTTAGCCAGGCATAATGGGACATGTCTCTAATCCTAGTACTTGAGGGCCTGAGACAGGAAACTCAGGTTTGAGATCAGCCTCAGCAACCTATTAAGACTGCTTCAAAATAAAAAATTAAAATATGACTGGGAATGTAGCTCGGAGATAGAATGCCCCTAGGCTCAACCCTATAAAGAAAAAAGACAATTTTGCATTTAATAATTAAAATTTAATTTTAAAATTCTAAAAGTTAAGCTATTTGTTATTAGTCATTATTTCTCAATTGGTTAACTTAAAATATGAGAATATGTATGTCTCGAATCCCCAATGTAATTTGAATTGTATTTTGAAAATTTCAGTTGTTCTAATTATTAAAATAACATCTACATTAATAGAAGATTTTGGTAATTTATATAACATTCCTTTATAAATTTTTTAAAGTAATAATTTACCCATGAAATTTGGCAATGAGAATCTGAGGGGAAGGGTAGAGACTGACTGCCAGCCATACGTAGCTAACTCTGGAGAAGGTGACAACTCATATTGGTCATTGTAAGCTGCCTCTTTCCTACCATGTACTTGTCACTGCTGTGGAAGCAGGCCCTGAGTAACTGTGTAAGTTTGTAACTTTTAATACCTCAAATACACATTTGAACTACAATCTACTTTTCTTCTACTTTTTTTTCTTTATTTGTGGTACTGGGGATTGAATCCAGGGGTATTCTACTTCTAAGCTACACCCCCAGCTCTATTTTATTCTTTATTTTGAAACAGGGTCTCATTAAGTTGTGTAGGGCCTCACAAGTTGCTGAGGCTGGTCATGAACCTGCGATCCTCCTATCTTGGCCTCCCAAGCACTGGGATTACAAGTGTGCACCACCATGCCAGGCTTACTATTCACTTTCTAAAAAGTTAAGATGAAAATTTTTTAATAGAGTAAATAATGCCTGCTGTTTTCAGTGACTAACACATCTCGGAGATATACCAAAGCAGGTTTTATATGGAATAAACAGGTCCACTTTATAAAGAAAATAATTGTTGAATATATTTTATCCCCAGTTTTATTAGATCAGCAAAGCAGCCTGACATAAAAATTTTAAGTTGATCATTTCCATTATGACAATTATTAACTATAAATGGCAGGCAAGGAAGCACTGGAAAATAAGTTAAAGGCATATTATAAAACAAATCTACCAGCCCAATATGATTTATTACTGTTAAGTATTAAAACAGAATAGTAGAGGCAATTTAATTATTTGTAATTTACATTAAATTTTAAAAGAACTTTACTTACTTGTTTCCACCTAAAAAGTAGCTACCTTGGTGCCCTTGTCCATATTCCAATTGTAGATCCTAATAGTACAAAATAAAATATTTAGTAAAATAGAATTATATCATACAACATGATAGACTACCATATATTATTTTTAAAAGAGAAACCCAGGCCCCAAATAAATCTGTATTGCTATATATTCTTAAAAAGAAGGTATGGTAGGACTTCCAACAATAAAATATGTGTTTATAGTTCTGATTTTATTATTTGAGCAGTTTTCTGACTGATATATGCAGGTTTTATTTGTGGCTATAGCTATTGTAACTAATATGTATATATACACATTCACATATTTCTACTCTACCTCATGAAGTTAATTTTTTTAAAGATAGAAAACTGGGTGCTATTTTTAAAGTAAATTATACACGAGCTTCTAGAAGACTGTATAATGCAATGAAGACTTTTAAGAATCAAGAGTAAAATCTTCAAATAAGTATGAAGGGAATTTCTCATTATTTTAACATTTTGACTTAATGCTGTGGGTTGTACAATGTTTAGAATTAAAACTCAAAGGAATGAACAATATATGTGCTTCATTCAAACCCAACATTAAGAAAAAAAGAAATATGCTTCCCACCACTATAAAAAGAATGAATTGCTGTTTCTCTACCTTTAAAAAAAAGCCACTGTAGCTAAAGCACTGTTTTAATTATAAAGGAGAACTATATAACAGCTGTGTGTTTTCCTATAGACAAATAACTTGACTATTTTTTTTTCTCGCAGCACCAGGGATTGAACCCAGGGGCATTCAACCTCTGAGATTCACCCCCAGCAATATTCTTTATTCTTTATTTTGAAACAGGATCTCACTAGGTTGCAGAGGGCCTCACTAAGTAGGCTGGCTATGAACCTGCGATCCTCCTGTCTCAGCTTCCCAACTACTAGGATTACAAGCGTACACCACCATGCCTGGCTTCATAACTTTACTCTAATTAAGATACACAAAGATAATGAGATAAAAAATGCCTAGAAATATGAGGATTCTAAGGAATACATTGTATTTAAGAGACAAGCCCTTTAAAACTTAAGTACTGTAAGGCCTGTCAAAAAATATATATGATTAAAATAAAAAAATCAAATCCTTGTTTAGACAAGGCTCAAATCTTATCTTCTTCAATATTTGTGTTCTTCCATGCACAATAATAAATGCCCTTCTAGTGACAGAAAAGATAACACATCATGAACAAAAAAGATTAGTAGACTGTTACACTATATCATGTGAGATTCTACTGAAATAGAATGTTTATTCTCTTTCATTTATAATGATGTATCTTAATATAATAAAATCAACAGTATCACAAGACTGACCACAATTAAAATGGTCATGACTTTCTTTAAACTCTAGTATTTAGTAAAGACAGTAAAGAAAAATACTAATCTTTATTAATATGCTTTTTTTTGGGTATTGGGAGGTTCAATTCAGGGGTATTCAACCTATGAACTACACCCCCAGCCCGTTTTGTAAAACAAGCTGTTCTTCAAACAGCCCTTTTGAAACAGGCTCTTACTAAGTTGTTAAGGGTGGCAATTCTTCTGTCTCAATTTCCCAGGTACTGGGATTACAAACATGTGCCACTTTGCCCTGCTATGAATATATTTTTAAAATAATTTTTATCAGGAATTAACCAAGCCTTCTACCAAACCAGCAACATCTTTAGCCAATAAAATCTCTTAAGCCTTTAATCAAATCACAGTTTCCAAAAGCACACGTCTGTGCACAGTGGACATGGCTTCTGTATGGGCTGTAAGAATATCCTGCTTATCTGATAGGTAACAATTAGCAAGCAGACTGAAGATGATGATTAAAAACTAAAATCAATTCAAATCAGTAGTATCTGAAATATCTAAAATAATAAAATTAACATTTTAATAAACTCATATGTAGAATAACATTCAGGCCAAGAGAGAAGTTGTAGATAGATCAAAGTCTGATGATTAAATATGCCAAATCCCAAGTCCTACCAGGAAAGCTAAAATTGAAAGGGGCTTATTATTCTTTTTCTTTTTCCTTTCTTTCTTTCTTTCTTTCTTTCTTTCTTTCTTTCTTTCTTTCTTTCTTTTTCTTTTTTTTTTTTTTTTGTGTGGTGCTAGGGATTGAACCCAGGGTCATTCTACCTCCAAGCTATACCCCCAAGCCCTATTTTATTTTGAAACAGGGTCTCATTAAGTAGTGAAGGTTGGCCTCAAACCTATAATCCTCCTGTTTGAGCCTCCCAAATACTGGGATTACAAGCATGTACCACCACATACAGCTGGGCTTATTCTTTACTAACAATTTCTTCTCTCTAAATCAAATTATGTTATAGCAACATGGAGCTATATTATCAAACAAATAGCAAAGCATATTAACTAGCATATTATCAAAATGTGCTAGCTATATTATCAAACAAATACACTCATGTGATACATTTTTATCTCATACCTATTATACAACAGGAATTTGGCAAGTGAATCAAAGAAAATGAGAATATATAAATGACAATAGACAAAGAAAATGAGAATAAAAAAATAAATATAAAAGTAAAACCAGGGTAAAGTCAGTAGTCATATATTTTTAGGCAGCCTAAGAAAGCATAATTTAAAGGCTTTTCAAAATGGATTTGGGGGCTATTCCTTATTAGAAAAATGCTACCAAAATTATGCTTTGAAAGACACTTAAAATAACCACAGAAGATGGTATCATTTAGGATACTTTATAAGCTAAATACTAATACATTTGGACATGCAAGCATAAAACCATTAGTAGCACTAATGAGGCATCAACTTACTAATGAATAGCAATGCTTAATTATTCAGCAATATCAAAAAGTACCAACATAGACTGAAAACATGCAATAACCTAGCAGCAACTCAGCCGGAAGTCCCAAATATAAGTTCAAGATAGTTATCTAGCACATTTAAAATTACTCTTTGGTTAGAAAGTCCTAACATAAGTGGTTCATTACAATGAATGCAGGAGTATTTCGAAATCTACCACAGAAATTCTAAGTAAACACGATGTGAAGAAGAACTGAAGATGAACAAAAGATACAATGCAGACTACTGGAAGAGAAAATACAATTTTAAATTTTACAAATTCTTCTTAACAGATTACAAAGTCTTTGCCTAATGAGAAAACAGCAGGAAGTCAACAGAATTGATACAGCTGGCTACAAAATCACACACGAATAATTTAGCAATATATAAAAAAGGGAGAGAAGAAATATTTTTCCTTGTCAAAAAAAAGCAACATATGAAAAGAAGAGAATGGGAGAGGAGAAATATTTTTGTGAAAAAAAAAAAAGTGAGAAAGCCAGGGGCAGTGGTGCATGCTTGCAATCCCAGCATTCAGGAGGCTGAGACTAGAGGATCGCAGTTTGCGGCCAGCCTCAGCTACTTAGTGAGGCCCTCTGCAACTCAGTGAGACTCTGTTTCAAAAAAAAAAAAAAAAAATAGGGCAGGGGGTGTAGCTCAGAGGTCAAATGCCTCTGGGTCCCAGCCCCAGACCACCCCCCCACACACACAAAAAAGGTGAGAAAATTATGGCTCCAATCAGGTTGTTATTGAGATACTTTAATGTGAAGGACAGTTTATAGAAAAACAGAGAAAGTCCATGGATAGCACAGAGACTGCCCATCTCTTAAAAAGTTAGAAAAGCAAGTGGGACACCAACACTTAATGTTCATGCAGGATTCTGACTAATAAATACAGACTGAAAGGGCCTTAAACTGAATAACATGACTTTTGTATTCTATCAGTAGGTTTATACTTGAGAGCAATTATTGTGTTATTCTATAGTAATGAACATAGTATCTTTTTTTGTGGTGCTGAGGATTAAACCCAGGGGCATTCTATCTCTGATCTATACCCTCAGATCTATTTTTTAATTTACTATTTTACTTGGAAAGAGTTTAGGTTGCAGAAGGTCTTGCTAAGTTTGTGAGGCTGGCTTTGAATCAGCGATCTTCCCGTCTCCACCTCCCAAGTACTGGGATTACAAGTGTGTGTCACCATACCCAGGTGAACATAGTATTTTATACATGATGAACAACTCTCCTCTCCTCTTCCAGACTGAATCCAGAGGTGCTCAACCACTGAGCTTCATTTCCAGCACTTTTTGATTTTTTATTTTGGGTCTTGCTAAGTTACCAGCCTGACCTGGAACTGTGATTCCTACCTCAGCCTGCTGGAATTACAGGCATGCACCACTAAGGCATGCAGTCACTACCTGACTTTGCTTAACTTTCAATATATTTATCAAAATGTCCAGTAAAACAAGACTTGTTAAGAGAAAAAATAACATCATCTGAGATAGATGCGTAGTCTTTTAAACTTAGGATAGATTAAATACACCCATTTTTATGGTTATGGCAAAGTTCTTATTTAATCATCACATTACAGTGAGTCTTTTAGTTTCTGTTGTTTTTTAGAACTTGGGCATCTTTCAGAATTTAAGGACTTTTCTTACTGGCTGCCAGTTCTAAAAATCAGGCTCTATTCTTCTGGCTTCATACACTTTCCTTATCTGATATTTTTAAAGTCGCTTAAAATAATAAAAAGAAAACTCAGTGTTTAAAACAAGCAGAATTGAAAACAACAAGGAACTAGGACACAACAAGGTCTTTAAGGAAGTAACTATTCTTTGGCTCCTAAAGGTGGTGGGGCCAATCTCTGGTGCCTACTATGTACTAAGATGAGAAGCAGACATTTTGGGGTTCATCAGGTCTTTAATGGCTAGCAACAAGTGTTTGTTAAAGTTACTATGGACATATTACACCCATTAGGTTCGTGGACAGCCTCAGCTACTTAGCAAGGCCCTTTGCAACTCAGTGAGACCCTGTTTCAAATATAAAAAGACAAAAATACAGGGCTGGGGCTGTAGATTAGAGGTAGAATGTCCTTGGGTTCCATCCCCAGTACCGCACACAAACAAACAAAACCCAAGCCAAAATGAAAAAGAAAAAAGTAACTGGAATCCTTGAACATTGTTGGTAGGAATATAAAATGGTGTAGCTACTGTGAGAAACAGTATGGCAGTCTCTCAAAGAATTAAATTATATATATATATCATCATATGATCCAGCAATTCCACTCCTAGTTATATAACCAAAAGACCTAAAATAAAAAACTCAAATTTTTGTATATCAATGTTTATATCAGCATTAATCACAGTTGTCAAAAGATAAAAGAACCTAAGAATCTACAATGGATGAATAAACAAAAAATGATATTTATTTATTCATATATTTATTTAGAAGTACTATGGACCCAAGGACATTCTACCTCCAAAATAAACTCTCAGCCCTACATTTTTTTCCCCCCGGTATTGGGAATGGAACCCAGGGGCATTGTACCTCTGAACTACACCCCCCAGCCATATTTTTTTAGTCTTTTTATTACTGAAACAGGGTCTCACTGAATTACAAAGGGGAAGAACTTTAAAGACACTGTGACATATTAAGTGAAGTAAACTAGTCACAAAAGAGCAAATATATGATTCATGATTCGAGGATAAAATAGTCAAATTCATAGAAAACAAAACGGTGGCTGCCGGGGGCTGCAAGGAGAGAAGGAATGGGGACTTACTGCTTAATATAAGGAGTTTCTGTTTGGGAAGATGAAAACATTCTGGTGCTAGTTGCACAGCAATATGAATTTACTTAATGCCAGTGGACTATGTACTTAAAAAAAGTAAAAATGCCAGGCATGGTGACACACTCTTGTAATCCCAGTACTTGGGAGGTTGAGACAGGAGGATCACACGTTTGTGGTCAGCCCCGGCTATTTAATGAGGCTCTCCGCAACTTAGTTGAACGGTTTCACAATAAAGAATAAAAATCAGGGCTAAGGATATAGCTTGGAGGTAGAACGCCCCTAGGTTCAATCCCCAGTACCAAAAAAAAAGTCAAAATGGTAAATTTTGTGTTATATATATTTTACTAGAAGAAGAAGAAAAAAAAAACTATGGAGACATATATATTTGAGAGAGAAAGAGAGGGGGGGGGCACCATTAGTATGAGTGGGGAAAAATATAGCTTTAGGGTCTAGGTTTGCATTCCTGAGCCAGGATGCTCATCAATTCCCATCTTTGCTATTATTATTATAATATATATAATATGTTGTTATATATTATATATCTTCTTAAAGTATATATAATTGTATATAATATATAATTATAATACACATGTGTATATATATATATATATGTATATGTGTGTGCATATATGTATGTATATATTGGTCATACTGGGGATTGAAGACAGGGGTGTTCTACTTCTGAGCTACACCCCTAGTCCTATTTTATTCTTTATTTTGAAACAGAGTCTCACTAAGTTGGTGGAGGGCCTAAGTAGTTGAGGCTGACCACAAACTGTGGTGTTTGTGATCCTCCTGTCTCAGCCTCCCAAGTACTGGGATTACAAGCATGCACCACCACACCTGGATTATTATTATTGATACTGGGGATAACCCAGATATATTTTACCTCTGAACTCCATCCTCAGCCCCATTTTTTTAAACATTTGAAACAGGGTTTCTCTAAGTTGTTGAGAGCCTCATGAAGTTGTCAAGGCTTGCTATGAATCTATAAGTATCTGGTCTCAGCCTCTCAAGCACTGCGATTACAGGCATATACCACCATACCTGGCCCAGCTCTGCTATTCTTAACTAAAGAATAAGGATTACCAGCTCCTTTGGACCTTAAATTCCTTCCCTCGCTTGTAAACAAGAATGGTAGAAAATACAGTCATGTGTCACTTGCAATATTCCCAAGAAATGTGTCTTTAGGCAATTTCAGATCTTCTTAGAATACAGTTATATGAAATAAGATGGGTATGAAGTCACTGGGCGACAATCTCATGGGACCACCCCTGTGCACATCCCTTGTTGTTGACTGAAATGTTGTTATTCAGTGCAGGACTATATATTACAGGTGTTTAGAAAAATGTCTGGTATATAAAATCCTCCAGATAAATTGTTAGCCTTTGCTAATATTAGGAGTGAATTTTAAGGGTTGATTTTATAAATTATAGGATGTGACGTTTCATTCATCCCTCTTCTGTGAGAATTATCTATAGAGTAACTGTACCCAGGCTTTCCTCTCTGTTACAAGACCCCATTCAATTGTTTCCCTGAATCACAAGAAACTCTTAACTACAGCAGGATGGACTGAGGGGTGTGAGCAGTTCTAGAAAATAGAGCCATCATATGACAACCAAGTCAATACGGTAGGTTAATTCTGTCTGTGGTACGAAAGAGAATGTAATTCTAAAGCACGATTTTTCTGGTTTTATCGTTTTTACACAGAATATTAATAAATACTGGAGTCAACTTAAACTTTTGATTCTGGATTTTTCATTTGCACATGGTCATTCTAGCCTACATATTTCTAAATTTGGAATTAAATTCCAATCCAGAAATCACTGACAGTGCCTTCTTCATTCCATCTCATTTGCTCCCTGAGACAATTCATTTTCAGTTCTCATACTGTCTCACCACTCAGTACCATTCAACAAAGCCCTCCTTCTGAGTCTCCTAGCTTTCCAACTGCTTCTTGCCCCTCCTTCCAATGCTGGCTCTGTCTGCCTGCTAACCATAGGCACTACCCACCATGCTAACTAGCGTTTCTCTCTCTCTCTCATACTACAGATCTATTATGTGCAGAGATACAATTTCATGGCTTCACCATCTCCTCTTTACTGACTTACAGCTGCCTCTTTGAGCTAATCTCAGATTTCTAGTACTAGTATAACAGTATCTAAATTTCAGCTACTGACATTTCTTAAAACTTTGACTATGTCAACGACAGCTCCCATATTATTCCAATGGAACATGGGAGCATCTGTCCATTCCCTTTCTGAAGACTCTGCAATGGTTCCTGCACAACACTGATACCAGTGTTAGTCCCTCCCAGAAGCAGGTTAAGCCACATTAGCCCCAAAGAGGTTCTCCTCTGATCTCTACCACAGTAACTAATATATACTAGCATCCCCTCATCACCAGTGTCACCTGGAAAAATTCTGTTACAAAGGTAGGAGTTCATATGTGTAGATTTTTTCCCAAATAGAGAACCCCCCCCCAAAGAAATTCTAAAATCTCTTTTATAGACTACAAATGTTAGAAAGCACAGATTTGAGAACTTATATAAAGAATAATTTTTAGCCAAGCAAAATTAAAAGAGATATGTTATTAAGATGAAAAGGAAGGAAAAAAAAGAAAATTCTAATTAAAAGGCAGAAAAATGGAAAATAGGAGTAAATATAGGGACAGCAGAGGCTCAGGACAGCTGCAGAAATTAAAAAAAAAACTGTTAAATATATCTCCCTATTTAATATCTGCCAGGAGTAATTTCCATTTTCCCTTATATAATGGCAAAACAGCCTTAATATTTATAACTTCAGGGATGCTGTATAATCCAAATTTTCTGAGAACATTGGACAAAATGTTGTAAAACTAAAATTTCATCTAAGAACAACTTCACTGTTAACTTAGAGACAAAATTATTTTTCAAATTATATATTATACAGGTATTACAGAATTTACAAATATATATGATAGAGTATATAGGCAACATGAATCATTATATATATATATATGAATGTATATATATCTATACACATATATATATGGATGGTTTCTAGTTCATTAAAATGAGTTCATCATTAAAACTGGAAATTTTTTATATAAAAATGTCCTAAGTAATTTATGTGAGTTAGACAATGTGAATATTTTTCATAGAATTTCTATTGATTACTACAATGTTACATTTGAATAGTTATATTTAATTTTTTACAGAAAAAACTGCTACATTCCTTAATATGTGAAAGCTTGCTAAATGACATGCTTTAGTTTATAAAATTATGAAACTGGACAAAATGTTCAATTTAAGAAAAATCAAGACTAAAATAATGCTGACAAAGAAAATCAGAAGATGAGAAATACCAGATTAGATCTTGCAGTGTAGTATATTTCTTCTGAACTGTCGAAAAAACCATCACTGTCGGGCTGTTCAGCAGAGACCAAGAAACCCAGGTTATTTACACTTAGACTAGAAGCCACACATTCACAAAGGGAAACATCACTAGTGAAGTAAGTCTGCTAACATAAATTTATTAAGGCAAAGGCAAAGTCAAATTATATTAAGCAGATTCTAAAAAAGCAACATTGGAACAACTTTGCTTCATAATGCAGTTACTAAATTAGTACAGAACTTAAATTCATGCAAAGCCAACTTAAAAGAGAAACAGAAAATAAACTGCCTTAACAAAATACATTTAGCATTTATAAACTACGTTTTTTCCCCCCTTAATTTTCTCTACCCCTCTACATAATATTAGCTTTAGTGTATAAGATCTTCTTTTTTTTTTTTCTGGCACTGGGGATGGAACCAGGGCATTCTACCTCTGAGCTACATTCCCAGCCCTATTTTTTATTCTTTATTTTGAAACAGAGTCTCACTGAGTTGCAAAGGGCCTCAATAAGTAGCTGAGGTTGGTCAAAAAGTGGGATCCTTTTGTCTCAGCCTCCCAAATGCTGGGATTACAAGCATTCACCATCATGTCCAGCTTAATATAATCATTTTAAGACTTTTTCCTCTAACATTCTCTTCCCAACTCCCTTTGTATCCTTTAGTCAAGTGGGTTAAAATAAGCATTAAAGACGTTCCTACTTCAGTCTTCAGCATTTATTAACAGTTACTTTCTTCTCATTCAAATAGAGAAGGAAAAATAAAATAGATATAAAGTGGAGGTTTGGCAAAATAATTTCATTTAGGATTAACTTTGCTTAAATGTTCTTTTTAGTCTTTCACACAATTTTATCTCAACTATTTGAAAAGCATCTCGCCTCCAAGACTGTATTTAAAGTATTATCATATATCTGGAAAGGAACATATAAAACAACCAAAGAATCATAAGAATATTCATATAGCTGGCAAGCTTCATTCATCTAAATAACAAACTTCATCTACCTTGTATCCCTTATCTTCCTGAGTTTTAGTGCCTTAAACATTTCGACTCAACTTTGATGTTTAAAAACCATGGCACCTATTCTAAAATAAACACAAAAACTCCCTCAAAAGTTGAAAAAAAAAATGAAGGAAAAAAACCTTACAACAATTAAAGGGCCATCATTAAAAGCATTTGATTAAGAAGTGAAAAAACTTATTTCTCTTAAGATAATTTTGAAAATATTAAATCTCAGCAACACAGATTTATTTATTCTGAATTTTAGAATTACAATTCCATTTCCCCAAATACTTTGAAAATATTGACTTTTTTAGTTAGTACCAGTATACCACAAAGACAAATTAAACATTTATTTTCAGGGTTAACATTCCAAGACTGTGCTACTTACAAGTTCATGATGTGGTTCTGTCTCCTTTCTTAAAGGTGGATCAAATTTTACTTGGCCAACTAAAAAAGAAAAAAGAAGCCAGCATTGGTTCTATACCCTTAATGATATAATATTTTTAAATGTCATTCCACAGCCAAACACATTTAATTTAACCATTACATACTGGTCATAATCTAAAGATTTCAATAAAAAATGTTAATTGGAAAAAGTCCATGGAAGCCTTAAGTTAATATGTTTATCCTGGGCCTTTTCCATAGTAAAAAATGATGACTAGCAAAATTATGTGTATGTTACAGTCAGTACCTAACTTGCTACTGTGTTGAGATCCAGCATAAAAGAGACTACTTTAACGATGTTTAGGAGGAAAGGCAGCATTTGATGCAGAGAACTTGTGAAAGTTGTCCAGTAAGATAGCCCCCAGTGGCTCCTGCCTCCTGGCACCACTCATGCGCTTTCATAACTACCTTCCACACTGGATCAGGGTTGGGGGATTTGACCAAGAGAACATAGTAGAAGTAATGGTGCAATACTCCCAAGAAAAGGCTATTGTCTTGGGCTCTCTTCACTGGTTCATTTGTTCTAGACCCATTGTGAGTGGCCTAAAGGAGAGGCACCTGGAAAGTAAGTAAGCCTCTGCTAACAGTCTTGTTGGTGAGCTTGGAAGCAACCTTTTAGCCAAGGCATATCTTCAGATGACTGTAGCGCCACTCTGCTAAGCTATCCTGGGCTTGTGACCCTCAGGATCTGTGTGAGACAATACATGTTTATTGTTTTAAGCTATTAAATTTGGGGAGTAATTTGCTACACAGCAATAGACATGACTAAAGCATGAAATAGCTGGAGACTTTCTAAAAGGAAAAGAGTAATCCTTTCAGCAAATGACTAAGTCTTTACATATGTTGTCTGGACACCATTTAGTAAGGAGAAAACACTGGTTTGCACTGAGAAGCACCAAATATTTGTAAACAAGAAGAAATATATATGTTAAAATAAATCATTGTTCCAAAGCCTGTCTTTATAGACAATAGCATTAGTGAGCATTCTTCTAGATATCATGTTTCACATGTAATCATAATATATCCTTAAAAGTAGATATTTGTTAAAACAATGTGTAGGACTTGAAAGCCTCAAATATCAGACCTAAAAACTATTCAAAGCAGTGGGTTTTTTTTTTGTTGTTTGTTTGCTGTTTTGTGTGTGTGTGTGTGTGGTGTTGGGGATGGAACCCAGAGGCTTCCCACCTCCAGGCTATACTCCCAGACCTATTTTGTATTTTATTTGGAAACAGGGTCTCACTAAGTTGCTGAGAGCCTCACTAAGCAGCTGAGGCTGATTTCGAACCTGTGCAATCCTCGTGTCTCAGCCTCCCAAGTGCGGGGATTACAAGGGTGCACCACCACGCCCGGGTAAAAGCAGTGGTTTTTAATCCTGTCTTTACCCCAGTGTACCAGTGGGATATGATATTCATATCATCGGCAAACAAGGAATAAAGGAGGATGTTCATTACTCACCCCTACCAAAAGAAGACATATCAAAATCTCAGAAAAATTAGAAAATAGGTATCTAGTTTCAAAGTGCATACATATGCACTCAGAAGTTGAGAATCACCGATATAAATTAGTAAGGAATTATTTATTTTATTGGTTCATTATAGTCGTACATTTTAATGGAGTACAAGATTGTAAGAGGCATGCATGCAGGTATCACTCAATTAGCCTTTACCCAATCCACACCCTATTCCCTTTCTCTTCCCTTCTCATGTTTGGCTTAGTGATTGACTTTGATATGTTTGTTAATGTACATTCTGCACATTAGGGAATTTCCCTCTTCCCCCCTCCCATCCCTCTCAGTTAGGTCATCTTATTTGCTCATCTATAGTTTCTCCTTCTGTCTAGAGTTCTTTCTATGACCCTTTTTCTCCCTAGTTTCCACATAATAGGGAGAACATCGATTTCTTATTTTTTGTGACTGACTAATCTCACTTAGCATAATTCTCTGGTTCCATCTATTTCCCATGTTGTAATTTTGTTCTTCTTTATAGCTGAGTAAAATTCTACTGTGTACATATCCCATAATTTTGTAATCCATTCATCTGTTGATGGACATCTTGGCTGGTTCCATAGTTTGGCAATGGTGAATTGTGCAGTTCTGAACATAGATACACATGCATTAGTTTGGTAGTTTGGTTTCCATTTTGGGGGGGTAGATACCTAGTAGTAGTATTGCTGGATCATGTGGTAAGTTCGTTCCCATTCTTCTGAGGATCCTCCATACTGTTTTCCAAAGTGGTTGCACTAATTTGCAATCCCTACAACAATGTATTAAGAGTTCCCACTTTCCCACATCCTCACCAGCATTTGTTGTTTGTGTTTTGAATGATTGCCATTCTAGTTGGAGTTAGGTGAAATCTCAGGGTAGTTTTGATCTGCATCTCTCTAAATGCTTTGATGTTGAACATTTTTTCATACATTTATTGGCCATTTGAATTTCTTCTTTGGTGAAGTGTCTATTTAGCTCACTTGCCCATTTTTTTATTGGATTATTTGTTTTCTTAGTGCTGAATTTCTTGAGTGCTCTGTGTATTCTAAATATTAGTTCTCTATTGGAAGAATAGGAGGCAAAAATCTTCTCCCATTCGTTGGCTCTCTGTTGAGGTTGTTGATACTTTCCTTTTCTGTATAGAAGTTCTTCAGTTTAATGCAATTTCACATATTGATCCACCTTTTAGTTTCTTGCGCTTCTGGGGTCTCTTTGAGAATGTTTTCTACCTGTGCCTATATGTTGCAGTGTTGGACCTATGCCCTCTACAAGGATTCTCAAGGTCTCTGGTCTGATTTCCAAGTCTTTTTTTTTTTTTTTTTTTTTTTTTTTTGGTGTGTGTGTGTGTCATACTGGGGGTGGAACCCGGGGGCTTTTCTACCTCTGAGCTATACTCCCAGACCGATTTTATACTTTATTTAGAAACAGGGTCTCACTAAAGTTGCTGAGAGCCTCATTAAGTAGCTGAGGCTGGTTTCAAACCTGTGTGATCCTTCTGTCTCAGCATCCCAAGCACTGGGATTACAAGCGTGCACCCGCACGCCTGGCTGATTTCCAAGTCTTTGATCCATCTTGAATTGACTCTTGTGCAGGGTGAGAAAGTGAGGTTTAATTCCATTTTTCTGCATATGGTTATCCAGTTTTGCTAACACCATTTGTTAGAGGCTTTTTTTCTAGTGCATGTTTTTGGCCTATTTGTCAAAAATCAGTTGGCTTTAAGTGTACAGATTTGTTTGAGTCTTCTATTCTGCTCCATTGGTCTATGTATCTGTTTTTGAATCCATACCATGATGTTTTATTATGGCTTTGTAGTATAGTTTAAAGTTCAGTATTGTGATTCATCCTGCATGATTTTTGTTGCTGAGAACTACTTTGGCTATTCTGGGTTTTTTGTTGTTCCAAATGAATTTAGGAACTGATTTTTCTATGTGTGTAAGAAATGCCCTTGGTAATTCAATGGTTTTGTATTGAATCTGTAGATCACTTTTGAAGTATGGCCATTTTGATGATAGTTATTCTGCCTATCCATGAACATAAAAGATCTTTCCATCTTTTAAGGTCTTCTTCGATTTCTTTTTTCAATGTTTTATAACTTTCATTGTAGAAGTCTTTTCCTCCTTGGTTAAGTTTATTCCTAAGTATTTTATTTTTTTTTGTGAGATATCCTGAGTGGAAGTGTTTTTTTGGATTTATAGTTGGTATACAGAAAACTTCTGATTTTTAAAGAAGATTTTGTATCCAGACACTTTGCTGAATTTTGTTAATCAGTTCTATAAGCCTTTTGGTTGAGTCATGCAAATAGCAAAAGTTTGAGTTCTTTTCCTATTTGTACTCCTTAGATTTCCTTTTCTTGCCTTATTGCTCTGGCTAGAGTCTTAAGTACTATATTAAAAATAAGCGATAAAAATGGACATCCTTGTCTTGTTCCTATTTTTAGGGGGAACTCTCACAGTTTTCCCCATTTAATATGATATTGGTTGTGGGCCTATTGTAGATGGCCTTTATGATGTTGAAGTATGTTCCTTCTATTCTGATTCTCTGCACTGCTTTTGGCATAAATGAACGCTGGATTTTGTCAAATGCTTTTTCAGCATCTACTGAAATCATCATGTGATTTTTTTCTTCAATTCTGTTTATGTGATAAATTACATGAATTGATTTTCACAGGTTAAACCAGACTTGTATCCCTGGAATGAACCTTATTTGGTCATGGTGTATAATTTTCTTGATGTGGTTTTGAATGTGTATCGCTAGTATTTTGTTTAGCAGTTATGCATCCCAGTTCATCAACACTATATGCCTGTAGTTTTCTTATTAAGGAAAGATTTAGAAATAATTTTACTATAAAGGGCTTGATATTATAAATTTTACAATAGAATTAGGTAACAAAATATAAAATATTTTAAATTTCAATAGTACTGAACACAAAGTTTTCTAAATCAACTACAAGGACATCTAAATACTTTTTAAAGATTAAAGAAAAGACATTTTAAAATTACTTTTATATGTTAAAAGTAATGGGATTTGTTCTCCTGTGTTACAGTTTCCATTTTCATAAAGCTATTTTTGTGAGAAATCAACTAATTTAAATTATGTGATTTCAGGAGCTTTAAAAATAATTTAATACTATCACATCACTACTTGTTAGCAAAGAATCTCACTGTCTCTTCTGAACTTTTTGTATACCCTACCATGCTTTCTATCAAGAGTATGATCTTTTTAAGAGCATTTCCAGATACTATCAGGACAAAACTTTCCCCAAATGCACTGTATGGCCCAGCCTATATCCCAAGGAAAGGTTCAGAGAGAACTAGTATAAAGGCCACAGAGTGTACAGAGGTGATTGTTAAGACAGAGTGGTGCTTTTAAAATATCTGGCTAGAAGTTGAAAAGCATATACCTGCTCTTATCTCATTGTGTTAGCTCCATCTCACAGCCAAATCTCTTCATCTTTTATATCTCTTTTATTTCCCATCAATTTATGATGGTGCCTGCCATACTTATCTTACCTGGCTTTTGAAATAAAGAGATGAATCCATCTTAATGAAGTATGAGATATATTAGCATGATGACTAATCTAGTGAAAACCTGAGAACAATTTCAAAACAGTAGTCATCATATGTTATTATATTACCTAATTTCCATGAGGTCACCTTGGATTGCAGGTCCCAAGGGATGAGTTTTGAACTCATAGAAAATTGTTATCATAGCTTGATAACATTAAATTAGCATTCTAAGTCATACAGAATAAATGCTTTGAACAAAAAAAAAATGTTAAGGTACCATTATTCCAAGGATTCCCTTTAGCAGAGTTTATCACTGATGTGTTGACAGTATCAGATTCCACGTAAATGAGTGGTTTGTCTATTTGGGAACATCACTTGGCTGTCCCTAAGAAATACCTGGAGAGCTATTTGAAATGATAAATTCCTGAACCAACCCAAGACCAACTAAATCAGTATCTGTGAAGAAATCCTGAGAATATGAGGACTGAGAATTCACTTTTAAATCTCTTTGGTAGCCAGGCATGGTGGTGCATGCTTGTAATCCCAGCATTTGGGAGGCTGAGACCTGGAGGATCACGGTTTGCGGACAACCTCAGCTACTTAGTGAGGCCCTCTGCAACTCAGTGAGACCCGGTTTCAAAATAAAGAATAAAAAATAGGGCAGGGGATGTAGCTCAGAGGTCAAATGCCCCTGGGTTCCATCCCCAGACCCGCAAAAAAAAAAAAAAAAAAAAAAAAAAAAAAAAAAAATCTCTTTGGTAACTCAAATGCTAAGTCAGCTCGCAGATCATGCACATGCAATATCTCTCTTCCTCCTCTCTTTTCCCTCCTCTCACCTTACTCTCAAAATGTGGCCTTTGGACCATCAGTATATGTATAACCTGGGAGTTTGTTAGAAGTGAAGAACCTCAGACCTCATTCCAGGTCTACTGCATCAGAATTTCATTTTAGCAAGTTCCCTAAGTGAGTTGTATGTACATATGAGCTGAAGATGTACCACCTAGATTTTTCTATCCTGCCTATTTCAGAAGTTTTATTTCTCCTTCCAGCAATATAAATACAACCCCCTTCCCACTACCACCAATTCCAAAAGGAATAAAGAAAACAAAATTCTTAATGCCTAATTAAACTCTAACAGTGTTTAGTAAGAAAAACTACTAAGATAATAACACAAAAATAACTGTAACTTACAATTTTAAGTTTTATTTTTCCATCAATAAATTACAAACTGTGTATAGAATACACTTACAGTTTATCTCTGAGCGTGTTTTTTCTTCTCTCACATTTCTACTTGTTGAGTGAATTCTATGTGGTACTGCAACAAGAGGCTACAAAAGAATAAAACCAGTGATAAGTGGCATTTGAAAATAAAACCACTAATAAATTATCTTGAAATGAAAGAATATTTCATTTTATAAAGTTAAGAACAAAATATAAAACTTTGCAAATATTTTTTTGTAAAGGGAATCACAATAGCAATTCAAACTGTGAAAGTAAAAACCCATTTTTAATTACCTACTCAACAGAAATCATTTAAACTAGTAGAGAATACTTCTATGACTAGATTAAATACATATAAACTTAAGTTCAAATCATAATGTATTGTTTATTTTTATAAACATTAGACATGTCTAGAGCCATTTTACAAGAATGGATCATGTATACTAAGTAATTTAGATCTTTTCTGACATCAAGAGATTCTGAAGGGAAAGCTAGATTTGTGCCTGTAATCTCGGCTACTGGAGAGGCTGAGGCAGAACTGCTTGAGACCAGGAGTTCAAGGACCTGGCAACATAGTAAGGGCCCATTTTGATCTGGAGTTTTCTTCAAGTAGCTCACTGAAGCCTAGCCTCTAATGCATCAAGGTTCAGAGGTGGGACATGGCTGGCGATGGGTCACGGGTACCTGGCCATGAGGACTGTATCTGTCCCTGGCCCTTTCCAGTCTTTCTGTCAGTCTCCCTCTCTGTGCTGCCATAAGCTGAGCAGCTTTTCTCTACCCAGCCCTACCACCACAATGTTTCTGTTCTGAAGTCAGATGGCTATAGACCAAATGTTTGAAAATATGAGCCAAATTTTTCCTCCTCTAAGTTGTTCTTGACAGGTATTTTGGGAACAGTGATGCTAAACCTAACACACTATTTCCAAAAAATAAAAGAAAATATGTATGCCACGTACTGTGTGCATGTGTGCTTATATCACTTTGAACCTCACTAAAATGTATCATTACAATGCACCAATAAAAGTATTAAAGTTCTTTCAAAGTTAAATGAGTTATGAAGGGAAAGGAAAGATAATACTAAAGACTACATTTCTATTATTAGTTAATGATGATTGATGTCAGATAATTTTAGAGTAGCTAAGGAATTGGCTTTCCAATAGTGGAAGATTGTACTTCTCTAATATGGTACTTCATTTATTAGAATTTCAAAGAAGAAGGACAAATTCTGAAATCACTCATCAAAACTAAAACAGATGGGCTTCTAGAAGGATATTCTTTAATTTAATTTGACAAAGGCCATATAGATACATTTTCAAAAATTTAAATTTTAGCTTTAATCTCTAAACATAAACATAATTTCATTATTCTCAATAAATATAATTTTTATTAAGTCATGGAAACCTGCTATGATGAGTTTATAATTATAATAATAAATATTTATAAAAGTGATGATGAATTAATAATCATTCTAATTAATGGTATTTATTTTTATTTTTTTGTGATACTGAGCAGTGAAACCCAGGGGCTTTCTACCTCTGGGATATACTCCCAACCTTATTTATAATTTATTTGGAAACAGGGTCTCACTAAGTTGCTGAGTGCCTCACTAAGTAGCTGAGGCTGGCTTTGAACCTGTGCGATCCTGTGATCCTCCTGTCTCAGCCTCCCAAGTGCTGGGATTATAAACCTGTGCCACCATGCCGGGCTAATTAAAGGTATTTAAAGATACAAGCCATAGTTTGGCATGGTGGTGCACACTTGTAATACCTGCGCTTGGGAGGCTGAGACAGGAGGATCGCGCAGATTCAAAGCCAGCCTCAGCTACTTAGTGAGGCTCTCAGCAACTTAGTGAGACCCTGTTTCCAAATAAAATATAAAATAGGTCTGGGAGTATAGCCCAGAGGTAGAAAGCTTCTGGGTTCCACCCTGAGTACCACCAAAAAAAAAAAAAGATATAAGCCATTAATAATGATACATAGCTTCCAAAGTTTTAAAAAAAAATGCTTCATCTGCCTTAAGTTTCAAATTGTTTTTATTACTTTTGTGTGTGTGGGTCTGGGGGGGGGGGATACTTGGGGTTGAACCCAGAGAGGTTCTACCTCTGAGCTACCTCCAGTTGTATTTTCTTTTTTATTATTTTAAAACAGGGCCTCCTAAATTGTGGAGGGCCCCACCAAATTCCAGAGGGTGCCTGAGAACTGATCCTCCTGTTTCAGTCCTTTTAAACCATTTCATGTTTATTCAGGTTTTTACAGTTCAAATGTTTTATTATTATAACAAATAAATACAAATACATTACCTTTGCAATAGAAACCATGTCAGAATGTAAAAGTTTGTAACAAATGAAAGAAACACATAAACACTATGATAAACACTAGTTAACCTAAGTTGCTTTTGATCAGACATTTGACAACATCTGGGAATGTTTTTGGATATTACAACTAGGGATCAAAGGGTGCTCCTGACAACTAATAGGAAGAGGTCAGGAATGCTGTTAACCTATAATGTGCTGGGCGTGGTGGAGCACGCCTGTAATCCTCGCGCGTGGGAGTCGGAGACAGGAGGATCGCGCAGGTTCAAAGCCAGCCATGCTGGCTTAAGAGACCGTTTCCAAATTTAAAAAAAAAGTATAAAAAATAGGTCTGGGAGTGTAGCCTGGAGAGGTAGAAGGGCTTCCAGGAACCCCAGTACCACCAAAAAAAAAAAAAAAAAAAAATCCTATAATGCACAGGGTGGGCACCCACAACAGAGCATTGTCTGGCCCAAAATATCAGTAGAGCTAAAGTTGAGAAATACTGTTATTAGGGGGAAAAAAAACACTAAAGTCTCTTCTTCTAGGTCAGGGGTTGACAAACTTTGTCTCATGGTCAAATCTCACTGCAGTTTGTTTTATAAAACTCAAAGTTGTATTAGAATACAGCCATCCCTCTTCATGTGTTATCCACGGTTGCTTTAACTCTACAATGGTAAGTAAATGTGACAGAGACCATATGGCCCACAAAGTCAAGTATTTTTCAGTCTGGATATTTAGCAAAAAAAGTTTGGCCAATCCCTGTTCAAGATCAGTGACCAAGAAGTGAGTTCTAAAACTTCGAGTTATCGAGTTTATTTTCAGGTCCTCATCATTTAAAGTATATATAGTTAAACACTTATATATTTACCATAACCAAAAGAAAAAAAATCACCCATAATTTTCTCTTTTAAAACTGTTATGAATTTTAGGAAATATGAAAAGTAAAAGTTTTTAAAGTTGTTTCATCACTCCATGTATTTTCAAGTTTTCTTTGAGAATGGCAACAGCAAATGATAGTAAAAATCCAACAAAATATATCCATCTTGTCAGACTTTATTACATTTTTATTGGCACATTGCAATTAATGCACAACAATGAGATTGAAAGTGGTATAAAGATACAGCCACATATCAGTTGGTGTAGTTCTTTCCACATCCCATTCCACTCTGCCCCCTTCCTACTCATATATGTTACTGAGACTGGTAGTAATACCTTCATAAATAGACATAATACTATTTGAACTATTTTCTTCCACAATCTTCCTGTTTCCCCTCTTTTTCTCCTTCCCCCAAGCCTCTCCCCCACTATTTTACTGGTATTTCTCATTTATCTGACGTTCCTTTAGTTTCCTATTTTCTCTGTGGTTTCTACATATGAGAAAACATATGACCTTTGACTTTCTGAGACTGGCTTATCACACCCTGCATAAAATTCTCTAGTTCCATGAATTTTCCTGAATGACATAATTTTGTTCGTCTTTACAAATGAGTAAAATTCCATTCTCTGTGTCTACATTTTCTTTAACCAATCATCTACAGACAGATGTAGGTTGGTTCCATAATTTAGCTATTGTGAATTGTGGTGCAATAAACTTAATGAATATGTATGTATCATTAAGGCATCATGACTTCTTTTGAAAAGATATTAAGTAGTAGTATAGCTGGGACATATGTTGGTTCAATTCCTAATCTTTTTTTTTTTGGTGGTACTGGGGTTCCTGGAAGCCCTTCTACCTCCGGGCTACGCTCCCAGACCTATTTTATATTTTTGAAACAGGGTCTCTTACGCCAGCGCGGCTGGCTTCGAACCTGCGCGATCCTCCTGTCTCCGCCTCCCAAGTGGGGATTACAAGCGTGCGCCACCACGCCCGGCCAATTCCTAATTTTTTGAGGAACCTTCCACAGTGGTTAACTTAATTTACAATCCCACCAATAATGTAAGAGTTCTTATTTCCCTGCATCTTAACAAGCATTTATTACTGCTTGTATGGTGTGTGTGTGTGTGTGTGTGTGTGTGTGTGTGTGTGTGTGTGTGTGTGTGTTTTCCTGGGGATGTAACCTAGGGGCCTCTACCTCCGGGCTACATCATCGACCTATTTTATATTTTATTTTTAAACAGGGCCTCACTACTGAGAGCCTCACAAAGTAGCTGAGGTTGGCTTGAAACCTGTGGGATCCTCCTGTCTCAGCCTCCTAAGTACTGAGATTACAAGCATGCACCACCGTGCCTGGCTTTTTTTTTTTTTTTTTTTTTTTTCTTTTCTGCAGGATATAACCCAGGGGCATTCTACTTCAAAGCTACATCCCCAGCCCTATTTTTTAGTCTTTTCATTTTTGAAACACAGTCTCACTAAATTGCAAAGGGCCTCACTAAGTAGTTGAGGCTGTCTGTGAACCACAATCTCCTAGTCTCCGCCTCCCAAATGCTGGGATTATAAGTGTGCACCACCATGCCTGGCTTACTGATTGTATTTTTTGTGTGTGTGGGTGTGGGTCTGGGGGTGGAACCCAGGGGCATTCGACCTCCGAGCTACACCCCCTGCCCTATTTTTTATTCTTTATTTTGAAACAGGGTCTCCCTAAGTAGTAGCTGAGGCTGTCTACGAAACTCTGGTCTCAGCCTCCCGAATGCTGGGATTACAAGTGTGCACCACCAATCCTGGCTATTGATTGTATTCTTGATGATTGGAATTCTAACTAGAGTCAGATGAAATCTCAGAGTAGTTTTTAAATATTTTTTAATATATAACTTATTGCCAGCTATTACTTAATGTAAAAATAGTCCTAACCTTGTTCATTTCCTGCACCTTCCTACTGGAAAACTTCTTCCAACAATATCAAACCTGGCTGTTCTTTCTTCTTACTCCTCAAACTGTGAGCTTCTTAAGATTAGGGAATATATTTTATCCATAGCAGGTCTCCAATAAATGTTCATCAAATTCAATATAAATAAATGTTCAAAATTAGGTAATTCAATAATTTAGTGGCTACTCAAAAGCTGCAACTATCTTTCTCTGCTGCAGAGGAGAAAAATGCAATTAAAAAGAAATCTGCTTCAACTTCTTATATCAAAATTTTGAGAGAGAAATGCTACAATGTAATAATTCTAACGCCATTAGTGACATAGGATCCTTTTCCTCAGCAAACATAAATTTATTTGCTTTTTGTTTTTTCTAGGAGGAGCAGCCCTCTATTTTCTTTCCTTTTACTCAGAAACATTCTAAGTATCTGCCACTTTCAGAAAGAAATATTCTGGAGGTTGGCAGAAGAAGAATAAATTTGTTTATTTACTATTAATTCATGGAGATTCCTCTAACCTTGGCAAGTAAAAGAATCATTTATAAATAGTAAGAAAAATCTAAAACATGGCTTCCTAAGACAAAGTAAAAAAATTGTTCCTCCAAGAGAGTGGGGAGGGATATCAGGGAAACTTACCAAATTCTGTGTGCATATATGTCCCTATCAATCTGAACTACATGATGATGTGAGACTACAATGCACCAATAAAAGTCTATTAAAAAATAAAACTAGTCCCAGAAATTAAAAATAATTCCTACCTCAGGATCATCATCATCAAAATCATGGTAAGTGGAATGATCTGGATTATTCACTTTATCTAGCAGCTCTATTGCCAAAGATCGTGTCAAAGGTTGTGTGACAAAAGGGTGCTATAAAAATACAGAAAAGAACATTTTAAAAATCTAATTAAACACATTTAATATTTGATAATCATACAGATTTCAAGGCAAAGATAATACCTGTAGTAACTTCTCAGCAGTAGGTCGTTTTTTTGGATTTTTGGTAAGTGCCATTTTCACAAAATGATGGAAACTATTTGACCTAAGAAATTTTGAAAATTAGACTTTTATATTTCATTTTTCCTTGCTCATCTTACTATAAAAGTTAATAACACAAAAATACTTACCACTTCATTTTATCCTTTAATTTAGGAGGCTGAAAATTGCTTTTTGTCATTAGAAATAATGCTCTGAAAAATCAACAAAATATTACATATTACAACTATATGATTATTTATTCCCAAGTAAGGCAAAGCAAGACTAAAAGAATTATTTGTTCACGACATAACAAATAATATTAAGAAGAAAAAAGCCTCAAGCACAGGATTCTTCCACTCTGACACACCGACCTCATTGGGTGCAGGTCAAACATCGGCGGCTGAAGCTCAGCAAGCTCTATGGCAGTGATCCCCACTGCCCAGAGGTCACACAGCTGGTTGTACCCTCCTTTCCTCTCCACAGCTGCAACTTCAGGAGCCATCCTGAAGGAAACATCCCCGGAAAGAAAAAAACACTTGTTTAGTGTATTTTTTTAATGCTCCCCCCGATAGACGCATGGGACTATCACTATCTAAATTAACGTCTATTTAGGCTTTGATTTCTGAAAATATGCAGAACTTCAAAGGTACACTTTCTCCAACATTTTGCTACTCATACAACCCGGAACTATTTTATATTAGATTTGGAAACAGGGTCTCACTAAGTTGCTAAGAGCTTCACTAAGTAGCTGAGGCTGGCTGTAAACCTGCGCAATCCTCCTGTCTCTGCCTCCCAGCTACTGGGATTACAAACATAAGCCACCACTCCTAATTAATCGTAGATTTTAATAAACCTTTTTAGAAGGAAGTAGAACAATAAAATAAAAAGGAATCACCACTGGGGGCTTGGTACAGAGGGTTGTATGAATAGCAAAATGTTGGAGAAAGTGTATCTTTGAAGCCCCTGGGTTCCATCCAAGTACCACACACACACACAAAAAAAAATCTACAAATCAAACTTGTACATGCCCCCAACTTATCCATATCCCAATCTCTTTCTCATACAAAGTTCTATAAAGAAATCATATTTACATAAATAACTTCTACATTTTTTGTTCTATCTTCTTATACCAAAAAACTACAACCTGGTCATTGTTTTTACTTCACCAAACTATTACTTGGGGTATCAATAATTACTTACTTTTTTTTTTTTCTTGCAGTACTGGGGATGGAACCCAGGGTCATTCTACCTTGGAGCTACACCCCCAGCCCTAATTTTATTCTTTATTTTGAAACAGAGTCTCACTGAGTTGCAAAGGGCCTCACTAAGTAGCTGAGGCTGTCCGGGTCTGTGAACCGCAATCCTCCTGATTCAGCCTCTCAAATGCTGGGATTACAAATGTGCGCCACCATACTCAGCTAATAAGTTTCATATTTAGCATTTAATTTATATTTGCTATAACTTTTGGTATTTCTTCAACTTTATTATAGTGATTAAAAAAAGTTGTAAAAATGGATGTTACTACTTTTGTTTTTTTAGTGGTAGTGGGGATGGAACCCAGAGACATTCTACCTCTGAGCTATACCCCCAACCCTATTTTTTATTCTTTATTTTTGAAACAAGGTCTCACTGAGTTGCAAAAAACCTTACTAAGTAGCTGAGCTGTCCTGGAATCACAATCCTCCTGTCTCAGCCTCCCAAATGCTGAAATTACAAGCATGCTTCAACCATGCCCAGCTTGGTTTTACTATTTAAAACTGCACTATTTCCAGGTGTGGTGGCACATGCTTGTAATCCTGGTGCTTGGGAGGCAGAGACAGGAGGATTGCACAAGTTCGAAGCCAATCTTGCTGGTTTAAGAGACCTTGTTTCCAAAAAATATAAAAATAGGTCTGGGAGTGTAGCCTGGCAATAGAAGGGTTTCCAGGAACCCCAGTACCATAAAAACAAAAACCAAAAACAACTGCACTATTTAATGCTGGGCGTGGTGGTGCATGCTTTTAATTCCCGCGCTTGGGAGGCAGAGATAGGAGGATCGCGCAGGTTCAAAGCCAGCCTCTCTGGCTTAAGAGACCCTTGTTTCCAAATAAAATATAAAAAATAGGTCTGGAAGTGTGGCCTGGTGGTAGAAGGGTTCCATCCCCAGTACCACCAAAAAAAAAAAAAAAAGAAAAAAAAAAAAAGCCAGCACTATTCAAAGAAAAGTTACCCAAATTCAGTATCTATTCTTTTTAATTTTGCTATAGTCTTATTCTAATTATACCTTGACTGATTAAAGTGATTTTTTAAAAAATATACAGTTTCAAATCCTAAAGAACAGTTTGGAAACAACTAATTGAGATAAAAATCTCAAACTCTTCTAGTTCCAAAGAATGATTTAAATAAGTGGCCTTACATTTGTCTTTCTCATATGATTTCATGATAGTCAGATCTGTCACATTCAAAATAAATAAGAGGCCGGGCGTGGTGGTACATGCTTGTAATCTCAGCATTTGGGAGACTGAGACAGAAGGATCATTGTTCAAGGACAGCCTCAGCTACTTAGTGAGGCCCTTTGCAACTCAGTGAGACCCTGTTTTAAAATAAAGAATAAAAAATAGGACTGTAGGTGAAGATTGAAGGTAGACTGCCCTAGGTTCCATCCCAAGTACTTCAAAATAAATAAATAAATAAATAAAAATACATAAGAAAACCCCTAACTTTCAAAACACTGGTTTTGAAAATCCTTTAAATCTGAAATTAGCTCTTATGAAAATTCAAATTGTGCTAAGAAAAGCAAAACTGGAAAGATGCTGTTAGAAAGATTACTGTTGGCTAGACTCTAGCTAGCTGGTGGAAACACCCTAGCAAGGTGAAGTGCACACAGGTGGCAGCTGGAGACCTGCCTGCCCTTCCCTCGCCAGCCACAGCAGCAGGAACTCTCTTCCATTCCTCTTGAAACACAGACATCCCAGCTGGTGCTATTTCTACTCTTGCAGCAACATTGTGCACCTACCACAGCCACTTGGGCTCATCTATGAACCTACTTATTTCAATCAAATTTGTTACTATAAATAGTTTAATTTATTATGAAAACTGATTTATTATGAAGATAAAAGTAATAAAAATTAAACTAAATGCTTTAGAAAAACTTTTTTTTTTTTTGCGGGTCTGCGGATGGAACCCTGGGGCATTCAACCTCCTACACCTCCTGTCCTATTTTTTATTCTTTTGAAACAGGGTATCACTAAGTTATGGAGGGCTTTACTAAGTAGCTGAGGGTATCTGTGAACTGCAAACCTCTGGTCTCAGCCCCCCAAATGCTGGGATTACGAGCATGTGCCACCATGCCTGACTAGAAAAACTTAAAGACAAATGTCTAAAGATAACCCCCAAAGCCCTAGAAAATTATATAAAAACATAACTGCAAAATAGTGTGGAGGTTACAGACTATATGATTCCATTTCTATGACATCTCAGGAAAAGGCAAAATTAGAGAGAAATCATTAGATGTTGAAAATCCATTTATCTTAACTGTTTAACATTCACAACATTGTATACCTGTTTTAAGATTAAACTTAATAACTAGCTTATACCTCAATAAATCTGACCAGACAGGCGTGGTGGTGCATGCTTATAATACCAGCATTTGGGAGGCTGAGACAGGAGGATCACAGTTCTTGGCCAGCCTTAGCTACTTAGTGAGGTACTTTGCAACTCAGTGAGACCCTGTTTCAGAATAAAGAACAAAAAAATGGTCTGATGAAGTTGTAGCTCGAAGATAGAATGCCCCTGGATTCTATCCCCAGTACTGCCAAAAAAAAAAAAAAAAAAAAAAAAAAAAAAAAAAGAAGAAGAAAAGAAATCTGACCAGGAAAAACAAACAAACAAACAAACAAAAAAACAAAAAAAAACAAAAACAGAGCAATGTAGCTGATGTATTATGGGTATAGGTGACATTATTAAATGAACCTCAAAATTCCAAATTCCTAAGAGAAATTCCAAAGAGAAGGCTTTGGCTCTATATCCAAAGATTGCCCCAAAACACTTCAATGCCTCCACTGAAATAAAATCTTAATGTAGATATGGATTAATTTTTAGATCTGCCATTTTAACAAACTTTCTTGACTGTTAACTGCCAACCTAGCCACTTTAGAAGAAAGCAATTCTATATCCTTAGACTGAGGTGGGAAAGATATGATACTAGAAGAAGAGATAGAGAGTGGGAGTGTTCTATTAATTACCTTTACCTAACTTCTGATTTTACATATTCCTAAGATATTTCCCACACTAAGAAGAATGCCAGTTTTGATCTCTAGAGCTGAAATCAACAAACATTTATTGTACGTGTACAGAATCAGGCTAGACTAGAGATCCACTGAGAAAGTCCTTCCAAATGTTTAAAATCAAAGTGAGGAGAGAGAGTACTTAAATATACTCATAGATAGCTCTTTAAGCTTCCACTCCTCTCAGAAATCAAAGCAAAATAATAAAGAGAACAAAAAGAAATATAACCACACATCATCTTTGAGAATTCAGGAGACTTATTTTACCTAGAACCTTAATACACAAAGGCTAAAAATAAAATAGCAACGATATAGCAAATGGGAGGAAGGGAAAGCCTCAGATGTGGAAGAGAACAATTAGCAATCCAATTACTCTCAAAGAATCTCCAAAATGTTGACAAATTATGGTTAAAAGATAACAAAAGTCAGGGTGAGGTTAGCTGAAAACAGGAATAGTATGTGACGTTAACAGTTCCCCAGATTCCTACTCTCATCCACTAAGCCCCAGTAATTACTCCATTCCCATTAGGTAAGGGCCAAGACAAATGGGAGAGGCTTGGGACTCAGGGATACCAGAAGCAAAGGACGTGATTAGGTTGAAATGTGCATACAGAGCAGCTTCTTTCACGTGCCCTATTCTGAAACACTAACAACCAGACTTCACCCTACCACCTCCCATGCACACAGAGCTATGAGGTTTTTTTTTTCTTCTATTTTTTCTTCCTTTTTTGCGGGTCTGGGGATGGAACTCAGGGGCATTTGACCTCTGAGCTACAGCCCCTGCCCTATTTTTTATTCTTTATTTTGAAACCGGGTCTCATTGAGTTGCAGAGGCCTCACTAAGTAGCTGAGGCTGTCCGCGAACTGCAATCCTCCACTCTGAACCTCCTGAATGCTGGGATTACAAGCGTGCGCCACCATGCACAGCTCAGTTCTTCTATTTTTGAGATGAGGTCTCACTATGTTGCTCGTAGGCTCAAGTGATCCTCCTTACTCAGCCTCCTGATTAGATGGGACTACTGGAATAGACACTGTACCCAGCTCTTAAGTCTGCCTGCAATGTCAAATGAACCAAATACAAGGATCATCAAACATTTAAGGGAAAGCTACATCATGAAAACCTGAATCTAAAAAGCTGGGGAACTCCCACAAAAAGTAGAATAAAAAAGGTTTTGAGAAAATGAGAAGAAAATTAATGGACTAATTCAAGTGGTTCAAGAGATAGAGAAGGAAAAAAATGTAGCAAGAAATGATCAAACAAACAACACAAGACTATTTCCCCAAACTAAAAGATAGTAATTTCTGGATTTAAAACATAAATGCCACTGGGGTGGTGGCACATGCTTGTAATCCCAGCATTTGGAAGGCTGAGACAGGAGGATTGTGCAGGTTCAAAGCCAGCCTCGGCTACTTAGGCCCTTTCCAACTCAGTGAGACCCTGTTTCAAAATAAAAAATAAAAAATAGGGGTAGAGGTGTCACTTGGAGGTAGAATGCTCCTGGGTTCCTTCCCCAGTACCATAAACAAACAAACATAAATGCCAAATACAAAGGAATAAAAGCAAAAACAACAATAAAAACAAATAAAATTTATCTGAGGTATATAATCATGTGGAATGCCACAATACCAGGAAGGATTCTGGGGGTAGAGATTACATTTACAGGAACACAGCTATAGAGTCTCAAAAATTTTATTCCCGATGAGCCCTTTGCCAGAAAGATACTAACACATGTGCTTGGGAGTAGGGGGAGAGTGAACCATGACAGCAGGAGACGTCCAACCCAAGAAATCCCCAAGCTGAAAAACTCCAAGGCAACGCTATGCAAAACACACAAACTAGAGTAAAAAGGTTAGACTAGAATAGAGGAAGAGAGGACTCCAGGAAGAATTATCCCAGGAAAAAAAAATTAAAGCAAAATCAACCAAACAAACCAAAATCAGAGAAGGTTTGAAAGGCTTTATGATACAGAAAATTATATGAGGGCATCTTACAAAACTGTAAAATGAGAGAAAAGTATGGGATGTCTTAACATGGGACTTTTAAAAACTAAGCAAGTTAAAAATAATATTATTAAAGTCAGGAAAATATTGCAAGAAAGTATGATAATAATATATTAGTTGATTTCAGCAAGTATACTGCAAGGATAAGACGACTAGGAGATGAACAAAAAGAGCTAATATTTTTACCTATCATGACACAAAGTCTAAATGATGGATAATGCTAGAGATGGCAGAAGATGAGACTAGAAGAGTTTTTCCTATAAGACATTTTAGCATGATTTGACTTTTTATATATGTGTTTTATAAAAAAGGAATTATTAGTATAAATTACTGCTCCATTAGTGCTGACGAGTCAGGCTATGGGTGTCAGGGGAGTGGTAGCATATAAGCTCAGGCAATGCAAAACTTTGGATTAAGCAGTGGTGTGAACCAAAACAGCTCTGTATCTGTCCACCCTTAGATACTGTGCTTGGTATCATACCTAATACATACTAATTGGCCAAGAAATGAATAGGACAGTTTGTATAGGATGGTCAAAGACTACCTATACTAACAGACACATATAACTAGAAAGGAAGGTTTGTGGAGGAGACTAATAGAAATTTAATAAAGCGGACAGAAGCCTAACCATAGAAGACTCCTAAAATGCAAGAAATCTGCTTTTCAACTTTTTTATGGGGGTGGGAGGAGCAAACCCACGGCCTCACGAATGTTAGGGGATCTACCACTGAGATATATCCCCAACACCTGCATTCGATCTTGTAGTAAACTAGAACATGCCAAAAACCTAGAGTTGACAGATTTATTAGAATATGAAGGTGAAGAAAGAGAAATATAAAGACATCTGTGAAAATACAAATAATATGTATAGGAGCAAGAGTCAAGGTTTTCCAGGAAAGCTGGAAGGTTTCTGAAAATCATACCAAAAAAAATTTTTCCCCTGCAGAACTGGGGATAAAATCCAGGGGCATTCTACCTCCTAGCTACACCTTCAGCCCTCTTTTTTCTTTATTTTGAAAGAGTTTCACTAAGGTGCAGATGACCTCACTAAGTAGCTGAGGCTGGCCGCAAACCTGCCATTCTCCTGTCTCAGCCTCCTAAGTACTGGGATTACAAGGGTGAGCCACCATGCCCGGCTCATACCAATCTTCAAAGCCTTTTGTAGTTAATGAAAAATAATATGGCAGGATAATTTTGGATAGAAACATTCACAAGTATACATGTCTGAATTACTTCACCTGTTGATGATCTTCTTGATAACTTTAGTCCTAAAAGTGGGACTAGTCTATTTTTTTTTCAGAAATGATGCATCCAATAATGATGACAACAAAAATTAAAACCAATTAAAATACAATTACCAATATGGTGTACCAATGAAAGACTTCCGTTTGGCAATTGTAGCTGTTATCTGTGCAGAAACTCCAAAATCAGCTATTAAAAAAAAATAGAAAAAAAAATCAGAGACTGTTCAAGGTAACATGAAAACAAATGTTTAGAAAATATTTTTGTTGTTACTTTCGTGAAAATGAGATATTCTCAAATATCACATTAAAGTTTTTTTTAACTTTGATGGACAAGTATTAAAATATCACAAAGTAGTCTGTGTGGATCATTGCCAAATAGATTCCCATATACACACGAGTCAAATAAAAATGAAGGTCATGCTCAAATAAGTTGAAAGAAAAGAGATAGCTGAGACTGCCACATTTATTAACATAATTTTTATTTTCTAGGACCTAAAATTCAAGGAATGTCATTGACAGGGACCTTTAAGGAGTGCATTCTAATCACTCTGTCAGACCCACAATGGCTGACATCAACAGAACAGTAAGCTTACTGGTAAATCTATTTTAAAGATACTTAAGCACAATATTCCCCAAATTTACCTTAGTAATATATTCTAATACCACTAATAATCACTATCAGGAATTTGTTACTATTCTTTAACACAAGTATATTGAGTTTTAGTATTTTCTAGTGTATTTGATGATGACTTTGAAATCCTTAACTAAAATATGTGTCTTTAAGTGAGGAACATGACCTTCCCACAAAATACTAAACTGCTGATAGAAACTATTTGCTAGGCCACCAAGACTTAGATAACTGAATAGAATAGGACTTATCTTTTCTGCTTTTCCCATATTTACAGGTCACTCAGAAAAACTTTACTATATGTTAAATATTAATTTTTTATATGTTGCAAACATTTAAATGATTATTATTGAGCATACACTTTGGAAATTTTTTTTACTTCAAACTGCTATAAGTTAAATAAATGTTTATAATATACAAAGAAAATGCAACCAAACATAAACTTTGCTTTAAGTATGCCTTGTACTTGAACCCCTTAGTGTCCCCTCCCATCCATATGTCTATTTTTGAGCTGCACAAACACACTTAAGAATTTGATCTTTGCTGGGCGTGGTGGCGCACGCTTGTAATCCCAGCGCTTGGGAGGCAGAGACAGGAGGATCGCGCAGGTTCGAAGCCAGCCTCGCTGGCTTAAGAGACCCTGTTTCCAAGTAAAAATATAAAATAGGTCTGGGAGTGTAGCCCGGAGGTAGAAGGGCTTCCAGGACTCCAGTACCACCACCACCAAAAAAAAAAAAAAGATCTTTACAGTATGGCATTTGAGAAATATTTTTATTCTGATTATTTACCTGTAGGAGGCTAAAGTGTGCGTGTGTGTGTGTGTGTGTGTGTGTGTGTGTGTGTGTGTGTGTTATCTGTTGAGGACTGAACCTAAGGCCTTGCACATGCTAAGCAAATACTCTGCCAATGAGCTACATCCCCAGCCCTCTTGATTATTTTTATAAAATAAATACACATTTAAAGTTTTTATTTGTCTTATAGAGTTCAAAATAATTGTTTAATATCTGTTATTACATATTTCATTTAATACTTAATAGATATGACTTTGCTCATATCTGCTAACTGAACAGTTTTCTTTAGTTTTTCAAATTAAGTCATTATTTGGGTTTTGAAAGTTATGTTAATCATAACTTGAACAACCAGAAGTTAATTATAAGATTTTATACAGATTTCTTACTAAAAGTCATATTTCTGGAGATAGAGGTGAATGAATTCCCAAAGGATATTATTTTAGGATATATTTGCAACACATCTGTCTTATGTGAAGGACAGACTTCAACACTGTTTTAAGAGAAAAGGAGTCAGATACAGAGAAGACATGCCCTACAATGAGACTTCCATCTAAAAATGCAAAGATGCTATCCAAGGAGAGAAAATCTAGTCCTACAAAACAAATAAGAAAACACCATAAACTTAACTATGTTTTAGAATACATTTGTTTATGTGACAAAATTCCAATTTACTTACCCAATTTCACATGGCCATTATCCGTTAATAGAATGTTAGCTCCCTTCAAAATGAAAACAATTTAGTTAAAAGCAGAAAGCAGATATTTTTTTCAGACAGGATATGAAATAGATTAAATACACATATATAAAATAATCACATACTTTGACCACAAAATACTTAAAATTAAAGTGTGCTTAATTAAAATGTTAATTATTTTTATAGGAAATGTATTGTCTACCTTTTAGATAATTTATCCTTATAAAATGTTCTACCTTAAAGAGAAAAAAGGTCTACTAACAGTTCAAATGCTCTTATAAAAATGATACAGTAGTTTTCATCTAACCTCACTAATCACATAATATCACTATAGTAAAAGGTTACTTTACAACAGCATTTTCAATTGCTTGTAGTACACTTAAAACCTGACTACTATTTCATGTGCAAAACGCCTCCCTTTCTAGGAACTTGCCATCATGACACCAGTGCTAGTGTGTGACTGCCTTGTCGCTTGGTATGTGAGGCTGTCTATACCCATGGGCCTTCCCAGGGTGTACAGCCATTCAGAATATAAACAGCTAGCCATAAGCTCACAGAATTAAAATGTCACATGACTGACCTGGTAGTATTTCATCCACTTTGCCTCTGGATGTATGCTCAAAGAGGATAATAATGACTACTTCATCTCTAATAAAGTTAAGAAAAGGAGATAGAGAGACTTCTGGGAAGATGGCGTCCGAGAAAAGCGGGGCTTAAGAGCCCCGCTAACAACCAATCTCCATTACCACAAAATCAGTGCCTTTTATAGCCAGAAAACACCATCACCAGAGAAACAAAAAAATCACCAGGCTCCAGAGATGAAGGGGACTCAGAACAAAGCTCAGAGTCACAGAGGAGATACACTGGCCTCACGCCCGAGGATGCGGCAGCAGCGCCTTACTGCTGGCGGCAGCGGCGATTTCACCGGATGGCTACAGCAAGCCGAGGTGAGCCGCTGCGGAACAGCCAGGCGGGATTTCTCGGCGCAGGGAGCATCTAAAGCTCCCAGTGGCTGAGCTCAGGACACGCTGCAGGGACTCAGGGCGGAGCTCAAAAACAGAAAAGAAATATGCCAGTCTCACGGCCGAGGGCGTGGCAGTGGCGCCGAATTGCCACCGGTGGAAGCAACAGCTAATTCACCGAGACCACTACAGCTTGATCTCCGCACTCAACAACAGTGAGTCACATTGCGGGCCACAGAGGAGAAATCCCAGTACTGACTCCCAGGGACTTGACCCAGTGGAGGAGTGGCGGTGGCAGAGATGTCACACCATAGGAGAACGCACAACCTGGCACGCCCCATGGTCTAAACCAGTCTCTATCGACTCCCTGGGTCTGAAACTCTGTGATACAACCCAGTAAAGGAGTAGTAGGGTCTGAGATACCACAGACTTGAGATCCATAGCACCTTAAGTGAAGTCTTAGTGACCCAAGGGAAGAACCCAGAGAAGGCACAAACTTCCGAAATCATGGGAAAGAGGAATAATACTGGAGCAATGAATGCACACAACCCCACAACATCAGAACCTGATAAAACAGAAATTCAGAGATTTCTAGAAGATCAAATCAGGAAAATAACTGTAGAAATAATAGAACTGTTTCGAAAAGAATTCAGAGAGAGCCAAAAAGAGATAAAGGATGCAATTAATGAAGTAAAGGCCTCAATTCAAAGTACAAATAACCGATTAGACCACATGGAGAATAGAATCTCACTCTTAGAAGATGATCACTCCAAAAATGAACGCATAGTTTCTAATCTAGAAAAAAAAATCCGACAGCAGGAATCTGACATTGAAGAAATATGGGCCCATTTTAAGAGAGCTAACCTAAGAATAATTGGAATAGAGGAGGGAAAAGAAGGTGAAACCAAAGGGATCAACAATCTCTTCAAGGAAGTAATAGCAGAAAATTTTCCAAACATAGAGCAAGGGGTCAATACACAGGTCCAGGAAAAGAACTCCCTTTAGACAGGATTGGAGAAGAGGATCCCCACGTCACATAATTGTCAAAATGACCTATGTGGAAGCCAAGCAGAGAATCTTAAAGGCAACAAAAACAAAGGGCCAAGTGACATTCAGAGGCAAACCAATTAGAATCACTTCAGACTTCCCAAACCAAGTCATGAGAGCCAGAAGGGCTTGGAATAACATATTCCAAACTCTGAAAGAAAACAACTTCTGGCCAAAAATTTCCTACCCAGCAAAACTTTCTATCAAATTAGATGGAGAAATAAGAAGCTTCCATGACAAACAGAAACTGAAGGAATTTATGTCTTCAAAACCAGCACTAGAGAAAATACTCAAAGAGATTAACTACAAAGAAGAAATAGGTAACACACACCAGAACCAGAGAAACAAGATTTTCCATCCAACAGACAACAAAGATTGGTTATCTGTGGAGATTCATTACTTATGTTAGTCTTTTACCTATCTCTAAAGTGTATTGTTTGCTTTTATTGTTGTTAATTTTTAGGAATTCTAGTTGGAATATTAATATACCCTCAGATATAACATTTAGAAATATTTTATCCCATTTAATCAGTAACTTTTAACTCTGTTTACATTGTCTTTGGATATACAAAACGAGATCGTTTTGGGTATCTAGAGCCCATATTCCATATTAGGATGGATTTTTTTCTGAAAAATAAATATATAAATATATGATAGTTTCACCTAAAAAAAAATATTCTCTGGTAAGAAAGAAAGCAAAAAGAAATATTGAAATGTTATCTTTAAGTTAGCAAAAGCTTGGTATCAGACAAATGAAACTGTTATATGAGATTATCAATGTTAATATTGGATAAATTGCTATAATACTAGATGTCAACCACTAAGCCAAGCATGGGAAGGAGGGATGGGGAGGGAATGGGGTGGGGATCGGGTGGGGGCTGACTGGGCGATGTGTGCATGTATATCTACAAAAGTTTGTATCCCACTATGATGTATGAATACAGTGCACCAATAAAAAATTTTAAAAAAAGTTATAGAGAATAAAAAAAGAAAAGAAAAGGAGAAAAACATAACATGTCCCATGGTATTATAGACTATTTCACCCCTTCTTCTCTGCAACTTTTATATGAGCAGCCACAGTAGGTGGCTTTTAATCTGAGATGCCATCGATTAAGCTTGGGGGAAAATCCTGCACACCAACCAACAAGAGGAAGAAATGATAGAACACTAGAAGGCAGAAAAAAAGAGATTCCAGACTCCCACATGTCACCAATGAAGCTCAGCTGTATCCACTAACATTAATATAACTTTATGAAATAATGGGGGGAGAAAAAGGAAAGAGAGGACACTAGAGCAAGGATTTTAAGTTATCTGCACTCTAGCTATCAAGACTTCTGCCATACTCTTCAGTTTGTCCTCTCTCCAGTTTCAGATTAATTTTCCCAAGTTATAGCTCAACTCATGTCAAATGTGTATTATAACTTTTGATTTTTCTTTCCCTCCCTCCTTCCATTCCTCTCTCTCTCTCTCAGAGATAGTAACCAGGTGCTATTTTAAGTTCTGGGCTTATAGTAATGAATAAGTTCCACTTCTCATGGAATTTATATACAAGTAAGATAAAATCTGAAAATGAATGAATCTATGTATATATGTAGGTATGTATGAATGAATGAAACAACAAATGATCCAAAGCCTGGCAGAGATGAGCAGTGTAAAGCCAAAGCAGGCGAAAGACATTTGACAGAGCCCTCGCTGATGTAAGGGTACTGAGCCATACCCAAATCTGGTACAAGAACATTCCAGGAAGAGGGAACAGTCCAAACAGACCTAGGGGCTCAACATGTTCCAAGAACAGCAAGTTCAAGGAAAGGAGTGTGAGATGAGGACAGAGAAAGGCAGGCACCAGATATTCATAACCTGGTGGGCCTGGTACAGGCATCTAGACTTCATGCTGAGTATGAAGGGAACCAATGGTGGTTTATAAGCAAGAAAGTACCTTTAAATTTTTTTTTTTTTTGGTTGCCAGGCAGAAGAGAGATTAGAGAACCACTCAAGAATAGGAGCAATAAGACTAGCTAGAAGGGTACTAGAAGTCCAGGCAAGATATAGTATTAGCTTAGACAATGGTAGAGACAATGGTAATGGTCAGAGTTTACCCAATTCTGACATCTGGCACACAAGTCCTTGAATAATGGGAGTACCAAACTACCCAGCCAACCTCAACTACACTCATCTCCTCAATTAATAGAATACAGATTCTGTGTTCTCTAAAATGGCCTCTTTTTTTTTTTCTAATCTCTTCAGCTTGGTTAATGTTGTTCTTTTCTCTGAACTGCACACCACCTCTATTTCTGACAAAAATCTATTTTTCCTTCTTGTAATCAAAGTGCCAATGATATGAAATCTTCAAAATCCCAAGGAAAATTGGAGGCCTGGGTATAAAGGACATTTTCTGAGGAGAGGCTATGACTTTCATCAGAGAATCAAAGAGCAGCATGATTTATCTCACCTCCAAAAAGGCTAAGAAACTTTATGCTAGAATGTTGTTAAGTGAGATGAGCCATCACAGAAAGTGAGAGTCATGTTTTCTCTCATGTGTGGAAACTAGGGAGCAATTAGGATACCAGAGGAACTTCAGATAATGGAGAAACCTCAGTGGAATGTGGGAGGTGGTCCAGGGGAAGAAGGGAGGAAATCAATGAAGGAATCACTTCCACTGACATTATGTGCATATGTGAGAATATCAACATCAGTCTCAATATCCTCCACGGGAAAGTAGGGGTGGGGAGGGAGGCGGGAAAAAGTCTACTAAGTGTGGTGTGCATGTATGCCATTATTACTATGAACTTATGAACTGCATTATGATGTGAGGCTACAATGCACCAATAAAGAGTGTGTGTGTGTGTGTGTGTGTGTGTGTGTGTGTGTGTGTGTAGACAAAAGGGAGAGACAAGAGGAGAAAGAATAAACAAGGAAGAAGGGACAAGAGAAATCAAATACCTAGATTGGGAAGATGGCAGTAACTTTATAAATACCCTTGGAAGTCCTGTCACTGTGCCTGGTTCCACCATCAAACTAACACCAGCAGGTTCAGAGTGTCTGCTTTCTTCTGCCAGCTCAAGAAAAAACTATCAGAAAATGTGGTGGTTTAATTTATCCATTTTGATATATTACTGATAGTTTCTTAGAATTGCAATGCTTAGTGGAATATTCAAAGCATGAAACTTAGTAAAAACTATAATTTGTTGTAAGCTATATACCTAATCTGCATTTTATAAATAAGCCAAAAAGAGCTATTCAACATTAATCCAATGAATTATATATTTTTAATGAGTTATACTTTTCTTTGTGTGTGTGGTACTGGGGTTCCTGGAAACCCTTCTGGCTCTGGGCTACACTCCCAGACCTATTTTATATTTTTATTTAGAAACAGAGTCTCTTAAAGCTAGCCAGGCTGGCTTTGAACCTGCACGATCCTCCTGTCTCTGCCTTCCAAGCACGGGGATTACAAGCATGCACCACCACGCCCAGCAATGAATTATACATTTTAGATGGGTATATTTTATGGTATATGAGTTACAACTCAATAAAACCAATATAAAATACTATCACCTTTAATTTTAGTACTATACCTCAGATAACAAATTTATAAAATAGATAATCAAAATGATATTGTTAACAATTTGATGATAAAATGAAAAGAATGTTACTAGGTTAAAAAGAAAATGTATACCTTTATATCTCTGTGCATTTTTCCTTTACTGTGAAGATAATATAACCCCTGGAATTTCAAAGAACAGAAAAAGGAACAAGATTTTTAACATAGAGCACAATTTAGGGTTTTATATGATTAACTAAGTAGTGGGCTCTATATTTTATTTAGTCCTTAAAGTCTGGTATCAACCATTCACTTATTTTAATGCAACACGCTAGAAGACAAAAGAATCCAAAAAATAAAAATGGTAAATAAAGCTCACTTGAAAACACTAATTTTATAACAATTTGCATTAAACTCTACAAATAACTTAAAATATAATTTTAAAAGTACATATGCAATATATATTAAATAAATTTTAATTTCCACAGTAACACTTAATTTTCAAGCTTTTTTGGTATTAAGAGAAATAGAAAAAAAAACTGAACAACAAGCCATGCTGCTTGAATTTTAGGTTATATTATCAATTTAGGCTTTACAGTGTCTATTTGTAAGCATAAATTGAGTTAATCATACAACTTAAAACTGTATTGAAAGTCTTCAAGAGTTTACCAAACTATAACAGTTCATCATTATTTCATTTAATAGGTAATGCATAATAATTAAATATTTAATGTAATAAAGAGCACAGCTTTTCAGCTAGCATCTGATTTACCTGTAGTGTTTCTCTGCTAACATATGCAATTTGAAGTTCTGAGAGAGGTCCAGTTACTGTAAGAGAAGAAAATTAGTATTAATAAAAGTAATCAACTAGGCACAATTGTACATGACTGTAATCCCTATACTTGGGAGGCTGAAACAGGAAAATTACAGGTCCAAGGCCAGGTCACAAAACCATTTCAGAAAAAAAAAAAAGGTATAGCTGAGTGGCAGAATGCCCCTAGGTTCAAATCCCAGTACCATCCCCTCATGAGATTAATCAATCTATGTTTTTCAATAAATGACAGTTTGTTACAAATTCCACTAAGTCACAAACTTAACACAAATAAACAATTAAGCAATTTTACTAAAATATAAGCTCCATGTAGGCAGAGTTTTTTTCTTTTAGTGTGATTTGCTCACTGCTATATCCGAAATTAACCTTTTTTTTTTTTTTGACGGTACTGGAAATTGAACTCAGGACATTCTACCTCCGAGATATGCCCTCAGATTTATTTTTATTATTTTAATTTTTTTTGAGAGAAAAGACAGAGGTTTTATTTAGGAAAGCAAGGAATTTGAGGAAGAAGGCAGGCCACCTTAGGAGGTGGAGAGTGGCGAAGAAAGAGATATTCTTTATTTTTAAAACAGGGTCTTACTAAGTTGCGGATGGTCTCACTAAATAGCCAAGGTGAGCCATGAACCTGCAATCCTTCTTTCTTAGCCTCCCAAATACTAGGATTACAAGCACACACCACCACACATGGCCATATTTTCATTTTTACCTTATAAATCCAACATTGTTTCTTTTTTTTTTTTTTTTTGCGGGTTTGGGGATAGAACCCAGGGGCATTCTGCATCCGAGCTACACCCCCTGCCCTATTTTTTTATTTTTTATTTTGAAACCGGGTCTCACTGAGTTGCAGAGGACCTCACTAAGTAGCTGAGGCTGTCCGCGAACTGCGATCCTCCAGGTCTCAGCCTCCCGAAATGCTGGGATTACAAGCGTGCGCCACCACGCCCGGCTCCCAACATTGTTTCTTAAACATTAAATTGTTCAAGAGGTTTATCTAGTTTTTATTAAACTTTTAAAAAATTGATGTGTAACATGTATTATGGCTAATTTTAAATCAATACCTTCTGCCTATAAATATTAGTTTGGTAATTATATTTATAAATATTCACTATAAAAATATTCAATAGAGCTGGGCGTGGTGGCGCACGCTTGTATTCCCCGTGCTTGGGAGGCGGAAACAGGAGGCTCACACAGATTCGAAGCCAGCCACACTGGCTTAAGAGACCCTGTTTCCAAATAAAAATATAAAATAGGTCTGGGAGTGTAGCCCGGAGGTAGAAGGGTTTCCAGGAATGCCAGTACCACCAAAAAAAAAAAAAAAAAAAAAAAAAAAAATTCAATAGAGAACTTTGAAAG
The DNA here is from genome assembly GCF_963383645.1 of Muscardinus avellanarius. Classification (NCBI taxonomy): domain Eukaryota; kingdom Metazoa; phylum Chordata; class Mammalia; order Rodentia; family Gliridae; genus Muscardinus; species Muscardinus avellanarius. The sequence goes on from NC_137801.1 coordinate 32,970,061, forward strand.
TAAAGGTCTTTCTTATTTAAAATATTACTAAAAATAACAGTATCAATAGTTCAGTCTATGATTTACCAGATGACTTTATAAAGATATATTATACATGATCTTCAACTTACAATGGGTTATACTCTAATGAACTTACTTTAAGTTGGAAATATCCTAACTCAAAATTGCATTTAAAGTGGGGTATAGTAGTGCATTCCTGTAATCTCAGTTCTTGGGAAGCTGACACAGGAGGATTTTACGGTGGAAGCCAGCAAGAGTACACTCTATCACTAACCTGGGAAAAGGTCAAAATTCAAAATATGACATAAGCCGGGCATGGTGGCGCACGCTTGCAATCCCCACACTTGGGAGGTAGAGACAGAAGGATCGCACTGGCTAAGGAGACCCTGTTTCCAAATAAAAATGTAAAAATAGGTCTGGGAGTGTAGCCCGGAGGTAGAAGGGCTTCTAGGAACCCCAGTACCACCAAAAAAAAAAAAAAAGTGACATAATTTCCACTAAATATGAAATATGTTCAGTCTTCACACCATTGTAAAGTAAAAAAAAAAATTAAGTTGAATTATTTTAACCTGAGGGTCATCAGTATGGGTATGTTATACACACACACACACACACACACACACACACACACACGTAAAAATATAATCATATTACACATATTATCCTGAAACCTGCTCTTTTGCTTATCAAGAACATTTTCCCGCATCAATATATAGGGCTTAATTTTATTACAACATTTGTATAATATTTTGTGTATGTGCATTATTTATAGTTTGAACATATGGCTCTCCAAAATTCATGCTGAAACTTAATCTTCATTGTAGCAGTATTAAGAAGTGAGTATGTGACTAGGTCACCAAGGCTCTTTTCTTATGAGTGAGATTAAAAGCAGTATTCAAGCTCTGCCCTAGACAGTGCCACCTATCAGAAACAGGCCTTCACCAGACACTGAATCTACAGGCATACTTCTCAACTTCTCAGCCTCCGGAATGTGAAAAATTCCATTACAGCAGCACAAATGGACTAAGACAGCATCTAACCATTCTGGAAGACATTTAAATAGTTTTCTTTTTCACTATTAAATCACTTTAAAATACAGAAATATATTAGCTGGGAGAGACTATTCCAAAAATTAAATTAAATTCCAATGATAGAATTCTTTGCTAGATAGCTAACACACATTTACTCAGATTTAAATAGCTTTGTAAACACATTTAATGTAGAATAGTTGTAGTATTTTATAATTACAGGAAAGAGAAATCTACCTCACTTAGATTCTTTTGAGGACAGGGCTAGGTTTGAAGTCTGATAATAAATCATGTAATTAATTTCTGTGTGGCTTCTAAGCCCACTTATTCAGTAAGAGGCCTCCTTGAGATTTCTGGTTCTACAATATGACAAACAAGATTAAGCTGAAAATAATATATAGGGGAAAATTTTTTTTTAAGTAACTCCTCAAAGCCTCAGCTGAGTTCAAAACAGACTTTCCCAGAAGTCAAAACCATAAAAATAGGAAGAAAATCAGGTAAAACTGTGAAAGACAGACAGGCGTGGTGGCGCACGCTTATAATCCCCGCGCTTCAGAGGCGGAGACAGGAGGACTGCGCAGGTTCAAAGCCAGCCGTGTGGGCTGGCCGAAAAGGCCCTGTTTCCAAATTTAAAAGTATAAAAATAGGTCTGAGAGTGTAGCCCAGAGGTAGAAGGGTTTCCATGAACCCCAGTACCACAAAAAAAAAAAAAAAAAAAAAAAAAACACCAAACTGTGAAAGATTAGTTTAGCTGTCACTTAGGGGAAGGCCAATGTTGATAAGCTAAGGAGTTAGTTTCATCACACACATACTTGAGCATAGAAAGAGGCCCTGTGTCTGCAGAGGGAGAGTTTAAATAAACACCCACATAAAGCCAGGGCCTTCGCAGGTTTGCATCCTGAATACAAGAGCAAAAAAAAGCACAGGAGATGACTAGGAATTGGGGCTGTCATATCTTGATCTGGATAGGAGGGAAAGTCTCAGAATTTGTCACACAGGCTTCTTCACTCAGAACCAGGGTTCACATATATATATTAGAAACACTGAGGTCACTGGGGTCCCTGAAAAATCCATAATTATAAAATAAAACAATTCACTAAACTACAGAATGTAGAAAACTGTTAAAGGGCAACATTACATAGGGAAAAAAAGTTTAATGGAAAAGAGATTTAAAAAACTCTAATATTGACAGAACAATAAGACTCTAATGTTAGTTTTATAAAGAAAAAGTAAACAAAATAGAGAAAAAGGAGAGAAGGAGCTTGTAGGGGAAAATAAAATGTGTCTCCTGACATGAGTTGAAAATAATGAACAAATTCTTTACTACTCCCCCTAAATTTAAGAGTCAGAACTTGATGTCCTCCGGGAGGGTAGAGCTGCACTTCTGTGACTTGCTTTTAAAGCACAGATAAAGAACAGGATAAAGCCAGGCGTAGTGGCACATACTTATAATCCCTGCTCTTGGGAAGCTGAGACAGGAGGATCGCACAGGTTCGAAGCCAGCCTTGGCTACTTAGTGAGGCTCTCAGCAACTTAGTGAGACCCTGTTTCCAAATAAAATATAAAATAGGTCTGGGAGTGTAGCCCAGAGAGAGAAAGCCCTTGGGTTTTATCTTCAGTACAAACAAACAAACAAACAAAAAGAACAGGATATGGTAGAAGTGTCACTAAGCAACTTCTGAGCCACATCACAAAAGGCTCTGCTATTTCCTCCTGGCTCACTCTGGAATCACCTGCTCCAAGGGATGTCAACTGCCATTCCATGAAGACACTCAAGTTGTTCTGTGGTGAGATTTCATAGTGAGGAACTGCCTGCCAACAGCTACTGAAGAGAAGACCCTGCCATCTAAATAGACCTTGAAAGTAACTTCTCCAGCTCTAATCAACCTCATGAGAAACCAAGAGTTAAAACCACCCAGATAAGTTATTTTTACATCTTGACTCACACAGTCTGTGAGATAATGTTTTAGGCTGTCAAATTGTGGGATCATGTGTGATAAACCAATACATAACAAAAAAATTTGCATTTAAGAAGACTTAAACAGCTTTTAAAATCAGATGGAGTAAGAGACAGAATTAAGTTTATGGCAATAAAATAAAATTATTTAATGGTACTTTAGAAGTAAAAACAACAACAAAAACTAGGCTTGAACCACAAAAAGGAATTATTTGCGATATTGGTTGACAGATTAAAATGTGATTTCTTTTTTGCAAAATACCAAACTTTAAAAAACAAATGAAAATCAGGTACTAGGCTCCTTGGAAAGGAAGAACCTCTCTCTCATCAAATAAAAAAATCAAGGATATTACACTACTACCCACATAATGACAATATGATAGAACGAGAGGAAAGAAAAAACATATAGGAATAAATGGAGGGACGTATTATAAAACCATGTAAGTATAAGCATTATCAACTGGTCATAGTAGTATGTACTTCCACAAAGTAATCTCCTACACTATTCTTTGACCAGTTTATAATGAAAACCTGAGTAAACTTGGGTGCAGAACAAAAGAGTGAACACAGAGAGAGATAGGATTTGGGATTTATATAAGCATATAAATCCCCAGCATTCATGTTTGAGAACATCCAGGGCACCATGAAGCAGCCATTTCCCCCCCACATTGATCCATTTGCTGATCAGTGTATTAAGAGACATGAATTTTAAGAGTACTTCAGACATTTACCAATCAAGTTCCTTAAAAAATTTATTATTTACAAATATCTTTTCCCTTTGTGTGTGTGGGTTTTTTTTTTAACTTTCCTGACAATTCTTTGAAGCATGAAAGTTTAAAATTTTAATGGCAGCTATTAATAGTTTAGATGTTTTGTGTCTTTCAAAGGTTTGTGTGTTGAAGGCTTGATCTTCAGGGTGTTGGGATTGGGAGATAGTGTGGACCTTTAATAGGTGGGGTGAAATAGGTCCTTGGATCAGGGTGGGCATACCCTGGGAAGGAACTTAAATATTTCTCGAAGAACCCTGGTTAATTTTTAATAGGGGATTTTTAAAAATTTATTATTTTTATTGGTGCACTGTATGCATACATCATAATGGGATAAAAAAAAAACTTTTATAGACATACATGCACACATCGCCCAGTCAGCCCCTTACCCGATCCCCACCCCATCCCCTCCCCATCCCTCCTTTCCATGCTTGGCTTAGTGGTTGACATCTAGTATTATAGCAATTTATCCAAAATGAACAATGATAATCTCACAGAACAGTTTCATTTGTCTGATACCAAGCTTTTGATGACTTAAACATTGCAATATTTCTTTTGGCTTTCTTTCTTACCAGAGAATATTTTTTTCTTTTTTTGATGAAACTATCATACATTTATTTATTTATTTTTCAGAAAAAAATCTATCTTAATGTGGAATATGGACTCTAGATACCCAAAACGATCTCGAAAAAGAACAAAGCTAGAAGATATATATTTTCTGATTTCAAACCATATAAAGCTACAATAATTGAAACAGTGTAGTACTGTTCTAAAGGCAGATATATAAACCATTGGAGTTAAATAAAAGCCTAGAGATAAATTCTTCCATATATTGTCAAGTTATTTTTGACAAGGTTTCCAAGAACATTTGGTGGAGGAAATAATAATCTTTTAACTAAATATTGTTGAAAAATAATAATTACATGGAAAAGAATAAAATTGGACCCTTACCTAACACATATACAAATATTAACTCAAAATAGATAAAAGACCTAAATATAAATCTTAAGACTATAAACTTTCAGAAGAAAATCTGGGTCATTAAACCTCACAACATTGAAATTGGCAGTGATTTCTTGGATATGATTTCAATGGCACAGGAAATAGAAGGGTAAACAAACTCCCTAAAAAATAAAAAAATATTGTATATCCAAAGACAATGTAAACAGAATTAAAAGTTACTGATAGAATGGGATAAAATATTTCCAAATGATATGTCTGAAGATATATTAATATTCCAACTAGAATTCCAAAAAATTAGCAACAATAAAAGCAAACAATACAATTTAGAAATAGGTAAAAGACTAACATAAATAATGAATCTCCACAGATAACTAATCTTTGTTGTCTGTTGGATGGAAAATCTTGTTTCTCTGGTTCTGGTGTGTGTTACCTATTTCTTCTTTGTAGTTAATCTCTTTGAGTATTTTCTCTAGTGCTGGTTTTGAAGACATAAATTCCTTCAGTTTCTGTTTGTCATGGAAGCTTCTTATTTCCCCATCAAATTTGACAGAAAGTTTTGCTGGGTAAGAAATTTTTGGCCGGAAGTTGTTTTCTTTCAGAGTTTGGAATATGTTACTGCAAGCCCTTCTGGCTTTCATGACTTGGTTTGGGAAGTCTGGAGTGATTCTAATTGGTTTGCCTCTGAATGTCACTTGGCCCTTTGTTTTTGTTGCCTTTAAGATTCTCTGCTTGGCTTCCACAGTGGTCATTTTGACAATTATGTGGTGTGGGGATCCTCTTCTCCGATCCTGTCTAAAGGGAGTTCTATAAGTTTCCTGGACCTGTGTATTGACCTCTTGCTCTATGTTTGGAAAATTTTCTGCTATTACTTCCTTGAAGAGATTGTTGATCCCTTTGGTTTCACCTTCTTTTCCCTCCTCTATTCCAATTATTCTTAGGTTAGCTCTCTTAAAATGGGCCCATATTTCTTCAATGTCAGATTCCTGCTGTCGGATTTTTTTTTTCTAATTTAGAAACTATGCATTCATTTTTGGAGTGATCATCTTCTAAGAGCGAGATTCTATTCTCCATGTGGTCTAATCGGTTGTTTGTGCTTTGATTTGAGGCCTTTACTTCATTAATTGCATCCTTTATCTCTTTTTGGCTCTCTCTGAATTCTTTTCGAAACAGCTCTATTATTTCTACAGTTATTTTCCTGATTTGATCTTCTAGAAATCTCTGAATTTCTGTTTTATCGGGTTCTGATGTTATGGGCATTCATTGCTCCATTGTTATTCCTCTTTCCCAGGATTTCGGAAGTTTGTGCTTTCTCAGGGTTCTTACCTTTGGTCACTAAGACTTCACTTAAGGTGCTCTGGATCTTGAGTCTGTGGTATTTCAGTCCCCACTACTCCTTTTCTAGGTTGTATGGCAGAGTCTCAGGGAGTCAATCGAGGCTGCTTAGACCATGGGGGGTACCAGGTTGTGCGTTCTCCTATGTTGTGATATCTCTGCCACCGACACTCCCCCACTGGGTCAAGTCCCTGGGAGTGCTGTACTGGGATTTCTTCTCTAGGGGCCGAAATTTGACTCACTGTTGTTGAGTGTGCCGATGGAGCTGTAGTGGACTCCATGAATTCGCTGCTGCTGCCACCTGTGGCAATGTGGCGCTGCTGCCATGCCCTTGGCCGTCAGGCCGGCGTATTTCTTCTCTGGTTTTGAGTTCCGCTCTGAGTCCCTGCAGGGTGTGCTGAGCCCAGCCACTGAGAGCTTTAGATGCTCCCTGCGCCGAAAATCTGCTGAATCCTGCCCGGCTGTTCCACAGTGGCTCACCTCGGCTCACTATCCGCCGCTTCTCTCTGGAGTCTGGTGGGCTGTTGAGTGCGTTGGTCTGGTGCCGTTCGGTGAACTGGCCGCTGCTGTCAGCAGTAAGGCGCTGCTGCCGCGTCCTCGGGCGTGAGGCTGGCGTATTTCCTCTGTGGCTCTGAACTCCGTTCTGAGTCCCCCTCCTCTCTGGGGCCTGGTACTGCAAGGAAAGATGGAGCCCGCCACTCCGCGCCGTGGCTCCAGCCGCAGCACTGCGAACTGGTTTCTTTCTGTGTCTCGTTTTTCCAGTCCTCTTTTTCTCTGTCTCTTGTAATTACATTTTTTTGTTTCTCTGCTGATGGTATTTCTGACTATGAAAGGCGCTGGTTTTGTAGTAATAGAGATTGGTTGTTAGCGGGACTCGTAAGCCCCGCTTTTCTCCATTGCCATCTTTCGGAAGTCCTCGGGGATTCTTATAAAAGCCACGATACAGAATGTCTTGGTATATGTTCTGTGAGTGCTTTAAATTATTCTGCATTCTACTATTATGCATAATATCTTCTAGGGGTCCATTAGATTTTTTTTTTGGGTGGGGTTCTTTTAAGTCCTCCTGGTTTTCTGAATAGTTGTTCCATCCATTGTTTATAGATGAATTCTGATTACAGATTTGACTATTTCTCTTTTAAGTTCTGTCAGTTTTTGCTTAAGAGTACAGAAACTTTGGAAAACAATCTGTCAGTTCCTCAAATAGTTAAACATAAAGTTATCACATGACTCAAAAACTCCTTTCCTAGGTCTTATTTAGCCAGATGTTTATATGTATAGTTTGGGGCCTTCTAAATACATGTATGTGATCATATTGTAAAAGTCTATGACTTACTTTTATTCTATTATATCATAAACAGTTTCATAAACTATAAATTATTCATAATGACCAAAAAAGAGAGGGGAGAGACAGAAACATGGAGAAGATAAAATGTACATTTAAGAAAATTCCAGGAGAGATTGAGAAAAAATATTTGAAGATTATCCAGATTTGATGGTAGAGCTACATTCTTAAGAAGTCAGCACATTAAATCTATGTAGGAAAAGCAAAAATAAATCAGCACTTAGAGACACTAGAAACAATAAAAATTAAGAGAAAAAATTTGAAAACAATTAGAGGTGGAAAGATTCATATAAAAGAGGAATAATCAAACTGACAGAAGTACCAATAATTATAGAAACTAGAAGACAATGGTCTGAAATTTTCAAAAAGCTGAAAAAAAAACCTGTTAACCTGGAAAATATGTCTATGCCCACTTAAACTATTAAGAGCCAGCAGCATACACTGAGCTCATCATGAGAAGACCTTGCTGGGGAAAATCGTTAGGAAATTAATCAGTAAGTGAGGAAAACAACAGTACAGGAATAATCAAGATTAAGACAAAAAAAAAAAGGCGGAAAAAATAGTTTTTTAAATTTATAGTATATAGAAACTACCAACTTCCAGAAATAGTTTGTTGTGCAATCTAAAGTAATGCCAACTCTCTCACTCAATCTTTGAAATTAAAATGCTACTCATGAAAAAGAAAAATTCTGAAATATACATTATAAAGTAGCCATACCTATTAAAAATAACCTTAGAAAAAAATTAACTTCACAAAACAGAAATGTTCTCGAACTCTTCCACCTGGTGTCAAGAATTCCCATGTCTGAACTTAGACGTCAAATATACACTCTCAGACTGACAGGTGTGATTGCCCCTGCACCCTATCTCTCTATGTCACTACAGTGATTCTTCATCATGCCCTAGAATTCACTCCCTATTCTTCCTTCCCTACTCTTCCCTTCCATTCCTTCTTTCTTTTGGCACATTTAATTTATTAAAATTTTGAGAGTTTAATAAAATGACCAAAACACAATGAAGAAACTTATTCTCCCATTAACATCAATGATAATGCTCTTTTAACAAATGCCTGAGATGAATGGGTTTCATAAAGTTCACTACTAAAAAAAAAAAAGCAATCTCATCACAGCCAATCCTTATACAACTGAGTTGTGAAACAATTTAAACCTGAAGTTTAATGCCATTCCTTCACATTTCTATACTCTTCAGTTAAGATTATCAACAATTTTTGCAACCATTGAAAAACAGACCATTGGTTAAACTCACACTGATTTAAGGCTCCACTAAATAAAACAGAACCCTAAACTAGATGATTAAATATATGTACTAGCTGTACTGACATCTATTATTTGATTTTTCTTCATGATTAATAAAAGTTCATTCTTAGCAAATAAATCCTTTAAAGGCAAAAATTCACCTCATTTCAGTTTTGACACAGAAATTCAAACAACAATCATGAAGTCCACAGTCTTAATGGCAAAACTGATAGGTAGTGTCTCTAAGTCATTATGTTCAAGGTTAAAAGAAATGCTTACTCCACTTTTACATTTTATTGGAATTTTAAATGTTCAAACCTACCTACCTACCTACCTTCCTTCCTTCCTTTTGGAGGTTGAACCCAGGGGCATTCTACCTCTGAGCCACACCCTCAGCCTTACTTTCTATTCTTTATTTTGAAATAGAATCTTGCTAGGTTGCAGAGGGCCTCATTAAGTAGCTGAGGCTGGCTGGAAACCTGAGATCCTCCTGTCTCAGCCTCTCAAGTACTGGGATTATAAGCATGTGCTACCATACCCCTCAATTCATGATTTTAAATCTCTAGGTTTCAATCTTCAAAACTGTCTAAAGACACAGTGTGCCACAAACAAGAGTTCTGTTTTCTCCCTGTCTTTTCTTCAAACATTTCTCAAGTATCTACATATTCTAGAAGGGAATTTATTTGGATGTGGCTTCTTCTTCACAATAGTCTGGTGACACCAGGCCTCTGAAACAAGGGGGAAGAGAAACAGGCTGAAACACAGGTTCATCCTGTAAATTTTAATTATTACAAGCTGGACAGTATAATAATGTGGCTTTTTTTGCTCAAAAAGTCTGAGTCTTGGTATCCCACCACAGTTTTCTCACAGTGGGACTGTCAGGGAAGTCTTGACTAGAAAATATGATTTGTTTACCTATCTAGGAGTAAATTTCCTGGCACTCCGTTCATTTGCGGCTTGCTCCAGTTTACCTTTAATCTGTTCCCGTTCACCTTTTATTTTTAGGAAAAACAAGTTGATCGCTGGATCGATCATTGTTGATCTCAGTTGGGCAATGCTTGGCTGCTGGACTTGCTTGAGACCCTGGGTTTGAGTAGCATACTCTTGAATCTCTTGTTCCTTGGATGCTAGTCGCATTACAAGGATGTTTTCTTTGTGTGCAGACTCCTGCTGCTGTTGCTTTAGGTTATCTTCAGACTCCCTTAAGTCAGCTACATGATCTGGGTTAGGGTCTGTGTACTTGCCCTCCAAAGTTGAACATATTCTTCATTTGTTAACACCTTAGGATTAACTCATTTCCTACCATAACGTTAAAATCTGTTTCACAACTGGGCGTGGTGACGTACACTTGTAAACCCGCACTTGGAAGGCGGAGACAGGAGGATCAGGCAGGTTCGAAGCCAGTGTGCTGGCTTTAGAGACCCTGTTTCCAAATAAAAAAGTATAAAATGGGTCTGGGAGGGTAGCCCGGAGGTAGAAGGGTTTCCAGGAACCCCAGTAACACCCCCCCACCCCAAAAAATCTGTTTCACTAAGTTGAACTGTTTTGGGAAGTGTTTTTTCATTGGTCATCTTAGATACAAAGAGTCACTTCTGGAGTGAGGTGCAGGGAGGAGGACAGAGAGGGAGGCAGCAGGCAGCAGGCTTGGCTCCATCAGATCAGAGCTTCAAGGCCTAGGGGAACAGTGGCATCCAGTGCCACACCCTGGCCCTTCCTGGAGTTTGGCACAGACCCTAGGGCTGTTGGGGCTCAGCCCACTCTGTCCACTTCCTTTTCTTTCTACTCAGAGGTTACCTATAAGACTACCTTGAAGGCCCACTTTATTAAGCTTTTTAAAAATTATTCGAAAAAATCTTTCAATTTCTTCTTTCCATTTTCAACTGTGACTAGTAGCACATTATAACACTATTGTATAAAATAGAATATTTCACTATTATGTCAACCTTTATGTTATGTAAACCCTATGTAAAATAAAAAGAAAAATCATAAATAATAATTCCTAAGCAAATACTCTTTCACTATCTGCTTTATTATAACCAGCTCTTAAAATTACTTAAGAGACCTCACACTGGAAAACACAAGCCCAAATTTTTCAGAAAAAAAATGACATTTTTTTCCTAACATTTTCCTCAGAAAATTTATTTCTTAAGACATTTTTATTTTACATTAATCAAAAACATTCCTCCAAGTAAAATAATTCTACTCTGCAGTCTGTGACAACAATTCTTTGATAGAACCAACATAGAAAATGGAGAAGGAAGAACAGTTGATGCTGTTATTTTTACAAGCCTTCCTAACATAAGCCATTGAATTCCAATGAAAAATGTTTTAATCCTTTCTAATTCCCTGGACTTTAGCCCCAAGAGAATAAACATTTCACTGATGCTACTTGAATACATTATAGCCAAATCAATTATCTCTGTGTTATCATTCCTGATGTATCAATTATTGGCTTAGTGTATGCATCCAGACCTTTAGAGTCCGAAATTTTGAACTAACTATAATGTTCCTTCTCCAGAATTAGCAAATGATTTAACTGCATATAACTTTCAAACATATAAAGGAAATACTCCTTTCATATTATATATTAAGTGCTTTAATGTATCCAATTAACATAATGGTAAAACAGCTTTCCTTCTTTAAAACAATGCTAATGGCTGAATATAGTAAATAGCTATAGGTTAAAAAATTCTACTTAATTCCTATGAAAATGCAACTTTGGTCTTACCATGGTAAATGTCTTGTAAAGAACCACCTCCACAAAACTCCATGCAAATCCACAGTTTATCTCTCCTACAAAGAGAAAATAGGCATGTGTCATATCTTCATGATTAAAACTGTCTGAGGTCATAAGTCTATTAAAGTTTTATGCTATAAAATGACAAAACCATATAAATGCAATGTGCTACCTTTTTTAAAAAGCCAAGTATTTCTAGACTAAAAGACAGTATGTGTTGCTATAATTCTACCTGAGGTTTAAACACTTAAAATACAACATTTATAGGATATATAGCCATCACTATATATATAGCCAAATAAGCAGCAGATTTACCTTTAGTTAAAAAATATCCTTTTCCCCAGAGTTTATCCATGTATGCAGGTTTATCACAGAAAAGAGCAATCCACCTCAAAGCAGAGCACTTTGAAAACATTCTCATCAACAAGCTGAATGTGAATGTCACTGTCATATACAGGTTTAACAATGATCTTCCCAAAATAATCTCTTCAAATTATCACTTACACCAGGTATGGTGGCATATGCCTATAATCCCAGTAAGTGGGAGGCTGAGATAGGAGGATTTCAGGTTCAAAGACAGCCCCAGGAACCTAGAGACACTCTCAGCAACCTAGCTGTTTTGAAAACAGGAAAAATAAAATAGGGCTGGGGGTGTAGTTGAGAGATATGCCTTTGAGTTCAATCACCAGTAACACAAAAGTAAAAAAAAAAAAAAAAAAAAAATGATGACTCACTTATCTTTAGACAGAATTTCTCTCTCATACTCACGTTCTAAGATATAATCATATCCCATGGAAGAAATAACTTGTAAGATTTATACAGTTTATGCCTTTGTTTAATCATTCACTACTTAATATGCACCAGGAAATGTAGCTTTTTCAGGGGCAGATATGGAATGGAAAGCCTCTAAACTCCACAACCTCTAACTTAGTAAAAGAAAGCTTCTATAACATATCTGTCTCATCACTGCTTTCACTGTGCCTAGAAGAATCAGCAAATGAATATTTGCTCCAAAAGTGAATGAATGCATGAGTGACAGAAAGAATAAACCAATTAGATCAGAAGTCAGCACACAATGGGCAGTAGACCAAATCTGGTCTGCTGTTTTACAGCCTTGGATGTATGAATGGTTTTTATGGCCTAAATAGTTGAAAAAAAAAAAAAGAAAGTTTCTTGAAATGTGATAACTATAGAAAATTTAAACTTTAGTGTCCATAAATTTTTTATTGGAATTCAGCCATACGCATTAATTTATGCACTAGATGTCTAGGCTGCTTTCACAATAAAACATAAAAGTAGTTGTGATGAAAACTATGTAGCTCATAAGCCTAAACATTTACTATATAACTCTATAGAAAAAGTTTTCTGAGCTGGGCAAGGTGGTGCACGCTTGTAATCCCCACACTTGGGAGGCAGAGATAGGAGAATTATGTAGGTTTGAAGCCAGCCTGGCTGTCTTAAGAGACCCTGTTTCAACAAAATAAAAATAGGTTTGGAGGTATTCCATCCCCAGTACCACCAAAAAGAAGAAAAAAAACAAAAAAGTTTTCTTAACTTTGGATTAGATTACAATTTGATTACTATAGAATTTGGCATGTATTACGTGAGAATCCAGAAATGAAAATACATATGAAAAACAAGGGAAGGTATGGGAGGAGATCACATTTAAATGGGTCTTAAAGTTAAAGAAGAATTCACCAGGGACCGAAGGGGAAGGGACCTGTGCAACTGAATGAAAACTTGAAAGAAGATGCCACATTTGAGAGTCTGGGACATTTAATGTGAACTGAACAAAGACTGCCTGTAGGAACAATGGCCAGAAATGAAACTGGCATAGACTGAAGTCACTTAAAACAATGCTTGGTTTGTATAGCTATATTCATCTGGATGGTCTCTTGTTTGTCAGTACCTCTCTGCCCAGAATCTAGTACTAATCAAAATCCAGTTGTATTAAGTGTAGAGCTGCTGGTATCAGGAGTGGGTCATATATGGTGGTGGTGGCTAGATAAGCCAGACCTAAGAGGTGAACTGACCTGGTTAGGTGAGGATGGCCTGACTTGGTTGGGTGAGGCGGACCACACTGCATACAAGGGAACACAATCCACCAGAGTAGGCTAACTTGGGAGTATGAAGTAACAAGGTACCACATTTCTAAAAGGTAAAGAAGTTAAAACCTAAAAAAAGAAATCTGAAGCCATTTAAAATCTATAATTCATAGGTGGACCAAGTACCAACAAAACTGGGTCCTAAGAGCTGACATAAAAATTTTATATATTTTCCTCAACTATAGCATTATTTAAAAAGTAAAACAAATTCTGTCCAAAATAGGAATTAGCAGTTTTATGTCTGTTAGAAATTGCATACCAAGTCATCTTCCCTGAGACAGACAGGGTGGATAGCTATGCTTCCGGGTCCCCATCCTATACTGTGATTTTTCTTACTGAACAAAGCACTTAGCTACCGGTGTAGTGGCGCACACTTCTAATCCCCACACTTGGGAGGTGGAGATAGGAGGATCGCGCAGGTTCGAAGCCAGTCTCGCTGGCTTAAGAGACCCTATTTCCAAATAAAATATAAAAATAGGTCTGGGAGTGTAGTCCGGAGGTAGAAGGGCTTCCAGGAACCCCAGTACCACAAAAAAAAAAAAATTAAAAAAAATTAAAAAAAATTAGAAAGCATGAGTAAAGGATACAGACAGGGAATTATATGATCTTTGCAACTTTTCTATAACTCTAAAATACTTCAGAATTAAAAGTTTTCTTTAAAAAAGGACAGCAAATGGGTTTGGTGGCACACACCCAGCTTGTAATATGAGGACTTGGGAAGCTAAATCAGGAGGATAGCAGGTTCGAGGCCAGCCTTAGCTACTTAGTGAGGCCCTTCTCAACTTAGTGAGAGTCTGTTTCAAAATAAAAATAAAAAATAGGGCTAGGGGTATAGCTTGGAGATAGAATGCCACTGGGTTCAACCCCCAGTACTGCAAAAACAAAACAAAGGATAGCTGAGTATAAATAGGGACTTAACTGTTATCTTTTTTCTCAAATTCTGAGCATTCAAAATGGCAATTATAAACACATTTCAGTTATGATCTTATTTCCCTCCCCAGTCCTGTCTCTGACTCAAGGAGGGTAAAATTCTCCTACTTTCATATAACTCTAGAGATTACTGTCTTGTTCTTGGATTATTGTAACAAATAAATTGTTACAAGTCTAATGGAACTCTTTATCTCATTCCCCTACGCCCTAAATCCATCCTGCACAGACTATACTACTTCCCTGTTAAAATCCTTAACAAGGATGCTCAATCCCTACAGGTCCTAATTAAGGCAAAGAAGGTTCCTTTTTACCTAATCTCTACAGCCTTACCTACTGCATCTATACCCTCAGGAACGAATATGAGAATATTAGGTATGTCCTGAATATTTCATGATTTTTAATGCATGTATTTTCTCAGCCAGAATTTCTGGTTTTTTGTTTCCTTTCTTTCTTTTTTTTTTTTTTTTTGGTACTGGGAATGGAACCCAGGGGCTTTCTCTCTCCAGGCTATACTCCCAGACCTGTTTTATATTTTACTTCGAAATAGGGTCTCACTAAGTTGCTGAGGCCGTCTTCAAAGCTGTGCGATCCTCCTGTCTCAGTCTCCCAAGCGCTGGGATTACAAAAGCATGTGCCATCACGCCCGGCTGAATTTCTGGTTTTCTACACACATAAACACAACTAACCTTTTACCAATATTTAGGAAGTACTTCATTCATAGATTATTATTCTACATTGACAAATCACACATTCTACCCTTCAGCACTTCTGGTCTTATATTAAAATTATTGCAACTAACATGTTATGTTGCAATTATTTGCTCATGTCTCTTTTTCCCACAGTAAAAGCTTCTTAAAGTACTAGATTTTTATCTATTTTTATATCTCCAAAAATCAGTACAGCACTCTACAGACAAAGCAATAATGTAAAAATACTTTTGCAAATGATAATGGTTAAATTATTATTAAATCATAAATGATGGTAGTTACAAATATATTATTGAGATAAATTGTATTTCAAAGGTTCAAAATATGTGAACTAAATAAAATTGTTCTTCCTGTATAAATGTGATCTACTGGCATGTCTTTCAAGGACCATTTGTTATTTTTCTACTTAACTTGAAGAGTTCGAACACTCCTGGGAAGAAAAGCTTTGTAATGCTTCCCCCAATTAAATCTAAGTAAGCTACTGTGTTAGGACCAATAGTAGTATAATAAACTCTTTTGAAGAGTTGATTTTAACAATGTTGGCAGTAATCAATTATTTGTATCATGAATTTAAATGATTTTAAGGGACTGTTTCTTTAAGCTGATGTATCAGTGGCAGGTGCTAGGTCTGCTTCCCAACATACAAACTGATGCAGAAACTGTGTTCGGATGCTATTCAAACTACTCACCATTCTAGCAGTACTAAAATGCCTGTTAAAAAACCCATTCAAAATGTCTAACAGCCGGGAATGGTGGCCCATGCTTGCAATACCTGTGCTTGGGAGGCTGAGACAGGAGAATCGCACAGGTTCAAGGCCAGCCTCAGCTACTTGGTGAGGCTCTCAGCCAACTCAGTGAGACCCTATTTCCAAATAAAGTATAAAATAGGTCTGGGAGTATAATCCGGAGGTAGAAAAGCCCCTGGGTTCCACCCCCAGTAACACACACACACACACACACACACACACACACACACACACACACACACACACAATGTCTAACAGTCATTAACTTATCCCTATGTGAAGAAAAGGGTCAATGAATTTCTTAGTCTCCATTCGACCTACCTTTCCACCTTAACAAGAGTAGTTAGAACAAAGAACGGGTGGGCCAATTGGCCTTTCAAAAGCTGGAAAGAAAAGGGGACAAAATTCCCCAGTCTTTTCTACCTGCTGTGCTCAGGAAAAGAGAAAGTGTTTTGCAGCTGGGTCATATGAAAATGGGAGTCTGAAGTTACATCCTTACAATAATATAATTGCACCAGAACTAAATCTTAAAAAATATATATAGAGAGAGGAAGATACTCCTCAATTTTCCTTTTCTAAATAACTAGATGACATCGTATCAAATTTAAAACATGATTAACTTAGGGCAGAAGGATCCCCTATGAAATATGACCGGAGGAATCTGGCTTGATCCTGCCAAAACAAAACATGAGGAGGCAAATTCATAGTCTAGGATTACTTTAAGATCTAAAAAACTAAGTAACAGCTACTTGGGAGGAGGCTGAGGCAAGAGGATCACAATCCAGTTTGGGGAGTTTAGTGAGACCTGCCTCAAAAATACAGACTAAAATAGGACTGGGGTGTAGTTCAGAGGTAGAATGCCCTGGGCTCATCCCCCAGTTCTCCCTCCCCTTGTCCCCCACCAAAAAAAAAAAAAAAAAAAGAAAAGAAAAAAGAAAGAAAAAAGAAATGAGAAAGGGGGCTAATGCAATATTCCTAGTCCAGAAGCACAAGACATACAAAGTATGAGTGATCAAAGCAAAGGAAGAGAGGTTCCTGACAATCCCCTATATCTAGAGGAAAGCAGCACCAGATGGCATAGCTAGACTTGTGGTCCACCATGAGAAGACTAAGCATAAAAATCAGTTTTACTTATCAGCTTATTCACTGAAACCACAGGCAGAATTCCCAAGTTACAATACTGTGACATGCTTACAGAATTAATAGATCATAAGTAAAAATTCTATTATGTGAAAATATCCCATTATCAAAGCATGAATAAAACTAGAATCATATTAGTGCTAACTTTATTTTGTTAAATGAATTAGGTGATGGCATCATTATCTCTTTTGAAAAGAAAGCAAACAGTACCTGAGATAGCTTCCAAAATAAGCAACAATATTTGGATGTTTACAGTCTTTCATCATAATAATTTCTTGCTGCACAACTGCAAAATCTTCTCCTAGAATTAAAAACAAGTACGTTGAGTATTTGATTCAAAAGTTTCAAAGTTTCATTTATTTCAAAATACAATGAAGATAATTATACTTATGAATATGACAATGATATAAATTAATGAGTTAATATTATTATTTTTCCCTCCCTCCTTCCCCTCTTTTTATTTTGTACTGGGGATCAAACCTGAGGGAATTCTACCTCTGAGTTATACTTCCAGCCCATTATTTATTTTGAAATAGGGTCCCACTAAGTTGCCCAGGCTGGCCTCAAACCTGTGATCCTCCTACCTCAGCCTCCCAAGTACTAGGATTACGGGTATTTACCACCACACCTGAAAATGATATTACTTTTAATGACAATTTCAGTCCTGACTTGAGATAAAGCATAGCATGGTGACTGAAAGTATGAATGCTAGCACACCGGACTTTTTGGATTCAAATCCTAACTCTGTTTCCCCATTAAGCTGTGTGAGCTTGGGCACCATACTTCTCTGTGCCAATTTCCTACTCAGTAAAATAATGGTCTATCTCATAGGGCTGTTGTGAATACTAAATGAATTAATATATGTACAATGCTTAGAATAGTGCCTGACACTGAGTAAACTTGATATAAGCATTTGTTAATATTACTATTATGTTTTGGACATAATCTGTATAATTTATCATTAGAAAATATATATCACTTTTTCCTTTATTACTAAATAACATTGAATATAATTTTAGCATAAAGAGTAGTTTTACTTTGCTTTTGCGATGGAGAGTAAACCCAGGGTCATTCTACCTCCGAGCTACACCCCAGCCCTATTTTCTTTTTTCTTTCTTTCTTTTGTGGTACTAGGGATGGAACCCTGGGCACTGTACCTTGAAGCTACACCCAGCCCTATTTTTAGTCCTTTTATTTTTGAAACGGGGCCTCACTGAGTTGCTGCGAAGTGCCTCGCTAAACAGCTGAGGTTGTCCCGCAACAGGGATCCTCCAGTCTCCGCCTCCGGAATGCTGGGATTATAGGTATGTGCTGCCATGCCTGGCCCCCAGCCCTATTTTCTATTCTTTATTTTGCAGAGTTTCACTAAGTTGTGGAGGGCCTCACTAAGTAGCTAAGGCTGGCTGTGAACCTGTAATCCTCCTGTCTCAGTCTCCCAAATACTAGGATTATAAGTGTGTGTTGCCACCACCAACAAGAAGCAGTGTTTTTTAAAGTTAGGTCAAGATCCCCTACACACTAAGTAACTCTAGTAGGACTAGGTAACCAGAAGACCCACATACATAGACCTATCCTATATTTAGTACCTTGTCCCAACTGTATTTTTTTCCCCACAGAACCCAGGGGCTTTCTACCTCAGAGCTATACCCCCAGCCCTATTCTTTATCCTTTAATTTTGAAACCGGGTCTCACTGAGTTGCAAAGGGCATTACTAAGTAGCTGAGGCTGTCCGCGAACCGCGATCCTCCTGTCTCAGCCTCCCAAATGCTGGGATTACAAGCGTGCGCCATCACGCCTGGCTGTCCCAACTGTTTTGAGATGCAGAATGGCATCATATCTGAGCCTAGTCAGCTGATTAGTAAATAATCTCTCTTCTACTCACTCCCTTCCTAAATTCTTCAGAAAACAATCTGGCAATCCTATAGCCATGTCACATGCTGTGGCTCCTGAATGAACACTTGTCAGTGGAGAGAAACAGAACTGAAGGAAATGCAAATGTGTGAACTAGAGACTGTGCAGAAAGAGGACAAACTGAAGTGCTTATATTTAAACCAAAGCAGCTTGTACTGCTTATTTGGATTTTAATACTAGATTCCACAACAAGCCTGATAAAACGTCTTAGTGGCAAAGTAAAAACTAGGATGCTTTAGCAAACACTGCTCATAAGTATGGAGTTGTTATGATTAAGCCTTGACATTTCTGGCCTTGGTGTTTCTTATTATAAATGTGACTGAGACTCAAAACTGGTCCAACCATTGGCCATCCGTACTTGATATCAAAACCCACCTCGCTGTCCCAGTTATCAGGGAAGAATAATAGAGAAGAGATGGTATGTTGGGTTTTAATTTCTGTAATGCGGTGGCACAAAAATCTCCAAAAGGAGAACAGGAGCCTTTTATGCTCTCAAAGATTCAGAAAATCACTGAACTGGCATCCTCTCATGAGTTCACTGCCTACCATTCAGAAATTCCTGACTTTCAGTATAGGAAGAAGAAAGTCAAGTGAGAAATAATAAAGTTATAGTGAGACAAACACCAATTCTCATATTCAGCAAGTTCTAGACTTTTATCTTTTCATCTTCCCCAAATTATACCTTTCTGCAATCCACTAGAAGGGGCATATGTGATCACGGTTGATCTACAGTGAGCCCAGGACGTCTGGCCATTAGACGAAGGATATTTTATTACAGTTAGCTTAAAGGCCATTCGTTGTCATTATACAACCTCAATAAGAGCCAACCACAGAATGAAGGTGACCTGTGGAAAGTACTGTAGTGAGACAGGGAAAAGGAGAACATCTAATGGCATAACTGTGTGCCTTACTTGCCTCTGTAGTTTTTAGACACACCTATGCATGACCCTTAAACTTCTTTGGTAGGGGTACTTACATTCATAGGCATCACATCCTGTACCATCTTTGTACATGTCACAGCCCTTATTATGCTACGTCCATGTCTGTATGTCTATGTCCTCAATAGAACGCAAAGCTCTGTAGGACAGGACTACGCTTTAATTACCTTTTAATCTTTAGCACCCAATATGCAACAGAAAGAACTATGGACTGAATAAATCTATACTATCATGCAATTCTGCTTCATGATGACTCTAAATCAAGTATCAGCTTATGGTTTAATTTTATCCAGTTAGCCTGCTTTATACAATTAATTGTCTATAATATTCCTCTGTTCTCTATAAAAATGATTAGTTGTTTTTTAAGTCTTCAACTACAACTTTTCCCATAAAATACTATTGGCTCAAAGTGTATAAGTTTTCTCCTATGGTATCAATTCTATGTGATTGTGACAATGGCTAATCTTCAACATTACTGTGAGGAAAAACTTCATGAATTATATTTTTAAAAGAAGAAAATATAATTTTAGGAAGAAAAAAGAATATAGAATTTAACATATTAATAACCCAATGAAGATGAATAGATGATTTAACTTTCTTCAATGGTGGGGGTAGGTCAGTGGCAGAGCACTTGCTAGCATGCATGAACATGCATGCGGCCCTAGCTCAACCCCCAGCACTGCTAGAATGGATGGATGAATAGATAAATGGATGAATAAAAACCTTCTTCTAAGCTCATGAGAAGCATATTCCAAAGATGAAAATTAACAGGCTCAAGGAAAATTTCCTAGCATACCTAACTGGACACATGTGGCAATCTCTAACAACTTTCTTATACAGATCCTAAAACTTTTTCATAAAATTTTAGACATTAAAATGAGGAATTCCACTTTTCAGAAGATGTGCTTCCTTTATCCCTCCTGGGGGTGGGAGAAAGAACTGAGAAGAACAGGCAAATCCACAAGTTGAACAAATAATGAATGAATAAAAAATTAGGCAGAAAAGTGTAAGTTAATACAGAGAAGTTCTCAAACATACAAGGTGCTTATTATATGTTTAGTAAATGTTAAATCTGGTTGGAAGAAGAAGGTTGAATAATGGTCCCCAAAAGTATGAACTCCCGAAGCCTGTAAATATTACCTTACATGGCAAAAGACGTTTGTAAGAATCAATTGGGAATCTTGAGATGGGGAGATGATCCTGAATTATCCAATGGGCCCAACAGAAGAAAAGGTGACAAATGATGTTAAGATGCTACACTGCAGGCTTTGGAGATGAGGAAGGGGCCAAGAGTTAGGGAACGCAGCTCTTAACACCCAGAAAGGCAGCAGATTCTCCCGAGAGCCTCCAGAGAGAGTGTGGCCCTGCAGACACCTTGATCTTCACCCAGTGAAGCTTGCTTAGACTTCTGAACTCCAGAACTTTAAGAGACTGAATCTGGGTTGTTTCAAGTTACCAAGAATAATATTTTATGTTATCATTAATATAATAATAAAATGCTATGGCAACTGTACAAAATTAATACATATTATTATAAGAAACATGATTTTTATTGTGTCATAGCTGGCTAACTATCCACAAACTATTGGTCAAAGGCAGTCAGCCAGTCAAACCCAACATTTCTCAATAAGCACACTAGCCCAAAAGACTAGTTCTTGCCAAGAGAATGTAATCAACAGCCAAGTGTCCTTTTTCCATTATTTCTTTCTCCATTAGCACCGTGTGTATGTGTGTGTGTGTGTGTGTGTGTGTGTAGAGTCCTCAGAAGACAAAAGCGGTCTAGGTCCCCGGGTTACAGGAATAAAGTCATCCAATAATTTGAACACCTGTACCGAACTGTTACATAAGCTTGAAATAAAATCTATCGTCAAGCCACTGATATGTGCTAGTTGTTATAACAGCTAACTTTACCCAAAGATGATATAATTATTACAATCAATTTTTGCAAAAGGTTGCCCAAAATGTAGTAGGTGCTTCACAAATGTTAAAGTGGATTAATAAATAGGAAAACTGTCCCTCTAGGTAACTATTGGCATAGATACAATGAACAATATTATGGTATTTTGCTTGATTTTATTACATAATGATTTCTTGTTAACAGATTAAGTCACAATGCATACAAACAGAAAAGGAGACAGGAATATTATGAGACTGGGTCTTGCACTGAAAGTTAAAATACAACATATAATAAAGAATCCTGAATATCTCTTAGCCTTTTCCATACAAATTAACAATCACTGTATTGAACTTCTTTACTTTTCCCTTCCAAAATAATATATAATCAAATTTAATGGCTACCCAACTGAAGTGAAAATGACCCTCTTTTTTGTATGGGTAGTCATTCACATGGATGTCAACTGTATTGGTTTTTTTTTTCTTTTGTGGTCTTCAGGGTGGAACCCAGGGGCTTTTCTACCTCCAGGCTATACTCCCAGACCTATTTTATACTTTATTTGGAAAAAAGGGTCTCACTAAGTTGCTGAGAGCCTCACTAAGTAGGTGAGGCTGGCTTCGAACCTGTGTGATCCTCCTGTCTCAGCCTCCCAAGCACTGGGATTATTAAGCGTGCACCACCATGCCCAGCTTGTATTAAGTTTTTAAGACCTACTCTCACCAATCTTTATCTGTCAATTTTGCATTAGTAACACTAGGATTTTTTTTAAATGAGCAAAGGACTTGCATTGGCACTCCTCTAAAACCTTTAGGTATATGAAAAGATGACCCAAATTACTAATCATCAGAGAAATGCAAATCAAAACCACAATAAAAAGGCTGGGGGATGTAGCTCAATGGCAGGATACTTGTCTTGTGTGCATGAGGCCCTGGGTTCACAAAACAAACAAACACCACAGTGAGAGTTCACTTCAATCTTGCTCTCATGGCCATTATTTAATACTCAGACACAAAAAGGAGGAAATCCTGTCATATGCTTTAACATGAATTGACCAGGAAGACAATGTTATAGAAAGTAAGTCACAAAGCCAGACGTGGTGGCTCACGTTTGTAATCCCAGCACTTGGGAGGCTGAGACTGAAGGATCGCAGTTCACGGTCAGCCTCAGCTCCTTAGTGAGGCCCTCTGCAACTCAGTGAGACCCGGTTTCAAAATAAAAGAATAAAAAATAGGTCAGGGGCTGCAGCTTGGCGGTCCAACCCCAGACCCGCGAAAGAAAGAAAGAAAGAAAGAAAGAAAGAAAGAAAGAAAGAAAGAAAGAAAGAAAGAAAGAAAGAAAGAAAGAAAGAAAGAAAGAAAGAGAAAAGAAATAAAGTAAGTCACAAAAGTACAATTACTGCATTATTCCACCTGTATGAGATATTTAAAGTAGTAAAGTAGAACAGTTACTGCCAGACAATGGGAGATAAAATGAGTTGGTGTTCAAGAGGTATTTCAATTACGCAAGATGTAAAAGTTCTGGAGTTCTGCTGTCCAACATTCTTATAGTGAATGATGCCATATGCTTAAATATGTTAAGAGGGTAGACCTTAGGTTATGTTTTGCCATAATCATTTTTTAAATGTCCTATGGTCAAAGAGAAAAATTTTAATTTGGATGATAAAAAACAAAGTTTCTCATGCCCACACTGTGGGTATTTTTACTCACAAATCTTCTAACTTCTGTATTATTTTAAACACACGAAGTAGAAACAAATATCTAAATACATAATTACTAAATTCCATTTCATGTTGTAGAAGCAATAGAATTGAACATACTTTAGTAATCCATGGCTAACATCTTTGAGCTGGGATTCTCTTTAACAAACTAATTCAAACTACAAAAGTACTAGAAAATACACTGAAATCCAATTACTACTAGTACAAAAAATCCAATGCCTTTTTTTTTTTTTTTTGGCAGTACTGATGACTTAATCTAGGGGCATTCTACCTTTGAGCTACACCCCCAGCCCTCATTTTTATTCTTTATTCTGAAAGAGAGTCTCAGTAAGTTGTTGGAGGGCCTCACTAAGTAGCTGAGGCTGACTGTGAACCTGCAATCCTCCTGTCTCACCCTCCCAAGTACTGGGATTATAAGAGTGTGCCATCACACCTGGCTCCAATGGCTTATATTAAGAGGATTTAAAAAAAAAAAAAAACTGGCTTAGGTAAATTTTTTTTCTAAAACTGAAGAACCAACACTTACTTTTTTAACTTTGCAAATATATTCATGCCCTAATACCACATAAAAATACAAAAGTAGTATCTAATAATTCTGCTGATGTCTAGATATTTCAAAACAAATAAAATATAATTATAATAGCAGTATTTGTTTGTTTTTTTTAACAGTAGTGGAGCCGGGTATGGTGGCACATGCTTGTAATCCAGTACTTGGATTGCAGGTTTGAGAATAGCCTCGGCAAATTGTGAAGCTCTCATCAACCTAGCAAATCTCTGTTTCAAAATAAAAATAAAATAGGGCAGGAAGTATAGCTCAGAGATAGAATATCCCTGGGTTCACTCCCCAGTGTCTGTCTCTCTCCCATACACACATATACTATATACATATACTCTTTATATATAAAATATACTTTATATATATAACATATAAGTATAAAATATATAAAACGTAAGTATAAAACATATACTTTTATATATACATATATATGGAGAGAGAGAGAGAGAGATGTTCCTAAAAACAAGATGGCAAAACTATTCTTCCTGAAAACTCGATTCTAATATTATCACTATTACACCTTTTTTTTCTAAAATTGAAGAACCAGTACCTAATTTTTTAACTCTGCAAATATATTCAAGCCCTGATTAACACCACACAGAAATACAAAAGTAGCATCTAATAATTCTGATGTCTAGATATTTTGAAACAAATGAAATATAATAGCAGTAATTTTGGGGAGGGGTGAATTGAATTGAATCCAGGAGCACTCTATCTCTAAGCTATACCACAGCCCTATTTAAAAAAAAAAAAAAAAAAAAAACACCAGGATCTCACTAAGTTGTTGAGGGCCTTACTACATTGCTGAGGCTGGCCTTGAATCTATGATCCTCCTGCCTCAGCCTCCAAAAGTACTGGGATTATATGCATGCATCACCATCCCAGTCAGTATTAGTATTTTTAAAGAATGAAAATAAAGAAAATGACTCTTCAAAATACTTTAATTGATGAAAGTAACTCATAGCTTGTTTTTCCATCTATTAACAAGTGTTCATGACTAACAATTTGCATAAATTCTTACTGAATGAAGTTTGAACTTAAACTTGGGTTCAATAGAGTCCAGGAGAAACTCTCTTATTCAAACTAAGCAGCAAAAGAGCAAAATATCCTGACTATGAGTTACCTTTTTACAGCTTTCCTGTATCCCTTGTAACCTATCAGTCACATCTGAAGTCTTAGTCTTCTACTCTAAAACCCCATGCTGCCATCCTTCCCTCCCTGTGCATGCAACTCAAGTATAAATAACCTGTTTGTCTGTTTAAAGTCCCACTATCCATGGGGATTGGCAATATTTCGTGGAGAACCTTTACATCAGCATTTAAGGTTCTCCATAAACTATAGTTGATCTGTTATTTATTTATTTATTTATTTATTTATTTATTTATTTATTTATTTTGCAGTACCTAGCATTGAACCCAGGGACGTTCTACCTCTGAGCTATACCTCCAGCCCTATTTTTTCTTCTTTTCTTTGAAACAGGATCTAAGTTGCAGAAGTAGCTGAGGCTGGCCACAAACCTGTGATCCTCCTGTCTCAGCTTCCCAAGTACTGGGATTACAAGTGTGTGCCACCATGCCCAGCTTACTGACCTGTTTTCTACCTTATCTCCCACTATGTCCAGAGTATAATCACAGGTCTACTACTTCAATACAACCTGTGTTTTCACACCAGCCTCAGCAGAAGCACATTCCATTCTCCTACTCTACCAGCAAAACCCTAGCTAGTTATTCTTGAAAGGTCAACTGAACTCTTACTTCCTTAATCACCCCCAGTGAAATGAGCCTCACCTCCATGAAAGCAACCTAATCAATCAGGATGTCTCAGCTATAAATTGCATAGATCCTCCCTACAGAGTATTCCACAGAGTAAAGGGTTAAAGGTTATTCAATGACCCTTCCAGTCACAGTCACTGCCATTCCTTTCTTGCAGCACCAACACCCACGAATGCGCACACAGACACACGTGCTCCAAGGATGCATCCTTATAGTTAGGTTGCTCCATACATATGCACTAGTTTTCACACTGGTAACAAGCTCCTTCCAGGGTAGCAATCATGTCTTTGTATCTTCCATTCTAACTAAATTAAGTGCTAAATAAACATTCTTGTAGCCAAATCACTGATCAAACAGAGGGTTGAAAATAAGAATAAAATTCCAAGTAAACAAAACAAAAAGTCTTTTGTCATTTGCATTTTTGTTTTTGAACATTATTATCTTCCAGTGGGTAAATATATAATCTGTCCAATATAGTCATATAATATGGTCTAATATATTACAGAGCGACTGAGATCCCATGACTATCCTTGGAAGAATATTATAAGTAATGTAACTGCTTGTGATGACAGTAAACTCAGGGCAACACTGAATAAACAACTGGTCATAAGGGAACTACCCGTGCACTCAAGGGAAAGAGCAAAAGGCCATTTAAATAAATTCCCTACAGACCGGCCACTTTCTGATCAAAGAGAAAGAGGAAGAAAGCACCCTCCTACCTCTCAGGACAGAAAATTAATGTCAAAAGCTGACAGGAAAGAAGATTCATAGACTATAACAGGAGATTCACAAAAATACAGTGGAATAAGGTCTTACCTACCTACAATTTAATACATTGCTCTCATGGAAACAAAACAATAGCCTATTTTCCTACTGTCAATTTCCCTGCTTTTCTATCTTGATTTTTTCATTGTGTTTTCCTATTTAGAAGAGTTTCTCCTAATGAGTTGCTACCTAATTAATCAGTTATACTAGTGTTGCAAACAATATCATGATGAGCAATTATAGGTAACTTCAAAATAAACATAATAAACCTAACATAGACTATTAATTATAACTTAAAAGTTAAACCCAAGCCGAGCGTGGCGGTGCACGCATGTAATCCCAGCATTTGCGAGGCTGAGACAGGAGGATTGTGGTTCTTGGACAGCCTTAGCTACTACTTAGTGAGGTTCTTTGCAATTCAGTGAGAGAGAGAGAGAGAGAGAGAGAGAGAGAGAGAGAGAGAGAGAGAGGAGGGAGGGAGGGAGGGAGGGAGGGAGGAGAGGAGAGGAGAGGAGAGGAGAGGAGAGGAGAGGAGAGGAGAGGAGAGGAGAGGAGAGGAGAGGAGAGGAGAGGAGAGGAGAGGAGAGGAGAGGAGAGGAGAGGAGAGGGGAGGGGAGGGGGAGAGGGGGAGAGGGGGAGAGGGGGAGAGAGAGAAACACTCTATTACTCTATCTTACTGGCCAGCATTGACATAAGCACTCATCCTGATTCCACCTCTGAGCTAGACCCCCAGCCCTATTTTTTATTCTTTATTTTGAAACAAGGTCTCGGGGCAAAGGCTGGCCATGAAGCTGCGATCCTCTTGTCTCAGTCTCCCAAATATTGAGATGTACAAGTATGTGCCACCACGTCCAGCTATCTTGATTCATTTTTAATTCTTGTTCAGATTTAAGACCACAGAAAGAAAACTTGCAATCTTAAAATCAAGCTTACTAACTCAACTCCTTTTCAAAGGAGGTTATTTCCTAACACTATCATACTCTTCTAAAACCTTGCTCCATCATTTATATTCTTTCTGGTGCTTGTATTTTTCATCTTCACTGACTTTTTCCTTTCAATCTATAAATATGCTCCAATTACCATGAAAAACTTCCTTAACCTTGCTTCCCCTGTATTAAACCAATCCCTTACTGCTTTTCATGGTAAATTTCTTCAAAGATATGTGTGAGCTTTGTTTCCTTTGCATTACTTCCATTCATTCTTCAACTCACTACAATTTCTTCTTCACCTTGTGACTCTGCTGAAATTATTCTTGCAAATTTCCATGTTATTCTGCTGATCAAAAGCCTCTTATCAATTCTCATTCGACCTGAGATTTCAGCAGCATTTGACATTAGTGACCCCTCTGTCCTCTGTAAAACTCCAATTACAGTAACTACTCAACACCAGTGACTTCCAAATCCACGCCTCCAGCTATGGCCTCTCTCCTGGGCTCAGATCTGTACATCAAGTGGACATCTGTACATACCTACACAGTCTTTAAACATTTCATAATCAAAACATCCCAACTGAATGGAAATATAGTCCTTTTTCTTTACCTCCTAAGTCTCTTCTTAATTTTCAACCCTACCTAACCACCTTAATTCAGACACTTAGAATTTTCAAATTGCCTCTTGGGGCAGACCATGGTATGTGGCTCCCAAAACAAACCATTCTGCTCTTCTTGATAGCCTGGTCACCTCCCTAAAGTCCATATTTCCCAGTCTCTCTTGGATTTGTGTGGCCATATAAGTTACTGAGCCATGGAAAATAAGAGTCGGTGTGTGACCTCTAATCTCATTTCCTTAAAAGAGGAAGTTGTTTACCTAAAAATACCTATCTTCTTTCCTGGATGCTAAATAAAGATGGACACACCAGTAACCTAGCTTCATGTAAGCAGCTGACTGAGTCCTGCACTGGGTGACCAGTACAGAAGAAACAGGCATCCCCGAATGATCTCAGCCAACAAAACTGCACTGCTGACCTCAGCTTACCTCATAAGAAAGAAACTGTCTTACTTCAGTCACTTTTTTCTTGGATTTCTTTAGGTAACATTTACCCTGAATTCTAGTACCCTTTTTAATATTCATCTTAATCCCTTTCTGTTTCCCATATTAATTGATATAGACTATATCTGCTCCTGTCTCACCAGACATAGCTTATTGGTCTTCTTCCTAATAACCTCCTACAACCTGTGGCCCTATTTTGGACATGGAATAGATGGTGTCATGGTACACATCTATCCCTAAGTATCTGTCTTTTGTATCTTTTGTTATACACTCCCACCTCTGACCATACTCTTCTTCCACATAGATACTTTAAATTCTAGCACCATTAGACTTCAAGTCTCCAGTGCTATAAGAAAGTTTCAAAATATGATCCTAAATCTACAAAGTGAAAGGCAAAGTAAGTAAAGAAAAACACATTAAAGTCTTACTGGACAACTAAAAAAGCCCACTCCTTTATAAACACTGCTGTGCTTTGAATGTCTGTCCCCTCCAAAACTCAAACCTAATTGCCACTGTTAACAGTATTGCAGCATTGAGAGGTGGAACCTTTAAGAGGTGATTAGGTGCTAAGTGATCTGCAATCACTAGTGGGATTAATGCTGAGGAGCCCCTTTTGTCTTCTTGCACCTTCTGCCTTGTTAGGACACAGCGTCTCCTTTCCCTTACCCCAGGATGCAGCAAAAATACCCTTGCCAGATACCAGGGTCTTGATCTTAAACATTCATCCTCCAGATCTGAAGAAAATAGGTTTCTGGTTTAACAAATTACCCAATTTAAGGTATTCTGTTAAAAACAGTGAAACTAACAGAGTAATACACACTTTGAGCTCCCAAGAGCCTCTCTCCCTCCATCACACTTACCAAGCAAAGCTGTAACAATATCTCCAACTATCCAATTTCTCCACAGTTGGACTGCGCAATAGCTACATACTAGGCTCACTTTAAGTTTGAATTTCAACTGGACACTTAATGTTAGACAATCTGACATTTATTCATATATAAGGGTGTGTAGGGGAGAACATTCCCATTCTCCAAGATGACTATTTCACACGTTTATTTCTCTCACTAAATCTCCAACACTCACTCCAATTCTCATTTTGAATATTCTAGAGGTTCAAAAAGAAAACAGACACAATCAGATTAAGAATCCATCTTCCCACTACCAATGCCACCACCTTAACTGCCCATGTACTCATGCTCTTACATCTTGTTACAATGAATTAACTTGACCCTGTTCTTAGCCTTACATCTTGGACACCATCACTTTCCATTTTCTCAGTCTTTACTCCTAGAGTTCTCTTCATTACCTTCTATAATACTGATCTTCCTTATTGTATAACACTATATAACATCAATCTTCTCTATTGGTTCATTTCCACTGGCACAAACATGATTTAGCATCATGTACCATAGAAAAGTCCTCCATAAACCAAAGGTCCTTCTCCACCATGGCCCATGCTCCCCTTTGAGCAAAGGGTCTTAAGAATTTCTTATATCCTCTCCTTTCCTCCCATTCTCTCCTTAACAAGCTTTACCTGTCTACCCACCTCATCTTTTCAAAGTCACCAACGTGAGTAGTGCTCAATTCCATTCCTACCAGAATCATCTGACACCATTCACATCTCCTGCCTTCCTCAAACACTTTCTTCTATAGGCTTCCATTTGGCAAAATAGGCAGCAGCTATGTCTCCCAGCGAAATGTAATCAGTGACCTCAAGTTTTCTTTGCGATACTCTCTAGCTGACCTCTAACATTGGACTTACCCATGGTTTTAACCTCAGCCCTCTTTATCTATATTTTCCTAAGTGATCTCATCCCTCTCCATAGCTTTAAGTCCCCTTACATCCTGATGATACCCAAATTCAGTTCTAACTTAACTTCTCAAGCTCCAGTTGCATGTGTCAAATTGCCTACTGAGTATCTCCAACTGCATGTCTAACAGACACATAAAACACAGGGTGAAAGCACTACCCATTTTACTGATCCCAATGCTTGGACCAAAAACCCTCCAAAGGCGTTCAACTGTACTTCAAATAAAATCCAATCTCCTTACCACAGTCCTCAATGGGCATTTTGCCTAATTTTTCAACCCACCTCATTCCATGCCCCCCACTGGAACACACTCACAATGATGCAGCTGCACTGGCCTCCTCTCTGCCCTCACACTCACTGTGCCAACTCCTACTTGAGAGCAACTTACTTGCCTCTGACTACCTGGAATGCTCTTTCCCAAGACTGTTGTCACATTGACTTCTTCAAGTATCATCTGCTCTGAGAGACCTCTGAAGACTGTGACACTAGCTAACGTAGTAGTCCCCAGCCACTTTCAACCCCATTATCTTATTTATCTCATAAAATAATCTTATTTCTCTGCATGTTTCTATATTTATTGTCTTTATTTCAACTAAAATCTAAGCTTCTAAGGGGTAAAACTCATCAACTTTATTTACCCCTATTTATCCAGCACCTACACCAACATTTGGCACCTAAAGAGAAAATGAATAAATAAATACAAGTGACTAATATGAACAGGTTCTTCTCAAAATAAAAATCAAAGTCAAGTACAGGAAGATGGGAAATATCCAATAGCTAGAACCAAAAAATGCTAATTAGAAGAAATCAGTTTTTGCTCAACAGTAAAGATTATGATTTCTTTTTGAGAAGAGATATATAGAGAAAAAAAACTAGAAATTTCAGGCAAAAGCTTCCTACTCTATTATCTTCTAGAATCTTTAAAATGTACATTTCCTGTGACTAGCTAGGAATTACGATGACAAAATATGTACAAGGACAAAAGACATCCTTGTAGAAAAAAAAATTTTGGTTGTTTTTGGTGGTACTAGGGTTCCTGGAAACCCTTCTACCTCAGGGCTACACTCCCAGATCTATTTTATATTTTTATTTGGAAACAGGGTCTCTTAAGCCAGAGAGACTGGCTTCGAACCTGCGTGATCCTCCTGTCTCTGCCTCCCAAGCACGGGGATTACAAGTGTGCACTACCATGCCCAATGCATTGTAGAAATATTTTAATGTATGTAACTGAGAAACTTAAATGTTATTATCATTAGGGAATGGTTAATAACTCACTTATATTACTGAATACTATACAGCCAAGTAAAATAGTACTGTAGAAACATTAACATTAAAAAATATTTATGAGCTGGGCGTGGTGGCGCATGCTTGTAATCCCCGCGCTTGGGAGGTGGAGACAGGAGGATCATGCAGGTTCAAAGCCAGTCTTTCTGACTTAAGAGACCCTGTTTCCAAATAAGAAGTATAAAATAGGTCTGGGAGTGTAGCACGGAGGTAGAAGGGCTTCCAGGAACCCCAGTACCACACACACAAATTATGATATATTTTTCAAATGAAAATAAGCACAAGTATACAATGAGCCAATCACATCTATAAGCCGTAACAAGATATACATATAAATGTGTCTGAAATGGAACACAAAGTACAGAAAGGTATCACAACAAATAATTGCCTTCTCTAAAAGCAGTTATATCACCTGCTAAGCACCAACAATGCCCCTTGTCCCAACCTAATGGTAGTAATGGTGCCAAGTTAGGTGTTCATGGCTGACACATTACCGACAGCACTGACCACAATTGGAGGTCACTTCAGTGAGGCCCAAATGACACACTGGGGAGCTAAGCCCCCAAAAGGTAAAGACTGATAGTTAATCCGAGGATATGTGAGAAAAGCAAATATTAAGTAAAGCCACATGAATAAGATTAGAAGTTATACTGAGACAACTTATACTAACCTTACATTTAAACAATTTTGTCAAAATATTTGTTTTCATTTAGCATCAGATTCATGTTGATTTCTTGTTAAAAGTGACAAAATCAAGATGCAAATTCTTAAAATCCATCACATTACACTTGATTATTTCAGATTTAATTTTTGCTTTTCAAAAAGTAGACTGTAGAGCTGGGCATGGTGGCACACACTTGTAATCCTAGCATTTGGGAGGCTGAGATAGGAGGATCACAGTTTGTGGCCAGCCTCTGCTACTTAGTGAGGCCTTTTGCAACTCAGTGAGACCCTGTTTCAAAAATATAGAATAAAGCCGGGCGTGGTGGCACACGCTTGTAATCCCCGCGCTTGGGAGGCAGAGACAGGAGGATCGCGCAGGTTCGAAGCCAGCCGCGCGCGCAGGCTTAGGAGACCCTGTTTCCAAATAAAAAATGTAAAAATAGGTCTGGGAGTATAGCCCGGAGGTAGAAGGGCTTCCAGGAATCCCAGTACCACACACACACACACACACACACACACACACACACACACACACACAAATATATATATATGTATTTAAAAAATAGGGCTGGAGGTGTAGCTTGGATGTAGAATGCCCCTAGGTTCCATCGCCAGTACCGCAAAAAAAAAAAAAAAAGACTGTATCATCAACTACATTACATATGTGAAATTATCAATTTGTCAATCTCAGTACTCTCTATGGGGAAAGGGGTGGAGACAGGAAAGTGGAAGGGGCTATGAAGTGCTGCGTGTATGTATGTCACTGTCAATACGATTTACATTATGATGTGAGACTATAATGCACCAATAAAAGCATATTAAAAGCCAAGAGCAGTAGCACATACCAGTAATCCTAGCAACTCAGGAGTACTGCAAGTTCAAGGCCAGCCTGGACAATTTAGTGAGATCCAGTCTCAAAATAAAAGAGCTGGGGATATAGCTCAGAGGTCAGTCAATCAACTCAATTTGATCTCCAATAGTGCAAATAAATGAATAAAAAGTAGACTGGCAACCAAAATTCTAACTTAAAAAAGCAAACACCATACATGTAGTCCTCTCCTGCTCACTAAATCAAAACTGGATCTGCTCAATCTTCTAGAGATAACTATCAATCCGTAAAAGAACACAGTTGATGCCATAGGCATTAGCAAAATCCAGACTGAGGAGGAACTTTAGAGGACAATCAATCAAGTTTCTTCAATGAAAAAATTACAAGAAAAAAGAGATGAAGGAGAAACCTAAGGATGTGTGGGCCTTATTTGTTAGTAAGGAACTAATATTGTCTGTCAGTAGTATTATGGATATATATTTCATAATTTTAAGACATGTCGTATTTAGATATAAACTGTCCCCTAAACAGCTCATTTATTAATGTTTGGAGCTGACATAATTGAGTCGTGAGGGTTGTAATCTCAGATGCAGATTAATGGATTTACCTGGTAGTGCCTGGTAGGCTGACAGGCTGTAGATGGAGGAGCTGGTCCCTGGGGATATGGCCTTGGACATTCTCTACACGGTTCCTCCTCCCCCTGGCTCACTCTCTGGCTTCCCGCTTCCATGATGTGCGCACAGCCCGTGTGCTCATTTTTCTCTGCCTTCCGCCCATCATGCCCTGAGATCCTCAGTCCCTGGCCTCACACAGACTGAACCCCAAACCATAAGAAAACAAATCATCTCTCTCTTAAGTTATGCAGTTAATTTTTTAGAATATAGCTACAAGAATACTGACAGATATAAGGTGTATTTTAAAATTATGAAATTCACCCACTAAAAGTACACAATTTAATAATATTTTTAGTAAATTTACCAAGCTTGTCACCCATCATTTAAATCAGTTTTAGAATATTTCTATTTCCGCTATAAGATTTCTTATGTCATTAACTGTTAACCTTCCTCTCTGCTTCCAACTTACCAGCCCACTGACTTTCCAACTCTATAGATTTGCTTTTTCTGAACATTTCACATAAACAGAGTCACAACAGGTGGTCTCTTGTATCTAGCTCCTTTCACTTAACATTGTTTGGTTTATCTGTGTCACAGCATGTATCAGCAGTTTCTTTTTATTGCAGAATAGTATTCTACTGCATATAAAAAGCATTTTATCTGTTCATTCACCAGCGTATGGGCGGTTAGGATTCATCCAAGTTTGTGATATTAAGAGTAGTGCTAGCCAGGTGTGGTGGCACATGCT
Source organism: Muscardinus avellanarius (assembly GCF_963383645.1). Taxonomy (NCBI): domain Eukaryota; kingdom Metazoa; phylum Chordata; class Mammalia; order Rodentia; family Gliridae; genus Muscardinus; species Muscardinus avellanarius. The sequence goes on from NC_137801.1 coordinate 33,004,561, forward strand.
TGTAATCCCAGCGTTTGGGAGGCTGAGACTGGAGGATTGCGGTTCTCGGACAGCCTCAGCTCAGCTACTTAGTGAGGCCCTTTGCAACTCAGTGAGACCCTGTTTCAAAATAAAGAATAAAAAATTGGGCAGGGAGTGTAGCTTGGAGGTCAAATACCTCTGGGTTCTATCCCAGAATTGCAAAAAAAAAAAAAAAAAAAAAAAAAGTAATGCTGCTATGAACACGTTTATGTGAAAGTTACTGTGTGGGTAGATACACAAGAGTGGAACTGCTGAGTCATTATGGCAAACTTATGTGTAACATTTTAAGGAAGTGCCAAGCTGTTTTCCAAAGTGGCAGCACCATCTTTCATTCCCAACAGCAGTGTATGAAATTCCCTGCTTATGGATATATTTTGAGGTCTTATCCTCTAGCTACTCATACTGAAATATCAGGGGCTAAAATAATATTATGTTTGGGATCTAACTCAAAATAACTGGAGAGTGGGTGAGGGTAGTTATATGGATGAAAGGAAGTTGGTTGTGCCTTGATAGCTATAGCAGGGGCAGTACAGTACCAGCCACTTAACTACAATAAGTACTTAGTACATACTCTGTCAGGCACTATTATAAGTGCTTTAGATAATTAAGCCTATTTAATCCCTACAATAATCAGAAGAGGAAGTTACTACTATTATCCTTATTCGGAGGAGAAGAGAAAACAGAGGTCCAGAAAGCTTAAGTAATGTGATCAAGTCTGGACTAGAATCAAAAGAGCCTGCCATTAGTCTGTCCTCTTAATCACTGGGGCAAGCTTATCAACAAGTAAATATTCTTTCAAGATATAAGCAAACTAAAAGAACAAAATTAGAGCCAGGGGTGGTGGTGCACACTTGTAATCCCTACATTTGGGAGGCTGAGACAGGAGGATCACACAGGTTCAAAGCCAGCTTCAGCTACTTAGTGAGGCTCTCAGCAACTTAGTGAGACCCTGTTTACAAATAAAGTACAAAATAGGTCTGGGAGTATAGCCCGGAAGTAGAAAAGCCCCTGGGTTCCACACCCGACACCACAATACATACATACATACATACATACATACATACATACATACATAAAATTAAATGCAAAACTTCAGGAAGCTAAGAAAATAAAAGTAGGAAATACAATGTTAATCAAACCCAAATGTATAGATATAACTGTATATTCTATTTATGTGTATATGTGCATGCATGTGTGCATGTGTGGTAATGGGGATTGAACCTAGCTAGGGTTGCTCAACCACTGATCTACATCCCCAGTCGTTTTATTTTGAGATAGGATCTTCTTAAGTCTCCCAGGCTGGCCTCAAACTTGTGATCCATCCTCCTGCCTCAGCCTCCTGAGTAGCTGGAATTAGACTCTATCAGTGTATTGATATTGAATACCTGGCAATGTTCAGGATTGACAGCATCACAACTCAAACATTACATGAATCAGAAAACCAATGGCTTGATGAACAAATATTTTTCAATTTTCTAATTTTTTAAGGAAATTTTAGGATTGTACTGAATGAATGGGTGCTAATGTCAGGCCCTAAGCTCAGCGCTAAAGGCACAAATTTTAATAAAACCTGGAAACAAGAAAAAAAAAGGCAAGTCTAGAATAGCAAGACAATTGTCATAAGCACTTTTAACAGTGGTTCCTTCAGAGATGTCTGTCATATTAATCACTCCAGGGGTCAAAAAGGCTTCCTGCAAAAGATACTCAGCCAACTTGAGAGAATGATATTTATTTATGTATTTATGTATTTATTTAGTGGTACTGGGTATGGAACCCAGGGACTTTCTACCTCCGGGCTATATTCCCAGACCTATTTTATATTTTATTTGGAAACAGGGTCTCACTAAGTTGCTGAGAGTTGCACTAAGTATCTGAGGCTAGCTTCGATCCTGCACGATCCTCCTGTCTTAGCCTCCCAAGCATGGGAATTACAACCCTGCGCCACCACACCCAGCTGAGAATGATATACATATAAACAACTTTGGCTTAGGACTATCTCATCAAGAAGTAGCCACTTGCCCCGCATGGTGGCACACGCTTGTAATCCCCGTGCTTGGGAGGTGGAGACAGGAGGACTGCACAGGTTCAATGCCAGCCTCACTGGCTTAAGAGACTCTGTTCCCAAATAAAAATATAAAATAGGTCTGGGAGTATAGCCCGGAGGTAGAAGGGTTTCCAGGAATCTCAATACCACCAAAAAAAAAAAAAGTAGCCACTTCTTAGTGATGAAAAATAAAAATAAAAGCCCAGCTTTCAATGCTGAATCTTTTTCTTTAACACCTCAATTTCACCTTTTTTTTTTGGGGGGGGGTGGTACTGGGGATTGAACTCAGGGGCACTGTACCTCTGAGCTACACCCCCCCAGACCCATTTTTTATTCTTTATTTTGAAACAGGGTCTCACTAAGTTGCAGAAGGCCTCACTAAGTAACTGAGGCTATCCACAAACCTACAATTATCCAGTCTTAGTCCCCAAGTACTAGGATTAAGTGCAACCACACCTGGCTCAATTTCACCGATTTCAAATATACTTCTTAAATTTCTAAAAATTAAAGAGTAGAAAATTTTGGGGGGAAAACCCCTTGTCTTATGATATTAGAATGTAATGAGACTACACAAAATCTATAAATATGTGTAACTGAAAAAGTTTCTTTTCTCATTATATTTCTGTGCTTTGATGCTAATCAATCAATGCATCCTTACAATTTCATCTCAACTGTACTTCTATCAAGTTACTGGTGGTCTAAATCAACGGTAGGCAAATGATAATAGTAGGTGGCCTGGTTTTCTAAGAATGGCTTTTCAGCTAAGAATTTTTTTTTTTTTTTTTTACATTTTAGACCTGAGGGAGGAAGGCAGAGAGGAAAAGGAGAACTTTATATAGAGACCACATATGGCTTGCAAACCTAAAATACTATCTGGTCTTTTACAGAAATAGCTGCCTATCCTTAAAAATATATCTGAATGGATTTCTGTTCATAATGAAGTTAAAACCTAAAGACAATTTAACTGCCATGGAATTCAGTCTAGACACAATAAACCTGCTGAGAGCAGGAGGGTGGAAAGGGTGGGAAAGGGTTTCTGAGAGAAGGTAAATAAGAGTGAGCAAGTAGAAAGCTAGAAAGATGTAGGTTTTGAGAGGGTAGGTGATTCCTAAGGGAGAATACTGAAGCAGACAAAATATATGAAACAGTCATTAGGGGCTTAAAACAACTTACTCAAATTGGAAGTTAACTTTTAAGATATTAATGGCACATAAGTGTGGGAGCAAGATCTATTGAGAAAACTAGGACTCAGAGACCAGGAACTACATGCCCAGGTTCACAGAGCAAGAGTGAGGGAGACAAAGAACTAGACCACAACCAACCTCCCAAGTTTCTGATCAGTTCCTCCGTCAGACTCTGCACCACAGGACAATGCTGACTTCGAAAGGCACCACTACCAATCTGTCACAAGTCAGCTCTGCTCAATTCAGAAGGAACCACCCCTTTAGGCGTTCCTTTGTCCCCCTAGCTGTCAGCTATTTTTTGGGAATGAACTGAGTAAGGTGTATGCTGGGCCCAGCTCAAAGAGATGGAGGAGAAAGCAGACAATCGGTTCTACTTCATAGAAAGTATTGAGACAAATAAGAGAATGTTTAATGAACATTATTAAAATAAGCTTTAAGATAGCCAATGACCTTCTAACAACAAAAACATCAAATTTCAAATAATTTACCTGGTTCCAATTTTATTACTTTAATTGCTGCTAATTCACCAGTGTTAACATTCCGTGCCTAAAATAAAAAAAGAAAAAAAGTTATAGTAAAAAAATTGTCATAAAAAACTTTCTAAAATTTTAGCTGCTAAGCTTTCATTATACAGAAACATTTTTAAGCAAAAAATGAAGTAATTTATATTTACAAATAAATAGTACTATATTCTTCACAATTAACTTCAGCATTGATTTATGTATTAATACTGGCAATAAGGATAATAACTAACACAGAGACTTTAATATATATGTGTCAGGCACTAAATGTCTTAATATTAATTAATTTAATCTTTACACCACTCTTCTTTGGTAGGGATTAATGTTATTCCCACATTGCAAATGAGAAAACAAAAGTACAGAAAAGTTAAAAAACTTGTCATGGTCACATACCGGGTAAATGACCATGCTGGGATTCAAACCCAAGCAATCTGACTCCAGAGTTTGAGCTTAAAGCATTATACTATAAAGGTGTTCATTCAAAGGGTGCTAAAACCTTTGAGTTGATTGACTAGCCTTAAATGTTTTTCATTTAAAAACCTAATATGAAAGGCTAATTCAATTATGTAATTATGAAAACCTCTTTACATCCTTTACCACCTGATGGTACAGTCAAATAAATGTATTCAATACCAACCAAATATATTTCTGTAAGACATATATTAAAATAAAAATCAGTGCCCAGACACGGCAGTGCACGCTTGTAATCCCAGCATTTGGGAGGTGGAGACCAGAGGATTGTGTTTCCAGAGAGGATCATGGTTTGTGGACAGCCTCAGCTACTTAGTGAGATCCCTTGCAACTCAGTGAGACCCTGTTTCAAAAATAAAGAATAAAAAATTAGGGCCTGAGGTGTCACTCAGAGGTAGAATGACCCTGGGTTCCATCCCCAGCACTGCAAAAAAATATATATAAATAAAAATAAAATAAAAATCATTTTAAAAGATAAATTCACAAAATTATATTCCCTGTACTTACAAGTACATAATTATATCTAAATAAGCAGAAACTTTTAATTTATACAGAAACAAAAGTAATTGTCAATTTAAAATGCTTTATTTAGCCAAGTGTGGTGGCACATGCTTGCAATCCCTGTACTTGAGAGGCTGAGACAGAAGAATATCAGGTTCATTTGATGCAGATGGCTTTTGGGTTAACATTTACTTAGATTCCCTATGCTAAAAGTACTATGTGAGGCAGGCGTGGTGGCGCACGCTTGTAATCTCAGTACATGAAGGGCTGAGATGGGTGGATTGTGGTTTGCAGCCAGCCTCAGCTACTTAGTGAGACTCTGTTTCCAAATAAATGAATATAAAATAGGGCTTGGAGGTAGAATGCCTCTGAGTTCAATCCGCAGTACTGCGCCCCCCCCCCCCAAAAAAAAAGCTTTATAATAGGATCAGATTTTTTTTTGGGGGTGGTGGTACTGGGGTTCCTGGAAACCCTTCTGCCTCCGGGCTACACTTCCAGACCCATTTTATATTTTTTATTTGGAAACAGGGTCTCCTAAGCCAGCAAGGCTGGCTTTGAACCTGCAAGATCCTCCTGTCTCTGCCTCCCAAGCACAGGGTTTACAAGCGTGTGCCACCATGCCTGGCTTAGGATCAGAATTTTCAAAATAACATTTTAAATTATTAACAGAAAGGCACATTTACTCCCATATCAACCAATGGAGAACAATATGTTTCATTCCTTTACCATAGGACTATCCATTCGTGTAACTTGAATTGTTCTTAGTTGCAATATTCCCTTGCTAATGGATTGGTGGAGGCCCATGAATCACCTGGCAATAACTGATAACACCATTAACAAAGGAATCTAGGGCATCAAAGGAATTTAAAATGCATCAAAGAAGGTAGACATGAGGTGGAGCCATTGCTAACAGTATGAAATTTAATCTTTTAACTCAAAAACCAACAAAGGTATTAGAAGATCTCCTCAGACAAATTAATGAAAAATTAAAATACAATTGGCAGGAAAGATTCATTTAAAAATGGTTTCTTCTTAGCCAGGTGTGGTGGTACACGCTTGTAATCCCAGCATTTGGGAGGCTGAGACAGAAGGATCCGGGTTTGTGGCCAGCCTCAGCTACTTAGTGAAGCCCTTTACAACTCAGTGAGACCCTGTTTCAAAATAATGAATTAGAACTAGAGCTGGGGGGTGTAGCTCGAAGATAGAATGCCCCTTGGTTCCATCCCCAGTACCGCCAAAAAAAAAAAAAAAAAAAAGATTTCTTCTAACAAATCCCCATAACTGATAAAACACTTAGACATCCACTTAGTGGCAGTACAAACCAGTTCTAAATACTTATTTCAAACTAAACTTAAATTCCCATTAAATGAGAAAAAAATTTCAATTAGTGCTGAATAAATATTTGTTTCTTTCCCTAGGATGAACAGATATACAAGTGATGAACCAGAATACTACTCCGGGAGCATTCGTAAATAAAGGAGGGCAGAGTGTACCTGTACCTGGGTACTATTCGGGTATATCATTTCAACTGTTCACAAAGCTTCTAAAAATGCTACAACAATTTGCTTCTGCACCTTTTGATATCCTTCCTCCTGTGTGTTGTCTTTCATATCACATCTTTTGTGGCATCTTCCACAAATAAAGATAAGATGTTATTCTCTCCAATGCTCAGAATTTTAAAATCACACCATTTTGTTGCTGCTGTTGTTGTTGTTGTGCTTTATTGAAAAGAAAATCAGAGCTGGGGATATATCTCAGTGGTAGAGTGTTTGGGAAGGAGCCGAAGGGAAGGAAGAAATTCAGACTGGGAGATTCTATTATGGAACAGCAGAGAAATGAGAATTTATACAAAGCTACTTTGTTTACAACAGAAATTTTGTTCCCAGTGACCACAGGAGGGCACACTCTACTGAAGTTACACACAAATTCTGTCCAAAATGGATGCTGTACACAATGTGCTCTCCTAAAAATAGATTACAAACAGTTAACACTAGCACATATTTAACAGGAAAATCATGACATTACACTACTAATGAGTAGTTTATCAAAGTCAATATTTACTACAGGCTTGACTAATAAATATAATACTTGAAAAGGTAGCTAGGCATGGTGGAGACATTTGTAATCCCAGCGCTTGGGAGGCTGAGACAGGAGGATCACACAGGTTTGAAGCCAGCCTCAGCTACTTAGTGAGGCTCTCAGCAACTTAATGAGACCTTGTTTCCAAATAAAAAATGTAAAATAGGTCTGGGAGTATAGCCCAGAAGTAGAAAAGCCCCTGAGTTCCACCCTCAGTATCACACACACACACACACACACACACACACACACACACACACACACAGGTAGATAGGTCCAGAATTTTCTAAAGTATAAATTTTAAACTATGGTTCTTTAGAGGGAACAAAAAACTAGACAACCAAAATGATTACTATTCTTTTTATTTCTATACTGTCTAAAATATTTTCCAAAATAAAATTTATTTGGCAATATTAGCATATTCACTTAAAAGGAACTTTTTTTAAACTTCTCAGAAAAATTCTGCTTTCTGAGCCTTTCCTCATCAAAATCCATGGTTATTAATGAAGGTTTCTTAAATCATTATGATTCATCAAGAATCTTGGTCATTTGGCTAAAATAAATCATATTTACTGTGATCTAATTTGAAAGTATTTAAAATACACTGAAAAAATAAAAGTCATTATTACCTCTAATATTCTGTATCTGCTATTCCTTTTTCAATCACTTCAAGCAATTTATTTTTTAAATGAGAGCAAGGTAGATATTATAAGACATTAACATGTATAAAGCTAAAAATTTTAGTCGACTATGTTTTTTGTGTGTGGTACTGGGGATGAAACCCACGTGGCATTCTACCCCCAAGCTACACTCCCAACCCTATTTTTTATTCTTTATTTTGAAACAGGGTTTGAGTTGCAAAGGGCCTAAATAGTAGCTGAGGCTGTCTAAGCCTCCCAAATGCTGGGATTATAAACCTGTGTGCCACCACGCCCAGCATGTAGTAAACTATTAATAATATAAAGCTTCCATTCCTCCTAAGGCAAAAAAACTGAGGATAAATATCCTTAGCACCTGAACCGAGACATTCCTCCCCAGCATTGATAGGATCACCAGCTTTACATGCACCCCAAATGAGGTTCTGACCACAATGTCCTTGAATCCAAAACTCTTTTAGGAATATATATACACCAATGCCTCAAAGACAAAAGTCCAAATTCCAGCCAAGCATGATGGTATGCATTTGTAATCCCAGTACTTGGGAGGCTGAGACAGGATGATCACAGGTTCAAGGACAGCCTCAACAAGTAGTGAGATTCATTGACCTAGTGAGACCCTGTTTCCAAATAAAAAATAAAATAGGTAGGGGATGTAAACATCAAGTTTATGCTTTTACTGTGTAGTTTGGTGGTTTTTAGTATACAGATTGAGTTATGTAACTACCACTATCAAATTTCAGAACATTTTCATCACTACCAAAAGAACCTCAGACTCGTTTACCTATTGCTCCTCCTCTCCGTTCCTGGCAATTACTCCTTGTCTGTGGATTTGGCTGTTCTGGACCTATCACATTCAAAATAACATGTTGTCCTTTCTGAATGGTTTCTTTCACATGACATAATGTTTTCTAATTCACCCATATTGAGTATATACTGATGTATTATTGCCAAATAATATTTCATTGTATAAAAATACCATGTTTAGCTGGGTGTGGTGGTGTGCGCTTGTAATCTCAGTACTTGGGAGGCTGAGGCAGGAGAATTGAAGGATCCCAGCTAACCTCAGCTACTTAGTGAGGCCCTCTACAATTAAGTGAGACCTTGTTTCAAAATAAAGAATAAAAAATAGGAATGAAGGGGTAGATTGGAGGTAGAATACCCCTAGGGTTCAATCCCCAGTAACACAAAACAAGAAGAAAAGAAAATATCAATCACGTTTTGTTTACCAATTCATTAGTTGAAGGATACATGAGTTATTTCTTTTTGGTTGTTATTAATAATGGTATTAGTTGACTTTTTTTTTTTTTTTTTGGTGGTACTGGGGTTCCTGGAAGCCCTTCTATCTCCGGGCTACACTCCCAGACCTATTTTTACATTTTTATTTGGAAACAGGGTCTCCTAAGCCAGCACGCACTTCGAACCTGCACGATCCTCCTGTCTCTACCTCCCAAGCGCAGGGATTACAAGTGTACACCACCACGCCTGGCTTAGTTGACAATTTTTGAATGGACCTTATGTTTTCAATTCTTCTGAGTACACTTAAGAGAGAAATGCTGGGCCATATAGTAAATATATATTTAACTTTTTTAAGAACTGCCAAACTGTTTTGAAGTTAGCTGCACAATTTTATATTATCACCAGCAATGTATACGGGATCCAAAATATCCCCTTTTTAAAAATTTGTGCCAGTCTAGTAAGTATAACGTGGTATCTCACCAAGGTTTGGTTTACATTTCATTAAAGATTAATAATGTTAGGCATCTTTTCATATGCTTTTGACCATTTGAATAGCTTCTTTGGGAGAAGCCTATTCAATTCTTTGCCCATTTTTAGCTGTTATCTTATTGTTAACTTGGAAGAATTCATTATATATACATATATTCTGGATATAACCCCCTTATCAATTACATTATTTGCAAATATTCCCTCTAATTCTGAGTTATCTTTCATTTTTATGGAGTATCTTTGGAAGCAAAGAAGTTTTTAATCTTTTTTTTTTTTTTTTGTGTGTGTGTGTGTGTGTGTGTGTGTGTGTGTGTGTGTGTGTGTGTGTTACTGGGAATGGAATCCAGGGGCATCTACCTCCAGGCTACACCCCCAGCCCTATTTTTTTTTCTTTATTTTGAAACAGGGTCTCACTGAGTTGCAAAGAGCCTCACTAAGTAGCCTCACTAAGAATGCTGGGATTATAGGAGTGCAACACCATGCCTGGCCTAGAAGATTTTACTCTTGATCAAGCCCAAATTAGTTACTTTTTGTCACTTGTGCCTTTAGTATTATAATTAAGAATCCCAAGTCCACAAAGATTTCTTTCCTGTTTTCTTCTAATAGCTTCATAATTTTAGCCCTTACTTTTAGGTCTATGATCCACTTTAAATTTGTGTGTGGTGTCAGGTGGGGATTCAATTTCATTCTTTTACATAAAGATATGAAATTGTGAACTATAACATTTTAATTATAAAATCCTTTATTATCTGGCCCATGTTTATCTTTCTAGTTATTCCCTAATTTATACCTTTTGCTCTGACCAAATGAAATACCCTGCCACTCCTCAGTGCTATCCAATTCCAAGCCATCCTTTCAAGTCTACCTTAGGATATCCTGATCCTGGTCCTATACCTTATTCTGGTTTAGTCATTCATATATATACTTTCAGAGATCATGAGAATGCGCCTAGTGAGAAAAATCTTGCTGATATAGAACTGAGCTCAGTTTATAAGAGTCCTTGGAAACAGTACAACTACTGCAAAGCTATTCCAGAATTCAGTTAGGTTTGGTTTGCCTCTGGAGGCCATTCAGATTAGAACTAGTTTGGGAAAGGATTTTTCTGAGACGATTCCACACTGATTGCTGAATTATTTTCAACTATCAGAAAAGAATTTCTAGCCGGGCTTGGTGGTGCATGCTTGTAATCTCAGCATTTGGGAGGCTGCGACAGGAGGATTGTGGTTCATGGACAGCCTCAGCTATTTAGTGAGGCCCTTTGCAACTCAGTGAGAGCCTGTTTCAAAATAATAAAAAGGATAAAAATAGGGCTAGGGCTGTAGTTTGGAGGTAGAATTCCCCTAAATTCCATTCCTAGTACTGGAAAAAAAAATAGAGAGAAAGTGTTCCTTTTCATGTGGGGCTGGAGGTAAGCAACATAATCAAGAAACAAATATTATGAACCAAAAAGTAGACTAGACACTATATAAAGTGAGTTAAAGGCAGTCATTAACAGCAAAAACAAACAAACCCAAACAAAAAAACAAGCATCTACTACTATGTGTTGAACAAAAAAACAAGCATCTACTACTATGTGTTGAACACCCTGAGATTTACAAAGATATTCAATGCAAACATGAAAAGTTCTGAAACCAGAATTTAAAAATGCAAAATTTAATAATGCTCTGCCAGTAACAAGCAATGGGATATGAGCAAGTAATTTCCCTGTATCTTCTTCCTGGCCACTCTGTCTCCAATTTAAAAATAAGAAGGTGAAAATAGACTATTTCTAAGTTTCCTTCTAATGCTAAATCAATGTTTACATAATATATTCTAAATACTGAACCAACTGGCAGGTTATATAAAACCATCTAAGGAGATTAAATACAAAACAACAAAACACTAGCACTAACTTCGAACCAACAGATTTAGAATGGTACTTAGGAATCTGTATTTAAAGCTACTGTGATGCTTGTGATCAAACAGTCAGGTTTGAGGACCTACTGTAAAGCACTGTGTCACTGAGTTTTATAAAATGTTAACTACCAACTTACTAGGTATGAAAAGAGTTTTATGGATGGCTTCATGATGGTAATACCACTTATGAAGAAGCTTGGGAGGCAGAATGGATTACACCATGGAAAAGAAATGAGAAAAAGAAAGAAAGAAAAGTATGACTCAAGGCTTATAGACTATTTTGAGTGTACTGGAAGGCCAAGCCTCAGGGTGCCTCCCATAAAATACTTCCTTTCAGAGGAAAATGGTAACCCACACTCACTGCTGAAGGACTAGTCTTATGTTTGCTTTTCCACAGTTAACTGGACTAGGTATGAGCCCGCCACAAAGCAAACCACAGGAAGAATGGTATGGTGACATGGTTTGCCCAGGGCACTCCTACTTTATGCTTAACTACCTGAACATTACTATTAATAGAACCCATTTTCAATCTCAAATAATTCAAATTTCATTTGATGTGGATTATAAATTGCAAGATTAATCTACCAGTGAGTCCTGAGCCAACAGGAAAATAGAAAATAAGACAGATTTTCTTTAGTAAGGATCAGCAAACATGCCTGTTTTTATAAATAAAGTTTTACTAGTATAAAGCCATGTTCATTTGTTCAAGTACTGTTTATAGCTGCTTTCACAATATAATAGCAGAGTTGAATAGCTGATATGGAGATCATACGGCTCACCTCAGGTATTATATTTCACTGAAATATTTACAGAACTGAAAACTTGGGACTTACTGGGTCAAGCTGTCCCACAGTCTGGTATTTTGTTATGGCAGCCCTAGCAGACCAATAATACACAAGCAAACGTTCTTTTGGTTAAGTCCAATCTATCTCCAGTTTTCTTTTATGGATTATCATTTTAGTGTCATGCCCAAGACTTCTTTTTAAATTCTGTATCACAAATATTTTCTCCTATGTTTTATCTCAAAGGTTTCAGTTTTACATTTAGATTTATGACATATTTTGAGTTATTTCATATTTAAGATGTAAAGTTTAGGTTGAGATTCATTTTGGGTTTTGTATACATATCTGAATGTTGCAATACCAGTTATTAAAAAGACAACCCTCCCTCCATTGAATTGCCTCTCACCTCTACAAAAGTCAATTTGCTGTATTTATGTGGCTTATTCCTGGATGCTACATTATTTATACTGACCCGCTGATCTTGTGTCTGTCCCATATCAATACCATACAATTTTGATTAGTATAGCTGGAATAAGTCTTAAAAATCAGGTACTATATGATTCTTCCAATTTTTTCTTTTTCAAAATAGTTTTGGCTATTCCAGGGCCTTTGCCTTTCCATGTGAATTTTAGATTCCATTTGTCTATATTCACACAAAAGAAGTCCTGCTGGGATTTTTTAAAGAAAATGCAGTTAATCTATAGACCAATTTGTAGAGATCATCTTTATTGTACAGATCTTAAAATCCATAAACACTAGTATCAGGTCTCCCCTGATATCTTTCATCAATGTTTTATAGTTATCAGCATATAGATTCTATATATTATTTTAGTTGTGATTTAAATAGGCACATAAGGCTAGTAACAACTGTTTTAGATAGCACTGTTCTAAGAAGTTTGAAGCTAGAAATACTGAGATATATAGTACCACCATGCAATGCAATTCTATATGAAATGATGCTATAAAATTGTGCCAGTGTCACAGCCAGCAGGCTTTAAGTGATGCTGAAACTGAAAAGATACAAGGAAGAGACAATCAATCAAGAACAGAGAACAGATGCACAGAAAAATAAAAGAGGTGAAAACAGATCTCCAAGCTGCCTTGAGTTTCTTACAATTTTCCAATTCCACATCATATCTATCTTTGCATAGCCTCTCTTCTTGAATTAATTTGAATGGTTCCTTGTTTCTTGAAACCAGATAATTAAAGATCTACGTTTCTAGGGCTAAATAAATTTCAGAAAAGAGAAAAATAGATTGAGACGATCATACTAACTTTAAAAAAAATGCACTTAGCAGATAATGATTGGACACAAACATGAAAAATAATCTGGGAATGATAAAAGAGCACAGGCAGTTCCAAAACATATCAGTAACTTCTACTTCAAAGCTTTATTCTGAGTTTTTAAATTCAAAATGAACTTTTCCCATATCAACAACACTTTTAAATGGTAACTGGGTCAGACATGGTGGTACACACTTGTAATCCCAGTACTTGGGAGGATGACACAGGAGGATCACAGCTAGTCTCAGAAACTTAGGCTCTTAGCAACTTAGTAAGACTATGTGTCAAAATAAAAATAGGAATAGGCGTGTAACACACAGAGGTAGAAAATGTCCCTGGTTCATTCCAAGTACTACCAAAAAAAAAAAAAAAAAGTAACTGGAAGATCACAAATGTTAATAATATGGATAAAATTTAACAGTGGCCTTAAGTGTGGAAAATAATAAGGAACCAGGTAACCAAATTCTAACTTTCTACTACAGAAGCAACAGCAGCAGCATTCTTAGCCCAATGGTGCTTACACTCCAGGGTATACTAAAAAAAACAGTAATAAAAATCACTTAAGGTCTTGCTTTTGGAAATAAATTAGATATGAAATACTCTCTCAGTACCTAGATACTAAGAGACAAGATAAAATGAACACTCTTCAACATGCATGGCTGAAAAGAAAAAAATATCCACAAGTGGCCAAACAAAGAATACAGTATTGAGCTCAAAAAATATCTGGTGGGCTAGGGGTGTAGCAGTGGTAGAGAGCTTGCCTAGCACATGTGAGGCCCTGGGTTCAATCTCTAGTACCGCATGCATTCATGAGTGAATGAATATGCTGACGAAATACTGAATAAAATCAGAGTGGTAAACTAAAACTAAAGATAGACCTTAGCTTAAACTTGGAATCTAGAGACTTAAATTTTGATTTTTATTAGATATGGTGAGAGTTGGAATTGAGATTACTGTATAAAACCACAATGCCTGTGAAAGGCCTCACCTCTCAGAGAATAGGTAGATATAAGAAAAGGACTCTAATGACAAGAGAATGAATAAAAAGCAACTTCTCTATATCACATCTTTGTAATTCTTCTGGATTTCTTAATTATAAGCCTAACCTTGATTGAGTACAGGGTTAAAATTTTACACTTTCTGCGAGGTCCAGAAGTTTCAAACCATGAAATTAGTTTTTGGATTGGTGAGATGTGCCAAAAACAAAAGTAACTTTGCCAGAGAGAACATATCTTCATCTTATATTCCAGGAGATTCCTAAATACTAACATTTAGCCAAATATAGAAAACAAACCACCAGAGCAGCAAAAGCAATGTAAAACAAAATTAAATATGCAAAACTTAAAATTTTGGAATAATCATATAAAGTTACAACAAGTATGCTTTACATTTACAGATATAAAAGAACACAGGCCAGAAACAAGAGCTCAATAAAAATGACCTGGCAGAGAGAACAAAAAGAATGGAACAGAATTTCTGGAAATAAAAAAAAATATAACCCTTGACACAAAGAATTACTCATTTAAGAGACAAACCTGAAACAGCAAAAAGACAAAAGAAAATACAAGAAATTAAAGAACATGAAGAGTAGAATAAAAAGATCTATAATACATCCAACTCAAGTTTCACAAGAAAGAATGAAGAATCAGTATTTCAAGAGATAATTAAGGCCGAGCATGGTGGCACACACTTGTAATCCCCGCGCTTGGAGAGGAGGATCGCTCAGGTTCGAAGCCAGTCTCGCTGGCTTAAAAGACCGTTTCCAAATAAAAAAGTATAAAATAGGTCTGGGAGTGTAGCCCGGAGGTAGAAGAGTTTCCAGGAACCCCAGTTCCACCACACACACACACACACACACACACACACACACACACACACACACACACGAGAGATAATTAAGAATGGATAGAAGACATTAAAACCTCAGATTCAGAAGACACAAGTCCCAAAGAGAATAAATAAAAAGAAATCCACATCTAGACACACCATATGAAACTGCAAAGCACTAAAGACAATCTTTAAAAGCAGTTGAAGAAAAGAACTCAGTTTATCCACAAAGGCACAGCAATTACATTTCTCACAGCAATAAAATCCAGGACTACATAATAATACTGTACTAAGAAAAACTGCATCAATCTAAAAATTATATTCTTAAGTACAACATTTAAGAAATCAGGCAAAAAAAAAAACACTTTCTAACAAAAGAAGAGTTTAACACCAAAAGATGTGCAATAATGCAAAATTTTAAGGATAAAACAGGCTCAAATAAAAGTATAAAATGCAAGAAATAAGCCGGGCGTGGTGGCGCATACTTGTAATCCCCGCGCTTGGGAGGCTGAGACAGGAGGGTCGCACAGGTTCGAAGCCAGCCTTAGCTACTTAGTGAGACTCTCAGCAACTCAGTGAGACTCTGTTTCCAAATAAAATATAAAATAGGTCTGGAAGTATAGCCCAGAGGTAGAAAGCCTCTGGGTTCCACCCCTAGTACCAAAAAGAAAATAAAAAAAGCAAGAAATATCAATAGAAATGGCAATCTTGGCTGGATATAAACAAATGCTGATGACTATAGAAAACAATAATACGTCCAATTTATGAAATTTCTTTAAAAGCTAGATTCAAATATTGAACAAAATGTCACGAAAATGGGAAGGTCAAATTACTCCAAGGACCTTGCACTGTTTGGGAAGTAGGCAGAGTTAGTAAATAATTTTGAATCTTAGATTAGGTGTATATACTAAGTTATAAAGAGTAACTTATAGAATAATAAAAGTACTCTTGCTGGGTGTGGTTACACACACTGTAATCCCATTACTTATAAGACACTGAAACAGAAGGATAGTATCGCAGGTTCAAGGGCAGCCTCAGGAACTTAGTGACCCTGTTTCATAATATAAGCAAGCAGTATTTGGGAGGCTGAGACAAGAGGATCACAGGTTTGTGGTCAGCCTCAATAACTTAGTGAGACCCTGTGCAACTTAGCGAGACCCTGTTTCAAAATAAAGGATAAAAAATAGGGCTGGGCATATAGCTTAGAGGTAGACTGTCCCTGGGTTCCATCCCTAGTACAGCCAAAAAAAGAAATCCAAATATGTGTGTATAAATAAATATATAAGTAAAATATATATGCAAAAATCTAAAACATATGTGTATGTAAATAAATATATATGTGTGTGTCAGTAAGTAAATAAGACTAGGAGTAGGATATCACTCCCAAATGGTAGAAATGGGGTTTGTTTAGAAATGTAGAGGACATTACAAGTTGTCCCAATTACTGGTGATGATAATGGCTTTGGAAAGTAGAAGCAAGTATTTAAAATGTCCTACTGTGCCTACAGAGAGCCACACAATGACAGTACTGACCAAATGCCAATATTAATGTTACGGTTTGGATAGGTCTGAATATGTCCCCCTAAAAGTTCATGTGTTGGAGTCTTAGTCCCCAGGAACATGAGAGAGTGGTACTGGGAGGTGGTGTGAACCTTGAAGAAGTGGGGCAGAGTGGAAGGCTCCTGGGTCACTGGGGGTGTGCCCTAAGAAGGAATTACAGGATCCCAGGTTCATTGACTTCCATTGCCATAATGTTGTTAGGACATCACTAGCAGCCAAACCAATAACACTACCCAGTATTGGATTTTCAGTCTCCAAAATTGTGAGCTTTTTATTTATACTGAATAAATAATTCAGTATGGAAATTAACTTGATAAAAATCACTTGTACATCTACTTTAACTCACAGATTCTTAATTTCCAGATCCACACATATAGATCCTAAATCAGTAGATCTGAGGCAAGCAATAGGACTGATAAATTTTAACAGCACCCAGGTGACTGATTCAACCACTTTGAAAAGACTTTAGGGCCAGGTGTGATGGCACACACTTGTAATCAGTACTTGGAAGGCTGAGACAGGCAGATCACAGCTTCACAACCAGCCTCCGCTACGTAGTGAGGCCTCTGAAACTTAGTGAGATCTTGTTTCAAAAACATAGAATAAAAAATAGCATTGGGGGATGTAGCTTGGAGGTAGAATGCCCTTGGGTTCAATCCCCAGTATGGCAAAAATAAATAAATAAATAAATAAATGAAACAAAGAAAAAGATCTGAAGTTTTAGCCAGGATGGTACACACTTGTAAGCCTGGTACTTGGGTGTCTGAGAAAGGAGAATTACAGGTTCGAGGACAGCCTCAGCAAGCAGTGAGATTTGCACCAACCTAGCAAGACCCTGTTTTCAAATAAAAGTAAGAGTTGGGGATGTAGCTAGAAGGAAGAATGTCCCTGGGCTCAACCAGTGACATACGCATGCACGCACGCGCATGCATAGACTTTAGCCTAATAATGAAGAATGAAATGATAAATAACGAGATTTAAGAGATCACAAAGGAAGGCTCTAGAGGAAGAGATGCCCAGGGTTAAGGAGAAATCTAATGGCAAAGATTATATAATGTGCAAAAATCATACACACATATCATTGTTTCCAATCACAAATTGTAGATTAGATAGAAAAGATCTTTTCTACAATTAATAAAACCATAAGCAGAACAGTACTTTCCCATCATGTAAAATGCTTTTTCTTTTAAACACTGGAAATGAAAATACAACAGAATAGTTCAAGACACAATCAGTAAAATCATTCAACCCCAAACCTAGAAATCAATTGCCTATAAAAATGGTGGGAAAGTCTGCTTTCAGAAATTCTGCCCATACTATGAACTAGATCCCTCAAGTAATGACTTTTATTAAATATATTTGTTAAATATATTCAAGGAGGAGATTTTGGTTAAAAAGTACTAAAGAAAATACATGCCACTTTCTTTTTCTAGAGATTAACCATGCACAGCAGTACATTAAAAGATTCTGTAGGTTCTGCAGTAAAGAATATTGTTTACTTCTATTTGACTCTGTATCTCCCATCATTTTTTAAGTAAGTAGACTCCACTTCTTCATCCAACTTACTGGCAAATTTAGGGTTTAGATAAATGTATTCAGTTAAATAAACTACTACTACCTCCTTGGCATCATGAACAGTGCCTGGAACATAACAGGTGCTCAAAAACTTTTCGCTAAATGAGCAACTATGTGCTGGGGCATGTTTAAAATCCAGCTTGGAAGCCGGGCATGGTGGCGCACGCTTATAATCCCAGCATTCGGGAGGCTGAGACCAGAGCATCAAGGTTCACGGACAGCCTCAGCTACTTAGTGAGGCCCTTTGCAACTCAGTGAGACCCTGTTTCAAAATAAAGAATAAAAAATTGGGTAGAGGGTGTAGCTCAGAGGTCAAGTGCCTCTGGGTTCCATCCCCAGATCTGCAAAAAAATATATAAATAAAAAATAAAATAAAATCCATCTTGGGAGAATGAGGGTAGAACCAGTCTTGATTTGTAGCATTTTAATGGTGCAAACACTCCCAACACAGGAGATCACAACCTTCCAACCAATGTGGAACCTCCAAGCATAAAGTTGGAAAGAGATACTCATTATCTTACTAGTTTAAAAGGCTCCAGGGTATGGAATGTAATGTTTATTAAATGAGAATGCAGAGTAACACCTCACTACCCAGTATCCCTAGGAATGAAGGTTGACTTTTTCAAATAATAGAAAAATTTTTAAATGAAAATGTAGATTAATTCAAAAAAGTACACTATTTATTGTGTACAAATAGATTATTTCAAATAGATTATTTCTAATTATATAGATAGATTATTTATATCTAATTATATAAATATAATATATTTATATATTATATAAATAGATTATATAAATTATATAAATAGATTATAATATTATAAATTATATATTATAAATTATAATATTATAAATTATATAAATAGATTATTTCCAATTATATCTATCATTGATAAACTGTCCTAGAGTGATGGTCTTAAAGGCTACTGAAGATGTAATGGTACTTCTCCCTATATTATAGCATGGGCTTTTAACCTGGGGCCCAGGGTGAGCCTCAGTGAACTCAAGAATGCCCCGGAACTGAAAAACAAAACTCATATAGTTACACATTCTGAGAAGAAAGATTACAGCGTCAGTCAGATTCCTCAAAGGTGTCCACAAGCCAAAGGTTAGAACCACTTCTCCAAGCTCAGCTGTTCTGCTTATCTAATTTGAAGGGTTTGGTTTCCTTCCTCTCTCATCAGGTAGACAGTAGTAGTTACTTCTTCCTGTCAGTGTGATACTTGGAGCCACCTCCACCTGCTATTTTGCTCTAGGTTAGAGAAACTGATAAGCAAGTGTGATCACCGAGGGCTTTACTTCTAAATATAGTGAATAAAAATAATACTTTGAAAACTGAGGCAAATATGTTAAAATAAATTGAATATTTATTTATGCAAATAACTGGTGATCCATTAGTCTATTATTATTTAAACACACAAAATACCCTATCTACTAAAATCTTTATCTCCTTAGAAGCCTTTCATTTTAGGTAATATCAACCTTACAAAGAAGATATTAGTCTTCATCTTATCCATGGTTTCAGTTACCTGTGGCAAGCTCTGAACAGAGAATAATAATCAATCAATTCATGAATTTTAAATAGCTTTCATTACAGTATATTATAATTACTCTATTTTATTGGTTATTGTTCATCTCTTACTGTGCATGCATGCATGTGTGCGTGTTACTAAGGATTGAACCCAGGGGTATTCTATCTCTGAGCCACACCCCCAGGCCTATTTTAGTTTTTATTTTGAAGCAGAGGCTCACTAAGTTGTTGATGCCATGAACCTGCGATCCTCCTGTCTCCATCTCTCAAGCACTGGGATTATAGGGCACCACTCCTGGCTTTTGCCTATTTTATAAACATGTACATCTAGGAAAAAGTAGAGTTCAATACTATCTGAAGATTTAGGCATCCATAGGCAGGTGTGTAGGAACATTCCCTGCAGATAAATGGGGGGGGGGGGAGTAGTAATTACTATAGCTATCCTTCAAATGTATGTCATAAAACTTAGTACTTATAGTAACCTTTCCAAAAGAAAGTCAGAATAGTATAGTGACATATGCATATCTGTGTTTATAGCAGCACCATCACACTAGTCAAACCATGGAACCAGCCTAGGTGCCCATCAAAAGACAGATGGATTATAAAAATGTATATTCACACAAAAGACTTTTATTCAGCCATAAAGAAGAAAATGTTGTCATTTGCAGAAAAATGGGGGGATTTATTCTCTAAGTGAGATCAGCCAATCACAGAAAATCAAGAGTTGAATGTTTCCTCACATATGTAGAAGCTAGAGAGAAAAATAACAAAAGGAAATTCAGATAAATGAGACCCTGTTTCAAAATAAAAAATAAAAAAGGCTGGCAATGTAGCTCAGAGGTTGAATGCCTCTAGGCTTAATCCCTAATACCAAAAAACGTGTTTTGTTTTATATTACATAAATTCTTTTATTACTTTTTTTTCCTTAACCAAATATTTACCTATTACAAGAGCATAACCAATACGAGTAATACCACTTTTTTCCCTCATATTTCTCCTGTTTCCAACATCCTTCAACGATAGCATCTTTTTTGCTTCTGTTATTGCTGGGCTTTTACTTCAGTCTCAGGGTCAACCTCAAGAGGGGTTAGGGAAAGGCAGTAGGACTTTTTAAGGACACGCTGCTCTAGAGCAAGCCTGAAATGAAGGTGGCCTGAACTAAGGTAATTTAATGGTGGTGGAGATAAATGGCTAAAATTCTACTTTATTCCAGATTGTGGTTCTCCACAGCAAAAACTGACAAGGACCACATTGTTTGCTAAATAAATAGTTATGTTTCTGCTGAACTTTTCATCCAGAAGAGTCCTCAAAGGAAGGACCATTATGGAGTAGGACCATTTGTCTCCATCATTGCTGGACCTGAGCTCACTCCAACTGCCTAATACCAAGATACCGCATTCTCAGAAAAATTATAAAAGTTTGGCCAGGTGGGCGGAAAAAGAACAGATCTTAAAAAGAGAATGCACGGATAGAGGATCCGTTCAGAGAACATATGAGGGACAATTTGGTTACAAGGCCAATGATAAGACTAGACAGGCGCTACAACAGCTAGAGACCTAGATCTCAACAGGACTGAACTGATCTCACTGGTTCTCAAAAAGACTTCTAAAGTACCACATTTTGATGAGGTAACTCGCGGTTTCTCATGATAACCCTGCACAGTGCTTCAAAGTCTTAAATAGGAAAGCTGGGCAAGGAATTTCTATCACCCTAGGACACTGCTAATTCCTCTTCCCAAAGTTTTGAAAATAATTCCCCCTCCCAAAGTTTCAGAAACTTGTACAATTATCTGTAAAATCACAATTCTGGTCTCTTAAAAACTATTTTATAAAATTGTAAAGTGGACATCTCACAGAAAACAAACAAAAGTACAGGAATATCAATTATCAGTTGTATACATATATATTGCACTGTTTCAGTATGTATCAACTATTATTCTACTGTTAATCATACCCATACATAAATGCACACAATTTTACTTTAGACCTACAGCACGGTAGGTAATTGCTTATTGCATTTGTTGCAATGTTATATTTTTCCTAAATAGAGATGTTTTCATTTTCCCAATTATTTTATTTAAAAGTTTAGATAATTTCAATGTGTATCTAAAACTCAGAGTGGAATTTTTGTACCTTTTGTTTTCCACTGTGTTAAATAAATAGAGTGCCTCTCAAAATATAGGATAAACTGAAAAATATTAAGAAATATACATAAATCCAATTAAAATGGACTATAAGTGTTCAGGAAAATAGTAATTCTATACTGTGAAAGAAAAAAGGAACATCTAAAATCAAGTAGGAACTTCATAATTAAATGTCTCATAAATGTTTATGTAGAACAATCATTTTATAATGTAAACAACCATCTTTTTATATTTTAGAAATACAGACATATGTGAAATAGTTATCCAAGAGCAGAGACCTATGGTATGTGACCAGTGAATTCAGAACATGTTCTGATTATGTTGGCATATATCCTAATACAACATTTAAAAACTAAGCAGAAAAGTTGGGAGCAAGAGTGGCAAAAATAACTATGTTATCTCAACTGTACATGACAGAAATACAGTATTACAGCATTATTCAATAATATCTTACTTTTTAGTAAAACAGAGCAAATGAAATACTAGGTCCAAAAGCATGACCAAAACAATGAAGTTTGCTTGGAATATGTGCAATGCACTCTAGCAGCCAGCAACAGTGAAAGTGCTCATGATCAGAAACCTAAGATCATGACCTATTGCACCCACAACTATTTGCTTCCATTCTGGTTGGCCAGTTAAGAGCTACAGAAGGTTAACTGCTGCACACAAAAGCTGAAGAGCAGAGGCAAAGAAGCAAAGTTGATGTGCTGGTGAGAACAGACAGGGAGAATTAAACAGCTAAGAGAACAGAGAGTGGCAGAAAGCAAAGGCAGGAGGCAGAGACCGCCAGTGATGACAATCATAGGAAGGAAGCAGTCTATGATGATGGCATGGTGGAAGCTTTGCCATACAAGCATGGAGTACCTGAGCCGGCAAAATCATAGTTCACAAACAGCCAGAGTTAAGGGCATGACACCCCATTACATAAATTGCATGTTTTCTTGAAAAAAAAAAACATACAAAGAGCCTTCTAAGACACATCTGGAAGCGAAAATGTATCAGATTAACCAAGGGACAGTTTTCAAACAACAAAGTATCAAACATACTAAAAAGATGCAGTCAATGGAAAGTGTTTTTGGCACAGGAATAGACAAAACAGATCAATGGCATCCAAATTGAGCATACCATAATAAAAGACTTTTAGAACAGCTGGTGTGGTGCAACAGGGTAGGGAAGCTAGACACCTATCTCAGGCCATACACAAAATTTCAGATGTTTTAAGATAAATTTAAAGACAAAATATTCTGCATTTTTATAATCATGGAAAGACTTTCATGAGAACTCATAAATTACAGAGGAAAAAAAAGCAACATGTGAATTAAGAATTCCAAGTGGCAAAATAACTAAGTAGAAAATGGATAAATAAATGTATAGAAGTGTATAGAAGACTAAATAAATAAGTGTATAGAAGAAATAAGTGTATAGAAGAAATACAAATAAGTTAAAACATTAAAATACATTTTATGGTCTACTAATTTGGCAAAATTCTAATAAACGGAGAACATTAATGAGTGGAAAAAATGAAAAATTGGATATCATATGTTCATGATAGAAATATAAACTGGAATAATAACTTTTTAAAGATCAATTTTTAGTATCATCATTGTACAACACATACCTTTGGCCTCAGCAATGTCAGGTATAATCTATTCTATTGTAGAAACTGTACAAAGATATGTATATATTAATATCTGTTAAAATATTTATAATAAAGCTAGGAACAACCTAAATGTCCATGATTACAATGGGATATCGTAAGAATTAGAACCTTATATACTGACATAATGAGATTTCTTTAGTATGGAATGGAAGTAGAATACCAAGTTACAGAATGATATAGTGTTAAAAACAAGCAGGCATGGAAGCACTGTAATTCCAATACTTGGGATGCTACGGATCACAAGTTAGTTCAAGGCCAGCCTCAGCTTAGTATGGCCCTCTACAACTTAGTGGGACCCTGTTTCAAAATAAAGAATAAAAAATAGGGCTGGAGAGCTGGGCGTGGTGGCGCAGGCTTGTAATCCCAGCATTTGGGAGGCTGGGACCACAAGACTGAGGTTCAGAGGATTGAGGTTTGCAGACAGCCTCAGCTACTTAGTGAATCTCTCTGCAACTTAGTGAAACTCTGTTTCAAAATAAAGAATAAAAAATAGGGCAGGGGGTGTCGCTCTGAGGTTGAATGCCCCAGGGTTCCATCCCCAGTACCGCCAAAAAAAAAAAAAAAAAAAAAAAAAAAAAAGGCTGGGGTATATAGCTCAGAAGTATATAGCTCAGAAGTAAAATGCCCCTGGGTTCAATTCTGGAAGAAAGGAATGGAGGAAGGAATGGAGGGAGAGAGGGACAGACCAGTGCTTAGATATAGGTAATGGGAATAGAAATGGTGGAAGAGGAGACTTACTTTTGTGGTGTTTTATTTATTTTAAATATGCATTATATTAGGGACCAAAAAAATCCCACAAAACTGTATGAAATATGTGCTAATTTAAAAACAGTACACCAATGTATATACAACATAAAAAACTGACAGGAGAAACTGGTGATGTAGTTTATCTAAAATTCGAGTTAAATGATTAAAAGTACTGGCAGATTCTGAATCTCTGAAAGCTTTAACCAGGGCCCTATCAGGCAGAAAGCCAACTAAAAGCCCAGATTTCAGTTTTATGGGTTTCCATAAAAACATCAGAGAATGTTCCTAAGACTTCTAATTAAAAAGGAATAAGACTGATATAAGGAAATGTAACTGCTAAATCTCATGTATTTCTGTCAGTAATCCTGGCATTTTAAAGTAAGCATATTTAAAGATTTAATATTTGAAGGCAACAACAACTCGTGAGAGTAACAGAAGGATTATATGACTTTGCCAGAACACTCATTTCAGATCACAGTCCATCCCTCTGACAATCCCGCAGTGCTGACACCAGGCTCTGCCAGTGATTTTTCCCCCCACTTCCACCAATCTAGTAAGAAACCCTGGTAGGAAGCAGCCTCTACCATCCTGTACTCCATCCATTAAGATGTAAGACTACAATGCACCAATAAAAAATTTTTAAAAAGCACAGCAATCTCTTATATGTGTGTGAATACTGTAGGTACTCAAAATACAACTGGTGTTTATAAATCATCCTATAGCCTTCAAAAATACATTTGCCAATTATCAAGAACAAATTAATAATGCTTAAGCAATGGACTTTTTGTATCTTTAATAAATATTAACCCATAATCAGTAATATACTGTAATACTCTAACACAATGAGATATTTGTTTTACATAATTTTACAACTTTCTATCTGAAAATGTTTTGTCCCTGACTCACCTGAAGCAGAATAGGATGATGATGATGACTGGTGACGCTGGGGACACCACAGCAGCAAGAACCAACAAAGAGGAGCCTCTGGCTGAGCTGTGTGCCAGCTATGTGCCGGAAACTCGGTGTTCATTTCTTTTACTCTATATTGCCCCTGTGAGGTAGAGGCATTATTCTTCTCTTATAAATGAAATAACTAGCACTCAGAGATGTTAATAAATTTGAACTCAGGCTATATAGATTCCTCCAAATGCACTTTAAACCACCCATTTAGCCACAACTAAATATGTCTTTCAAAAAAGATTTGGAAATGAATATTCATTATGCAGATGCCAAATACACTCTCAACTGCCTTGATTTAATTTTGAACTTTATTTGTGCCTACATTTCATTTTTGGAGAAATCATAAGAAGAAGCTCAAATCCATCAATGACCTCACTTAATAAATATTCAGCGCCAGGCACTATGCAAGATGTTTTTTATACTGAGCTCTGGAGGAAGAGTCTAATGTGGACAAAAAATAAATATAGGGCTGGACACTGATAAGGTGCCATAAGAATAACTGGGAGAGGATCTTCTCTAGATATTCAGGAATTCAGGGAAAAGAGTCTAGGAGGATACCATTGTGATCTGATATTAAACTAAATATATTACTTTTCCTGCAGTACTGGGATGGAACCCAGGGGCATTCTACCTCTGAGCTATACCCTCAGTCCTATTTTTCATTCTTTATTTTGAAACAGGGTCTCACTGAGTTGCAAAGGGCTTCACTAAGTAGCTGAAGCTGTCTGCAAACCGCGGTCTTCCTGTCTAAGCCTCCCAAATGCTGGGATTACAAGTGTGTGTCACCACGCCTAGCTCATAAATATATTACTTTTAACCAAGATTTTGTGCCTTTGAAATATAATCATACAATAACATTTTATTCTCTAATTCTAAATATCTGAAACAAAAATAGAAAGATTGATTCAACTGTGATAGCAATTAGAAGCTATCATTTGAGTCAGTGTAAGAGTAGATAATAATACCTGTATTTCATCAGATATACACTGATGAATTCAACCAACTTTCTAGAACACCAATACTCAGTTTAACATAAACAACTAAAAAGATAGATGCTGTTTCTATTCAAGAAGTCATAATTCCTAACTAATATAATAATGTTCTAAGCCCACCTACAGGGGGCAGAAAATAAGTGGAAACTGACAGCTTGCTATTGACAAGTCTATACGAGTACATACATAAAAGGTCATAAAAGGTGGATTTTACCAAACAACATACATTTTTATACACACATTTTTATCTTCTAATAGTTTTAATCAGGCTATAGCAAGTAGCCTTTTCCATTATCTGTTAATATTAGTTTTTGTTTACTTTATTTAAAAAAGAAAATGATCAAAATATAACATGATTCAACTAAATGATCCATTATTAAATTTCATCTAGTTGGTCTTTAACAACTCACTGCCTTTTTTTTTAATAATAAATTTATAGTCAGCTCATTGTATGCATTGGTTTCACATTTGCAGACTGAAAATACTAGAAGGAGCAGGGAGCGGTAGCACACACTTATAATCCCAGCATTTGGGAGGCTGAAACAGGAGGATCACAAGTTTGTGGCCAGCCTCAGCTACATAATGAGGCCCTATGCAACTCAGTGAAACCCTGTTTCAAAAGAAAAGATAAAAAATAGAGCTGGAGGTGTAGCTCTGGTTGAATGCCCCTGGGTTTCATCCGTAATTCTGCTAAAGGAGAGACAGACAGAGAGACAGAGAGATGGTAAGAGTACCAATAACAAAATTTAAAAAGAAAAAAGAAAATTCTAGGAGGAAAAAAAATACTGTACTGAACATGTACTTTTTTCCCCTTGTCATCATTCCCTAAATAATACCTTTTAACAAGTATTTATAGAGCACTTACATTGTACTAGGTATTATAGGAAATCTAGGGGTGATTTAAAGTATATGGGAGGACTTGCAGTTTATATGCAAATATGTCATTTTATCTAGGGGACTTGAGCATCCTCAGATTGTGGTATTCATAGAGATCCTGGAAGTAATCACCAGTGCACACCAAGGGGTAATTATAACTTTCCCAATATAGACATTCATATCAGCATCATTTCCTATGGAGACAAAACAAAATTTTGTTTACTAAAATCTGATTTATACTGTTGGTTTATACTCCAATTTTCACTTTTCTCACACTCACTACCTAAACATTCAATAATTCAAACATGCTACATTACAAACAACTTTGGAAAACATTTTTATCAAATAAATCTTTCCATCTGTTCAGTAAAGGGAGGGGAGGGAGACAAAGACAGGGCCAGGAACAGAAAGAGGATTACTCTTCAAAATATACTGATATTACCTATTTAAAAATATGAAGTAGCCAGGCATGGTGGCACATGCTTGTAAACCCAGTACTTGGCTAAGAAGACTGGAGGATCACAGGTTCGTAATCAGCCTCAACTACTTAGTGAAAACCTGTTTCAAAATAAAGGATAGCCAGGCATGGTGGTGCATACTTGTATACCACATGCTTGGGAGCTGAGACAGGAGGATCTCGCAGGTTCGAAGCCAGCCTCAGCTGGTTTAAGAGACCCTGTTTCCAGCCAGGTGTGGTGGCACACACTTGTAATCCCCGTACTTGGGAGGCAGAGACAGGAGGAACGCGCAGGTTTGAAGCCAGCCGTGCTGGCTTAAGAGGCCCTGTTTCCTAATAAAAATATAAAAAATAGGTCTGGGAGTGTAGCCCGGAGGTAGAAGGGTTTCCAGGAACCCTAGTACCGAGAGAGAGGGAGCGAGAAAGAGAGAGACAGACAGACAGACAGAGAGACAGACAGACACACACACACACACACACACACACACACACACACACACACAGAGACAGAGACACACAAACAGACAGGGAGGGAGGGAGACCCTGTTTCCAAATAAAATATAAAGAGACAGAGACACACAAACAGACAGGGAGGGAGGGAGACCCTGTTTCCAAATAAAATATAAAACAGGTCTGAGAGTGTAGCCCAGAGGTAGAAGGCCCCTGGGTTCCATCCCCAGTACCACCAAAAATAAATAAATAAATAAATAATAAAAAGTAGGGCTAAGGTTGTAGCTCAGAGGTAGAATTCCCTGGGTTCAATCTCCATTACTGAAGAAAAAAAGAAAAAGTTCAGTATACATAAGATTCATATTGTATAAATTCAAGATGGGATGTTCATGGTGATACACACCTTAATCCCAGTACTTGGGATTTGAGACAAGAATATTACAGGTTTGAGGATAGATTCAGCAACGCAGTGAGACTCTCAGCAACCTAGGCAAGACCTTGTTTCAAAACAAAAAATATAAAGGACTGGGAGGTAGACTGCCCTTGGGTTCAATTCCCAGAGGGGGAAAAAAAGCCAGGATGATACAAAATTCACTATGTAGAAAACATGAATATTTAAATATTAAAGTACCAGAAAAATGGGGATAGCAACTACAAGAATGCTTCCTACAAATAGTCAATAGTAAAGATTCCCCTTAGGTAAAATAAAAAAGACAATGTGGTTTACATTTCTGAACTTTTACAAATATGTTTTACTCAAGACAATGCACTTTAGCTTTAGACCTAAATTTTTAATATAGTAAGGTAAATACTTCTGATAAAAATAAGCTTAGCAAAAACATTAGTTTAGAAACAGCAACTTTCTTTACTTCCTCTAAGAGACAAGAGTCATTCTTACTATTTAAGGAAAAGAGACCAGTATTTCTAATTATAAAAGAGCAGAGGACAAAGCAGAGCCTCCTGATGCAGAAGTCTTGATTAGGTACCATATGAACCTGCCAGAAAACATTTAAATTAATGGAGCCTAGCCAGGCGTGGTGGCTCACACTTGTCATCCCAGTACTTGGGAGGCTGAGACAGGAGGATCACGCAGGTTCAAAGCCAGCCTCAGCAGTTTAGTGAGGCTATCAGTAACTTAATGAGACCCTGTTTCCAAATAAAATATAAAATAGGTCTGGGAGTGTGGCTTGGAGGTAGAAAGCCCCTGGGTTCCATACCCATTAACACACACACACACACACACACACACACACACACACACACAATTCTGTTAAATTAGTGGAGCCTTATAGATTCCCTACACTTGATATTTGATACATACATACATACATACATACATACCCCACAGGAATGTACTACCTTTAGTGAGGCTAATACAAGATATATTATAAATATATTACTAATTCATTCCAAAAGAAATACACTGACATCATTATTTGACTTAAGTTGCAACACATGTCAGTAAATGTTTGGATGTTTTTTAATGTTTGGATTTCACAGATGATTTTTCATTAAATAAAAAACTTTAAATTTAATGTCAAAATAAATGACTACTTTTCAACTTGCTAGACTTCATCATGCTATATATATGCAACAGGAAAAATGAATAGTGTAATAATTCTCTCAACCAAGATGTTGATACACACACCTATTTACAGCCATCACTTACCGACTCAAATGTGCTTTAAACAGTATTAAGAATTACTGATAACATAAGAGAATTCAGTATGTGGCAGGCTATAAAATAAATATACAGAAATCAACAGTCTTTCTTATAGACACATTCAAACATCAAATGATATAAAAGAAAAGGCCTCACTTCAAAACCAACAAAATAAAATGTTACATCTTATAATTGGCACGAAATACTTTTTTCCTCCAAGAAATACACAGGCTGATTCTAAAGATCCTATTGGAAAATAAGCAATAGTTGTCAAGAAAACTGTGGAAAAGAGTAACAAGAAAACAAAAAGTATATTTTATAAAAGCCTCAAAAATTAAAAAGTATGAAGTGGCAAATGAATAAATCAATAGAACAGAACAAAAAAGTCCAGAAATTAACCCATACAGAGAATTTCTAAAAAGTCTGAGACAGGAGGATCACAGATTGGAGGCTAGCCTCGGCAACTTAGACCCTCCCCCTCAACAAATTAGCAAGATCCCTGTTTCAAAAAATTTTTACAAAGAAACTTGTGTAATAGAGATAATGATCCAATAGAACAGACAACTTATAGGAATGGCTTATAAACATCATAAAATGCCTCATTAACCTGGCTCATGAAAACAAAAAAGAAAACATTCCAGCCTGGCATGGTGGTGCACACTTGTAATCCTGAAAAGGCATACTGAAGATTGTGGCTCGTGGACAGCCCCAGCTACTTAGTGAGATCCTTTGCAACTCAGTGAGACCCTGTTTCAAAATAAAGAATAAAAAATAAGGCAGAGGGTGTAGCTCAGAGGTAGAATGCCCCTGGGTTCCATCCCCAGGCCCGAAAAAAAAAAGAAAGAAAATAATCCTTATCAGATTGGCAAAATCTGATCTAAGACCATTTGTTTCCTTGTGAAGTTTAGAGAAAAAGGGATGTCCTTAGGATAACTCATATATTACTAGTGAAAATGCAATATTTACAACTCGTAAGATGGGAAAATAACTATAATCTTTCAAAATTCAGATACATTTATCCTTTTGCCTAGAAAATATTTCTAGTAATCTAAACAATCAAGGCACCTACATAAATATAAAATAACACATGAAACTATCTGTAACAACAGAAGATTAAGCAGAGCACAGTCAAGTAAGTGTCTGGCAATGAGGGACTAAGAAACTGTGGCTTATACCCACAAAAGACTATGCAGTACAAAAACAAAAGGAAGGTCTTTGTGTAGTAATATGAACAGAGAGCTAAATTTTTCAAAAATGCCAACGTGCAAATTAATGTCTTTTGAGTAAAAGGAGGAGGAAATAAAAATATGTGCTTGTACTTTAAAAGTCTAAAAGCACCGGGCGTGGTGGCACATGCTTGTAATCCCCGTGCTTGGAAGGCACTTGGAAGGCGGAGACAGGAGGATACCGCAGGTTCAAAGCCAGCCTTGCTGGCTTAAGAGACCCTGTTTCCAAATAAAAATATAAAATAGGTCTGGGAGTGTAGCCCGGAGGTAGAAGGGTTTCCAGGAACCCCAGTACCACCAAAAAAAAAAAAAAAAAAAAGGTCTAAAATAAAAAATAAAAAGTTACCTATAGTAGGCTAAGGAGATTATAACTAGATGAGGATTGGTACTAGGGAAGAGAAAGCAAGATTTTCCAAGGTATAGTTATCTAAATCCCAGTGCTTGGGAGGCTGAGTCAGGAGGATTGCAGGTTCAATGGCAGCCTCAGCAAGTGAAACTTTCATCAACCTAGGAAGATCCTATTTCACAAATAAAAGTAAAAATAGGACCAAAGATGTAGCTCAAGGTAGAATGCCCCTGGGTCCCATCCCCAGTACTACTACTACTACTACTACTACTAATAATAATAATAATAATAATTAATAATAATAATAAATAAATTTAAAAACAGCATTTTGAGCTGCGTGTGATGGTACACACCTGTAATTCTAGTACTTGAGGCTAAGATATAGGGAATGCAGTTCAAGGTCAACAGTGCATGGTAACTTAATAAGATCCATTTTGAAAATAAAGGAAATAAGCCGGGCGTGGTGGCGC
Source organism: Muscardinus avellanarius (assembly GCF_963383645.1). Lineage (NCBI taxonomy): Eukaryota > Metazoa > Chordata > Mammalia > Rodentia > Gliridae > Muscardinus > Muscardinus avellanarius. The sequence continues at coordinate 33,036,211 of NC_137801.1, forward strand.
ACGCTTGTAATCCCCGCGCTTGGGAGGCAGAGACAGGAGGATCGCGCAGGTTCGAAGCCAGCCGCACGCACTGGCTTAGGAGACCCTGTTTCCAAATAAAAATGTAAAATTAGGTCTGGGAGTGTAGCCCGGAGGTAGAAGGGCTTCCAGGAACCCCAGTACCACCAAAAAAAAAAAAAAAAAAAGAAAGAAAGAAAAAGAAAAAGAAAATGAGGAAATAAAACCTGGCATGGTGACACACTTGTAATCCTAGTACTTAGGAGGCTGAGACAGGAGGATCACAGGTTTGTGGCCTGCCTCAGCTATTTAGTGAGGCCCTTCACAACTTAGTGAGATTCTGTTTCAAAATAAAGAATAAAAACTAGGGCTGGGGGTGTGGCTTGAAGGTAGAATGCCTATAGGTTCAATTCTCAGTTTAACAGAAAAAAATAAAAATAAATAAAATAAAATAGAGCTAGGAGCCAGGTGTGGTGGTGCATGCCTGTGATCCCTGTACTGAGGAGGCTGAGACAGGAGGATTGCAGGCTCAATGGCAGCCTCAAAAGTAGTGAGACTCTCATCAAGCTAGCAAGACCCTGTTTCCAAATAAGAGATAAATAAGAAATAAAACTGAAAAACCAGATGTGGTGGTGTACACTTGTAATCCCAGCATTTGGGAAGCTAAGACAGGATCATGGTTGGCAGCCAGCCTCAGCTACTTAAGCCCTTTGCAACTCAGTGAGCCCCTGTTTCAAAATAAAGAATGAAAAATAGGGTTAGGGGTGTAGCTCGGAGGTTGAATGCCCCTGGGTTCCAGCCGCAGTACCGCAAAAAAAAAAAAAAAAAAAAAAAAAAAAAAAAAGAAAAAGAAAAAGAAAAAGAAAAGAAGAAAGAAAGAAAGAAAGAAATTGGGCTGGGCTGGTGATGTAACTCGAAGGTAGAATTCCTCTGGGTTCAATCCCCAGTACCACAAAAAAATAAAATAGAGCTGGAAGTGTTACTCAGGGGTAGAATGACCCTGGGTTCAACCCCCATTACTATAATGAATAAATAATGGTTTGTTTAGTATTTGCCCACCTCCCAATTTACTGAACCATGATGTATTTCCTCTGATAATTAAAATAACTGCAATTACAGAAATACTTGTGTGAAACATCCAACATTATAAGTGCAATCACACCTGTTTATATGCTAAACTTCAAGCCATCTATTTAAACTAGAGAAAAGTGTTGCATTTTGAAAATTTAGGTCCTACTATGTATCAAAAAGCTGCATTGTTTACCTCATTCAAAATATAGTTGTTTTATATGTCAATATCAACAAAGCAGGGCTTGGTGGCACAGGCTTGTAATCCCAGAATTTGGGAGGCCAGACAGCTTCAGCTACTTAGTGAGGCTCTTTGCAACTCAGTGAGACCCTGTTTCAAAATAAAGACTAAAAAATAGGGATGGGGGTTTAGCTCAGTGATAGAATGCCCCTGGGTTCTATCCCTAGTACTTGAAACAAGTAGTAAATACTTTTGACGGTGTAGACAAAGATATTAATAATAGTTCAATACAGGTCAGTCTGGGATTACTGCAACTCCAGCTGGCTGGAGATGGTAAGCAACTGTGGCCTTAAATCCAATCAAAGAATGTGAACATAAGACAAAAAGCTGTTTCCAATATACGCCACACCTGGCTCTCAGTAGAATGATAAAAAAAACATGGGAACCAAACATCTTGCTTCCATTTTTGGACCGACTGGGAGTTTTCTTTAGGCTAAGAAAAGTCACTAACATAAGTGGAGAGCAGTTTTTGTTTTTGTTTTTGTTTTTTTTACCTCCAGGCTACACTCCCAGACCTATTTTTACATTTTTATTTGGAAACAGGGTATCCTAAGCCAACGCATGCGGCTGGCTTCAAACCGGCTGGCTTCAAACCTGCTCGATCCTCCTGTCTCTGCCTCCCAAGCATGGGATTACAAGCATGCGCCACCACGCCCGGCTAGAGAGCAGCTAATTTTTAAGTAGTTTAGGAAATTAGTTACATAAAAATTACTTGAGCAATACTCTAGAAAAGGTGGCTCCAGCTCCCTAGCAGCAGGGTCAGACAAGCCTGGCAATGACTTCTAGAGAATCTGAATCAAAGGCACTGCCACATCACTCAAAGAAATCTGAGTGGTGCTCTAAACCTGTGCCAAAAAGTTGAGAGCTCCTGTTACAAGCATACATTGTAGTGTTTATTACAAGAAACTGTTCTGAGTAGGACCTTTGTTCTCATATCTAAGATCTAGCTGGGTATCTAATATTTATATGGGGGAGAATTTAATCTGGTTTTTTTTTAGAAAGTATTTTATATTTCTGAAAACATTTAAAGGTATGCTCACCAAAACAAGCTCGTTAAGTTTAAAAACAAGAACCCAATGCTGTGGCAACATAGGGAGACACAATTTACCCAGACTTCTCTATAAGCTCCAGACCCACAAAACCAACTAAATGTCACTGATCCGTGTACTTCAAAAGTGCCCCCCTACAATGCTATTCTTCAAGTATGATGCCACCACCCAACACCTTCCAACTGCCCAAACCAGAACATTCTAATTCCTTAACCCTTCTTTGCCCTCCCCACCCCTCCATTCATAGAATTAGAAATGTCTGCTCAAACTTTTTACTTTGGTTTCCACCCCCTGTGCCCTAGAGTGAAAGTCACCATCATCTCTCTTCTGGAAGACTGTAACAATATCCCAAACAGACTCTACAATTCATGCACCTATGTTTTTACTTATTAGCATAAATTACTCATAGTATTCCCTTACTGATTTTTAAATATGTTTTATTGGTAGGTAGGTGTATCCTTTTTGCCCCCCAATATATAAAATTGTGCCTTGTTTTTTAGGTGATATGGCTGAAGGTTCATTTTTATTTTATTTTATTTTTTATTTTGAAACAGGGTCTGACTGAGTTGCAAAGGGCCTCACTAAGTAGCTGAGGCTGTCCTCAAACCATGATCCTCCTATCTCAGCCTCCCAAGTACTGGGATTACAAGCATGCACCACCATACCCAGCTCATTTTTATTTTTTTAACATTGTTTTAAATTTCCAACTTTGATTCTCATAATCCATATGTATATATTTTATACTGGGGATTGAACCTCCAAGGTACACCTCTACCGCTTTATGTTTTTGCTTTGAAACAAGGTCTCAGTAGATTGCTGAAGCTGTCCTGGAGCCTGCACTCCTCCTATCTTAGCCTCCCAAGTACTGGGATTAAAGGCTTGTACCACCACCCTGGTTGGGTATGTGCGTGCACAAGCGCACACTCTACCCAAAACCTCCATTTAACTCCTGTCCACCTTTCCAATGCCTATAAATTCATTCTTGTTCTTAACTCCTGTCCACCTTTCCAATGCCTATAAATTCATTCTTGTTCTAATCCTTTGAGGTGAATGCTTAATCATAATCAATGAATTTATAACTATAAATTATGACTCTAAGTTCTGTTTACCTATATTCACAAATTTGATAATTTCTCACCCACATAAATACTGGGTGATTTTCATTGTAATTTCCTCTTTAATGAGTAGTACAGTAAGTGTTTGGCTTCCAAAAGAATGGGAACAAGCCAAAAAAAAAAAAAAAGAGTACCAGGCATCAGCTTTACCCCTCCACATGACAAAACTAAAAAAAAAAAAAAAAAAAAAAAACAAACTATTTTAAACAATGGTATAAAGACACTAAAAGAAAAAGTACAAAGTATATTAAACAATGGTCCTTGAACATTCAACATTAATTAGCACAGTACAGTGATCCCTGAAAGAGAAAAACAAAATCTGCAGAGCTCTGCAACAGCCCCAGCATAGAGCCTAGAGTATCCAGGCCTTGGTGCAAAGGCAGGAGAACCAGACACAGCCTGATCGTCTCCTGGAATTGAGATGAAGCTAGGAACAGAGAAAACCAAGGAGCCAGCAACCCAGGAAGGAACTACCTCTGCAGAGGGTCCACTGCGAGCTGGAAATTTCAGATCGATATCGACTGCTACAAGCTTGTGAGGAACAGAACCACCTAGATGCGGGTTAGAGAACAACTTCCAGAATTAAGTAAGGGGCTGGAGACAGTTCTCATTCTGACTAGTCAGAGTGGAAAAACTTTACTTATTTTGGTACTAGCGACTGAACCCTGAACCCTGTACCTATGGGTTCTATGCCCCCAGCCCTTTTATAAATATTTTATTTTGAATCAGACTCTGTGTAAGTTGCTGAATCAGACTCTAGTAAATTGCTGTGGTTCTCCTATTTCAGCCTCCCAAGTAGTGGGATTACAGGCATACATTACCATGCCCAGTATAAAACCAAAATTTAAGAGTTAGGATACTTAGAAAAATATTGCCCTGGAATTGAGAAAAATTAACCATACGCTCTAAGTTACTTTTTCCAACCTAAATTTCAAAATAATCCTCAAAAGGATAGATTTCCCAAGTAACTTCACTGTACCACAGAACAAAGCTCGAGAATACTAACATGCATATAAAAATACCTAGCATGTAAGGTAAAAATCACAGTATTTTGAATCCAACAAAAATTCATGAACATGTTAAAAAGTAGAATACAACCCATAAAATAGAAATGTCAATCAATAAAATAGATCCCAAGATAAAATTAATAAAGACATTATAACAGTTTTATAAGAGTATTATAACAATATTTTACACATTCAAGAATGTAAAGATTAAGCAAGTTAAACAATATGACAAAGATGCAAATTATAGCAATACACAAAAACTAAAATAACAAATAAAACACGCACTGGCTAGAATCTCATAAGACTGATAAACAACAATAAAAAAAGGCAACAGAAACCATGCAAAATAAAATAGAGAAAAAGACTGGGATAAATGAGCAGATAATTCAGTCAGCTGCAGGACAATTTCAGGTGGCTTAGTAAACGGAAAGAAAAAATAACTTTTTCATTAATTGCCAAAATATTTCTTCAATTTGGGGGATACTGAGGATAAAACCCAGGGGCATTCTACTTCCAAGCTATACCTCCTGCCCTATTTTTTATTCGTTATTTTGAAAGAGGGTCTCACTGAGTTGCAAAGTGCCTCAATAAATAGCTGAGGCTGTCCGCGAACCATAATCCTCCTGCCTCAGCCTCCCAAATGCTGGGATTACAAAAGTATGCACCATCACTCCCAGCTATTTCTTCAAATTTGATGAAAACTATAAACCCACAGTTCTAAGCAAGAGAAACATGTAGCAAGCTTCATTATGGTACATCATAATCAAACTGTTTACAAGAGTGATAAAAAGAAAATTATTAAAATCAAAAGGTAAAGAGGCCCTGTTTCAAAGTAAAGAGTAAACTGGACTGGTGGCTCATGCTTGTAATCTCAGCATTTGGGAGGCTGAGACAGGAGAATCCAGATTGCCCGGCAGCCTCAGCTACTTAGTGAGGCCCTCTGCTACTCAGTGAGACCGTTTCAAAATACAAAAAATAAAAATAAAAAAAATTAGGGTTAGGGGTGTAGCTCAGAGGTAGAATGCCCCTGCCCAGGCTCCATCCCTGCTACCACCAAAAAAACAAAACAAAACAAAAAAGTAAAGAGTAAAATAGGGCTAGAGGTATAGTTTGGAGGTAGAATGTCCCTGGATTCAACCCCCAGTACTACTACTACTAATTCTTCAACTTCTATTTCTACTAATAAATAATAATGATAATAATCTATGTGGTAAAGTGGCATTAAAGATAAGCATATATATCATACATATTGCTGCTTCTGCTATTCCAGAAATTTTTGTCATTTTTTAATTCAAATAAAACATTTCCCCACCATGTAATTCTATGGCATCAAATATACCTGTTTATTTGTTTGTTTATTGTGGTACTAGGAATGGAACCCAAGGGATTTCTACCTCCAGGCTACACTCCCAGGCCTATTTTTTTAATATTTTATTTGGAAACAGGGTCTCACTAAGTTGCCGAGAGCCTCACTAAGTAGCTGAGGCTGACTTCAAACCTGTGCGATCCTCCTGTCTCAGCCTCCTAAGTACTGGAATTACAAGCATGCACCACCATGCCTGGCCAAATATACCTTTTAGAAATACTAAAATGTAGCCGGGCATGGTGACGCACGCTTGTAATCCCTGCGCTTGGGAGGCTGAGACAGGAGGATCGCACAGGTTCAAAGCCTGCCTCAGCTACTTAGTGAGGCTCTTGGCAACTTAGTGAGACCCTGTTTCCAAATAAAAATATAAAAATAGGTCTGGGAGCATAGCCCAGAGATAGAAAGCCTCTGGGTTCCACTCCCAGTACCACCAAAAAAAAAAAAAAAAAAAAAAAAAGAAATACTAAAATGTAAAAGAACGTAAGATTTTGATGTCATTATACTGTTGAATATGGTTGGAGATAAGTGGACAGAAGCCAATGTTTTCTTAGATGATAGGACAAAAATTAAATAATTCTTTCTTATTATTCATTCATTTATTTATTTTTCTGCAGTACTGGGGACTGAGCCCTGGGACATTCTACCTTCAATCTACACCCCCAGCCATAGTTTTTAGTCTTTATTTTGAAAGAGAGTCACACAAAGTTGAGGAGGGCCTCACTAAGTAGCTGAGGCTGGCCTCAAACCCGTGATCATCCTGTCTCAGCCTCCCAAGTACTGGGATTATGAGCATGCACCACCACACTTGGCTTAAACGATCATTTCAAAAGCAAGATATACTCCATATAGTTCTACTCCTTAAATCTGGGTGGGATTCCTGAGCATACTAGAAAATGGCCATCTACATCACAGGAATGTTTTCTTGACCTCTATTTTTAGCTAAAGCTGTTGAGATCCAATTTGAAAGCAGAATTGAGAGAGGGCCACTTGACTTCCTCGTTACTAACACAAAAGCATATGTTCTCCTTATGTTCTTCCCACTTAAATTATACCAAAAAAGTTTTGGTGCATATTCCAGACCAAGTGTACCAACAGTGGCTGCTCTCTAAACAGTGGCTGCATTGTGTATTGTGAGGATGAGGAAAGAGAATGGTGTGTAGCTCCACATCTTGTTTAGTTAATGAACTTTTCCTTGGAGCTAATTACCTGCAGGCAAGGTGCTAGGTGCTAGGACCCAAAGCTACAGTTTATATTTATGCTCATTACTATGATTATGCCTTTGTCACATGGTAACATTATACTGCAAAGTTCTGAAGATCCAATCCTGAGAAAGACTGATGCAAAGTGGTTAGAACTAGGGGACTTTGACTTAACCAGGGCTTCTTCATTCATTAAGTTCCAGATATGGCAAGTCTTTAAGTTCATGAGCACAAGAGTCTATCTGAATTGAGAAATAGTTCTAAGGGAAAGAACTGGATCATTAGCAGTTCCAGGCTAAATTCCTTGGACCAGAAAAATAAAATGACATGAGTAGCCAAGTTCCAGCACAGAAACTAAAGAGAATTTAAGCAAGAAATGAGAATATTGGCCTCTGGCTGGTTAACTGCTGGTCATTTATCTGATTAATGATCAATGCCTCTCCACCATTATCCTCATACACTGTTGATGGGACCAGATGGGGTAGAAGTCTGGACACTCCTGTGCAGCCTGTAGGAGGGACTGGGTACAGAGAGAATAGCCAGACATTACTGAGAAAAATAAACACAATCATAAACAAAACCAAACACTAACAGCCAAGGTTGAGTGGCAGCCAGTCACTATAAAGATGGGAATTAATTGCGAGAATCCACTTGATCACTTGCTGTACATAGAGTAGCAATATGCTTTAGGTGCAGATTCTGGGAACAGGGACTAATTAGAAAGTGAATGCAAAAAAGTGTTTATCTGTGCCTATGTGTTGCAGTGTTGGACCTATGAATGGCAATCATTCAAAATACAAACAACAAATAGATGCTGGCGAGGATGTGGAGAAGTGGAAACTCTAAGACATTGTTGGTGGGATTGCAAATTAGTGCAACCACTTTGGAAAACAATATGGAGAATCCTCAGAAGAATGGGAACAAATCTACCATTTGATCCAGCAATACCACTTCTGGGTATCTACCCAAAAGAAAAGAAACCAAACTACCAAACTAATGCATGTGTATCTATGTTCATAGCTGCACAATTCACCATAGCCAAACTATGGAACCAGCCAAGATGTGATGTCCATCAACAGATGAATGGATTACAAAACTGTGGAATATGTACACAATGGAATTTTACTCGGCCATCAAAAAAAAAAGCTTAATTACATCATTTTCAGGGAAATGGATGGAACTGGAGGACATTATGCTAAGTGAGATTAGTCAGTCACAAAAAATAAGAAATCAGATGCTTTCCCTAATATGTGAGAGTTAGGGAGAATTGGGTAATAGGAGGAACTCTAGATGAAAAAGAAAATCCTATGGAGGAGCAAACAAGACAAACTAAAGGAGGAGAAAGGAGGGGGGAAGAGGAAAATCTCTAAAACACACAACGTACTTAAACATATCTAAACATATCGAAGTCAACCACTAAGCCAAGCAAGGGAGGGAGGGAAAGGGAGGGAATGGGGTGGGAATTGGGTAGGGGTTAAATCAGTGATGTGTGCATGTCTGTACACACAAGTTTTTTACCCCAATATGATGTATGAATATAATGCACCAATAAAAATTTAAAAAATTTAAAAAATAGAAAGAAAGTGAATGCAACCAGGAAAAGTCATCAGAAAAGCAAGACCAGTGGAGAGTCCACTAACAACTGTCTTCTCAGAACTTCTTGCTGAGTTCCTGGCATACATGCTGGGCCTCTGCACTGACAGAGGCTCTTAGAAGCCCTGTTTCAGATCACCCTGCCACTCAGGGAGCGGCTTCAAGTCTTGCTTGTTACAAGGAACATACAAGATTCTGACACATGCCCAAAGTGCATATCCTTTTCCCTTTATATCAACGTTTACACCTTTAAGTAACAGCAGACACAGTCACACTATTAGACTTTCCCAAGCTAACCCAATAGAAGAATTAAAGCAAGAAATACTTGCTAGAAAACAACACAATTATCATAAGCTTCAAAGCACCACCAATATTGTTGTAAGTTTGTTCCTCATTATTTTGAAACTTTACAATATGCAACATGCCCCTAATCTCTATAGAAACAACCAAGTCTGGAAATCAGGAATATCTCCTTAACCCTCCATCAAAAGTCAAAAACAATATGCAAAGAGAAGCAGCAATCTTCTCTCAAGAGCAGCCCAGGCTGCTGCAAGAGAAAGCATTCTGCTCCCAGCCTTGAAATTGTTATCTTACTCCCAAATCCTAACTAGTGTGTGGGAATTTCTACATGAAAATCTACTGAACAGTTTTTGGAAACCGTTCTGGGAAAAACAAACAGCAAAGAGCACCTTAAAAACACCTTAGCTTACAATAACATTACTCAACATTTTTAGAATGTTTTCTTCAGAAATCTTTCATTAATGTCCCATTCCCAATACCACCTGCTCACAGATCTCTATTTTCTACCCTACCTACCACGCCTAAGTTCTCTTAAGATCATGTACCAAGCAGACGCTTAGTTCCTTATGAGAAAACCAAATACTATGTAAACTCTAACTCCTTATATAAATGGTAAATCGTTTATCCAAAATTAAACCACAAACTTCACATAGAATTTTAAACACTGTTGCCAATAACTTTTGAGGAGAACTAGTAAGTAGAAGAGACTATAAGTAATTCCATGAGTCAAGCCCAACAGCTAGTAACGGGTATAGTTTACAACCACATGTTCTCTCCTGTGAAATGACAGCCTGGACCATAAATTCTAAACTCTTCCTAGAAGTGAGATGCTGTTTGAAAACTGTAGTTCTTACAAAGCTCTAAATGTACCGGTATCCTTTAAATATATAGTACATCTGGACAAGCATCAGAACTAATGATTAACATTTCCTTCTCATTTTCTATGCTAAATGATCTGACTGATTTTAAGTAATGGGTGAAATTTAACATGTTCCATACTAAAGAAATGGTAATTCTTGTCCAGCGTGATGGTGCATGTTTGTAATCCCCGCGTTTGGGAGGCAGAGACAGGAGGATCGCAGGTTCGAAGCCAGCCATGCTGGCTTAAGAGACATTCCAAATAAAAATATAAAATAGGTCTGGAAGTGTAGCCTGGAGGTAAAAGGGTTTCCAGGAACCCCAGTACCACAAGAAAAGAAAGAAAGGAAAGAAAGGAAAGAAAGGAAGAAAGAAAGAAAGAAAGAAAGAAAGAAAGAAAGAAAGAAAGAAAGAAAGAAAGAGTGGGTGGGTAATTCTCAGCACACACAAAAAGATCTCTTCCCTTTGCATTTATTAGTAGACAAAGTAATAAGCATAATCTAACTTCAACTTAATTTATAACTTAGATAAACAGGTTTATGAGATTAAATGTCCTTAAAACTGAATGAAGTGACAGCCAGTAAAGACGAAGAAAAATAAAATACAGCAAAAAGACAACTGTATGCATCATTTTACTGAAGATCAAACAAACTAAACCACATTCTGATAATTTCTATGATGTGTTTTTTGCTTTGTACTGGTTTTAGTTTGTATAGTACAAGGGACTGAGTCCAGGGCTTTGCACATGGTAGGCAAGCACTCTCCCTCTAAGCCACACCTAAGCACATATTTTCTATGGCTTTCAGTGTCCTTTTAAGTTAATAATGTTAGGCAATATTGGCCACTTTTGATACTTACCAATAGTGGTTAATATAAAATAGAATTGTAAGTCAGCATTTGGAAAAATACATTCTATCACTATTTTGTCTTTGATTTTAAGATTCAAAGCTGAGTCACACTTATACAGCTCACTGAATTATATGCAGAACAGTATAGTTTATGAGTTATATCTCAATAAAACTGTTAAATTTGTCAGGTGCTAGGGGAGAGAGGAGGGGACTATGCAGTTAGAAAACAAAACTCCAGAATAATTCAGCTTTTCTATGTAAGCTGAGCAATAAAACCAAATGTGAAACAGGCTCTCATGAAACAGAATACATAAGATGTTTCTGGCATGCTAATAAAGAAATTCCTTCAATTAATTTGATTCTTGACTTGACTGGCAGCCAACAGAATGCTTTTGCTAACTATGATTCTGACCCCCTCCTATCCTCTCTGTGCAAGAGACATATGTGAAGAGGGTGAGAGCCACATGCTTCTACCAGAAGGAAAAAGTAATCTGGCAATCGTCATGGAATGGTTGGGGGAAGGGGCCATGTTTTTATTCCAGAACATTTTCGAAGGCATGAATTACTTTTCTCACAATCTCTTCAACCAGAAGAAAACACACTTTCTTTTCCTTTAGTGAATAGATTGTTCCATTCCTAAATGTATGTTTTTTAAAGGAAATTAAGTGTTTCCTAAGCAATGTCCTGCTCATATCCAAAGGGCAATCTGGGTACTCTTCTACTATCAGTGAATCACATCTAAACTTCCATTCTTAGCAAATGGAAGGGGCAAAGAGAGAGAGAACACACCAACACTACAGTTGTAGAGCCCCACTTACTTTTGGCAGTACAGCTGACCGTATAGACTCTGGAGGCAGAATGTCTGGGTTCCACTGCTGGCCCTGCCACTTACTAAGTATGGACCCTTGAGCAAATCACTTAAGCTTTCTGTGTGCCCCCCTATTCTCATCTGTAAAATAATGAAAATTAAAGTTCCTGCATCATAGTATAGATTAAGACCAAAACTGGTTATTTCATGTAAAAGTTCACAGAATAATGCATAATGCATAGTAAACATCATGTAATTATTATTTCAAAGAGTGAGTCACTTAGCATATAAAGTATGTTTGGTTAATGTTTTACGACAGAGCTGTGACAATTCCTAAGAAGCTGTACAGATTTATTGAGATTGAATACTTAGTAGATAGAAGATAGGAGGAAGTCAGATTTCTTCCCACAAAGGAGGCAACAGATGGGGGAAGGCTAGAAGGAACTGTATGTGGGAGTAGACTAGAGGAAGGGGCTTTATTATGAACTCCTGCCTAACTTAAAATAAATATAAATGTATGCAGAAATATTAATAGTTATACATGTATACTTGGGTTAGTCGTATATACATACATTTCTAAGCTCATCTAGTGAAAGAGGGCCTAGAAGAAGTGATACCCCTCTAGCAACAAACGCACCCAGAAGCCAGATCTTGGTTTCTAATATCATTCTCCAATAAAAAGGAACAAGACTATAGATGAGCCTGAAGTACCTTCAAGTGTCAGAAAGTAGTGTAAAAAACAAAGTGTCAAAAATAAATGATAGACACAGTAAAAGGGCACAGGCGACAAGATGGAAGAGCTCTCAATGACTAAACTGAAGTAATGTGAAAAACAAATCATGCAGTACTAAATTACAACCCAAAGTGTAATATAACTATCCCTAAGTTCATACTGATAGAAAATAACTGAGCAAATTGGGGGGTATACCTCAGTGGTAGAGTACACAGCCTTGGGTTCAATTTCCAATACCTCAAATAAGTTAGCTAATAAGTAAATAGTAACTAAACAATTTAAACACTTTTAAATCTAAAAGTTTAAATCTTAGTCAGATAAAAAGGTATTCCTATTCCAAAAAAGCTATCTTATCGTATAAATAGGTAGTTTCTAGAGCTGGTATAGTACAGGGATTGAGCACTTGCCTAGCATGTGTGAAGCCCTGGGCTTAATCTCCAGCACTGGAAAATCAAAATTCTGCAAATGATGATGCTAAAAACCAGATTCTTTTACTGGTATATAAAATAAAATAAGGCTAGTCTCAGCCAGGTGTGGTGGCACACACTTGTAATCCCCACGCTTGGAAGGCTGAGACAGGAGGATCGCACAGGTTCAAAGCCAGCCTCAGCTACTTTACTCAGTAAAACCTGCACTTAAAAACCTGCAAAGACATCCAGGTTTGCAGCTAGCCTCAGCTAATTTAGTGAGACCCTGTTTCCAAATAGAATAGAAAAATAGGTCTGGGAGTATAGCCCAGAGGTAGAAAGCCCCTACCTCTATCCCTAGGTACCACCAAAAAATAAAAAATAAGGCCAGTCTCCAGACTTTTCTCTGAAGTCCACCAAAGTGTTAAATTCTATTTTTAAAATATGTTGTCTAATTTGGGCACGGTGGTGCAGCCCTATAATCCCAGAACTTGGGAGGCTGAGACAGGAAGATCATGGTTCTGTGGCTAGCCTCTGCAATTTAGCAAGGCCCTTGGGGAAATTTAGTTAGGCCCTGTTTCAAAATTTAAAAAAAAAATAGGGCTTAGGAGTATAGCTCAGAGGTAGAATGCCCCTGGGTTTAATTCCCAGTACCATTAAAAAAAAAAAAAAAAGGACTTGTTTAAAATCTTTTTAAGAGTCTACCTTTTATATCACTTGTTAAAAAAGGAAGTTACATTATAGAAATATTCCTTAATTTTTATTTGCATCAAAACATGACAGAAACTAAAAGAAAAAACAAAAACTCAAACAATGCAAACCTACTATAAAAATAGTAACTCTGCCCAGTAGTTAGCAAAAACCTCCAATTTTGGTTTTTAAAAGAAAAAAGAAACAGACTGTCAAACCTCATGTAACCACAGTTTACTGGAAGAAAATAAAATCTCAACATTCTAAATGAAACCATCTTATATAATTAGATGACTTCAGTAGTGTTAGCAAACAAGTATCATGGCACTAACCAAAAATATAACATCTCAAAAGAAAAATATCAACACAATACCTAGTAAATAAAAAAAATGACAGTGACTATTATTGTTCAAGTTGAAAGACATTCAAAAAATAAACTGTATGTGGCCTGTTTCTGCAAAAAGCTTTCTAGCCTCTGCTCAGTTTTCTTTGCAGGTTTGTTTGTTTGTTTGTTTGTTTGTTTGTTTGTTGAGGTACTAGGGATGGAACCTAGGGGCATTCTGCCTCCGACCTACACCCCCAGCCCCATTTTTTATTGTTTATTTTGAAACAGGGTCTCATTGAGTTGCAAAGGGCCTCATTAAGTAGCTGAGGCTGGCCGTAAACCTGGATGTCTTTGCAGGTGTTTAATTGCAGGTTTTACTGATGGAAGAAAGGGTGGAGAGAGCAAGAGACAAAGGAGGGAAAAATGAACAAAGACACATCCCATCTGGGTTTCCTATCACCTGCACCCTCAATGCTTTCTCCTTCTGTCCACCTTACTGCCTCCTAAGAATGTCACAGAGGGAGAGAAGAGTGAATGCTCCTGCATAAGGACACAGGGAGCCTGGTAAGTTACCTATGCTCAAGTCCTGAAAAGAATACAGAAATCTGGAAAGAAGTTTTGTTTTGTTTTTATGGTACTGGGGATGGAACCCACATTCTACCTCCAAGCTACACCTCCTGCCCTATTTTTTATTCTTTATTTTGAAACAGGGTCTCACTGAGTTGCAAAGAGCCTAAGTAGCTGAGGCTGTCCATGAACCACAATCCTCCCATCTCAGCCTCCCGAATGCTGGGATTACAAGCGTGTGCCACCATATCTGGCTGAAAAAAGGTTTTAAAAAGGCACAGGCACTAAAAACTCTGGTAAAAGTTGTGTATAATCTCTATCTGTCCCTACTAATTCATTATTATGTGATTCATCCAGAAAATATTAAGTCACCTGTAATACCAAAGCTAAAGATTATACTTTCCACATACAGGTATACTTCCCAGCATAGGTCTTTTATATTTCCTTCATTTAATAAAACATCACACTGCAATGGAAAAAATTAAAACAAAGAACCATAAATTCCTTACACTAAAAGCAAAAAGGAAGTTAGATAAGACCTTTCCCTCCTTTGAAAATTCAAGCAAAAACTGTCTTCTCTTTGACACTCTTGACGTTGGAGAATTCTTATTCTCCTATGTGCTCTTTCCTTCTTTACTGAATCTCACCTCTGCTCTGTTCAAATCTGCTAGTCTACTCCTTCCTGAGGTGTGGGGATAGGGACACTTTTCTACTTGAAAATATTATCTCAATCAATCTGCCCAAAATATAACTCCATATCTTACTTCACTCCATTTTCTACCTATCCAGGTCATCTATCCCCAAAACTTCCCATCATTCATCTAATTCACATTGAATTGCTGCCCCATTTTCTGAATACTCTGGAAGACTGTGGACTGACTTCACCCCATACCACACCCACCTACCCCGCCCATAGGCCTAAGAAATGGTCCCCGACACCCAGCACTCACTACTCACATTACTATTCAAACATCTTCAATGGTTTTCTTACATCTGTCATGTTTAACTCACACTCTGGAGTCAGTTTCTCAAGATACATTCACATTCTAGTCTCGCCTCTCTATAGCATAACACAGCAACTACAAAACAGATGCTATGGAGTTAAGACCAACTGAGTTCAGATCCTGCCTTCACTAGATAGAGACCCAGGCCAATCCTTGATCTCTCTTTTGATGCCTCAGCTTCTATATCTGCAAAAGGAAACAAAAACGCTGCCTACATTCATAAACCCATGAAAGGGATTGAAATGAGAATGTTTTACATAAAGCCAGGCCTGAAACACAGTAAATACTCCATGAATTGCATCTGCTCTGATCATAATTTGTTTTTAGTCATAACCAATCCAGAACAGAGATTATTTGATATAGTTTAATCTGTTCTCTACATGAAGAACAGGCCAACAGAAAGAAAGGAACGATATGATAATGGAAGGAAGCGACAGGATCAAACTTCTCAACAACTGACTACAGAAGATGTCACCACCTTCTCTTATCACCCAAATGACTTGTAATTAGACTTCTTTGCCAACCAGCCCAGGAAAATTATAGGCACAAATCATATGCTCCTATCTAGACTCAGGTCTTCTCCCAGTCCTTTCCCCTGCTAATTCTCTGATATATCTGACTCGAACTACCACCCCTTTACAACCTAGAACTGCATGTTTCAAAATGCAGTTACAGAAGAAAAGATCATCTAAAAACATCAGAAGAAGACACCCACTATAAAGCCAGGAAAGAGGCCTCAGAAGAAACAAGCCCTATCTAGACTTTGATCTCAGACTTCCAGCTTCCAGAACGGTGAGGAAAAAAATGTCTGTTGTTTAAGCCACCCAGTGTCTGGTCCTTTGTATGGCAGCCCTAGCAAACTAATACAAAAGCACAGAAATAGAGCCAGACAAATATAGTCAACTGATCTTTCAAAAAGGAGCAGACAATGTAATGGAAAAAGGACATCCATTTCAACAAATGGTGCTGAAACAACTAGATATCCACATGCAAATATATATATATATATATATACACACACACACACACACATACACACACACACACACACATATATATATATATACACACATACATACACACACACAGACCTTATATCTTTCACAAAAACTAACTCAAATTGGATCACAGATCTAAATATAAAATGCTAAACTATAAAACATCTAGAAGACGAGTGAGAAAATGTACCTGATGTTGGGCTTGGTGATGAGTTTTTAGCTACAACACAAAGATACATCAGTGAAAGAAAATAAATTTATTTCACTACAATTAAGAACTTCTATTCTATAAAACCCAAAAGAGAGAAAGTATGCCACAAAAAGAGAAAAATATTGCAAAATATACATATGATAAAGGTAATTTATCCAAACATATAAAGAGCTTTTAAAAACTTAACAAGCCAGGCATGGTGGCGCACATCTGTGATCCTTGTACTTAGGCTGAGACAGGATTGCAGGTTTGAGGACAGCCTCAGCAAGTAGTGAGACTCTTATCAACCTAACAAGACCCTGTTTCAAATATAAAGTAAAATCAGGCAGGGGGAGTAGCTCAAAGGTTCAATCCCCAGTACCTCCCCCCACAACCACATACAAACAAACAATTCAATTTTTAAAAGGGCAAAAGATCTGAAAAGATCTTACTAAAAAGATATAAGGAAAACAAATAAGTATATAAAATGCTATTTTATTTGTTTTTGATGCTCAAAATCATGTGTTGCTGAGGATGTGCCAGGTAAAACAATGAGATACTACTATCCACCTATCCAAAACACTGACACCAAATAGTGGTGAGGATGTGTAGTAACAGGAACTCTTATTGTTGCTGGTGAAAATGCAGTGTGGTACAACCTCTTTGGAAGACAGCTTCAACTTCTTAAAAACTAAAAACAGTCTTATTATACAATCTAGTCTTTGTACTCATTTAGGTTGAAATGAGTTGGAAACTTATGTTTATATAAAAATCTGCCCATACATTTTTATTGTGGTTTTATTCATAATTGCCCAACTGAAAGCAACCAAGATATCGGTGAATAAGTAAACTAATTGAGACAACTATACCATGAACTTCTGCAATAAAAAGATATGAGCTATCAGTCAGGCATGGTGGCACACACTTGTAATCCCAGCATTTGGGAGGCTGAAACAGGAGGATCACAATTTGAGGACAGCCTCAGCTACTTAGTGATGCCCTCTGCAACTCAGTGAGACCCTGTTTCAAAATAAAGAATAAAAAATAGGGCTGGGGGCAGTAGCTCAGAGGTAGAATGTTCCTGGGTTCCATCCCCAGTACCACAAAAAAAAAAAAAAGATATGAACTATCAAGCCACAAAAAAAACACATGAACAAACCTATGGTTAAGTGAAATAAGCCAGTCTGAAAAGGCTACATATTGCACAATCCCAATATATGGCATTTTGGGAAAGAAAAAATCATCTAGACAGTTTTTAAAAATCAGTAATTGCCAGGAATTGAGGGAAAAGGTAGAAGTGAACTTGTAACTACAGGTGCTTGGGGTTAAGGTAACCCACTCAAAAGAACAAACTGAAACATAGTCCCCTGAATAATGCTGAGACTCAGGAAGAGACTATGCCTTTAGTGAAGTGTGTGTGTGTGTGTGTGTGTGTGTGTGTGTGTGTGTGTGTGTGTGTTTATACTGGGAATTGAATCCAGAGGCACTCTATCTCCGAGTTACACCCAAGCCCTATTTTATTTTTTATTTTGAAACAGGGTCTCACTAAGTTGCTGGGAACTTCACTGAGCTACTGAAACTGGCCTTGAACCTGTAATCCTCCTGTCTCAGCCTCCTGAGTAGTAGGATTGCAGGCATGCGCCACTATACCCAGGCGAAAATAATTTTTAAATGGCTATACACAAGCACAGGAAGATAACTACAAGTTCTGACTGTGCTTGGGCTTTGGATAGGGAGGAAGTAAAAGTTCTTTGGAAATTCAAAACTAAGAGTCTACTGCTCATTTGGATCCGGAGCTCAAGTCTGCATTATCAATAATGTGTGAGAAATCCCAAAAAGATTTATCATAAAAATTAGTCACAGATCACGACCATTCACATGAGGTTCCTAGAAGAAAAAGCAAAAGGGAAGACATACTCCCTGTGAGCCATAAAGATTCTTAAAGGAAAAAAACTGAATCAAAATCGCAATCAAAATTCACCATGATTCAGAGTGAGCACACAGACAAAACTATCAAGTAGCAAGATTAAAGCCTTCATACTTTGAAGTTACAGAACGTAGATACTTTTTTTATTAAAAGACAATATTAAGAGGATAAGACAGGAAGATCTCAGTTTCAAGGACAGCTGAAGCAACTTAGCAATGCCCTCACAACTTATTGAGACCCTATCTCAAAAAGTAAAAGAAAATAGGGCAGAGCTCAAGAGGTAGAAAGCCCCTGGGTTCAATACCCAGTAACACACACACACACACACACACACACACACACACGTGTGCTGTGTGCGCTCGCTTTCTCTCTCCCTCAAGAAGTATGTTAAAGTATACACAGACTTGAAAGAATAACACACGGCTTCTAGAAATATGTTAAAAAAAAAAAAAAGGCAAAGAAGTCCACTATGGACTGAACTATGTCTCTCCCTACATAGAAAATTCCTATGTTGAAGCCCTAATTTTCCAACGTGATACTCTTTGGAGATGGGGCTTTGGGGAGATAACTAAATTTAGATGAGTTAATGAAGGTGAGCCCTCATAATGGGATTATAAAAAAAGAATCAGAGAGCATACACAAGTGGGCACTCTTTCATACATGCCTGCTCTCCCAACCTCTTATTTATTTTTTGTAGTACTGGGGATAGAACCCAGAGGCCTTCTACCTCTGAGGTACCTCCAGCCCTATTTTGTATTCTTTATTTAAAACAGGGTCTCACTTTACAAAGGGCCTAAGTAGGTGAGGCTGTCGGTGAACCACGTGGTGAACCACGATTCTCCTGTCTCGGCCTCCCAAATATGCTGGGATTACAAGTGTGTGCCACCATCCCCAGCTCTCCCCACCTATTTGACCCCCAAGTGTGTGAATATAATTTTAGAAGACTATCTACAAGCCAGATACTGAGCCCTCACCAGAAACCAACCAGGCTAGCTACAAGATCTTGGACTTGAAGCCTCCTACACTGTGAGTAAATAAATTTTTGTTGTTCAAGCCAAATAGTCTATGGTATTTTGTTATGGTAGTTAAACAATCCAACTAGAAATCCAACTAGACAATCCAACTAGCCAAGTAGAAATATATGGACCATCAAAAATAAATGATACTAAGTTAAAATCCAATGAATAAACTATGAATCCATGGTTCAAAAATAAATAAACGGAGAAAAAAAGGCTCTTCTTCACAGTAGAATGTCAACCAGTGCTTGAAGAAGAAATTAATGGAACCAGAAAATCATTGTACATAGCAGTCCTAATTTAAATGAGAATCACCAAAGGATGCTAAAATGAGTGTAAATTAATAAGGAACAAGGTATTACATATTTAAAATATCTCCTCATAGTTTTAATTACAAAGGAAAAATAGCTTTCCAGTGAAGAAACCTGGCAGACTCATGCTTACCAAGTGATCAAGGTTAACATTAGTGACGGGGCAAATCAACATCATGTGCTTCTGATGTGACTCACTAAGGACACATCACTTAACCAACTTCTGCCAAAAATGTGTGATCTGAATTTAAACAAAAGGAAATTCCAGACATACTAAAATTAGAAACATTCTACAAAAAAAGATATAAACCTTAAATAACATAGATAAATTATTCTGAAGTAGAAGAGACTTGAGGGTCTTGGAAATTAAAAAATAACAAAGATTGTGGGGTTTCTGGACTGGGGTAGGGGTGAATTTAAATGCTGTATGGTCATCACTGAAACCACTGAAATATGAATATTCCTAACATGCCCTTTACTCAGAATAGTCATCTAGTATCTTTGTGCTCTTTTGGAATGACTTCACTCCAAATTCAAACTCAATTCTTCTTTAAATACCAAATCTAGCTGGATGTGGTGGCTCATACTTGTAACCCCAGTACTTAGGAAGCTGAAACAGGAAGAGCACTAGTTCATATCCAGTCTCAGCTACGTAGGCCCTATTTCAAAATAAAAAATAAAAAGCCAAGCATAGTGGCACATGCCTATAATCCCAGTAATTAGGAGGCTGGGACAGGAGGATTGTAGGTTTAAGGACAGCCTCAGCAAGTAGTGAGACTCTCATCAACCTAACAAGACCGTTTCCAAATAAGAAATAAAAAATAATTGGGCTGGAGGTGTAGTTCAAAGGTAGAATGCCTCTGGGTTCAACCCCCAGTACCAACAAACAAACAAATAAAAAGAATTAAAAAATAGGGCTGAGGGATAGCTTGGAGGTAGAATATCCCTGGGTTCAACCCCCCCAGTTCTGTAAATAAATAGATAAAATCAAGATTTTCTCTTCCAGGAAGTAAACCCATCTTCCCTTAAATTAAATTTCTATATTATTTATAAAGGTTTACTGTTCTTTTCTAATTGTTAAAATACTACCTTAAAAATGTTCCTTAGATGTTCTACTATGTATATTTAGTTTCCTTATTAGAGCATAAGCTCCTCAAAATCAGAAAGGAATTTTTTTAGGATCTACTAAGCAATCTAGTAATGTGGTTTACCTTTCACTTCAGGATGAAGCAAACTTTAAGTGTATTTTCCTTTCATAAGCTAAAAAACAAACTGACAAGATACACACATATAAATACATACTATAACTCATATATAAAAAATAAGCTAATTTTACAAGGTCTTTACTTTTATCTTTGGATATATTCCAAAAACAGGTACCTTTTTAAATAGTCATTTTGCCTGCCTTCTTTTCATTTTTGCCAATTTAAAAAGGAGTCCATATGCTCAGGGCTAAAAATAAACAAGGTTAAGCCAAAAGAAGTCAGATATCACTAATTCAGTAGGGATTTTAATAAAAACTGAAAATGCGGTTCACATTATGATGAATACCGGGAAGAAGTATTGTCACTATTTTTTTTTTACTACAAATTGTAACCAGTAGAAAAGACTGGGGTAGAATTTATGAATTAAAAAGAAAGGCAACACACTGAAATTAAAAAGATCTAAATAAATGGAAAAATTACTGTATTCCTAGATCAGAAGATTCAATACTAATCCCACCTCGGGAGCTATTGCAGTAAAAAAGAAGAAAGAGCCAGGCATGGTGGTACACACCTATAATCCCGTTTGGGAAGCTGAAACAGGAGGATAGTATGTTTGAAGCTAGCCTCAGCAAATTAGACCCTCAACAACTTAGGGAGAAGGTGTTTCAAAATAAAAAATAAAACTGGTCATGTTGGCACATGCCTGTAACCCCAGTACCTGGGAGGCTGAGACAGGAGGATCACAGGTGTGAGGACAGTTTCAGAAAGCAGCAAGACTCTCAGCAACCTAGCAAGATCCTGTTTCAAAATAAAAAATAAAACGGGCTAGGGGTGTAGCCCAGAGGTAGAATGCCCCTTGGTTCAAACCCAAGCACCACAAAATAAATAAATAAATAAATACATACATACATACATACATACATTATACATACATACATACATACATACATACATTATACATACATACATACATACATACATAAGCAAATAAATAAATAAATAATCACCGATTGTATCTAGCAGGTATTCTGTCCTTCCTCTCCTATCCAGGTCTCAGCCACTGGAATGCTGGGATTACAAGCGTGCGCCACCATGCCTGGCTTCCAAGAGTTCAAACAACAAAAATGTCATTTGACATACCTCAACTGATGGTCAAGTGTAAAATTTTAAGGACTATGGTCAACTATCAGTACACTGCTACATTAAGGATCCAAACCTATAATCTCAAGTCATGGCAGTTGGAACTCTGAAATGTGGCATTTTCCAGATTAAAAAAAGACTAAAAAGCAAGCCTAAGGTAGTAAAGAAACATTATTTCATCCCTTAACTGTAAGGCCTCTCTGTGTTCGTGAACAAAGTCCTCTTCTTGAAAGCCCGATTTAATCATATTTCTAAAAAGCAATATGGAATAGCCTACTAGTATATTTGCTACAGGTTGAATAGCCTTTATCCAATGTGCTTAAGATCAAAATTATTTTAAATTTTAGATTTTTCTAGACTTTTGTAATATTTCTATATAGGTGAGATTCCTTGGGGTCAGGACCCAAGTCTAAACACAAAATTCATTTACATTTTATATACACCTGATTCATGTAGACTAAAGGTAATTTTATACAGTATTTTTACAGAGCCTTCATTGAATGCAAACATCATGAGATCAGGTATGGAATTTCTCACCTGTGGTGTCAGTGTGCTCAAAAGTTTTTGATATTAGAGCATTTTGGATTTCAAATCTCTGGATTAGAGATGCCAACCTGTAATTAGTCACTAAGAATCTTTAAAATGATATAGTAACTTCTTATATATAAAATAATTATTGACATTACTTAATATACAGAAGACACAGTAAGGCTACTGGTTTAGTTTAGGCCTAATAAGTCCTAACATTCAACTCATTCTGTACCCACTACTGCCAGAGCGCTGGGTCAAGCCCAACCCACTTCCTCTGTAAAGCCTGTTTTGATTTCTGTCAGCCAGAAACAGTGATCTCCTTCCTCCTCTAAACTCTCATTGCTGTGATTTGTTCCTCTCATGTCAGTTCATTCATTCATAAATATTTACTGAGACTCTAATATGTACTGGGCTCTCTTCTAGGCTCTCGGGATACAGGGGTGAACAAAGCAAAATCTTCCTGCTAATAAACAAATATGTGCCAACATGTGCCATAATGAAAAACCACGTAAGGGCAGAGCTGAACTTTCTATGAAGCTAACAAACAAAAAGGCTTCTACACTTGCATAGGCTTCCAAAACTACTGAGAGTTGATGGGATATAGAGTGTTCTAGGTGGAGAAGAGGAGCCAGCTTGCTATCAGGAAACATTTTATGAGATCATTTCTGAGTAGATACCTAAAGAAATCTCAGGAGAAAGTGGCCAGACTCCAACATGACAGTATTTTGTTGGGATATCTTTTCTGTTGTTGTTTCTTAATGAGGGCCCCTCCAATTACATAAACTTTAAGTCCCACCAAATCTAAATCTATTCCTGGTCGACAGAAGTGGGAGAAGGACAGCTATTTAATTAGAAAGGCTTATTAAAGGGAGAGATTTGAGCTTTTAAACGCTGACTATAATGAAAGAGTTAAGTCTCTGATATTAATCAGAGCACCTGAGATCTGAAGAAAATGAAGACACAAATCATACAGGTATTTGGAAGGGAGAAAAGGGGATTCTAGGAAGAGGCAGCAAGTGCAAAAATCCTAAGCACGGGGAATAGAGTAGTAGGTCAGAAACACAGTGGCAGAAGAAATAGACAATACTAACTATTTGACATTGACTAAGCACGAATGAGTACTGTGTGCAAGGCACTTTTCTAAGCATCTCCACTTTACAACTGAAGAAACTGAGGCACAAAGGGTTAAGTAGCTGGTCCAAGGTCATGGAGCTGATAGGTGGTGAAACAAGCATTCTGATTCATTAAATCACTGGGATGTGAAGATTACGGAGCACCTAGGGAATTGCTCAGCTAGTAAGAGACCTATCAGCAAGGTTTTGATCTCAAACTTGGGATAGCTAAAAGCAGCTATACATTTTATATTCCTATAAATTTACATTCCTATAAATTTACATTCCTATAAATTCCTATAGTACAACCATTGCCACTTTCAGTCCCTAACACATTTCCTTTCATAGTATAGTTGTTCAGTGTATAGTGGTTGTCCAATGTATGCTCCTCATTCTCAATATAAAATAATGTATTGAGTGTGCCTTCATAAGTAAGTACATACACAAAACCGTCTAGAGGTAAGCATTTCCTTTAGGGAACTAGAGCTGTATCAAAGTCAGATAATCATATTTTTTGTTTGTTGTCTTGCTTTTTAAAGCTTTCTAGAGAAATTAGCCTGCAGTCTGGACTACTGTTACTTTCCATCTCCAATGGCTACTGATACTGGGAAATTCTACCTCTATCAACTTCCAATGCTCCTCCTGAAGTTCAGGATCATTCCCGCTGGTCTCTCTAGAATTCATCCTCTCCAAGAGTAAAAGTGAACTTAACTCCTGCTAACCATGTTCTAGTTTCCTTCAGCTGTTCTTTTCTAAATGCTTATGGTTTTCATGCTTCTCATCAGAAGTGAGGGTTCAGAACTGAGTTTTCCAGAAAGGTTCTTACAAATGCCAACTCTAATGGAAGAACCAAGTCTGTGGTGACATTAATCAAAACACCTTGAAAGATGAAGATTTACAATAACTCTCTAAACACAAGTTAATTCCCAATTTTACTGCCTGTTCCTCAATCTTTCTCCTGTCAGTTTGCATGAAGACTCCAGATCTATTCACACTACCATGTGAGCTTCCAAACACATATAGATTTTTTAAAAAAAAGAAAAATCAATATCAGCATTTCCAAACCATGTTCTACAGAACACAAGTACTAAGCATAAGGAATAGGTATTTCAGAGAAGAAGAATCCCATAATCAAGTTAAGTATGAAGTGTGCTGGGTTAAGCAAAGTTTAGTAGGTTTCTTTACCACAGGACTTGAGACTTAAAATAGTTACCGTACAGCTTTCCCTGAAGCATCCCAACCAAGTTCTAGAACACCTAGGCAAATGCCTGTAGGTTCCACCCAGAAGTAAAAGGTGACTCCAAGGACTCAGGTCTTAGCAAATTGTCAATACTGGAGCTTTTGACAAAAGTTGCCTATGAGGAAGGCATATGTTTGGAGGAAGTCAAGTCATAGACTGATGAAGTCAGCAGGGGACAATGGGCTCAGGAGAAAACACACACTGGACAAAGAGCTGAGAAAGGCCATGAGACCATATAGAATATTTCTAGCAATAAACCTAGAACAAGTCAGGACATGAAGACTTTAGGGGTAAGAATAACCTCAACTGGAA
The DNA here is from genome assembly GCF_963383645.1 of Muscardinus avellanarius. NCBI lineage: Eukaryota > Metazoa > Chordata > Mammalia > Rodentia > Gliridae > Muscardinus > Muscardinus avellanarius. The sequence continues at coordinate 33,061,368 of NC_137801.1, forward strand.
AACTGCCTAAGAAAAGATGGAACAGTGCATAGACAAGTCATATTAGACATTGATATGATCTAGTATAAAATTACCTAATTCCCCCAAGAAAACTCTTTCAAATAAGCCTACAGATGATTTGTTCTCTTTTTTACTATGAATGCAATGAATGCTATATGCCACCTTGCCAGAAAAATAAAAATATGTAAACATTAAGTCTCTTAGTTTTATGGTTCTCCTGAGACCCAACCAGAGCTCTAGTTGTCAACCTCTAAAGTCCCTAGGTAACCCCAGCTGTGGATGATATATAAAGCCTACAGAGTTATAGGACACTTCAAAGTAAGGTATGGCTTTTTTTTTTTTTTTTTGCTTTTGCTTTTTTGTTAATTGTATCTTCAAGTATTTTAAGACAGTGCAGATAAAATGTTTATTTGCAATGGCCTAAAAAAATAAAGGTGACTTATTTGTTGGATAAGAGTCATTTACTTAACATCAAAAACAAGGCATCTAATGATAATAATAGCTTCACAACAAAATAGTTTTTAGAGGCCAAGAGGTTTTACAAGGTTGAATAGCTAATAAATTGCAGATCATCTGCATTTTAGTTTAGTGCTTTGTAACTAAACTATGCCATGTTAAATACAATAAATATGTCACTGCAGTGAGTTAGTTTTCAAGATAAAAAGCCTTTAAAAATACACCAACATTCCAAGAATTACTATAAATTATTAAACATAACTTAATCTGATCTTTTTTTCTGGCACCTAAACAATGACAAGAATAACAATCATACATACTGACTTTTAAAAACAAAATGTACTCCTCTGTAACTGATCAAGAGAAATTGTAAAATTAGGAAAAATCTAAAAATTGGGAAACAAATGTGAAAAATATGTATCAATAGCATGGACTTGATTATAGGAAAAAGCACAGATAGTTTAAGCTTTGCATTATTTATCAGGCAGTGGGTATAATGCCAAAAAAAGCCACGTGGAGTTTCTCTACCTAAGGTTCCTAGTATTGGAAGAGTCTGGCAGGCCAAGGATCAAGCATCTTATTCTGATGTCCACTTGGCAAACTACAGAAACAGCAAGGCCTGGTTCCATAACAGGAGCTAGGAATTTCAGCTACTATTTAAAGATCCATTTCTTTTTTGGGGGGGAGGGAAAATGCTGGGGGTTGAATCCAGGGACATTCTACCTTTGAGCTTCACTCTCAGTCCTGTTTATTTTTTTGTTTGGAAACAGGGTCCCACTAGGTTGCTACAAGTCTCACAATGTTGCTGAGGCTGTACTCAAACTTACATCCTCCTGTCTCAGCACCCCCAAGTACTAGGATTAGAGGTGTGTGCCACCACACCCAGCTAAAGGTGCATTCCAATCAAGGAATGGCAACAATTCAAATACTGAACTGAATGTGTACCTCAGTTTCTCCACTGGATATTCAGTATTCTATTATCTGCTCACGTCTGTCTAGAGAGGCTGTACTTTCTACTGGTTGAGAATACAGTCTCTAACTGGTTCAAGTTTTGGCTTTGCCACCTACCAACTTTGGCAAATTATTTTATCCTACCTGTGCCTTAGTTTTTTCTTTTAACTGCAAATTGGAATAAATAATAGCATTTCACATGGTTTTGTTAAGATTAAGTAAAAAGGTCTTAGAAAACAATAAGCACTCTTAGCTGGGCATGGTGGCACAGGACTATAATCCTAGTACTTGGGAAGCTGAGACAGGAGGATCCCAGGATGGGAGGCCAGACTCAGCAACTTACTGAGAGCCTTAGCAGTTAAGGGATTAAAGACAAAAAATAAAGTAAAATAGAACTTTGGGTGCTATTAAGAGGTAGAATGCCCCTGGGTGTAATACTCAGTACCACATGCAAAACTAATAACATTAAGCACTCCATAAATGTTGGCTATTATCATTACTTTATACATATATATGTACATATATATATTTTTTTTGGGGGGGGCGGGTCTGGGGATGGAACCCAGGGGCATTCTACTTCTGAGCTACACCCCATGCCCTACTTTTTATTCTTTATTTTGAAACCGGGTCTCACTGAGTTGCAGAAGACCTAAGTAGCTAAGGCTGTCTGCGAACCACGATCCTCCAGGTCTCAGCCTCCTGAATGCTGGGATTACAAGCATGCACCATCACACCCGGCTTATCATTATTTTAAAAAGATGACAAAATTAATCAATTTGTTATACCTCTATTGCAGTTAGATGCCTTTAGGAAATTACATACTCTAATTTTTTTTTACTTATTAATCAAGTGGCTTAACCACCAGCTATTTTTAATGGCCAATTATTACTATAAAGAACTTACTGTACACACTGCAACCTAAGATGTATACATTCATAAAGTTTTAGTCAACTTTTCATCTAAATATAACTGGACTCCCCCAACCAGTTGACTATTAGTAGTGACTTGGATCCATCCACTTCTATTTTCAGTTAGCAATTAATTCCAAGACACCATTATTCTTCCTAGGACTGTTCCAAAGGCTTCCCAATTGTTCTTCTCCTACAATGCACTCTTCTCACTGCAGTAGGGAAGCTTTTAAAAATCCAAATCTACTTTGACTTCCATTTAAAAACCTTGAATGGCCAGTAATCCCAGTACTTGAAAAGCTGAGACAGGAGGATCACAGGTTTGAGGACAGCTCAGCAGCAACTTAGTGAGACTCTTAGCAACCTAACAAAGCCCTTTTTCAAACTAAATAAATAAATCAATTTTTAAAAAAGGGCTAAGGGTGTCCCTGGGATCAGTCCTCAGTACCACAAAATAAATAAAATAAAATAAACCTTGCTGAAGCCTGTAAGACCTAGAGCCACCCCCCCTCCCCGCCTCTCTGGCTTCTCAGGCAATACTGGTCTTTCAAATCCTTGCAAGTGTCTCTGGTCTCAGAATCATACTCCCTGTGGCATCATCCCCTCTCCCCACTGCCCTGAGCAATGCCTAGCTGTACTTCAGATCTTAGCAAAAAGGAGTGAGGAGCCTCTCGTTCCCTAGACAGATCAGATCCTTCTGTTCCATGCTCTCACAACTCTAATCTCCTCTGCAGCACAAAATAAAACCGCAATAACGATTTAAACAGTGGCTTAATGATGTTCTTGTCCCAAAAAATGTAAATATCAAGACGGATTTGGGATTGCATCTACCTTTTACTGCCCAAACCTAAGTGCTCAGGTGCTGAGTATCTTATACATTGTAGGTGTGCTCAATTCACCTGCATTGTGTCTATGGGGAAAAGTGATGAAATATGAGGGGGAAAGCAAATCATTCACAAGACTAACACTGAACACTGGCTGCACAGCATTAAAAACCTAAGTCAATCTTCTGCATCTCACTGAAGCAAGAACAAGAACGAACTGCTTAAATGTGAGCAAAGTTAAGACTAAACTTTCCAACGCCAAGTGAAGTTTCTCTGTGCATCCTCAGGTGTTATGTGAAACGAGGACCTCAACTTCAGTTACCAGTAAGAAGATCCGCAACTAAATCAAGACTGCTGCCACATTTGGCACGGTCCCCCGCTCTTCTTGGCAGTCTGAACGAGGCCAAGAGTTGAGCGGGCCAGGGAAGAGTGATTTATCCTCCCACATTTAGAAGTGGTCCCTCTACGAGCGGAATGCTGTATAGTCCTAATGGACTTTGAATTCCAACCTGGTCAAACCAGTACCTCTCCTAAGTATTCAATTCACTTTAAGAAGAAAATAAAATCCAAAGCCGACTCCCGTGTGGCACGGACAAAAACAAGCTTAACATGGCATCACAGTCCAGCTGGACTTGGAGAACACAAGGCTGCTCCTTCCTCCGAAAAATACGAACTAGATCTTTTGCAAAGGACACTGCTTGGGAAATCAAAAGGAACTGGGAGCGGAGGCCGAGGGGCTGCAGGCGGCGGGCGGCGGCGGCCGCGCAGCAGGACCCCGGGCCTGGGCGGCCCCGAGCCGGCCCGGCCTCCGCCCGCGCGCAGGCGCCGCCGCCCGCCCAGGTGCGGCCCGGCCTTTGTCCCCGCGCCCCCGGCCGCCGCGCCCCCGGCCCGCACCTTGTACACGTCGCCGTACGTGCCGCTGCCGATGCGCTGGATCAGCTCGAAGTCCTCCTGCGGGTTCCGGCGGGACAGGTCGAAGCCGGGGTTCATGGCGGGCCGGCCCCCGCCGCCCTCCCGGGCCGGGGAGGGGGCGCTCAGGCCACACGCTCGGGGCGCCGCGCCGGCCCGGGCCCGCGGTCACAATCGCCGGCTCCGCGCGGCCGCCCGCCCTCGCGCCCAGCGCCGCGGCCGACGACGACGCCGACCCGCCCGCGTCCCCGCCCCCCGGCCGCGCCGCGCCCGCCCGGTCACACCCACAGGCCGAGGAGCGCGCCCGCAGCCCCCCGCTCGCCGCCGAGCCCCAACATGGCCGCCGCCGCCGCCGCCGCCGCCGCCCGCGCGCCTGCGCAGCCGCGGCCCCGCGCGCGCTCCCGCCCGCCCGCGCGTGCCCGCCCGCGCGCGCACGCGGCGGCGCCCGGGCGCTCCCCTGCCCTAAGGACAAAGTTGGTGGTGCAGAGTCGGGTCCCAGTTTAATTAGCTGGACAATGTCGCGAAGTGTTTTGTTTTTTAAGAAGTAGCTACACTCGCAGCCTTTCTAGGATTGGGGAGAGAAGGCAGCCCCGCACCCGGGGAGAAGCTGGGCTAGCTTTCCAGCGCGACCCCTCGGCCGCTGGAATCTGGCCCGGTGAGGTGCAAAAGGGGGCGGGCCCGCAGGGAAGCCTGGGGGCGGGGCGTGGGGCGTGTGGTGGGCGGGGCGTGGGAAGAGGCGGTGCGAATGGCGCGGAGCGGCCGCCCACCCTCCAGCGTGGAAGGCGTGGGGGGCAGGCAGAGGGCAGAACCCAAGCGGTGACTGACCTCCCTCCCCCAAGAGGGCTGGATTATCGAGCTCCAGGTTGGACTGTGCAAACTGTCGGGCCACCGCCAAGGAAAGGTGACGGAGGCTGGAGCAGGGACTAAATCCATTCTTGCATCTGAAACGTAATTCTGTGCATATGCAGACGCTCCTTTGCTGTGATTTTACCTGCGGAAAACTCCACCCTGCTTAAAACCCACATCTCCAGCCTTACATCCAGACTTTGCAGACACCAACCCCAAAAAACCACCACAAGAAAACTTGTGGGTGATGGGGAGAGGGTTAATTTTTTTCTTCCCACTAGGAATTTCCAAAAGCTCTAAGCAACTAGGTGATGGCCGCCCCAGCAATACCGCTTTGGATTTTTTGTTCTTAATCCACTTAGGCACACACCTCCCAACTACAAATATTCCCTAATGCCCGCTGGCCCCTGAGGAACTAGGTCTCATCAAACCTGTGAAGGACGCATGCATAAACAAGCCTACTCAAGCAGACTTCTTACAGTTAACTGCTACGAACATTTTCTATCTCTTCAATCACTCTGTTTACAGTAAAATTACTTATTCTCAAAGAAATTGTTCTGGGTATCTTTTGACGAGAAGATGTTGGAAAGTGGTCCTCTGCATCTACACAAATAGCTTTCCAATTTTCTGATTTTTAATTCTTTTGAAACATCAGGAATGTGAGCGTATCCCCTAAATTATTGCCCTAGGAATACAGATCATTAGATTTCTTCTAGGAAGATCTACTTGGTATCTTGAGAATTAAACTCCTGGCTAATAAATGTTATCCCTGCTCATGCCTGTTGATGACACTCCAAAGTGTCCCAGAGGGCCTACGGGCCTGCAGCCTATCCACATTCAAAGAATTGTTTGGCCTTCTTTAAGCCAAACATGTGGATAATTAGCCTACGATTCAGATAAGCGAGCTAACAGACTGTCTGCAACACGAAACCGCTCTGTTCTCTTCCTCTGCTTTTTTAATGCCTAAAAGCCAAATTCTCAGGACTGAATGCTACACAAGAAAGTTCTAATGGTTTCACTGTTTTGTTTGCTGGGATTATCATCTGTGTAGATAACTTTGCATTTGCATCACTAGTAGACTTCTTTCAGAGGGAAAAGACAATTTCTGTAGGGCTGGAACTGTCTTAAAAGTTTTGTTTGTACCATTTTGGCAGGGCCAAGCTAACTGACTGGGTTTGTGAAAAGAGACAGGTTTTCATGTAAGGGCCTGATTTGCCATATGGGCTACACCATAAAACAAAGGGCTTTTACAATTAACTGCTCACAAGGAATAAAATATTTTGTTCTTTGTGATATATACATACAGCCAAATACAATGGGGCCCCCCCAGCAGTCCTCAATTTTGCCAGAAGTAACACTAATGATCACACTTTTTTTTGGATCAGAGGAAGGGCGTTCCTCTTTCCTGATTGGAAGAGTCCTTAGAAGTCACCTAATCTTTTCAACTCAGAAATTTTTTTCTACAAGCTGGACGTAGCAGCCCATGCTTACAATCCTAGTACTTGGGAGGCTGAAACAGGAGGATCACAGGTTCACAGCCAGCCTCAGCTACTTAGTGAGGCTATCTTCAATTTAGTGAGACCCTATTTTTATTTTTATTTTTTATTTTATTTATTTTTTTATTTTGGTGGTTCTGGAGTTCCTGGAAGCCCTTCTATCTCTGGGCTACACTCCCAGAACTATTTTTATATTTTTTTTAAATTTGGAAACAGGGTCTCTTAAGCCAGCTCAGCTGGCTTTGAACCTGCGCGATCCTCCTGTCTCTGCCTCCCAAGCGCAGGGATTACAAGCGTGTGCCACCACGCCCGGCAAGACCCTATTTTTAAAAGGAGGGGCACTTGGGCATGGCTCAGAGGTAGAAGGCTCCTGGGTTTAATCCCCAGCAAATAAATAAATAAATAAATAAATAAATAAATAAATGCCAGAGGTGTAACTCAGAGGTAAAATGACCCCAAGTTCAATACCTAGTACCCAAAGATAAATAAAAAATGACAAATGGGCCATCTACTCAGTAGAAGAATCAGATACAAACATGTGTGTGAAATACTATGGTAAATACAGCAGGTAATTGTGTGCGCCTGGACTGTGGAATTAAAGAATGGCAACAAGGAGAAAAGGTAATTTTTATTTTTTCTCTACAGTCTTTCTGAAGCAAAATTAACACATAAAATTGACTATACTTACAGAATAGAAGATGATACTTTGATATCTGTATACATTTTGAACTGATTGCCACAAACCAGCGAGTGAAGTTTATTTATAATAATCAAATGTTCTTTTAAGTGTAACAATAAGGTTACACTTAAAAAATAAAAAGTCAGAGCCAGGTGTGGTGGGGCACGCTTGTGTTCCCCCGCGCTTGGGAGGCTGAGACAGGAGGGTTGCACAGGTTTGAAGCCAGCCTCAGCTACTTAGTGAGGCTCTCTAATTTAGTGAGACCCTGTTTCCAAATAAAATATAAAATAGGTCTGGGAGTGTAGCCTGGAGGTAGGAAGCCTCTGGGTTCCACCTCTAGTACCACCAATAAATAAATAAATAAATAAATAAATAAATAAATAAATAAATGTCTTATAAAAAAAAAAGTCAGGAACTGGTTTTTAGTCCTTTGTGTCATCACATGCTTAAGCAGCAGAGAATTCCAGGAGGTTATGGCGGAGCCCAGTACTACTGTGAAACAGGCCACCTGGTTAGATCTTGTCTCTGTTCCCTAACTGAAGGAACTCAGGAAGTTGTTTCAAACTAGGGCTATTAGGAGTCAAAAGGAAAATGCATTTAAAAATAGTGTAAGCACCACAGTAAGTCCACAAAGTATTAATTACTGTTTGGTGGAGGAGGATTCTTAAGAAGGTTTTAAAGGATAACAGACATGGAAGATGGGGATAGAGATGTGACTTAGGGAACAATGACAACAACATGTGTTAGGGGCCCTGAGCAAATGCTGGGGGTGCTGAGGACAAAAAGAAGGGGAAGAACCCAGGAGATAATTGGAGGATAGGATTCACAGGCCTGGGCAGGCACAGCCATGGGCGGCAGGCAGGCTTCCGGCTTGGGCGGCTGGAGGATGGTGCTAGTGTTTGCCATTACAAGTGGAACTGGTGTTATCTGAGAAAGGGTTTGGCTCTGGATCGGAGTGAATGATTATGTTTTGTACCTGTTAAGTTTGAGATGCTCAACTGGAAATGTAAGATTAGTGCTAAATATGTTGGTCTGAAATTTGTCAGAAAGAGAAAGATACTGGGCCAGGCATGGTTGGCTCACACTATAATCCCAGTACTTGGGAGGCTGAGGCAGAAGGATCTCAGGTTCTTGGCCAGAGCAAGACCCTGTTTCCAAACAAAAAATAAAATAGGGCTGGGTTTATAGCTTAGAGGTAGAATTCTCCTGAGTTCAATTCCCAACACCATAAAAAGAAAGGAAGAGATATTAGATGTCCTTTGGGTTAATTACTTGGCTCTATTTCAAACCAATGTATATATTTTATTTTTACATATTTTATATATTTTTTTATTTTAATTATGTTTGTAATACCAGTAATTGGGAGGGTGAGACAGGATTGCAGGTTTCAGGCCACCCTCAGCATCTTAGCAAGACTCTCAACAGGTTGGTGAGATCCCGTTTCAAAATAAAAAGTTAAAGCCGGGCATGGTGGGGCATGCTTGTAATCCCTGTATTTGGGAAGCTACTACAGGAGGATCACAGGTTTGCAGCCAGCCTCAGCTACTTAGTGAGGCCCTCTGCAACTTTGTGAGACCTTGTTTCAAAATAAAGAATAAAGAATAGGGCTGGGGCTGCTGCTCAGAGGTAAAATGCCCCTGGGCTCCATTTCCAGTACTGAAAATAAATAAATAAAAGGGCTGGGGGCGTATGTTGGAGGTAGAATACCCCTGGGTTTAATCCCCAGTACCCTCCAAAAAAATTTAAAAGCTGGGAGTGGTGGTGCACCTCAGTACTTGGGAGGCTGAGACAGGAGGATCACAAGTTCAAGACCAGCGCATGGTGACTTAGTAAGACTCTTAGCAACTTAGGAAGACCCTGTTACAAAATAAAAAATAAAATAGAGCTGAGGGTGTTGCTCAGACATAGAACACCACACTGGGTTCAGTCCCCAGTACCACACACACACACACAAAAAAAAAACCATAAATATAAATAAAAACACATACTGGACCTTTATTACAAGGACTGGGGGTATAGTTCAGTGGCACAGCATTTGCCTAGTATACATGAGGTCCTGGGTTGCATTCTCAGCCCTGCAAAAAAAAAACAAACCAAAGCATATACATACATATTTATTTACAGTTGAGAACTGCTCTGCAGATTAAATCAGCTCTGCTGAGAACTTTTGGAGCTGGGAGTGCTCTGGCCTCGGCTCTCAGCCTCCATTCTGTTATTCTGGGCTAGTCAGCTGGTTCCCATACCTCCTAACAGGTTGTTCCTCAATGAAAGCTTTATTAGCATTTTGGGTGGGACGGTTTTTCCTTGTGTGGGATGATCCCCATGTATTATCATATCCTGCCTCCCCATGTCAATACTGCTTCCAGCCATGCTGGCATCAACAACATTTATTTATTTATTTATTTATTTATTTATTTATTTATTTATTTATTTATTGTTGCAATACTGGGGGTGGAACCCAGGGGCATTCTACCTCTGAGCTACACCCCTAGCCCTATCGTTTATTCTTTACTTTGAAACAGGGTCTCACTGAGTTGCAGAGGGCCTCACTAAGTAACTGAGACTGTCTGCAAACTGCAATTCTCCTTTCTCAGCCTCCCAAATGCTGGGATTACAAGTGTGCACCACCACGCTCAGCATCGACAACCATTTTTGACATGCATTTTTCCAAATGCCAGGGGTTGGTATGTAGGTGTCTGCATTGAGAATGTTTCCCGTCGTGTCACTTGGGAGAATTATCACTCAACACCAACCTGTTTTTCAAAGTTCTCCCTCCTCCTATTTCACACAGTATATTCCCTGAGAGAAGTTCTAACATACCAACTAGTGTCCCCCTTATTACTTTTTGAATATTTGTCACCTAATAATGTTCAGTGCCCTCTATAAATTCATAGCCAAGATTCCATCTACCTTTACTTCCTGACTCCTGGGATCCCTTTGGAGAACATCAAATCTGTTTTTTGCAAGTTATGAATGTGTGTGTGTGTGTGTTACTAGGTGAGGATTGAACCCAGGGGCATTTTAACTCTGATCTATACCTCCAACACACCCCCTTTTTTAAAAGACTTTTCTTTTTTTGATGGTACTGATAGTGGAACCCAGGGGCTTTGTACCACCAGTCTATACTCCCAGACCTATTTTATACTTTATTTGGAAACGGGGTCTCACTAAGTTGCTGAGAGCCCCACTAAGTAGCTGGGGCTGGCTTTGAACCTGTGCAATCCTCCTGTCTCAGCCTCCCAAGCGTGGGGATTACAAGCGTGCGCACTATGTCTGGCCAGCCCTTTTTACTTTCTGTTTTTGAAATAGAGTCTCGTTAGGTTGATGAGAATCTTAAATTGCTGAAGCTGGTATTGAGCCTGCAATCCCACTGCGTCAGCCTCCCAAGTACTAGGATTATAGGTGTGCACCACCAAGCCCTGCTGTTATGCAAGTCTTCACAGAAGGAGAAACATATAAACTGAGACTTAAAAGACAATTAGGAGCAGGGTGTGATGGTGTATATTTGTAATCCCAGTACTTGGGGGGCTGAGACAGGGAGATCACAAGTTCAAGGCCAGCCTCAGCAACTTAGTGACACACTTTTCAAAATAAGATAGAAAAAAAGGGCTGGAAATGTGGCTTGGAGGTAGAATGTTCCTGGGTTCGATCCCCAGCCCCCCAAAATTAATAATAATAATAATAATAATAATAATAAATAATAATAATAAATACGATTAGATAACTAACCAGGCATAAAGGCACAGTCCACAGAGTACTTTGTTTCCCAAAGATTCATGCTTTGGAGGTTTGTTCCCCAGGGAGGCAGTGTGAAAGGCAATGGAATTTAAGAGGTGGGGCCTAGTGAGAGGTCTTTAGATTATTGCTTGTGTACTCCAGGAAGGGATTCTAGGACTCCAGTTTTTATGGATTCCTTTTTGAGAATTGATTGTTGGGGCTAGAGGTGTAGATCAGTGGTAGAACACTTGCCTAGCATGTGCAAGGCTCTGAATTTGATCCCCAGCACCACCTCCCCCTTAAAGGAGAGAGGAGGAGAGAGAGAAAGAGAGAGAGAAGGAAAGGTGATTACTTCTTTCTGAACATACAACATCTACCATGGAGCCCTTACTACAGCCAGTACCATACTGTTTGATCTTCTATCTTGTGAGTTAAATAAACTTTTATCCTCTATAAAATTAGCCTGTCTCACGAGATCTGGAGCCAGCGAGGCCGGGCCCAAAGCTTGCCGCGCAGCGAGGCTGGGCCTGGAGCCTGTTGCGCAGCCGGCCTGGGACTGGGGCCTGCTCCACAGCAAAGGGCTAGCAGACCCCTGCAACCGTGTGGCCAGGAAGCACTAGAAGCTGCCGCTGCCTTACATCATCTCTCAGCCAATTCCCAGATCCAAATGACCTCTATTAAAAAAAAAAAAATCAGGCCGGGCATGGTGGTGCACGCTTGTAATTACTGAGCTTGCGAGGCTGAGACAGGAGGATCACACAGGTTCAAAGCCAGCCTCAGCTACTTAGTGAGGCTCTCAGCAACTTAGTGAGACTCTGTTTCCAAATAAAGTATAAAACAGGTCTGGAAGTATAGCCTAGAGGTAGAAAGCCTCAGCATTCCACCCCCAGTACCACCAAAAAAAAAAAAAAAAAAAAAAAATTGGTTGTGAGTTGATCATCTTGTCAGATTTACTCACTTTCTGGCTCCCAGGATTTCAGTAAGTGGGAGTAAGTGTGGAAATTAAAAGGAGGACTTCTAAGGAAGAAAGAAACTGTAATTGATTGGGATTGCAAGCTGGTGCAACCACTCTGGAAAACAGTATGGAAAAGATCCTCAGAAGAAGGAAAACGAACTTACCATATGACCCAGCAATACACCTCTGGTTATCTACCAAAAAGAATGAAAAACAAAATACCAAACTAATGCATGAGCAACCATGTTCACAGCTGCACAGTTCACCATTGCCAAACTGTGGAGCCAACCAAGATGTCCTTCAACAGATGAGTGGATTTCAAAACTATGGGATGTGTACACAATGGAATTTTACCCAGCTATAAGGGAGAACAAAATTATGGCATTTACAGTGAAATGTCACAAAAATAAGAAATCAGATGCTTTTCCTAATGTGTGAAAACTAGGGAGAAATGGGTAACAGCAGGAACTCTAGGTGAAGAAGAGACCCTATAGAGGAGCAATTAAGGTGACCTATCTGAGGGGATGGGAGGGAGGAAGAGGGAAACTCTTTAAAGCACATGATGTACTTAAACATATCAAAGTCAGTCAGGAAGCCAAGCGTGGATAAGAGGGAGAGGGAGGGAAGGGGTTAGGGATTGGGTAGGGGCTGATTGGGTGATGTGTGCATGTATATCTCCACAAGTTTTTTTTATCCCATTAAGATGTATGACTACAATGCACCAATAAAAATTTATTTAAAAAATTAGCCTGTCTCAAGTTCTTTGTTATAGCAATGAAAAAAGAATACACAGAGGGGTAGAAAGGTTACCTCCTATCCTCTTGGAAAGCGAGAATTTTAGGAAGATGCTTCTTTGCCCTGCACAGTAACTAATAGATATATTTTGGAGGCAACCAATCCTTGAAGATGCAGACTGCATGAAAAATAGACAACAAAATGTTAGAGCTATAAAGAAGTACCAACTGAATGGAGGCTGCATAGGAAGGAGATAGACTGAGAGATGACTAAGGCTTCTTTGGTTCTCTTTGATAAAGTCTAACCTGCAGTTCCCTTCAGATGTCCTAGGTAAGGGGTATTGCCCTGTATTCTAATTCTAATACAGAGTGAGGCTGCTATTGGGCTAGATCAAGTTGGCCCAAAATAAATTTAGTTACAAATGTTGTGTTTCCAGAGTAGATGGTCATACATTGTGTCCCACACTGTTATCTTGCTGGCCTTTTCCTTAGAAGCTTTTTTTTTTTTTCCAGTACTGGGGATAGAACCCAGAATGGAACCTCTGAGCTATACACCAAATATACAGTTCTAATTTTTTATTCTTTATTTGAAACAGGGTCTCTAAGTTGCAGAGGGCCTCACTAAGGAGCTGAGGCTGGCCAAGAACCTTTGATCCTCCTGTCTCAGCCTCCCAAGTTCTAGAATTACAAGTGTGTACCACAATACCGGCTCCTTAGAAACTTTATGGTGTGCTGTTCTTAATCCTTTAAGAGGGCATGCACATGCATACATACACAGCCTGTACTAAAGCAAAGCAAGCTACTCAGATCTAGAAATAATCCACTAATTCAGTTGAACCCTGGATTGGAGTTTCCTTGATTGAAACAGGCAAAAACCAGAAATAAATGCTTAAGTAATTTAAATATCATTATTTTATAGACCTTAATCACTGTGTAAGGTGGATGACTGGAAACCCATTTCTCAAACTGACCTCGATCTCTGTACCTGGAAGCCCGTCTATTTGCTGGGTCTGAGCTCACAGTAAAGCCCATCTGGATCAAGGTATACCTCTTGGTATTAGAATCAGACCTTCTGCCTGGGATCTAATCTTTTGGTTTCTTTAAGACACTTTACATGTGAAATTAGAACTCATCTGGTGCTCAGAACTTTCTTAGCTGAGCATCTGATATCATCAGAATTGTTTTAACATGTGTTGATGGAATAATTGTTCTCCTGGTAAAAGGAACAAAAGACAGGAAACCCATGAAAATTCCCCAGCTATTTGGTATTTTATCTACAAATGAATAAGCTCCTCCATGCAATTTGTGAATTGCCCTTTTTAAGCTGGAGCATGGAGCTGTACAGGCAACCTATGTCTGTCTCAATGTCTGGAAACATTTCTATGAACTTGTAATGCCTGAAAGTATAACACCCTTATATTGCTAAGACCAATATTTAGAGTTTATGTATCCTCTCACCTAAGGAGAGTGTTCTCATGTTATTCCACACAAACCCCAAACACCCTGTCTGCAGATCTGAGCGCAATCTGTTTCTGCTATGTGAAGCAAGCCTCTTAATTAGTCTCTCTGGTCCCACTCTCTTCCCCTTCTGATAATGCACCTGGCCAATGAATGAGCTTCTAAGATGCCAACAATGGAAATGTGAAGTCCTGAGGGGAGGATGAATTGGGAATAAATGAGAGTTCACATTTAGGCGTGTTGTGCTTGAGATGAGAGAGCAATCCAGGAGAACTATTGCAAGGGTAATGATAGTGATTGATTTAGATATATAAGCAAGGCGGACCTGGTGGTGCCTCCCTGCAATTCTAGTACTTGGGAGGCTGAAACAGGCAGATTGCAAGTTCAGGGCCAGACTCAGCATCTTAGGGAGGTCCTCAGCAACTTAGTGAGACCCTGTTTCAAACTAAAAAGTAAAATAGAGTTGTGAGTATAGCTCAGAGGTAGAATGCCTTTAGGTTCAACCCCTAGTACCACACCAAATATAAAACAGAGCTGGAGACATAGCAAAAGAAAGTAGAATACCCCTGGGTTCAATCCCTGATTGACGGGTCCAGCCCGTCAGCTGTGGGGCTTAGAAGAAGGTTGAGTGCTGACGGCCCCGAACAAAACCACATGGAGCCGGGAGACGTGTCAAGCAGGATCTTGTTTATTCTCTCAGGCAACCCAATTTAAAGCAAAAAACCGCAAGGGGGATTTCCAACAGGAAACTATTCTAACCTATCAAGCTAAAGGTCACTCTTGCATGTGTAAAGTACATAACTTGCAGCCAATCATTATCCAATGCATGAGGGGTTCACAAGCACGGAAGCATTATTTGAGCCAATAAGGCTCAACATTACCAAATTGGGCTAGCGGGGGTGGGGGGTAAGGGGAGTAGTTACACCCTCCATATCCGCTCGGCGCTACATGTCGCAGATTCATTCTTGGGAAATTCAGGAGGTTCTGCAGACCTGTGCTCGCTACATGTAGCTGATTCATCAAAAGTTCTGTCAGGCAGTTTGAGTAGACCCCAACACCTGATATCAGAAAAAAAAAGTTGAAGACCTTATTTATTTAATATCAAAGTGCAAATGGTGAGGCCCTGAGTTCAACCCCCAGCACTGACAAAAAATAAAAAAGGTTACAATGTGAAAATAATGTTATTGCATTCCATAACAAAATGGAGGCTATAGGATGATTTATTAAAGTGTAAATGTTCAGTCTTTCTCTTAGGCAAGTGTTTTCTAGATTTCCTTGCTATGTTTGTGATGTGGAATCTGGGAATGAATACTAGACATCTGAGCAGAGATGTTAGAAGAGAAAGGAGTAATTTAGACACAGAGGGAATAAGTCAGCCTTTAAAATATTGGAGAAAAGCTGCATGATAATGCACACCTGAAATCCCAGTACTGGGGAGGCTAAAAGAGGTAGATCACAAGTTCAAGGCCGGCCTCAGCAATTAGCAAGGACCACAGAAACTCAGTGAGAACCTATTTCTAAATAAAAATCAAATAAGACTGGAATATAGCTCAGAAGTAGAATACTCCTGGGTTCAATCCCCAGTACCACTAAAAAAAAAAGGGGGAACAAGGGAGAAAATACACAAAAGTCATAAGAAAATATGGGTACTACAGAAAGAGATTGGAATTAAAGAAAGAGATTGTGGGTTTAAAATTGAGGACTGAGGAGAATAGGATTTAAGTGCGTCCCTTCTGCATGAATGGGTTCCTCTGATATTCTTTGAGAGTAAAGATTAGAATTAGAATACTTTCCTTCAATTTCTATGTATCTTTGTAGAGTTTGGGGTACTTGGGACTCTAGAATGTACTACAGTTATAAGAAGAACGTCGGTGAAATAAATAACTGTCCATGATTTTGAACTGCCGAAATATTATCCTGTCATATCTAAGAAATCACAACACAGAAGCAGCTTTCTTTTATAACTTAATTTGCATTGCTTTTTAGAGTTTATAAGTGTCTTTGCATTTACATTTCATTTTATCTTTAGAATGATTCCTTGAATTATTATCATCCATAACTTACAGAAACCAAAGCTTCGAGAAGTGAGAGCTAAAAGTGGATCCGGATTTATAGCTGGTTTCAGTCAACCTAACATCTACTGAGGCTTAATTCCTGAGTTTCAGGTTGTGCCACATATTGGGGATGTAAAAATGAACAAGCATGCACCCAGTCCTCAAGCAGTACCGACTCCTTTCTTGCTCTTCCCTCATTCTTCCCAGAGGGTGGAGCTCCCTTTGAGCTTGGGCTGGGCTGGTTCACAGTGAGACCCGGCGCCGAACGTCACCCACGGATGCTGCCAATTCACAGGAAATACTGACTTCAGGGCATGCAGGCAGTTCCAAGCCTATGATAGAGCACTCAGAATTGCAAGGTTAAGGAAGTTATGGGAACCCTTGTGTGTGTGTGTGTGTGTGTGTGTGTGTGTGTGTGTGTGTGTGGCACTGGGGATTGAGCCCAGGGCTGCCCTACCACTGAGCTACATTTCCAACCCTCTTTTACAATTTTATTTTGAGACAGAGTCTTGGCAAGGTGTCCAAGGTGGCTTCCAGCTTGCGATCCTCCTGCCTTAGCCTCCAGGGTACTTGGGGTTATAGGTGCTGGGAACTCTTATAGACTGCTGGGAAGTTATACTGGAAAGAATTTTAGTAAGAGATATGAAAATTCAAGACACCCTTATTTTACAATCTAATAATTCTACTTTGTATATTCCCCCCCCAAATCAAACAAACCAACCCTTCCACTAATATAGGAGACACAAATGAATGTTCACTGAGCATCGTCTGTGACAGAAAAATATGAAATAACCTATATTTTCATCAGTCTGAGAATGGATGAGTGATTGTGTGATCACAGATTGGAATAGCACGTATTAAT
Source organism: Muscardinus avellanarius (assembly GCF_963383645.1). Classification (NCBI taxonomy): domain Eukaryota; kingdom Metazoa; phylum Chordata; class Mammalia; order Rodentia; family Gliridae; genus Muscardinus; species Muscardinus avellanarius. Next base: position 33,078,217 of record NC_137801.1, read on the forward strand.
TAAATGAACTAGACAGCATGCACAAGGCCCAAGTTCAATCCCTAACATCACAAATAAGTAAATAAATATATATAAATAAATAATAAATAAAGCAGTTAGGCGTGGTGGCACACACCTCTAATTCTACTACTTGGGAGGCGGAGGCAGGGGGATTGCAGGTTTGCAGCCAGCTTCAGCAACTTAGTAAAGCTTGATCACAATTTAACATAATCCTGTTTCAAAAATAAAAACAAAATAGGGCTGGGGGCATTGCTCAGAGGCAGAATATGTGTACATCTTAAAAACATAATGCTGAGTGAAAAAAGAAAGTAGCAGAAGATACATAAAGTGTTCTACCTAATCCCAGTGTCGGGTGTCTGAGACAGGAGGATCACGGTTTGCGGACAGCCTCAGCTACTTAGTGAGGCCCTCTGCAACTCAGTGAGACCCTGTTCAAAATAAAGAGTAAAAAATAGGGCTGGGGGTGTAGCTCGGAGGTAGAAGGCCCCTGAGTTCTATCTCCAGTACTGCAATAAATAAATAAATAAATAAATAAATAAATAAATAAATAAATAAATAAATAAATTAAAGTGTTCTACCATTAACTTTAACACATGAAGTAGTACTAGATATTTCTACATGTGTTAAACACTTTTATTTTATTTTAAAAATTTTTTTATTTTTATTTTATTTTTTTGCGGGTCTGGGGATGGAACCCAGGGGCATTTGACCTCCAAGCTATACCCGCTGCCCTATTTTTTATTCTTTATTTTGAAACAGGGTCTCATTAAGTTGCAGAGGGCCTCACTAAGTAGCTGAGGCTGTCCGCGAACCGCGATCCTCCGGTCTCAGCCTCCCGAATGCTGGGATTACAAGCGTGCGCCACCACGCCCAGCTTTGTTAAACACTTTTAAATAGACATGGTAATAATAAAGTCTACATTCAGGATAGCAGTTACCTCTGCTGAGGAAGAAGAATAACAGCAGTGCATACAGAAGGCAAAGCCAAAATCTTTTTCTACTAAATTCTTTTTTTTTTTTTTTTACTAAATTCTTTCTACTAAATTTTTTCTACTAAATTCTTTTTCTACTAAAACAATAAAGTGAATGTGAAGCAAGTTTGGCAATAAGTTAATATTTGACCAAGCTGTGAGGGAGAATAAGAAGGCTGTTATTTTATCTCTATGCTTTCACGATTGAAACATTTTGTTTAAAGATATATATATGAAGTTGGGTGTGGTGGTACACAGCTGTACCAGCCACTCAGGAGGCTGAGGCAGGAGGATTGCGAGCTTGAGGTCAGCCTTGGTGATTTTGTGAGACTCTATCTCAAAAGAAAAAATAAAAAAGAATGGGGATGTAGATGTGCTTGCTTAGGATGCACAAGGCCCTATAGTCAATTCCCAGTAAACTCCTGGCAAAAAGAAAAAGAAAAAGAAAAAGAAAGGTATGTGTGGGCTACAGACTTTCCAATTCTAGGCTTTTTAGGATATTTTTTCCCCTTTGTGCAAACTTTTCTTGCGTTTTTGTTTTCCTCTTTTCATGTTGAAATTTCACTCATTCCTCCATAACTAGCTCAAGTTATTGAGAATTTCTGTGATGACTTTGTCAATCTACACAGTTTTATTTTTCTAAACCACCATATGTCTATAATGTTCTCTTGTATAGTGTTGTTGTATGACCAGACTTCTTTCATGATGTTGTTTAAATATCTATTGGGTTTACTGTATAGCAGCAGGGGCAAGTCTTTTTTTTTTTTTTTGTGTGGTCCTGGGGTTCCTGGAAGCCCTTTTACCTCTGGGCTACACTCCCAGACCTATTTTATACTTTTTTTAATTTTTGGAAACAGGGTCTCTTAAGCCAGTGCACCTGGCTTCGAACCTGCGCGATCCTCCTGTCTCCTCCTCCCAAGTGTGGGGATTACAAGCGTGGGCCACCGCGCCCGGCATAGGGGCAAGTCTTAAACTTTAAAAATTCTTGTTCAGTGCTCAGCAGAGCCTAACCAAATACTAAAGAAAAGTGGTATATTAACCATTAATCATAAAACTGTTACATAAAAAGTTGAAAATACTAGTTTGAACTATATTTGCTTTTATTTTCTCAGGGAGAGAATATCAATGTGCTACAAAATGACCCGAAATCTGGCAGCAGAAAGGAAAAGAAAAAGCAGCAGGTTTGTATATTACATACCCCGGACGGCCACCTCTTGACTGATTAAGTGTGAAAAAAATGTCTTATCAGAAAGAGTTTCCAAAACACATTTTATGACTAGGGAATTGCTTTAGTGATCATTACCATTTCGTTTTGTTTTTTTTTCAGTATTGAGGATCAAGTCCAGGGCCTCGTGAACTCTAGGCAAATGCTCTACTACTGACTTTTAAATTATTTGGGAAAACAAAGTGCTCTTATTATATGCTATATAACCACATATACACCTTGTTTTCATTCTACCTTCTTTCTATTATTTATTGGATTAAACATGAGAATGGTGTTCCCAAGAAACTAAAAAACAAAAATTATTCCACCTATTGATTCAGGAAGTATTTTTTGTTATTATTATTGTTATTGTTGTTTTATTTTTTTATTTGTGTTGGTGGGAAAGGGTGTGTGTGCGTGTGTGTGTTTTACTAAAGACTGAACCAGTAAAACATTCTACCTCTGAAATCTCTGAGCTATACCCATAGCCCCATTCTATTCTATTCTATCTATTCTATTCTATCTATTCTATTCTATTCTATTCTATTCTATTCTATTGTGGTACTGGGGATAGAACATTGAACCCAGAGGAATTATACCTCCAAGCTATACCCCCAGCCCTCTTTTATTTTTATTTTAAAATAGGGCTTCACTAGATTGATGAGAATCTCACTATTTGCTGAGGCTACTCTGGAACATGTAAGCCACCTGTCTCAGCCTTCTAGATACTGAGAGTATAGGTATTGCCACGATGGCCAGTTTGTAAGAAAGAATTTTGAAGAAAAAAATTTATAATTAGCTCAATTTACTCCTAGTACATACTATGAAAAGTATGTGGTACTGGAGATAATAACTTGAAAATAAGGGTTGCCTGAAACAGCGTAAAAGTTACTCTACTAGTCCAGGTGGAACTAAAGAGCAGGGGAAACAGTAAAAGGTCTCGCCTGCATCGCCACTCCTTGGAACTGAGAGTTGGGTATCAAAGGAGATAAGTTTAGAAGTCATTATGGCAACTTTTAAAAAAAGCATTTAGTCCCTGGTGACTTGCACTGGACCTTTGTGATGTTTTATGAAACCAGGTCACCATCTCGTGGTTCTTTGGCCCAGGTGCTACAACACCCAAAATACAATTACTAAATTAAACCTTACCTATAATCTGCACTTATAACTTCATTTTAACTTTGCAATGTAATTTGAGGAGAGATATTCGAAAATTATTTTTTGCTTTTATCTCTGTTATTTGTGTCCTGGCAAAGAAAATGCAAAGTACAAAGGTGCCTTGCAATTTGGTAGGCGAAATATTTCCTCATGTTCATCTCATTTGCAAATGTTCATGTTGAAGCAAAGTCCTAAAGCATAGTGACCCCAGTATTCCTAAGTCGTGATGCGCTTTATCATCAGTCTGCAAGTTTTTTTTTTCCCATGTGAAGAGAAGGAAGAAATGATGGTGTGTAGATAATATATTATGAGTATATTGGGTTCCTGAAGTTCCTAAAGTCTAAGTGTTTATAACTTATAATTAGTTTCTAACAGAAATAGCATAACTAATTATGGTTAGATTCCAAAACAAGGCCACAAAACCTAATGTAACATTAGTAGGTGTAGCAGGATAACTTGATTGGGAAACTGTATTTTGTTCTCTTGTCTTTTAACTCATAATTAAAAGAAGAAAAAAAAAACTGGTTTTATTCTCTGTAGATAGAGGATTAAGACATGGTGATTTTCTAACTCATAGGGCACCCGGGCAGAATATCAATTATTTGGTATGGAAAGGGCAAGACAAGGGGAATGGCCTGCCTGCAGGAGAATGTGCATCTGGAGCCCAGAGAGAAGACAGGAGTCAGCTTCCACAAACAGCGAGGAGCTATGCCAACTTGCAAATAGACCACCAGAATGGTACAGACCAGTGATGGGATCACCAGCAAGGAGACTTGCTGGTAAAAGTACTAATTTATACTAGGCTGTAATAAATCAAGGGCAAATTTTATAAAGTTTAGGGTTACTATTAAGAGATTTTTGCAGTCCAACCCAGTGGGGGAGTGGCAGCAGAGGAGATACACACCATAGTTGCAGCTCCCCGTGGGAAAACGCCCAGCCTGGCACCCCCCATGGTCTAAAGCAGCCTCGATTGACTCCCTGGGTCTGAGACTTTGCAATACAACCCAGTAAAGGAGTAGTGGGAACTGAGATACCACAGACCCGAGATCCAGAGCAACTTAAGTAAAGTCGTAGTGACCCAAGGGAAGAACCCAGAGAAGGCACAAACTTCCAAAATCATGGGAAAGAAGAATAACAATGGAGCAATGAATGCCCACAACCCCACAACATCAGAACCCGATAAAACAGAAATTCAGAGATTTCTAGAAGATCAAATCAGGAAAATAACTGTAGAAATAATAGAGGTGTTTCGAAAAGAACTCAGAGAGAGCCAAAAAGAGATAAAGGATGCAATTAATGAAGTAAAGACCTCAATTCAAAGTACAAACAACTGATTAGACTACATGGAGAAGAGAATCTCGCTCTTAGAAGATGATCACTCCAAAAATGAGTGCATAGTTTCTAACTTAGAAAAAAAATCCGACAGCAGGAATCTGACATTGAAGAAATATGGGCCCATTTTAAGAGAGCTAAGCTAAGAATAATTGGAATAGAGGAGGGAAAAGAAGGTGAAACCAAAGGGATCAGCATTCTCTTCAAGAAAGTAATAGCAGAAAATTTTCCAAACATAGAGCAAGAGGTCGATACACAGTTCCAGGAAACTTATAGAACTCCCTTCAGACAGGATCGGAGAAGAGGATCCCCACGCCACATAATTGTCAAAATGACCAATGTGGAAGCCAAGCAGATAATCTTAAAGGCAACAAAAACAAAGGGCCAAGTGACATTCAGAGGCAAACCAATTAGAATCACTCCAGACTTCCCAAACCAAGTCATGAGAGCCAGAAGGGCTTGGAGTAACATATTCCAAATTCTGAAAGAAAACAACTTCCAGCCAAAAATTTCCTACCCAGCAAAACTTTCTATCAAATTAGATGGGGAAATAAGAAGCTTCCATGACAAACAGAAACTGAAGGAATTTATGTCTTCAAAACTAGCATTAGAGAAAATACTCAAAGAGATTAACTACAAAGAAGAAATAGGTAACACACACCAGAACCAGAGAAACAAGATTTTCCATCCAACAGACAACTAAGATTGGTTATCTGTGGAGATTCATTATTTATGTTAGTCTTTTACCTATCTCTAAATTGTATTGTTTGCTTTTATTGTTGCTAATTTTTAGGATTTCTAGTTGGAATACTAATATACCTTCAGATATAGCATTTGGAAATATTTTATCCCATTCTATCAGTAACTTTTAACTCTGTTTACATTGTCTTTGGATATACAATATTTTTTTTATTTTTTAGGGAGTTTATTTACCCTTTTGTTGCCTGTGCCATTGAAATCATATCCAAGAAATCACTGCCAATTTCAATGTTGTGAGGTTTTATGACCCATATTTTCTTCTAAAAGTTTATAGTATTAAGATTTATATTTAGGGCTTTTATCTATTTTGAGTTAATATTTGTATATGTGTTAGGTAAGGGTCCAATTTTATTCTTTTTCATGTAATTATTATTTTTCAACAATATTTAGTTAAAAGATTATTATTTCCTCCACCAAATGTTCGTGGAAACCTTGTCAAAAATAACTTGACAATATATGGAAGAATTTATCTCTAGGCTTTTATTTAACTCCAATAGTTTATATATCTGCCTTTAGAACAGTGCTACACTGTTTCAATTATTGTAGCTTTATATGGTTTGAAATCAGAAAATATACATTTTCTAGCTTTGCTCTTCTTCGAGACTGTTTTGGGTATCTAGAGTCCATATTCCATATCAGGATAGACTTTTTCTGAAAAATAAATAAATGTATGATAGTTTCACCTAAAAGAAAAGAAAAAGTATTCTTTGGTAAGAAAGAAAGCAAAAAGAAATATTGAAATGTTATCTTTAAGTCATCAAAAGCTTGGTATCAGACAAATGAAACTGTTTTGTGAGATTATCATCGTTAATATTGGATAAATTGCTATAATACTAGATGTCAACCACTAAGCCAAGGATGGGAAGGAGGGATGGGGAGGGAACGGGGTGGGGATCGGGTAGGGGCTAACTGGGCGACGTGTGCATGTATGTCTACAAAAGTATTATCTTTATACCATTATGATGTATGAATACAGTGCACCAATAAAAAAAATAAATGGTGAGGTTTCACAATGATAAAAATACCAACTCTCCAAGAAGACATACAATCGTAATTTTATACACAACCAGTAATATATTTCAACATACTTAGTGAAAGTGAAAAATTGCCAAATCTACAAGGAAAAAGAAACAAATCACCACTAACCACAGTACTTTTGACACATGTTTTTCAGTAACCAATAGAGTAGACAAAAATTAGGAAGAGTAGACACCATTTAAACAGCATGACTAACAACTGAGATTTATGGAATATTTCCCCCCACAACTGCATTTCGTTTAAACATGGATCATTTACTGAAATAGACAATAACTTAGGCCATAAAGCACACCTCAACATATTTCAGAAGATTTAAATCATATACAGTATGTTCTTTGAGCAGAAGGAATTAAGCTAATAATCAACAATTTTTTAATAAACTAGAACATTTCTAACTACACTGAAATTAAACAATATGTTTATAAAGAATACATGGGTCAAAGAAGAGACCACAGTGGAAATTAAGAAATAGTTTAAATCACACTGGAATATGACACATCAAAATCTTTAGGATGTGGTTAAATTTGTATTTGCAGAAGATTTATTATCTTAATGGCTAGAACATACAGCTTTAAACAAGAATTACCTATGCATTTATCTCAAGAAGTTAGAAAAAGCACAAACTGAGATCAAAAGTAAATACCAAGAGTTTTAGCCAGTCTATATCTATTACAGAAACCGAATACTAGCCAGGAATATGGTGCTCACCTGTAATCTCAGTACTTGGGAGGCTAAGAAAGGAAAATCACAGGTTCAAGGCCCTTGTGCAGTAACTTGGTAAGATCGGTTTTCAAAATAAATAAACAGAGATGGAAATATAGCTCAGATGTAGAATGCTCTTAAGTTTAATTTCTGGGATGACAAAAAAAAAGAGAGAGAAAAGAAAAGAAAATGAAGAAAAAGGGAATAGCAAATTCAACTCTTCATATAATTTTAATAAATCTTTATCAGTAAATTCTAAACACTTAAGGAAAAATAATGCCAGTCTCCTATAACTCAGAGAATAGAAAAAATGAATACTTGCTAACTCATTTTACTAAGCCAGTGAAACACTGTTCCCAGAACCTGAAGTAAATACAATAAAGGAAAATTATGGGCCAGTTTCTTTTTTTAATCAGAGATGAAAAATAATCCTAAATTAAAATATCAGCAAAACAAATCTGGGAATATATAATATATAAAATGGCCTTTCAAGCATGAAAGATCAGTCTTAACCTTGATAGTCATATTCTATACCCAATTAATAGAATAAAAGAGAAAAATTAAATGATCATCCTTACAGGTACAGAAAAGAAACTTGATAAAATTTAACATCCACTCATGATTAAAAACTCTTTAAAAATCCAGGTGTGGTGGCACACACCTGTAATCCAGTACTTGGGAGGCTGAGAAAGGAGGATCACACAGGTTCGAAGCCAGCCTCAGCTACTTAGTGAGGCTCTCAGCAACTTAGTGAGACCCTGTTTCCAAATAAAATATAAAGTAGGTCTGGGAGTGTAACCAGAGGTAGAAGGCCCCTGGGTTCCACCCCCAGTACCCCTGACACACATACACACCCACAAACACACACACACCTCTTAAAAAGTAAGAATTTTTTCCCCTTTCTGGTAACCTTTATTCTAAAATAACTTTAGGCTTACAGGAAAGTTGCAAAATCAATTGGAAGAGAACTTGTATAACCTTCACTAAAATCCTTTTTTTTTATTCTGTCATATTTGCTTTATTATTTTCAGTCTATCTATATTATCTTTCTGAACCACTTTAGGGTAAATTGTAGAGCCCGGCATGGTGGTGCACACTTGTAATCCCAGTACTTGGGAAACTGAGATAGGAGGATCTCAGTTCCCCAGACAGCTTCAGCTATTTAGTGAGACCCTCTGCAACTTAGTGAGACCTTGTTTCAAAATAAAGAATATAAAAATAGGGCTGGGGGTGTAACTCAGAGGTAGAATGCCCCTGGATTCCATTCCCAGTCACACCCTCCCAACACACAAAAACAGTAAGTTGTAGGAATGATGACTATCTCTAAATTACTTTTATGTATATATCCTAAGTAAATGGAAATTTACTTATATTACTACAGTAAAACTAGCCAAATCATGACATGATACATTGTAATCCAGTCTATAGACTTTATTCAAAACTCACCAACTATCTTTTATATTTTTAATGTATTTTCCTAGTTCAGGACCTAATCTATGAGCACGCATTTCATTTAGTTGTTATATCAATTTGTTCTCTTTAGATCTATCATTGCTTTAGAGCACTATGTTATTCAGCTTTCTATTGTTGTCACAAAATACCTAAAAAACAATAACAACTTAAAGGAGGAAAGAGTTATTTTGGCTCATGTTTCCGAAGTCTCAGTCCAGGGTTTGCCAGCTCCACTGCTCTGGGCCTGAATTGATGCAGAACAAAGTGGTGGGTGGGGAGGGTGTGGTGGAGCAAAGCTGCCAGAGCCAGGGCAGCCAAGAAGCAGAGGAGGGAGGGGGGGAGAGGAGGAGGGAGAGGGAAAAGGGAGAAAATGTGAGGAGTGGGCTGGGAATGCAAATTAAAATCATAGTGAGATACCTTCACCTGCCCATTAGAATGGTGAACACTAACAAGACGGACAATACCAGAAGTTAGTAAAGATGTGGAGCAACCGGAACACGCGCGTTGCTGGTGGGGATGTGAATAGTACAGTCACTTTGGAAAAGATCACTCTCCCCCAGCCTTTCTGTGTGATGCTGGAGACTGAACCCAGGGGCATTCTGCCTCTGAGCTACACCCAGCCCTGTGTGTGTGTGTGTGTGTGTGTGTGTGTGTGTGTGTGTGTGTGTGTGAGAATCAGGGTCTTTTTAGGTTGTGGCACCACTCTTGGCTAAGATTAACACTTTTTTAAAAAGTTAAACATATGGCAGGGCATGGTGATACTTGTAATCCCAGTACTTGGGAGGCAGAGACAAGAGGATCACAGGTTTTAGGCCAGTGTGAGTTAACTTAGCAAGACCCTGTTGCAAAATAAAAATAGTAAAAAATAATATATCTCCCAGTACCACACATACACACAAAGTTAAACATGAGTTTAGCATAAGACACAGCAATTCCAGCTCTAGATACCTATTTTATTTTATTTTTTTGTGGTAGTGGGGATGGAACCCAGGGGCATTCTACCTCTGGGCTGCATCCCCAGCCCTATTTTTATTCTTTATTTTTTGAAATCGGGTCTCACTGAGTAGCTGAGGCCATTCACAAACTGTGATCCTTCTGTCTCAGCCTCCCAAATGCTGGGATTATAAGCATGCACCGCTATGCCTGGCTAGATACGTACTTTAGAAAAATGAAAACATATGGATATACGTACACAAACATGTGTACTCAAATGTTAATTTCAGTTTTTTCATAATGGTCCTAAACTAGAAACAAAAATTTCCATTACAAGTGAATGATAAGCAAATTGAGATTTATCCACACAGTGGAATGCTAAGTAATTAAAAGCAATAAACTAAAACTGGCATGTTGGACACACCTGTAATACTGATACTTAGGAGACTAAGACAGAAGGATCACCGTTTTGAGGCCAGCCTCAGCAATTTATCAAGTCCTTAGTAACTGAGACCTTGTTTCAAAATATTAAAATATTTAAAAATAGAGTTGGAGCTGAGTTCGATCTCCAGGACCAAAAATAAATAATCCAATAAATAAAAATAAGCAACAAATTATTTGCTGACATGACAGAGATGGAATTTTAAAAGGATTATGTTCAGTGAAAAAAACCAGACATGTAATACAATCTAAAAAATTATTCTTTTTATATAAAATCCTAGACAAGTGTTATAGTTTGGATGCAAAATGTACCCTGGAACTTCTGCTCCGGGGGCAGCCATGCTCGAGGTGGGTGCCTGGGGGCCTGGCCAGGTGCAGTGTGTGCTGGTGCTAATCCAGACAGGGTCTCTGAGGGTGTGACTGAGTACTGCGTGTGCTCATGCGTGTGCGTGTGTGTGTGTATGTGTGTGTGTGTGTGTGTGTGCCGGCCTCACCCAGCTGTAGCATCTGGCTCTAACTCTCAATGACCTTTTGCTCTCTTTTTGTTCCCCACGACGATGCCCTAAGAATCCTAGCTCCTGCTTGGAAGCCTGCATAAAATGGACTATATATTTATACGGACTGAAATTCCCAGTTGTATAAACAGGTGAATTTTCTTTCCTCTAAAGGTGTGTGTGTGTGTGTGTGTGTGTGTGTGTGTGTGTGTGTGTGTGATTTGGGGTCACAATAGAGAAAGCTGACTGAAACAAGTTGTAGTAATAGAACACATAACAACATTGCCATTGGTCAAGGTGTTGCCGACTAATCTCAGTTGGGTCGTTATTGTCAGCTCCTGGTCAAATCCTCAGAAAGATGGGGCAAAAGGCAGGTGGAGTTCTGCAGAAACTTATCTGCAGCGATTCTTTCCCCTCTATGAATTCCTTAAGTTTTTAGGTACGACGCTTTGGAAAGAACCTGAGATGGACAAAGGCTTCTTGAGCCAATGACACTTTATTACAAAAACCCCAAGAAATTTATACCCTTCACCAGTAAAGTTAATAGTAAGAGGAAAGGAAGTGAATGTAATCACTGTGAAACAATAGTGAATGACACGTAAACAGAGGTAAAAAAAACTAGTCCGGTTTTCAGCTGGCTTTTGGCTTTCAAGGGATTAACTCCGGATCTCTCCCAGATCTTGCAGTCAAGCAGTTCCAAAGGGCAATCCTTCAGAAGAAAACGGGCACACCCAAGGCTTGGAGGCTTCTCGGGGAATCTTCTTTAACTTTCCTGGAACTTTCCATCTTTTGTGCTCAGTTCCATATAGCAAGTGTGGGGAGATGTGGTGATTCAGGTGGATGTGATAGAGTTTCTCCAGGTGTTGGCATTTTACCTTCTAAATCTGAAAGCTTAAGCAAACTCACAACACAGTTTGGTAGACAAAATACCACAAACAACACCACAAAGTTCTTGGTTTTAACTGTCAGATGTATTTCCTTAACTGCTGAACACTCTTCTTTAGACAACGAGCCTATTAAAAGTCTATCCATCTTTAATAATCCATTTCCCTGTCACAAGCCCTCTGCAACCTGCTCTTAACCTTCTAATTCCTTTCTTTCCCAGTTGGGACTTTCTTATGATAAGCTCTTCTTCATGCAAAAATGCCTTTTTTCTTCAGGAATATTTACACTGGGCGTAAAAGTCAACAATCTTTTTCCTTGGCTCTATTGTATTTGGGCAACTAAGTTGTTCATCAACTAAATTGCTTCAAAGTCACACACAAAATTTTATCTTCTCTGTCTCTAGGCAGGATCTCAAGTGTGAACAAAGTTTCCTTAAACTGAGCTACCGGTTACCGGAGTTAATAGCTTAACCTAGTGATAGGAGTGAGGGTCGGAGACCCTTTGTGATTGCTGCAGCTGGAATGCTTATCACAGCATCTGAGTTCTGGCCAGTTTTTTCATTACTATTGAGCAAAGCCAAGGACGTTTAGACAAATTATTAGAGAGTTTATTTCCACGGACTCAGTTTCTATTTATAGTCCTAATTTCACATCACTGGAGCAATTCGTGTAGAAAGTTAAAAGGAATAATAGTGAAGGGTATCTAAAAGTGGGGGGTACTTTGGCCAGAGACGACACCTCCTTCTCGGGGCGTTTTTGCCGATTTAACTATGTGGAGTGGGGGTCTCAACACATAGATGCCGAGGCAGCAGGATGTCTTGGCATCAAGGGATGGGAGAAATGAATTGACTTCAAAGGACACATAGGAATTTTATGGGTTAATGAAAAGATTCTACATCATGATCATGAGAATGGTGACATTATAGAATGCATTTATAAGACTCAAATAATTATACTCATAAAATTGACGAACTTCACTGTATGAAAATCATGTCTCAATAAAAAGGTCAAAAACTTGAACAGGTACTTTATAAATGAGAATATCCAAGTGGCCAATAAACATTAAAAGACACAAACTAAAGTCAGAATGAGATATTGTTATATACCTCTCGTTATGTCTAAAAGCAAGTGAAACTCCATGCTATGGGCAAGGATCTAAATTGGTCCACCACTTTGGAAACTGGCACTGTCTCGGAGTGTTGAATATACGCACAATCTATGACTCAGCAATTCCAGTGTTTTTTGTGGTAGCTGAAATTTAGAAGCAGCCCAAGCACCCTTTAGTAGTAAAATGGAATGGACAAAGAAATTATCATAAATCTGAACTCTATAATACTATACCACAATGAGCATGGGTGAGCTACTGTCCCATATGATATGAAAGGAGCTTATAAGCATAATATTGAAAGAAACCACACACAAAATGGTACATTTGTTTAAAGTTTAAAAACAGCAATAGATGTCAGGATTGTGGTTACCTGATAGAATATAATAATTGGGTGGGAGCTAATGGGACTTCTTGGACCAGGGAGCTAAGGGGACCAGTCCTCCTTGGGCTCCATAGTGGTTACATGGGTGTGTTTCACTCTGTGAAAATTCACTGAGATTCTCCCTTGTGATGTGTCCTATTTTCTTTGTGTCATGTTTAACAACATTGTTATTTAAAAAATTATGATCACGCTAATGCTGTACAATAGTCATAACACAGAGGCACAATTTATAACCAGGTAAATTCTATTAATCTGAATTTTCCTAATCTAATATTACCTTAAAAATGGAAATCCAAACATGCAAAACAGAAAATTGTTTGTAGAACAAAGCACCTTTCACTTTATAATGCAACACATCAAATGCAAGAAAGGGAAAATGTAACACTATAGCAGATCCATTTTTCAACTTTGTAAATTTATCCTAAGGAAAGAAATAATTCAATGCTAGCTGTGAATATGTTAATTTTAAACATTATGTCTGCTTGAAAAAACTGAAATCAGTTCAAATATCCAACCACTGGATCAAAATTTAATGAATTATGACAGACCAATACAAGATAATAACATGCATTAAAATGATGAATAGAAAGCTCTACAGAAGCACTAAACATTATTGTAGGTATAATGCTAGGTAGTAAAATCTAGATGTAAGAGGATATATACATCATGATTCTAACTGCACAGAAGTGGGCCAAGAGGTAATGTGAACAAATAAAAAACTGTTGTATGGGGTGATACGTGTATGGATTTGGGGAGTTGTTGGGTAAATCCACATGTCACCCAAATTTTCTTTATTATTATTTTGATCATTAGAGTTTTTATTGATTAAGCTAACAAATAAAAAGATTTATGGAACTAGACAGGAGTAACCTATAGAATTTAGGGAGAAAAGAGAGAAGAGGAACCAGATGGGTACAGAGGTCTTAGAAATAAAAGTTCTTCAGCCAACTCTTCAAGTTTCTACCTCCTGTCCCTGTGTGCCTCCATTCAAGATTCAGATTGTGGGTAGATAAAATCTTATCATTCTCTTCTGAGTTCACCCCCTCTTCTAATTGGCAACCACGTCTGAACCACCTGAGGTTGAGAAAAGGCACTTGAGAGATAGGGATCGTGCTGTGACCAGAACACAAACTAGAAGGATGCTGAGCAGACCCAAATGGCTGGCCGTTTGTGAAACCTTACATCATCTTTTCAATAAGTGGAGTATTGCTATCTTTTCCCTCATATTAAATAAAAATATGCTTGTGGTAAAAAAATGCAAAATTCAGAAAAGCATAAAGTAAAAGAGTAAAGAAGATAGAATAGATCCTCAGGTGTGTAATTATTAGGGCACATAGCTTAAGCTTCTTAAGACTCTAGGTACATATTGCCAAAGTGCCTGTCTGATACTTGAGGTTGATTGGATGCTAGTTTCGCTATACCCTGGCTAGCCTCAAGTGTTATGATGAGCAACTCTGCCAATTTCTAGGTGAAAAATTGAACCTCCTTGCTTCAGAGTACCTTTTTAATAGTAAAGTTGAAGAATTTCCCATGTGCTTAGCAGCCACTGTTAATAAATAAGCACGTAACAGGCCATAAATTCTTCTTAGAAATATTCATGCATTCATTTAAGATTTATTAAGTGCCTATTGTAAGAACAGGGACACGTCCTTGTTCCCAAAATGCTCACAGTCAAGCGAGCCAGGCAGACAAGAAGTTCAGCACATTCTAATCTGAGGAAATATTTAAGAACCAGAGTCAAGGAGCAGTCTGGTTGCTAATGGAGACTTCAAGTACTTCTCTCTTGCTGGAGCGTCAAGTAGACAGGTGGAAGATGGGGGAGTATTGAGAAAATCAGACCACGTGAGCTCAGACTAACCTCAGGACTGGCCTACCCAGCCCCGTTTAGGAGAAACAACTTGAAAAAGATCATCGTGGATATGGGCCCGCCAGATGGTAATCCGTAGCTGTAGTTCCAGAAAGGGACGAAGCTGGCTCCACCCAGCAGAATAGTGGGAAAGATGACTGAGAAATGTAGGTTTATACAACATCCCTTGTCCCAGCCTAGGTTTCTGGGAAAATAAAGCTATGAAACAAAGGATTGGCAGATGGACTCTAAAATTTGCTATTTGTAGACTTTAAAAAAATAAAAAAGCTAAGGTGGCAGTCTTAGTGTGAAAGCCAAATGACATGCTACTGAAACCCCGAGATGGAAGCAGGCACCGCCGAGGTGAATGCTGTGGTGAGCCTTCCATGTCCCTCTTCAGAAACAGAGAATGAGAGGCAGGAGCAGTGGTACACCCTGCAGTCCCCTTGCCTGGGAGGCTGAGATGGGAGGATCACAGGTTTGAGGCCAGCCTTAGAAACTCAGTGTGACCCTGTTTCAAAATTAAAATAAATAAATAAATAAAAGGGGTTGGGGTGTACCTCAGAAGTAGACCGCCCCTGGCTCAATCCCTGGCACTAACAGAGAAAAAAAAAGAACATATTCCTCCTGGCTGCTTGGAGGGCTATCAGACCTCTTAAGGGATGGCTTTAGCTAGAGAGACCCACTAGTCCATGCCCCTTTCTTGGGGTGGCCCACATCCAGTAATTGATTGGAGTGGGGAATATAAAATTGTGGCCCTTTAGCCTCAACTTGAGATAACTGGGAAAGGTCATCCCAGCTATTGAGCTCTGCAGAGTTCAGCTAAAGACCACACTGAGATAGAATCTTAACCACGTTTCTTTTCTTTGCCGTATTTTGCTCCCTTCCTACGTTTTCCTGTTCCTAATATTCCCTTCCTTCTCGGCCCTTCCCTTCCACAGGTGTTCATCCCAGAAGAATCCCCCAATAAAACCTCCTCACATCAATATCCACGCCAGAATCTGCTTTGCAGAAAACATGACCTGTGAAATTCCCTGAGGAAGGCTATACCTGCCGGGCTAGAACAGGTGACCCTGGTGGCTCACAGCCAGGAGGAAGGAGGGTGACTCGGAACTAGTGTGCCCTTTCCAAATTGACAAGCCATGAGTCACTCCAGCTTCCCTGTGATAGAATGGCTAAGTGTGTGGAGGAATGCTAGCGTGCACACCACTGTGTTTCTGGAATAACACTGAGCAACATTAAGCAGATAGGTTCATTAAGAATCAATGTGTTAGTAAGAAGAAATAGACTTAGTGACAAATTACTCCTAGGTCTCTGACCTGGGTAATTTAAATTGATGGCAGTGCCATTTACTGAGCTAAAAGAAAAAAGCTTGGAGGAAACTTGGAGTTTATTTAATTAATTAATTAATTTATTTATTTATTTTGGTGGTACTGGGGATGGAACCCTTCTACCTCTGGGCTACACTCCCAGACCTATTTTATATTTTTATTTGGAAACAGGGTCTCTTAAGCCAGGGAGGCTAGCTTCGAACCTGCGTAATCCTCCTGTCTCTGCCTCCCAAGCGCGGAGACATCCAGTAACTGATTAGAGTGAGGAATATAAAATTATGGCCCTTTAGCCTCAACTTGAGATAACTGGGGAAGGTCTTCCCAGCTATTGAGCTCCCCAGAGTTCAGCTAAGCGTGCGCCACCATGCCTGGCAGAAACCTGGAGTTTAATTTGAAGTGCCTTAGGATGTCAAAGTAGAGTGGTTCATTAAAGGATAGATAGTTGGCAATTAAAGATAGAAATCTGGAGTTCTAGAGCACTGATATAAATATATATATTCATCAGGCTACATCAAGTAGTGACTAGGATCTCACACTACTGATAGAGAAATAATTAAGGAACAGAAATTAATATATTTCTTAAAAATCCCAATACTTTCTACTTAGTATTTTCAGAGATTTGAGAAGATATTACCTACCTAAAACAAGATCAAGGATGCTATACCAAGAATGACCAGAAGTATAAGGAAATCTTAGGAAATAAAAGAATGATTGGCAAGATAAAAATTTCACTGGCAGGATTAAAAGACGGAGTTGAAAAAATGTCCCAGAAAGAAGAAATGTGATGAACATAAGGGATAGTACAGATTCTGTCTCTGTTCCTGTTTTATTTTTCATTCCTGGGTGAGTTTCTGGATCAGTCTTTGCAGGAAGTTCCTCTGAGAAGAGGCCAGGGGTTAGTGTTAGACTGATAGGAAGGGTTCAGCCAGGGGCCAAAATGGAGGGTGAGGGGAGAGGGGGTAATTGGCAGGGTACCCCCACCCCCTGAGAAGTCTAGAGAAGGTGAAGCCAACACTCTGGTGCAGGGGCTCCCCTTAAATGTGAGAGAGCCTTTTCTTTGTGCAAGATGGGAGAAATATATGCAGATGCCGATTAGCTTGGAGGCGGGATGATTGGACACGGAGAGAGTTCTTTTCTGATGGCTTCTATTTCTCCTCTGCAGTACTGTCACCTATGAAGTGTGTGTGGTGACTGGGATGGGATGTGGTAGAGAACTTGGAGGAACATGAATTTAAAAAAATAGGCTAAGTGAAGGACAGGGAGAGAAAAGGATGCTTCAGGAAACCAGAATGATTTTTAGGCTACTGTTAGGGCCCAGGTGAGCTGGAGGTCCGTAGCAGTGAGTGACTGAGAGTAGATTTCCACCATCTGCACCAGAGTGAGGAATCAGTCACTCCAATGGGGGAGACAGCTAGTATCAGCATGGAACGGCGCCTTGGTTCTTCTGAGAAGAGAGTTGTATAAATGAAAAATAGAAAAACATCCTCCTATGAGTCACACGGCTCATTTTCATCAGCTCCCCAGCCCTGCTTATTTTCCTTTGATGTTTACAATGGGACATGTGATTACATAGGGGAGAGGTGAAGGGTATAATAAACCAGGCATGCAGGAGAGGGAAGGACGAAGGAAGAGCCTGGAATCCTAAACAAGGGAAGGAACAGCATGCACCCAGCTTTGAGCAAACAGGAGATTTGAGCAAACAGGAGGAAGGGCTTCCTTAAGCTCTTGATGCCCCCTCCTAGGCATAAAAGCTCCCCAGGGGATCAGAAATATAGTTGCCTTTCCTGTTCTATCTTCAGCATCTACAACAGAGCCTGGCACAGCACAGGTGCAAAATAAATATTTTGCGAATGAGTGAAGTCCACAGTCCCTGGTGGTTTCAGATGGGTAGCACACAAATATCTACTTTCCCCCCACCCCTCTCCCTCTCCTTTATAGAAAGTTTTCAGGCAGCGCTTGGGCCTGCTGGGGCCTTTTCAAAAGACAAATAGTCCCACTGCTGCTCCAGAGACCTGCCGCCCACCTTCCAATCAGAACTGCTTCTCTCTGTTCTTGCTGAAAGGGAAGCACAGCTTGCTTTGCAAGAAACTTGCATAGGAAATGGTGCAATCTGGGCTGTTTTTCATCCTCCTTCAACTTCATTTCCTAAGTTAAAGAAAGAGAAATTTAAGGAATCTTAGGAATATGAAACTTCTCCAGAATGATCTTTATTGAGCTGCGTTTGGAACCAGCTGAAATCCTGAAGGGCTGTCACGCCAGCCAAGAATAAAAGAAAATGAGAAAAATAATTTAAACAATCCTAGCCAAAGTCTGAAAAAGATATCGAGAGCAGCTGCTATTTTTTCTTTCCCAGAATGGTTTGCCTTTCCCCCAGTTTGTGTTTGTTTTAAAATCTTTTAGGGTAGAAGGGAAGAAAGGAGGGAATTGAGTGTTTTGGAAGGAGTATGATGTGTTTAGCTGTACCTGTTAAGCTTTATAATTTATACAGCTGTTGTACACATGTTAACTTGTCCTATTAGGATGCCACTGAACAGAAAGTAAAGTTTTTTCTTTTTTTTAATACTAGGGATTGAACACAGGAGCATTCTATCTCTGAGCTATGCTCCCATCTTTTTCATTTTTGAAAGAGGGTCTTACTAAGTTGCTGAGGCTAAGCCTCAAAGCTGTGGTCCTCCTGTCTTAGCCTTCCAAGTATTGAGATCACAGGGTTTTATTTTAATAAAGACTGTAAAGTTTTTATTAATGGCATTCTCTTTTGAGTTTATTTGGTAGCAAATGGGTCCCTCCCCAAACCCTCCATGTCCAATTCAATCTTTATTTGTGCTCTGTGGATCAACTCTCCAGGGATTCATTTGTGGAGTAAAGGTCCATTTTGTCTGTCCTACATGTAACCAAAAAAGAGTACAAAAAAGAACTGTATAGAGTCTGCCAGATGGGCAGGGAACACTTTGCTGCCCTAAAAATTTTCCAGCAATGGCTCCCAGCTTGTCCTTTTGCAGGGAGCAGTGCGCAGAGTTGACAGGCATTTCCCCTGAAATCTCCACCTCCCTGCTGCCAAGACTGGGTTGGCTGGTTACCAATGGCACTGCACGAAGGAGATGGGAGGAGACAGCCCAGGGAGTGCTCCTTTGCTTGCACCCTCATTCCTGCCCCATTGTGTGTTATCTGCCCCCAGAAGAGATGGATAAGGAACTGAAGCCAATTTGCCCACGGTCAGTCTGGGTGGATGTTGAACCCCGTCTAAAGCTCCGGGCTGCTGCACCCTGGCCTGGCCCAGGGCACGCTTGGCTGAGTCACAGCTTAACCAGGAATGTAGCTAGTCTGGAATGCAAAGCAGGGGCCCAGATGCCTGACACAGAGCAGGGACTTGGAAAGGAGAAGGTCTTTCTTCACAAAGTAGTAGAGACTTAACATTCATAAAAGCCACAGGGATTTTTTTTTTTTTTTTCCGGTACTGGGGATGGAACCCAGGGGCATTCTACCTCTGAACGACACCCCCAGCCCTACTTTTTTTATTCTTTATTTTGAAACAGGTCTCACTGAGTTGCAAAGGACCTCACTAAGTAGCTGATGCTGTCCGCGAACCACAATCCTACTGTCTCAGCCTTCCAAATGCTGGGATTACAGCGTGCACCACCATGCCCGGCTCAAGGAATCTTAAAAAAATGACACAATATGGATCCTTTACAGACCCCCTCTCCCACTCCAGTTTCAGGTTCCTCTTTAGGGGTAAACACTGATTTCCATGTAAATATTTTTTCAGACATTCTTACATCTATATTATTTATCTATATTTGTCTATCTGCATGCATATATTGTATCTGTGTACATGTGTAGATATGTATGGATAAGTCTCTATCTATCTGTAGAGAGGATTTTGTTTTGGTCTAAATGGTATCAGATAGTATAGATTGTTCTTCATTTTGCTTTTTTTGTTTGTTCGTTTTAATCTTAGCCATGTCTCTTGAAGATTTTCCTGCGTCAGTGTGTTCTAGTTCTTTTTAAACACTGCATAATTTTGCATAACTCCCGTGCACTACTATTTATTTAACTGTCCTTCTCTCTTTTGATGATCACTTAGGTTGCTATGCTATCAATTTTTACTACTACAAACAGTACTAGAGCGAATAAACTTCTTTTGTGCCCACATCCAAGTGTCTCTCTAGGGTGGATACCAAGGTACGGGATTACTTAGTCAAAAGAGAAATGCATTTAAGAGAGAAAAACTACTACTCAGGTTGTTCTCCAAAAAGCTCAGCCACTTTATATTTCCAACTCATTTAGGTGTTTTCTTATTCTCAGTGGAGTAACAGAACATCTGTTTTCTTGCATGTTTGTTAACACCTGATGTCACTCTTATTTATTGCCAACATAGTGTATGAAAAGTGGCATCCCCTTGTTTTTATTTGCATTTTTCCTTAAAACAGACTGGTAAGATGGGACATTTTTTTCATATGCTTAATTGCCTGTTCGTATTCTTAGCCCATCTTTTCTATTTTGTCTTTTTCTTGGGAACATATAAGAGCAAGCACTTTGCTATATATGTGGCAGTGCTTTCATCTGGGCTATCCCTGGGAATCCAATCTCATCTATAGTTTATTTCGTTGAACAGATTTAAAGTTTTTATTTTTTGATACTGGGGATGGAACTCAGGGGCATTCTACCTCCGAGCTATGCGCCCCCATCCCTGTTTTTTATTCTTTATTTTGAACAGGGTCACACTGAGTTGCACAGGGCCTCACTAAGTAGCTGAAGCTGGCCATGAACTGCGATCCTCCTGTCTCAGCCTCCCAAATGCTGGGATCACAAGTGTGAGCCACCACGCCTGGCTAAATTTAAAGTTTTGATA
The DNA here is from genome assembly GCF_963383645.1 of Muscardinus avellanarius. NCBI lineage: Eukaryota > Metazoa > Chordata > Mammalia > Rodentia > Gliridae > Muscardinus > Muscardinus avellanarius. Next base: position 33,099,100 of record NC_137801.1, read on the forward strand.
GAATAAAAGTTATTAAACCTTTTCTTTATGATTTCTGTGTTTAGAGTATTGATCCGGGCAGTTTTTTCTCTTTCTAATGTCACAGCTATGGCCCTATAGTAATTCTGGGTAATGCAGGAATTTTCAACGAGATATTTTATAGTGGCCCAAACTCCCATGATCTTTTGTCTGAAGTACTGCGATAGCTTCCTACCTGGTCTCTCTGCTCCTTTAAATGCTCCTCTTACAGTCTGTTTTCAACATGTCAAACAGAGGCATCCTTTAAAAACATTAGTCAGCTCCTGCCACTCTGAATCAGAGCCTGCAGTGGCTATTCAAGGCCCTCCCAGTGAAAGCCCAAATTCTCACAGTGGCACCGTAGGTATTTGGCCTAATTTCCTAGCACTTTCTCTCTGTGCTTGATACATAGTAGGTTCTCAATAAATATTGGCAGGCCACATGAATAAATCTTACCCTCATTGCTTTGGGGAAAAGTCTAAAAAGTGCTAGCAATGGTATCGGGACACAGAAGCTCTCATAGAGGCATGAGAAAATGAATTTGTAGAAACCTTGTAATTTGTAAATACTTAAGGATGAGACTATCCTTCCCCCAGGCAATTCCACTTCTGAATCTACATCTGAGAGACATTCTTTCAAGTGTGTACAAGGAAACTATAAACAATTCTATTGCAGAATTGTGTGTAATGGGGTTGGGGTTGGGTAGGGACAAAGAAAGAATCATGAAATGATCACAGAACAAAGTGTCCTAAATGTGTATATATATATATATATATATATATATATATATATATATATATGCAATTCACCATTGCTCATTTTTGTAGAAAGTCTTTTCTGATTCTGTTGAGGTTTTGTTTTGTTTTGTTTAACATACTCAATATTGTGAACAGATTTATAGATTTTTTCTCATGTCAAAACATTCTCATATTCTTGAGGTAAGTGCAATTTGGTTATGATGTATTTTAATGTTTTTAAAATGAGCCTAATTGTACCAGTATTGGGAAGAGGCATAAAAATGTATTAATGTACCAGTATTGGGAAATATTTTTAATTTTACAAATATATCTTTGGTAGTAAAGAAGCCAGGAGCTTCAGAAAAAGGGGCTGCAGGATTCCAGGCACTAAGGGAGATTAACAAGACAACAGAGATAGTTTCAGGGCCTCTTCCAGTGTAAAGATAAGATTTCCTAAGGAAGTAGAAGGAGACCATAAACCTTCAGGATATCCCAGACTTCGATAATCATGGGAGGATGCCCTAAGCCTTCAAGAGATACCAGAATCCAATGATCAAATAACACATTTTGGGGTGTAACAAGAGGCTTGGGGTCTGTACCAGAAACAGAATAGGCCGGAAGGAAGGAGGAATGCCCCATATCAAAAGGGCTGGCCCTAGAGGGGGCGGATCTGGTTGGGTTAGGAGACTGGCTATAAGAATACTCTGTGTCCAGGAATCTTTGGTGATTTCATTCGAAACCACCCCACCCCCATGCCTCCTGAATGGCATGGGGCTGTGACTGTCTTCTGTATTTCTATCTTTTTAATAAACTCCTTTAAATCTTCAGCCAGAGTCTGGGCTATTGCATATTTATCCTTAGCTCAGGACAAGAACCTGCAGTTTTAAGGGAATAGTCTTTGAGAGCCAACAAAGGTCCCCATGGACAATTCTCCCAAACTATAACAGTCCAAACTGTAACACTAATCAAAGCTGGGCATGGTGGTGCATGCTTGTAATCCCAGCATTTGGGAGGCTGAGATGGGAGGAACACGGTTCGCAGACAGCCTCAGCTCCTACTTAAGCCCTTTGCAACTCAGTGAGACCCTGTTTCAAGATAAAGGATAAGGATCTGGACGTGGTGGTGCACGCTTGTAATCCCAGCGCTTGGGAGGCTGAGACAGGAGGATTGCACAGGTTCAAAGCCAGCCTCAGGTACCTGGTGAAGATCTCAGCAACTTAGTGAGACCCTGTTTCCAAATGAAATATAAAAATAGGTCTGGGAGTATAGAGCCCGGAGGTAGAAAAGCCCACCCCCAGTACCACCAAAAATAAATACATAAATAAAATAAATAAAAATAAAAATTAGGGCTGGAGGCTAGGTGTGGTGGTGTACGCTTGTAATCTCAGCATTCGGGAGGTGGAGATCAGAGGACTGCAATTCACGGGACAGCCTCAGCTATTTAATTAGGCCCCTTGCAACTCAGTGAGACCATTTCAAAATATATAAAGACTAAAAAAATATAAAGAATAAAAATATAAGACTGGGGGTGTAGCTTGGAGATAGAATGTCCCCTGGGTTCCATCCCCAGTACTGCCAAACAAAACAAAACAAAACAAAAAAACCCCAACAAAACAAAACAAAACACCCAGAAAAACATAATTATGCTTCCTATTTTTTCTTGAATTAATTTTGATAATTTATATTCATTTAGAAACTTTTTCATTGAACCTATATATCCAAGAGGTTTTTAAAAAATAATATTTCCTTTTTTTTTTGGTCCTGGGGATTAAACTCAGAGGTATTCTATCTTGGGGCTCCACCCCCAACCCCTGCTCTATTTTATTTTTTATTTAGAAATAGTATCTTACTAAGTTGCTGAGAGCCTTGATAAGTTGCTGGGACTGGCTTTGAAGCTGTGACCTTGTAAATATTGGGATTACAGGTGTGTGCCACCACATCCAGCTTGAAAATAATATTTCTTAAGAATTAAAAATTTAAGCAGGGCATGGTAGCACACGCTTGTAATCCCAACATTTGGAGATAGGAGGATTGTGCTTTGTGGCCAGCCTCAGCTACTACTTAGTGAGGCCCTTTGCAACTCAGTGAGACTCTGTTTCCAAGTATAGAATAAAATAATAAAAAATAGGGCTGGGGTGTAGCTCATAGGCAGAATGGCCCTGGGTTCTATCCCCAGTACCATAAAAAAAGAATTAAAATTTTAAAAATATATATGTAAATTTTACTCAAATTATTATGTTCCCTTTTTCTTTCCTACTATTTTCTGCCTTTTCTTTTTTCTTGATTGGTCTTGCTATAAATTTGGAAATTTTATTATTTTCGAAACTAGCTTTTTGAGCCAAGCATATGCTTGTATTCCCAGTGCTTGGGAGGCTGAGACAGGAGGATTACAGGTTGGCGGCCAGCTTCAGCTACTTAGTGAGGCCCTTTGCAACTCAGTGAGAGCCTGTTTCAAAATAAAGAAAAAAAAATAGGGCTGGAGGTGTAGCTCAGAGGTAAAAAGCCTCTGAATTCAATCCCCAGTATCAAACAAACAAAACAGAACAAAACAAAACAACCATAAAAAACTAGCTTTCAGTTTTGTTATTCACCATGTATGTGTGTGTGTGTTCGCATGCATGCATGCACACTGGGGATTGTACTTAGGGACATTTTACCCTGATCTACATCCCTAGCCCCTTTTATGTTTTGTTTTTGAAACAGGGTCTCACTAGGTTGCTGAGAGTCTTGCTACTTTGCTGAGGCTGCTCTTGAACCTGTGATCCTCCTGCCTCAGCATCCCAAGTACTGGGATAACAGGCATGTGCCACCATACTTGGCCTGTTATTAATCTTTTTACCTTTCTTCATTAGTTTCTTCCTCTTTACTTGTATTTAAACATTCTGTTCTTACCTTCTTAAGGTAGATTTTTTATATTACTAATAGTTTTTTTCTTTTTAAATAAGTTAATGTATTAATCACCAAAGATTCTGTATTCTCTTCATCAGGAGCTCCTATCTTGAGGCTTCTCCATCTACTGTACAAATTGCTTACCTCTGTGTATACCTATGTTTCTTCTGGGTCAACTTATCAACATAATACTACCTTTCAATCTTCTAAGTCTCTACTTTTATCGATTTTAGAGTTTACCCCACCCATTATTGTTTCTTTTTCTTTTCTTTTCTAAAAAAATTCAGTGAGTGTGTGTGTGTGTGTGTGTGTGTGTGTGTGTGTGTGTGTGTTGCTAGGGATTGAACCTAGAAGCATTCTACCTCTGAGCTATACCCCCATCCCTATTTTATTTTTTATTTGGAAACAAGATTTTGCTAAATTGCTGAGGGCCTTGATCAACTAGCTGAGGCTAGTTTCAAATCTTCGATCCTCCTATTTCAGCCTCTCAAGTACTGGGATTCCAGGCATGTGCCTCCACACATAGCTTCGATTACTTTTTTAATTCCCAGAATTTAATTGGTTCTTTTTTTTAATCACTTATAGTTGTTTTCTTTCTGCCTATTTATGCTTCATAATTTTTATGGGTGGCCTTTTTCTGGTTAACCCCTCCAAAACTCTTTAACACATTTAAAAAATTTTTATTCATTTATTCATTTATTTTGAGACAGAATCTCCCTGTATTGCCCAGGCTGATCTCGAACTTATAAATCAGAGCAATCCTTCCTCCTCAGCCTCCCAGTACCTGAGAATACAGGAATATGCCACTATACCCTGCTAAACAGATTCATTTTACAGAAACAATTTTCAAATATCCTATTTCAAATATTCTATTATCTTTTTTCAGGTTTCGATTCTTCATGTTATTGCTTCTCTTTTGGGCTCTCTTAGCATTTGCTCCTTACCTTCCTTCCTTCCGTCCCTCCAAGCTTAACCTTCCCTAGTAGTTTTGTGGTTACTTACTAAGACTAACAGATCAGATTCAGGTCTTATCCGATAGCATTGTAAATCCATTTTTTATTCAGTCAGATTCTGGCTTTCAAACTATGCCTGGTTGTCTGTGTCAACATTCTCTCAGCTATAATCGAAAAGACCTGACCACACAACTTAGAGGAAGGAAGATTTACTTGCTCACAGTTTCTTGGGGATTCCAGGTCCCATCTGTGTGAGGCCAGGGCATGGTGGCAGGAAGTGGAGAGAGAGGGAGAGAGAAAGAGAGAGAGAGAGAGAGAGAAAGAGAGAGAGAGAGAGAGAGGAGAGAGAAAGGAGAAAGGCTCTGCTCTCACATGGAGCAGAATGGAGAGGGAAAGAGCTCTGCTCCTCTTATCATGGAGGCGTGAAGCAGTGAGAGCCAGCCAGCCCGGGGATTCAAAGACAAAAGCACAATCCCTAAGACCACAGCCCAGGGACCCACCTCCTCCAGCCTCATCTCACCTGCCTGGGTTACACCGAGGCCACGGTAAATCTGCCATAATGGATTTATGCACTCATGAGATTACAACCCTCTGGATGTAAGTACATCGACTCTGAACATGGATACATGAGTTCTTCAGGGGGCACTGTATATCTAACCATGACACCGACTCTCCCACCCTCCACAGGTATAGAATAGATTTGTGTAAACCAGTAGTCCTGGACAGCTCCTTTCACAAGGGGGCAGCTCTTGATTTCATCTGAGTCTTCTGCCTCACGTGGGAAATGGTTAGCTGCTGTATGAGTCCAGCCCCTGAACGCCTCTATTTACTTTTGGCAGGATCTGGCAGGTCTATATCTTCAGCCTACTTACCATATTGTTTCTTTTCTATTTCTGGGCTATAGAGATATTTTTGAGTGTGAACATGCCTGAGGATTCTTCATTTTATATTTCATCTGTTGTCACTGCCATTTTGGATCAGAGTGGTCCTGGAAGCACCCACTTGGCTGGAAGTCCACTCTGTTTGCTTTCTCTGAAAACTGCTCTCTCTCTCTCTCTCAAGTTTGTTTCCCAGACACCAAGTGCAATAGCTTTTTCCTTTAGTCCTCATTTTCCTTCACTCCACTGCAGTACCCAACATCGACTGCTCTCCATTTTACCTCTGTCTCCCTTGGGCTGACCTCCTGCTCCCCCATCCTGGTTTACATCCCTTCTGGCTCTTCTTTGCTTTTTAAAACCACCTCTACTTCTTCCTCCCTTTTTGTAATGTGGATGTCCCACACAGCCAAGTCCTTTGCTCTCCGGCTTTCCCTCCTTTTATTTCATTTTATGCATTCATACATTTTTAGTAATCTCTAAGATAAGTCCCTATCTGTGTCCTAGGATTCCCCCAATAGCTACACATCTGCTTGTGGTACATTCCACTTGAACTGTCCCATCAAATTCCCATTTAAGCTTTTCAAATTCCATCACAGTTATCACCTCTCTTCAACTTTCTAAAGCTCTGAATCATACCTTTCCTCGATTCCTCCTATTGTCTCCACAGCCAGTTAACTACACATCCTGTCCATCTGCAGTCCTTGGGCTTCCTTTCTTACCATTGCACTGTTCACGCACCTGCTGTGATTTTTTAAAAAATCATTCCTCTTTTGGACCATTCAGTATTCTCCCAGGGAAGCAGGACAGTTATATGTGACAACATTTTGTTATATTCCTGTTAAAATTTTTGTGATTTGGATCACCTCACTCTGCCCCCATTCCATAATCATCACTTTCTTCCTGCCTCAACCCTTGGTACTAAAGAGGAAAAATCCTTTGTTGTATGGGTGAAACTTCAAGACTAATGTATTTGTGTTGACCCAAGGAAGGGGTTCAGTCCAGAAAAGCTAAATTGATTTATATTAGAAAGAGCAAGATATAAGCTGGGTACTTGGTATAAGCTGTGTAATTCCAGTACTTGGGGAGCCGAGACAGGAGGATGGCAGGTTCAATGCCTGTCTCAGCAATTTAGTGAGGCCCTATTTCAAAATAAAATAGGAAAAGAGAAAGGGCTGAGGGTATAGCTCAGAGATAGAATTCCCCTGGATTCAATCTCTAGTACCACACACACACACACACACACACACACACACACACACACACTCATACATTTGAGTAGAAACTTAATGGATGAATAGGAACTATCCAGGTGGCCCAGGAGGAAAGTGTTCTATGTCAGGTGCAGGAGGAGCACAGGTAAAATATAGCGAGGTACCTGTGAATTTGTGTGTGGTGGTGATGGGGTTTACCAAGAGCCACTGTGAGCCAGAGAGATGAGGCTGGACAGAAAAGCTTTGCCTGCCAAATTAAAGAATATTGGTTGGGGGTATCAGAGAAGCCTTGTAAGTGGAAGGTGGATTCACAGGACCCTGTTGTGGCCAGGCATCTTTCTTAGCATTTTCACCAATGGGACTAAAGAGCAGGAGGAATGAGTATGGCTTGGGGGTTCTGTGTGGGAGTCACTGCTATTCTGCTGCTTTGTAGGGTTGCTCAGAAAGGGGGCTCCTGAGATGGTCAGTATGTGCTTGTCACCTGGGGAGGAGGAGCCAGCATCTCAGCAGGGGTGATGACTGCATGGCCTGGCATAGCTTTCCAGGGGTTCAAAGAGGAAAACCAGAGCGTGAGTGCCATTGCGACTGTTCCCCTATCTGCGACACTTCTGTTGGTCCTTCAGGGCCCATCTGAGAGGCCAGCCTCTCTCAAGTGTTTCCTTTAGGCCCTGGCTGGAAGATTTCTCTTTTTCTTCTGTTACTCTATGTAACTTGTGGTTTTATGGCTTTATTATTTTGTGGTTTTCTAGTCCCTGTAGCTGTAAAATCTCTGAAGAGATTGTTTTGCTGCTTGTCTCTGCGTCCCTCCCACCACCTAAGATTGCTCTGAGTAGGCTCTCTACTGAAGAAATAACAATGGAACCGAATCTGCACTTTCATGGAGGAAAGCGCAGCCTACAGGATTTAATACATATGAATTTTAAATAATGAAAGAGTTCAAGGAATTTGAATATTTCAAAACTCCATCCATAGAAAGGCTGAATAATTCATGCAAATATTTGAGGAAAAGAACAAAAGCTTATCTAATAATTCAGTACACTGCTCTCTACTGAGGTCCATAAAAGGAGATCCTGTGCTGATTTTTAGTGGTAAGCTCTGAAATGTGGATGAGATCAATTACATCATAATTATATTTGAAAATTTAAAAAGAAGCATTATCCAAAAGGCAAATCCCAAATTTATGCCTTTTCAAAAGCAGCGTCATTTGGAAAGCAGCTGATTCACACCATGAAATATGTGGCATTTCCTTCGGTCTCCACGCTCTTCTGCAGTAGTGGTGGGCTCATGTGCTATGTAGATGTGCGTCTAATCAAATTTAGCTTAACTTCTCAAGTTAAGAAAATGGATATGAAGTATTTCTGAGATAAGCATATATCTTCTGGGCTGCTGCGTTTGTCTTATTCCCTTCTTTGAAAATTTGGTTTTGTTTATATAGTCTGCAGATTCTTATTCACTTAGAATAGGGCTAGGACTTGCTAGGACCCTATGAAACAGAATGCTATTTTAGAGCACTGAGCCTTGGTTTCCCTTCAGGAAGGAACACGACACTGTTACTTGTATTCACCTGACAGCACACATACTTGAGATGACCAACCTGGGAATGGGACCTGAATTCTTCCATTTACTGAGCTATGCGACACTGAGTAAGTCACTTGGGCTCTGAGGTAAAATGAGGGAGGCTATTGCTTAAAACGATGACTTTGTAACATAAGTATAATCAACCCAGATGTTTGATGATCTCTTTGAAAATTGAAAAAAAAAAAAAAAAACAAAACCAGAGGTCATACTCAATGTATATGATAGTGCCCAGTACCCTGAGCCATGTTTTTTTTTAAATATATATATTTTTTATTTTTTTATTGGTGCATTGTAGTCATACATCACAATGGAATACAAGACTTGTGAGGATATACAAGCACACATCATCCAATTAGCCTTTATCCAATTCCCATCCCATTCCCTCCCCCTCCCTCAATCCCATGCTTGATTGGTGATTAACTTTGATACATTTGTTTACATAAATGTATCACATTTGTTTACATAAAGATATTCCATCCTCCCCTATCCCATCCCCTCTGATTGGTCACCTTAATTGCTCCTCTATAGGGCCCTTTCTTCAACTAGATTTCCTCCTATTACCTATTTCTTCCTAGTTTTTGCATATTAGGGAAAGCATCTGGTTTTTTTTTTTTTTTTGTGATATTTCTCTGTGTATGCTGCATTGCAAGTTCCGATCCCACTCTTGACAGCCCCAGCACTGGCCTGGCCACCCGCCAGACTCTGATCCCGGTCTCGCTGGCTCCAGCACCGGCCTTGCCTCATGGCAGGCCCTGATCCTGGCCTTGCTGGCCCTGGCACCGGCCTCACCCCTTGGCAGGCTCTGATCCCTGCCTCAGAGGCCCCAGCACCAGCCTTGCCTCATGGCAGCTGAGCCATGTTTTTGAAATAATATAAGGGAGAGTACGAAGGTGAGGGTTTCTTCTTGTGTTTGATGTGGAATCTGTCTGAAGTAGTGGACATTACGTACTGGGGGTTTACAGATGCAACCAGAAGTAGGTGATGGAGAAAAACCCGATAGTGTCGTCTTAATTTAAAAAGTAACAAAATAAAATAAAATGAGTTTTTAATTTTATTTTAAATAATTTGCAGAACTGAAAATGACCATTCTATCACAGATTTCTACATTAGTAAGTGTGATGACATTTGAGGACAGCCTCAGCCTAGTGAGATGGCTTCTTTTCTTTTAGTGTGTGTGTGTGTGTGTGTGTGTGTGTGTGTGTGTGTATGTGTGTGTGTTCCTGGGGGATTGAGCCCAGGGGCATTCTACCTCTGAGCTACACCCCCAGCCCTATTATTATTTTTATTTTTGAAACAGGGTCTCACTAAGTTGCAGATGGCCTCATTAAGTTGCTGAGACTGGCCACCAACCTGCGCTCTTTCTCAGTCTCCCAAATACTGGGATTACAAACATGAGCCGCCATGCTTGGTTGATACTCTGTTTTCAAACAAAAAATTAAAAAGGTTAGGAATGTAGCTTGGTAGAATGTTCCTGGGTTCGCCGGGCGTGGTGGAGCACGCTTGTAATCCCCGCACTTGGGAAGCGGAGACAGGAGGATTGCACTGGTTCGAAGCCAGCCTTGCTGGCTTAAGAGACCCTGTTTCCAAAGAAAAAAATAAAAATAGGTCTGGGAGTATAGCCCGGAGGTAGAAAGGTTTCCAGGAACCCCAGTACCACCAAAAAAAAAAAAAAAAGAATGTTCCTGGGTTCAATCTCCAATACACACACACACACACACACACACACACACACACACACACACACACACACAGAGTTTCTCTCTCTCTCTCTCTCTCTCTCTCTCTCTCTCTCTCTCTCTCTCTCTCGCTCTCTCTCTCACTCGCTCGCTCGCTCGCTCTCTTTTGCACTGGGAATTGAATTGAACCAAAGGGCATTCTACCTCTGAGCTACACTACCAGCCCTTTTTAATTTTTCATTTTGAAACAGGGTCTTACTAGGTTGCAGAGTTTCACTACTTCCTGAGGCTGTTCTGGAACCTGTGATGATCCTCATGTCTCAGCCTCCTAAATACTGGAATTATAGCCTTTCTCCACTATACCCAGTTTGAAGAGTTTCATTTTTTAAGAGCTCATTTAAAAAGTTGCAAATTTTTAAAAAATCATTTTTTTTGTCTTTTGTTCTGAGAAGCTTCTTTTTTGCAGTGTACGAAAGATAGAGACTATTTTATAAAATTTCTATTTTTTTTGGGGGGTAGTAAAGGTTGAACTCAGAAGTATTCTACCTCTGAGCTACACCCTCAGCCATATATATATATATATTTTTGAAACAGGGTCTCACTAAGTTGCTGAGGCTGGCCACAAACCTGAGATCCTCCTATCACAGCCTCCCAAGTACTGGGATTACAGGCATGCCTCAGTATACTCATTTTAAAATTTCTATTTTTAAGATATAAGTCTTACATTTTTTGTTGTTGTTCTTAGCTTGTTTTTTGGTTCTCTTTTTGTCTTACCTTTGTGGTACTGAGGATTGAACCCAGGATGCTGTGTTTACAAAGAAATAATTTTGCTACTAAACTACATCCCAGCCAAGTTCTTACATTTTTAATTTTCTTGTGTTTTTGGGAGTGCTAGGCATCAAATCCAGGGCCTTGGCATACTAGATAAGTACTCTACCACAGAGGAACACCCCCCCAACCTTTATTTTATGTTTAATTGAAAAATAATTGTAGATATTTATGGAGTACAACATGATTTTTTGTGTATAATGTGGGGAGATTGACTCAGGGTAATTTACATATCGATGACCCAACATGCTTATTTCTTTGTGGTGGGAATATTCAAGAAAAATCAAGATACAGAGCTGGGTGTGTGGTGCATACATATAATCCCAGTACTTGGGAGGCTGAGATAAGATTGCAGGTTTGAGGCCAGCCTCAGCAATTTGTGAGACCCTCTGTAATTTATGGAAATCTTGTTTCAAAATAAGGAATAAAATAGGGCTGGAGGTATAACTTGGAGGAAGAATTCCCCTGGGTTCAATCCCTAGTACCACACAACAATACAATACAATACAATAAAAATAAAAATATAGATTTTTTATTTTGGGGGGTAGTGGGGATTCAACTTCTGAATTATACCCCCATTCCTTTTTTATTTATTTATTTTTCATTTATTTATTTTATTTATTATTATTATTATTATTATTTTTTTTGGTGATACTGGGGTTCCTGGAGGCCCTTCTTCCTCCGGGCTACACTCCCAGTCCTATTTTATATTTTTGAAACAGGGTCTCTTACGCCAGCAGGGCTGGCTTCGAACCTGCGCGATCCTCCTGTCTCCGCCTCCCAAGCGCGGGGATTACAAGCGTGCGCCACCACGCCGGGCTTCATTCCTTTTTATTTTGAAACAGAGTATCACTGTGGTGCTGAGAGACTTCCTAGTTTAATGAGACTGTCCTAGAATCTGTGATCCTCCTGTCTTAGTATCCCAAGTACTGGGATTACAGGCACGTACCTCCTCCCACCCCACACAAATAAAACATATATTTTAAAAATTATAACTGAGAAACAAGAGCAACACATTTGTGGTAGAATTTAAAAGTCATATGTGTAGATTCATGTAAGTGCATATAGGTATAAATGTCTGTATGTATATAATTATATGCTATATATAATGCACATATAACACATACCTTTATATATTAAAATTCTTATCTCTTTTATAGAAAGAAAGTACTATATTAAAAAGTCCAGCTGGGCGTGGTGGTGCACACTTGTAATCCCCGTGCTTGGGAGGCTAAGTCAGGAGGATCGAGTAGGCTCAAAGCCAGCCTCAGCTACTGACTGAGGCTCTCAGCAACTTAGTGAGATCCTGTTTCCAAATAAAGTATAAACTAGGTCTGGGAGTATAGCCCGGAGGTAGAAAGCCTCGGGGTTCCACCCCTAGTACCACCAAAAAAAAAAAAAAAAAAAAAAAAAAAAAAATATATATATATATATATATATATATATATATAAAATAAAAAGTCCAGTATTCAGTCAACTCTGAAGAATTATCACATTGTTTCTTTACTTTTTTGTTTTTACTTCCTGTGAGTCTAGAGGCAATGATTCATTATAATGTAATGTAATACATGTGGTTTCCAGTATCACATGACAAATTTAAATGACTCTATAAGAAATAGAAGCCTCTTCATCAATAGAAGCCTCTTAATCAGAGAATTTGGTGTCACCAAGTAGTAAACACGCTGATTTCGGTAATACCAAGATCCTGATGGAATTGATCTATGAAGAAATGTAAATGTAACCGAATTTTACCTTCGGCTCACATATTAAAACTAAAAAAAAAAAAAAAAAAAAAGCCAGGCATGATGACTTACACTTGTAATCCCAGCATTTGGGAGGTTGAAACAGGAGGATCATGCGATCATGCTTTGCAGACAGCCTCAGCTACTTAGTGAGGCCCTTTGCAACGGAGTGAGACCCTGTTTCAAAATAAAGAATAAAAAAAATAGGGCAGGGGGTGTAGCTCGGAGATAGAATGCCTCTGGGTTCCATCCCCAGTACCAAAAAAAAAAAAAAAGTTTTTTTTTTCCCCCTGAAAGTAGTTCTCTGCACATAGATCACTGTACATGTACTGAAATACATCTTTTTAAATATTAGGCTCATTTGATACATATATTTTGTGTGTGAGGGTAATGGGGATTGAACCTAGGGACAGTCTTCCTTTGAGCTATACCTCAGCCCTATTTCATTTTTTATTTTGAAACAGGGCATCACTAAATTGTGGAGGGCCTCCCTAAATTGTTGAGACTGGCCACAAACCTTCAATCCTCCTGTCTCAAACTCCCATGTACTAGGATTACAGGCATACGGCACCATGCCCAGCTGATATGAGTATTCAAATGAAAAAAAAAAGCCCCAATAATTAAGTTTAGAGGGGAACAGAGATAGAAACACACAAGGGTTTATATTTTTTTGCCTAATAAGGGTAGCCAAATTAGTTGAAAAAACAATTCCATAAGAAAGTTCTAGTGTGTGTGTGTGTGTGTGTGTGTGTGTGTGTGTGTGTGTGTGTTACTGAGGACTGAACGCAGGTGTATTGTACCACTAACCTACCTCCAACCCTTTATATTTTTTTGAGACAGGGTTTTACCAACTTGGTCTCCAACTTGAGACCCTTTTGCCTCAGCCTCCTGATAAGCTGGGCTTACAGGTGTGCACCACCGAGCTCAGCTCCATAAGGAAGTTCTCAACAGTTTTAACCTAGTAATTTAATGATAATTACTGAAAATTTGTGAAATTCAAGAGTCAAGCAACTTCTATAATTATAACCTAAAAGAATGAATAGATTATTGGTAGAAAAGTTATCATTTGTTCTTGGAATAAAGAATTAAAAATCAAGGAGTAAATGAGGGCAATCACAATTACATGGTTGATAATGTCTAATATGTGTAAACTCTCTTTGATATAGTTCGAGATTTTATTTTTCATAAGCCACCTCAGGAACCCCTACCAACAAATTAAGGACCTTCTTTTGGTTCCAGCTTCATTATTAGCATGATGCCTCTGGGGCAGATAATACTCTTCATCTGGAGCTATAGACATTTGTATTCAAAATCAACCCATTGGCAAGTGTTGAATTTCATTTTACATATGTGAATTTATCATGTTCCCTTGAAATTTATTTATTTATCAATGACAAGTGGTGTTTCCATCATACATTAACAAATTTAGGATATAATCCTGTAGCTCTGACTGGACTTTCACCAAGTTTCAGCACTGTAAATGATAAACCAAGAAGGGTTTGAAGGAACAGTTCTCCTCCACCAATGGTTAAGGGGCTCTGAGCTCTTCAAGCTGATCTAATGCAGTGGTATTCTACAGGTTCTTTTGCTGTTGTGTGGCTCATTTCCTTCTTGATAAGATTGTTTTCCTTTCTCTTCCTCTGTTACTTAATATAGCCCTAAGTATGTTCTAGCCTCCTGAACCACTGCTTCCAGGGAATATATTCATTATGAGACAACCAGACCACGAGTATTTATTATGTTCCTGTTAATTCTTTGCCTTTCACTCCACTTCTGATTTAATAGGTTTCATATTTGGCATTGGCCTTTCTTGCCACTGTTCTGGCATTGAAAGGTCAGGCTGTCTCCTCTCTGAACCCAGATTAAGCTTCAATGCAATCTTAAAACAATAAGTCATCTATTTGCTCAACAGTTTTGACCCTTGGATTAGTGGTGAGGAGCCTTAGGAAAACACAACAATAAAAAAAAGCCTCTTTTATTCTTTCAAGTTTGGTGACCTTGCCTGGCATCTCAAGACAGAAGTGAATCAGTCAATGTCTGTTACCAACTTTTTCCTGAGACTCATCCTATTTTCTTACAAGGCCAGGACGTGGCTCTGAAGACTTTCTCTCTCTGTCTGTTTGTCTGTCTATCTTTCTTTTATTTTTGCGGTACTGGGGATGGAACCCAGGAGCATTCTACCTTTAATCTATAATCCCAGCCCTATTTTTTATTTTTTATTTTGAAACAAGGGATTACAAGTACATACCATCACGCCTGGCCCTACCCCCCCCTCATCTATCTATCTATCTATCTATCATCTATCTATCATCACCTACCTACCTACCTACCTACCTAACCTACCTACCTACCTGTGGTACTGGGGACTGAACCCATAGACATTCTACCTCTCAGCTATACTTCCAACGCTATTTTGTTGTTTGTTTTGAAACAAGGTCTTGCTAGACGCTGCAGGTTTCCCTAAGTTGCTAAGGCTAGTCTCAAGCCTACAATCCTCCCGTCTCAACCTCCCAAGTATAACATTACAGGCATGCACCACTACACTCTAGCTGCCGCTGAAGTTCTTTGTAATTTCATCTCTACTAAAATGCTGGTTAGGGGTTACAGTTATTGGAGGGAATTAGATTTTTCACTCCCATGGATTTAGTCTCCTTTCCACATAATCAGAACTCAGTCAAACCTTCCTGACATTTTCTGCATGTTTTTCAAGTGAAGAAAGTCAAGCAGGTAATTGTGAATATCCATCTTCTGTAGGAGAGTATGGGAGGCCTGTGACATTTCTGGGGATTCTCCCATCTAGGGAATTTGGCAGAAATGAATCTCTTCCCAGTCATCTCTTTGATGCTCAGGAACTACTTTCTTCTACCATTGTTTTGGATGAGGAAATCAAAGCTGTGACAAGTGCTAAGTAACTAGAGAGCATTCAGTCCTCACAGTAGCCCTATGAGATGGGCACTGCTGTCAGCCCTACCTCATAAGTGGGAAAACCAAGGTGCAGACTTAATTAACTTACCAAACATTGCATAGTAAGGTGTAGAGCCAGAATTCAAATTCAGACAGGCTTCAGGGTCTGTGTATGAGTCCCATTGTATCCTACAGTTTAATATTTATTTATTTATTTTGGTGATACTGGGGGTGGAACCCAGAGGCTTTCTACCTCCAGAATATACTTCCAGACCTATTTTATACTTTATTTGGAAACAGGGTCTCACTAAGTTGCTAAGAGCTTCACTAAGTAGCTGAGGCTGGCTTCGAACCTGTGAGATCCTCCTGTCTCAGCCTCCCAGGCACTGGGATTACAAGTGTGCGCTACCACACCCGGCTTATCCTAACAGTTTATAAACTCACCACTCTCTTCTGGATAGTGCATATGTGTGTGGGGGGGTACTGGAGGTGGAACCCAGGGTAAAATCCATATATATCCCCAGTCCTATCTATTTTATTTTTTATTTGGAAATAGGGTCTCACTATGTTGCTAGAGTCTCACTAAGTTGCTAAGTCAGCCCTACAATCTTTGGGTCTCAGCCTCCCAAGTACTGGGATTATAGGCAAGTATCATCACACCCAGATCCTGGATATACTTTAAATTTTCAAGCTTTCCCCCTCAAAGTGTGGAGGCCAGCTTGAAAATATTATTCCAGATGGAGCTGACCAGCCTGTGGAGATCATTGTGCTGTTGACTCACCATTGGATTAGCCACACTGTCAACTTTATGCCTCCTGAAAACTGATAATTAGAGCCAGCTCCCAAGCATTAGCTGCAGGATCCTAAGGCTCTGTGGCTTGGCCGAATTTGAGGAGCAGAGGCAGCAAAGAGCAGGGCACGAGCAACTCTGTTGTCGACCACTGGGGCAGCAAGAGAAGCAGCCCAGAGACAAGCAGATATTGTTGCTTGTGTAGCAGGAGGGGAGAGAGCAAGGCTGGGGTGAATGCAATACTGCGGGGGTGAGAAGGCCGGTGACGGGCTAGGAGAGATGGCAAAGTGGAGCAGTTGGGCCAGGCTGGAACACTGCAAGTGTGCTTTGTCTGGACCAGGAAGCCAGAGTTTCATACACTTGATAAGTATGACTTGATAACTATGCTTCAGGCACAGTGCTACATGCTAGTGGTACAGTGATGAACAAGCCAGACCTCATCCCTGCCCTCAGAGAATTTGAACTCTTACAGAAGGGACTGACTTCAGCCAAACAAGGAATCAGACACAATCAGTGGCAGGCTGTGATCGATGTGCGGAAGGACGCAACTGCCGGAGAGGGTGAAACCCAGCACAGCTCTAGGTGGGGCATTAGGGAAGGCCTTCAGCTCAGAACAAAAATCAGAGGTTAGGCAAGTGAAGGGGAGGGAAAAGGGCATTCCAGGCAAGAACTGGATGGGCGGAAGCTGAAGGGTAGGAAAGTGCATGGCTTGAAAGAGAGCGCTTGGCAGGATCTTGGGAATCCACGATCGTGCATTGGAAACTGGTACTAAATTTAAGGATGGATGAAAGCTGAGAAAAACAGATATGAAATAGAAACAAAATAGGCTTTGACAGGTCTCATTTGGACTATTATGTTGGAGTCATGACCTCCCAGTGTCCAGGCTCAAGGGTTGCCACAGACACTGAAACTGGGGAATCATTTTAAGCCCTGCATCTTTTGTTTGACCCAGTTTGGGTTTAAAAGCTTATCTCTGAGTTGTGAGGGTCTCACTCAAAGAAACCTCAGTAGGTGACTGTGATGAAAGGCAAGGCCAAAGCCAGGCACTCGGGGTGGCACCAGGCACCACATTCCATGAGGAAGCAGAGCTTCGCCAGGGGAAAGGCACTCTGAGCAGGCCTGAGGATGGCGGCCCCATCACAAAGGGGACGAAGCATCCTGCGTGTCTTGCTTTGGTGAATCATTAATGGGTCCTAGTGATTGACTAACCAACCCATTTTCTTCTCTTTTATTTATTTATTTATTTTTTAGTACTGGGGATTGAACCTAGGGGCATTCTACCTCCAAAACTATCTCTGCAGTCCTATGTTGTTTTTAAAATTTTGAAACAGGATTCTTCTAAATTGCGAGGGTCTTGCTGAGTTGTTGAGACTGGCCTTAAACCTGAGATCCTACTTTGTTAGCCTCCCAAGTACGAGGATTACAAGTGTGTGCACCATGCCCAACTGATCAACCCATTTTCTAATGCTCCCTAATGATTCTATTTCTGTTAGTGCTGCCAAAACAAAATCCCACAGCCTAGGTGGCTTATACATAATCATGTGTGCTTCTTCTCTTTAGAAGATTCTGAGGTCAAGGTGCTGGCCTTAGGTGTCCGGCGAGGGTCTTCTTGCTGTATCCTCACACAGTAGAGGAGTAGAGAGGAACCCGCTTTCTCCAATCCTTTCATAAGGGCCCTCCTCTCATTCTTAATCACCCCTGCCACCCACTACAGGCCCAGCCTCTTCACACTATCATAGTGGCCACTAAGTTTCAACATAAGAATGTTGGATTCCATCCCTGGTACCTCAAAAAGAAAAAAAGAAAAAAAACCCCAAATGTTGGGGGCATGTTCTGACCATATCAAACCTCTCAGATGACTTCTGCAGTTTTTTAGGAGGGAAATGTAGTTCACCAGTCTGTAATTTCCAGAATTTATTTATCAGTTTATCTATCAATCTATCATCTATCTATCTATCATCTATCTGCTATCTATCTATCCTTTTGGGAGTCAGAACACTTGCCTTAATAGGGACCCTCTTTGGTTCTCACCTGCCTTACTATCTTGGTGCCTTACAACTAGTCTCCTTGACACCAATCTTCACTTGCAGTCCAACACCCATGGAGCAGCCAGAGAGGCTCAGTTAAAACTCACACCGCATCCTGTCTTTTTCCTTTGCTTAAAGTGGTCCCTCATCACTATTAATAAAACCTACTCTAGCCAGGTGTAGTGGTACATGCCTGTAATTCCAGTACTTGGAGGCTGAGACAAGGAGGATCACAGGTTCAAGCCTAGCCTCAGCAACTTAGTGAGACCCTCAGCAACTTATATAGACTCTGTTTCAAAATAAAAATAAAACAGGGCTGGGTGTGTGGCTCAGAAGTAGAATGCCCCTAGGTCCAATTCCCAGTGCCACAAAAACAAAACAACAACAACAAGCAAACAAACAACAACCTAAACTCCTTTTGTTGGCATTCACAACTGTCTATCATCTAATCTTTGTCTAAATGACTACTCTCATCTCTTGCCACACCCCCTACTCTGAGTTACCATCCGACTAAGCTACTAGGCTTTTGTTGAAGCCCCCAGGCTCTCCCGGGCTCTTACTAGCTTCTTTCCCCCACTGGTTCCTAGTCATCCTTTAGAATTTAAAGTAACACCTCTTCCAGGAACATTTCCTTTCGTTGACTTTCCCAGTCAGGATGAACTGCTTTCATCTGACTCCATAATATATTGTACACTTCTGTTGCAACACTTGACCTCTAACTCTCTTTCTGTTTTCCCTATAAAACCTTGAGCTTTCTTGGAGGGCTGAGGCTGTACAGTCCTTGGTTCATATAGCTTCAGAAAAGCTTATTGAATAGCTGCATTTGCACTTCCCGTTTTCCGACTTTAGTTCTCTAAGATGTTTTTTGTAGATTACAAAGAGCCTGTGTTAGTTTCTGCATCTTATATAGTCTTCAGCTCTACCTTTTTCAGGAATTAGGAGAAAACTATTTCCTTAAAGTCTAGAGACTTATTTTACCTCATGTATCAGAATTATGAAAATCTCTAATGAGATTTTTTTAAAAAAACCACCCATGGTTTTATCTAAGTGCTCCTTTATTTCTATGATTTAGGATACCAAATTATAGACTTTTAGGCCTAGAGAGACCTTTAAATGACTAGATTCAACATTTAACTTTACAGACAGGAATACTAAGGTTCAGGGAGAGGTTAAGTGAAAAGTTATAACTGTACTTTTAGTTGTTGGCAGAGTTGAGTCTAGGAGCTAGGTCTCTATCCTCCCACCCCTACCTCTCTTCTCTACAGTATGGCCCCCATTCACATCCTCGTCCTAGCAGGGTGAGGATCACAGGTAATGGGACTCTCAGCCTAGTAAGACACGGTTTCAAAATAAAATAGGACTGGAGGTGTAGCTCAGAGGTAGAATGCCCTTGGGTTCAATCCTCAATACCACATCTACATGCAAAAACCCCATCCTATTTTCTTTTTATTTTTGGAGACTCCCTTTGTTGCTCAGGCTGGCCTTGAACTCCTGAGTTCAAGCAATCTTCCTGTTTCAGCTTCCAGAGCATCTGGGACTACAGATGTGCATCATTGTGCCTGGCTCCATCCCCAGAGGCATTTTACTTCTGGCTTATACCCCAGCCCTATTTTATTTTTTATTTTGAAACAGGGTCTCACTAAATTGTGGAGGACCTTGCTAAGTTGCTGAGACTGGCCACCAACCTGAAATTTTCTTGTCTCTGCCTCCCAAGCACCGAGATTACAGGTGTTAAATACTACGTCCAGCTCCCTTGTTGTTTTCTTTACCAACCTGAGACTTGAATTTGCTTCTGAAACTAATAATTTTGTTATTAGCAAATGAATTAACATTAACTCTTTCCATTTGGAGACCTGCTAAACTGGGAAACTTTGCTTTAAAAAAATTTCCTAGGAGGCTTAAAAAGCAAAACTGTCCCAGAAATGCGTAAATAAATGTGGAACAGGTGGTCAACCTTTCCCCACTTTGTCTCTGAGGAGCACTTCATTCTATCGCAAATTAGTTCAGCAGCTGAGTAGTTAATATGCACTAGCACTTGACTTTCTAAAACCAAGACATTCCATCTGTCTTTAAGGATGTGCAAGAAGGCGGGTGGGAGAGTTATACCGTAAATATTATCTTCTCCAGATGCAAATAAATTTGTTTACTTGTAGAGCTGGAAAATGATTTGTGCCATTTGCTTCAAAAATTTTGACTATTGGATTTGGTTAGTAATACTGGATAAATATAAAGACAAGCACATCTATTATTTTATTATAGAAGATTTCAGGCAGACAGAATGCATAAAATATAACAAAAACATCACATATAATATAACAAAGAATTATGCATCTACCACCCAACTCAGTCATGTAATAAAATTTTGCCATATTTGCCACAGAAATCTTCCTTCCTCCCTTTCTCTTTCTCAGTCTCCTTTCCTTCCTTCTTTCCTTTATCTTTATTCTCTCCTCTCTTCCAGGTTAAAATTTTATAGCTGTAGTTAAAGCCCCTATAACCAACTTGCCTAAAGTGTCTCCTGCTAGCTGTGGAGGTACAATACTTGACCATGTAACTTTCTTTTAAAAGTGATACTATTCTAGATTTCAAATGTCAACTCCTGTGTGCATTTTAATACTTATATATGCATCCATGAATGATAAATACTGCTGACTTGCCTGTTTTTCATCTTCTTAAAAAAAAAAACTCACAAATACATTTATTCATGGCACAAAACACTATACAACTGTGCAATGATGTTCCGTGTTCCCATCTAACAAAGCTTGCTTAAGTGTACAGGGCAGGCTGACTTTCACAGAGCGTGTGCTCCAAGTCAAGCCAGTGAACAGTGACCTTGAACAGGTTAAGACTTGAACCTTTCCAAGCTTTACTTGTTTTATTAGTACCCCTAATTTTTATAAACGGTGAAGCTCAGCAACACTATTCCTACCCAAATCTCTCGATAAACCTGGGTGTAATAGGCCTTCACGGGATACCCAAACATTTTATTTATTTATTTAGAAATGAACCTCCTGAAGTCATTCCTTTGATTAAATTTAAAGTCACTGTACATGTTCATGATAATTAACATATAAAAGGAACAAGGAACACATAGAAATCATTTATATTCTTTCTACATATAGTACCTTGTTATGCATAGTTGGAAAAACATCAGCCAGGAGCACTCATAAAATGTAGTTACTTTTGGCATGTGATTTGCTTTGGTACACATATGGAGAGAGTGTAATGAAGTTGGGCTAGCTTACCTTTTCCCATTTATAGCACATTCATGCAAATAATAAAGATGAATCCAGCTCGAGGGGATTCTTTATCAGAAATACACCTCAATGCAGTCAGAAGATACCAAGACAGCTGGGTGTGGTGGTGCACACTTGTAATCCCAGTGCTGGGGAGGCTGAGACAGGAGGATTGCACAGGTTCGGAGCCAGCCTCAGCAACTTAGTGAGATCCTGTTTCCAAATAAAGTATAAAATAGGTCTGAGAGTATATAGCCCAGAGGTTAAAAAAAAAAAAAGATACCAAGACAATATTGGAAATATACCTTAATGCAGTCAGGAGATACTAAGACAATAATTTCTCTTATTAGGCCTGAGATTTCTCATCGAAAAATTTAGAGGATTGAATGACATGATATCTAAGTTTCTACAATTCATTAATTGTATACATCATGATGTAGGTAAATAGTAAAGCTATATTTTTTGGCTCCACAATACTTGACAGGTAACTTTCTTTTAAAAGTGATACATGTATTTTTTTTTCTTTCTTGGTGATAGTACCAGGGATTTGGATTGAACTCAGAAGTGTTCTACCTCTGACATATATTCCAGCACTTTTTTTTTTTATATTGGAAGAAGGTCTCCCTAGGTTGCTGAGAGTCGCTAAACTGCTGAGGCTGCTCTGAAGCCTGGATCCTCCTGTCTCAGCCTCCCAAGTACTGAGATTACAGGCAGGTGCCACCATGCCTGCTGACAAACATTTTAATTAATTAATTTATTTATTTTACAGTGGAAGTCAAACCTTTATTTAGTACTTATATTAGTATTAGTCAATACAGTGCTTTAGAAAAATAATTAGGTAATATCTAGTAAAATTAACCCAATAATTCTACCCGTCAGTCTAGACTCTGCAGAACTTTTTGCATACACATATCAGGAGCCAAGAATAAGAATGTTCCAAACATTTTAAAAGATGCTTTGAAGCATCTCTGTGAGCAGAACCAACAGCTCAGGTTGAATCAGCACTCCATAGCCAACAACTCCTATTTTCCATCTTTATTAAGTGATACATTCTATGTTTTCTTCTCAACTTCTTACTCAATATGTATTAATATGTATCTTCTAATTCATTTAAATAGCCAGTAATATTCCATCGTATAAAAAGACCACATTACGGGGTAGGGGGGTGTAGCTCAGTGGTAAAGTATGTGCTTAGCATGCTTGAGGCCCTAGGTTTAATCCCTGGTACGTACACACACACACACACACACACACACACACACAGAAGTAAAAATGATAAAAATGATACCACAAATTATCTATTCTCTTCTTAGTGGATTGTGGATCTTTAAATGATTATTTTCTCTTACAAACAATGCAGAAGTGAATATTCTTGTATGTATCTCCTTTTGAGTTACTTGTGTGGCATTAATGGGACACAAGTCCTTACAAAGAATTTTTATGTTGATATAAAACAATCTGACTAGTTACTTAAAAAAAAAAACCAAGTCAAGTGCAAGAAGAAACAGTGCGTTAGCAATAGGATGTAAAAGAGAAGCCTTACAGTCAAGCACCACATAATGCCATGCAGTCATGTAAAGCTGAAATGGAGCTGAGAAATTCCTTTCACCTAGTGACATGGGATAATGTGTTATTCATGGTGCAATGAAGCGTGCATATGTTTGTGGTGATGCCGGAATAAACAAACCTACCACACTGCCAGTCACACAGAAGTATTATAATTACAGATGGTACATAATAATAATGGTAATAAATGACCATGATACTGGTTTATATTTTTACCGAACTACATTTTTTATGAATACTTCAGAAGAAGTAGTAGTAGAGAAGTATGATTACTTCAGTAGAAGAAGTATGAGTACTTACTTCTTCTACTTACAAAGGTATTGTACTGTGTTACACTTTTGTTACAGCAGCAGCAGCAGTCCCATACATCTTTGGCTTACTGTGTCTTGATTGCACCGAGTGGCCACACCGAGTGACTGACTTGGACCATCCAGGTTTCTGTGAGTGTACTTTATGATGTTTGCACAGTGACAGATCTCCTAATGATGCACTGCTCAGAACATTCCTGTGGTTAAGCCATACATCACTGTATAATCTTATTCCTCTTTTTTGAAAAGTAATTCATCTTTTTTTTCTTTTATCATTTTTAGTACTGAGGAATGAAACCAGGGGCGTTCTACCTCTGAGCTGTACCCCCAGTGGAGCTACAGCCCAATGTATTTATATCTTAAAACAAGGTCTTGCTAGGTTGCTGAAAATCTTACTACTTGCTGAGGTTGTCCTGGAACCTATGATTCTCCTGTCTCAGCCTCCCAAGTACTAAGATTACAGCTATTTATCACCAACCATTCTAGGCTGAATGTTTTTTGAGGATGGTTCATGATTTATTTGTGTCTCCGAGGTAGAGGGTGCACAGCAGATAGTTTAGACTGAGGGATGAATAAATGGCCCAAATCATGGAAGACCTTCTGGAGTCGGCAGTGGGCTTCTGATGATAGGATAAGTGAGACTCTATTTCAAAAACAAAAACAAAAACAATTAGAGAAAAGGGATGTAGGTGTAGCTCAGAGGCAGAATGCCCTTGGCTTCAATCCCCAGCAAAACACACACACACACACACACACACACACACACACACACATACACACACACTTTATCTTTTTCCGTGTGTGTGTGTGTGTGTGTGTGTGTGTGTGTGTGTGTGTATAGTTGAAAAGCATCTAATGGAAATTTTTTGAGTATTTTGAGTTAAGTATAAAAATATAGGGAGATTATATATTATAAACATACTTTTCAAACTGTAGAAAGACCATCAGAAATGTGTGTGTGTGTGTGTGTGTGTGTGTGTGTGTGTGTTACTAGTGATCAAATCCAGGGGCAGTCTACCACTGAGCTACATCCCAGCTCTATTTTTTTTTTTTTTGTAGTACTGGGGATGGAACCCAGGGGCATTCTATCTCCAAGATACACTCCCAGACCTATTTTATATTTTAATTAGAAACAGGGTCTCACTAATTTGCTGAGAGCCTCACTAAGTAGCTGGGGCTGGCTTTGAACCTCTGCAGTCCTCCTGTCTCAGCCTCCCCAAGTACTGGGATTACAAGCGTGTGCCACCACACCTGGCTCCCAGTTTTATTTTTTAATTTTTATTTTGAAATGGGATCTCACTAAATTGCAGAGTGCCTCACTTAAGTAGCTGAAGCTGTCCCCAAACCTGTAATCCTCCTGTTTCAGCCTCCCAAGTACTGGGATTACAAGAGTGCACAACCACGTCCTGCTCCATCAAAATATTTTAAGGATGCTTTCTCCCATCATAAGGGCTTGCTTATTGTGAATAAGACATTCCAAGTTTGAAAGAGGTGGCTAGTTTCATTTCCTCCAAATACCTTTTCTGTGGTAAATTTGAGGCAGCTGTGGCTTACCAAACTCTAAACCCAGTGAGGTCCATCGTAGCTAGTACGTATTTACATTTTGACTCATAGTGTCTGTCAGGGTTTAATCACAGGGAGGCAAGAAATATTACTCAGACTTCATTGTTTAATCTTCCATTCATTTGTTTTTCAAGTTTGTTTCAGCCTGTGGGAAGGTTCCCTTTTGATCGCAACACTGTCCTGATTTCTGCAATTTATCTTTATTTGCCATTTTGCAGTGGCTATGAAGAGTACTGGGATAAGCTCCTTATTTCCCAAGTCTGTGCGTATAAGCCTCATTGAATTGGGTCCATCCTCGATACGTTTTGAGATCACATCAGCACGTTATTTCTTAATAAATTCCTGTCTTAACGTTAGGAGCTATTTAAAAATCACGAATGAGACCAGTGTACAGATATGTGTAACTAATTCCTGGGAATAGTAAGCTGGAGCATTTAATTAAATGAAGGTGCTAAATTTTTATTATGTTATCATTCGATATTTGAATAACTAGCTGCAAATGAGTTCCGTTTGTACATAAGTGGCTTTCTAAATCCAATTGTCCTTATTTCAAAATATAGTTCTAGTTCTTGGGTAGAAATGAAAGTGGAATGGCTATGGCTCCATAACTAGAACAAATTAGAGGGTTGCAGCAATAATCCAAACCCATGGACAGAACAGCAACAGCCTTTGAACTTGCTTGTTTGTGTGTAGCCAACAGGAAAGCGTACTCATCTGCTTTTGGCAGTCGTTATGCTGAGGTTTGAATGTCCCCTCACAAACTCAGGTTGAAGTAGAATTGCCTCTGTTATCCATTGCCAGACTTGGAAAAAAAAAAAAAAGAGCTGGGAGCTTCCAGAGGTGACTAGGTCACCAGGGTACTGCCCTTGTGGATGGGTCAAGGCTTTTATGAAGGGTGTGGGTGAATTCTAAACAGGAGGAGCCCAGCACCTTCCACTGTGGAATAGTTTAGCATGAAGCCTTCGCCCAACGCTGGCACCAAGCTCTTGGACATGTTCTCTTTGGCTTCCAAAACTGTGGGCCAGCTGAACTTCTACTGTTTATAAATCACCCAGGCCAGGGCATTCTGTTAAAGCAGGAGAAAATGGATTAAGATACATTAGAAAGTGAATTCTATATTCTAGAATTTCTTCTGCTCAAGTGAACAGTATTAATGTACATAATCTGATTATACTGTTAGAAATATCTGTATATATGCCTTGAAAGGCGATTCTCTCACTCATAGGGATATCTGGATATATGCTTGGAGTAAGCATCCTCATTTAGTCTTGGAAACTTATTAGTCTAGGAGAAACCAGTCGAAGATGACAATATTATTAACTACCATTTACCTGGCAGCTCCTATGAGACAAAACTTTTTTCTTCTGTATTGACGTATAATTAACAACTAAAATTGTATAGATTTAAAGTATATAACATGATTATTTGATGTATAGATATATTTTGTGAAATAGCCAATTAGCTAATTAATATATTCATTATTTCAGTTATTTTTCCTTCCTTCCTTCTCCCTCCCACCCTTCTTTCTTTTTTCTCTCTTGCTTGTCTCCTTCCTTCCCCTTTTCTTCCTCTTTCTCTTTCTTTCTTTCTTTCTTTCTTTCTTTCTTTCTTTCTTTCTTTCTTTCTTTCTTTCTTTCTTTCTTTCTTTCTGTTGATGAGAATCATACTCTTTGCTGAGGCTGTCCTCCAACCTGTGATTCTCCTGTCTCAGCCTCCCAAGTACTGGGACTACCAGCTTGCTGTACCGCATATGACTAGTGTTTGATTTTCTGTTTCTGATTTATTTTGCTTAGCACAGTGTTTTCCAGGTTCATTTATGTCATTGCAAATAGCAGGATTTCCTTCTTTTTAGTGACTGAATAATATTTCATTATGTATGCATACCACATTTTCTGTCTCCATTCATCTGTTGATGGACATTTCAGTTGTTTTCTTGTCCTGGCTATTGTGAATGATGCCACAACAAGCACAGGAGTCTGTATCTCCTCAAGATCCTGATTTCATTTCTTTTGAGTATAAACCCAGAAGTGGGAATGCTGGGTCATAAGGTGGTTCCATTTTTTGAGGAACTTTTATACCATTTTCCATTAGTGGCTATGTCAATTTACATTCTCACCAACAGTGTACAGGGGTTCCCTATTCTCCGTATTCTTGCCTTCACTTATCTTTAGCTATGTAACAAAACTTGAACACATTTTAATCTTGACAGCAAATTCCTTCGTTGAGGCTATATTTCCAGTTTTAGATCTGGGAAAATTCTGCTCAGATTGGCAAAGTAATGTGCCCAGTCTTGCACAGCTGCTAAGTATCAAGGCTGATATTAAAATCCCAGCCCATCTGGTGGTAGTGCCACCAGATGAACCCTTCTTTTTTTCTCTACAAAAATGCAGGATGAGTCATTTTATGATCCCTTTGATTGTCTTGGCTTTTCAGAAAAGCTACCAGATATGAAATAAATGGTGATAAAAATATACCCGATAGGAATGCCATTCCACTTTCCCCAGTAGTTCCCTTTTCTGTCATCTAATTTTCTCTTTTCCCACTTAAGATATTTGCAGAATTTGACTGTTGACCCTTTTTTTTTTTAAATTTTATTTTATTGGTGCACTGTATTCATACATCATAGTGGGATACAAACTTTTGTAGACATACATGCACACATCGCCCAGTCAGCCCCCACCCGATCCCCACCCCATTCTCTCCCCATCCCTCCCTCCCATGCTTGGCTTAGTGGTTGACATCTAGTATTATAGCAATTTATCCAAAATTAAAAATGATAATCTCACATAACAGTTTCATTTGTCTGATACCAAGCTTTTGATGACATAAAGATAACATTTCAATATTTCTTTTTGCTTTCTTTCTTACCAGAGAATATTTTTTTCTTTTTTTTAGGTGAAACTATCATATATTTATTTTTCAGAAAAAAATCTATCCTGATATGGAATATGGACTCTAGATACCCAAAACAATCTCGAAGCAAAAACAAAGCTAGAAGATGTATATTTTCTGATTTCAAACCATATAAAGCTACAATAATTGAAACAGTGTAGTACTGTTCTAAAGGCAGATATATAGACCATTGGAGTTAAATACAAGCCTAGAGCTAACTTCTTCCCTATATTGTCAAGTTATTTTTGACAAGGTTTCCACGAAGATTTGGTGGTGGAAATAATAATCTTTTAACTAAATATTGTTGAAAAATAATAATTACATGGAAAAGAATAAAATTGGACTCTTACCTAATCCCACATACAAGTATTAACTCAAACTAGATAAAAGACCTAAATATAAATCTTAAGACTATAAACTTTTAGGAGAAAATCTGGGTCATAAAACCTCACAACATTGAAATTGGCAGTGATTTCTTGGATATGATTTCAATGGCACAGGCAACAGAAGAATATACAAACTCCCTAAAAAATAAAAGAAAATATTGTATATCCAAAGACAATGTAAACAGAGTTAAAAGTTACTAATAGAATTGGATAAAATATTTCCAAATGCTATATCTGAAGGTATATTAATATTCCAACTAGAAATCCTAAAAATTAACAACAATAAAGGCAAACAATACAATTTAGAGATAGGTAAAAGACTAACATAAATAATGAATCTCCACAGATAACCAATCTTAGTTGTCTGTTGGATGGAAACTCTTGTTTCTCTGGTTCTGGTGAGTGTTACCTATTTCTTCTTTGTAGTTAATTTCTTTGAGTATTTTCTCTAGCGCTGGTTTTGAAGACATAAATTCCTTCAGTTTCTGTTTGTCATGGAAGCTTCTTATTTCTCCATCTAATTTGATAGAAAGTTTTGCTGGATAGGAAATTTTTGGCTGGAAGTTGTTTTCTTTCAGAGTTTGGAATATGTTACTCCAAGCCCTTCTGGCTCTCATGACTTGGTTTGGGAAGTCTGGAGTGATTCTAATTGGTTTGCCTCTGAATGTCACTTGGCCCTTTGTTTTTGTTGCCTTTAAGATTCTCTGCTTGGCTTCCACATTGGTCATTTTGACAATTATATGGCGTGGGGATCCTCTTCTCGGATCCTGTCTAAAGGGAGTTCTATAAGTTTCCTGGATCTGTGTATCAACCTCTTGCTCTATATTTGGAAAATTTTCTGCTATTACTTCCTTGAAGAGATTGTTGATCCCTTTGGTATCACTTTCTTTTCCCTCCTCTATTCCAATTATTCTTAGGTTAGCTCTCTTAAGATGGGCCCATATTTCTTCAATGTCAGATTCCTGCTGTTGGATATCTTTTTCTAGATTAGAAACTATGCATTCATTTTTGGATTGCTCATCTTCTAAGAGCGAGATTCTGTTCTCCATGTGGTCTAATCGGTTGTTTGTGCTTTGAATTGAGGCCTTTACTTCATTAATTGCATCCTTTATCTCTTTTTGGCTCTCTCTGAGTTCTTTTCGAAGCACCTCTATTATTTCTACAGTTATTTTCCTGATTTGATCTTCTAGAAATCTCTGATTTTCTGTTTTATCAGGTTCTGATGTTGTGGGGTTGTGCACATTCATTACTTCAGTGTTATTCCTCTTTCCCATGATTTCGGAGGTTTGTGCCTTCTCTGGGTTCTTCCCTTGGGTCACTATGGCTTCACTTAAGGTGCTCTGGATCTCGAGTCTGTATTATCTCAGACCCTACTACTCCTTTACTGGGTTGTATCACAGAGTCTCCGACCCAGGGAGTCGATAGAGGCTGCTTTAAACTATGGGGGGTGCCAGGTTGCACGCTCTCCTATGGTGTGATATCTCTGCCACCACCACTCCCTCACTGGTTCAAGTCCCAGAGGCACAATACTGGGATTTCTCCTCTGTGGCCCGCAATTTGACTCACTGTTCTTGAGTACGTAGATGTAGCTGTACTGGACTCGGTGAATTCACTGCTGCTGCCGCCGCCGGTGGCAATATGGCGCCTCTGCCACACCCTCGGCCATGAGGCTGGCGTATTTTTTCTTCTCTGCTTTTGATTTCCACTCTGAATCCCTGCAGCGTGTGCTGAGCTCAGCCACTGGGAGCTTTAAATGCTGTCTGCGCCGAAAGATCCCGCCTGGCTGTTCCGCAGCGGGTCACCTCGGCTTGCTGTAGCCGTCCGCTGAGTTCGCCGCTGCCGCCGGCAGTATGGCGCTGCTGCCGCGTCCTCGGGCGCGTGTGTCTCCTCTGTGGCCCTGAGCTCTGTTCTCAGTCCGCTTTCTCTCTGGAGCCTGGTGGTTTTTTTGTTTTTCTGGTGATGGTGTTTTCTGGCTATGAAAGGCGCTCTTTTTGTGGTAATGGAGATTGGTTGTTAGCGGGACTCTTAAGCCCCGCTTTTCTCGGTCGCCATCTTCCCGGAAGTCTACTGTTGACCCTTTAACTTTCCCTCTGTCTGGATTCTCCTTCCTCTTCCACACACTGCTAACCTAAAACAACTCCGTTCAAATCTGCAGCTAAGTTGTAACTCACCTAGACAGTTATCACAGACATAAAATTGGTAACCTAAATAATGGCCACATTTTTTGCCAAGATCCACGAGATCTGAAGCTAGCTGCAAATAGAAGATTTCTCAACAGTCTGGTGAGACCAAGTACTCAAAGGGTGAAAAATAAATAATTACAGCAGATCTTGTTTGATCAATCTACACAGCTATCCAGTGAAATTTCCAGTGACTTGGGAGAATGCAGCCAGAAAGGACCCAAAAGATCTGTATTATGACCTTCTCTATTGATGGACCAGACTACAAATACAGGGAACAGACCCAGCCAATATTCAAGTGAGAACCTTGATAGGAATTCACAAAAAAATTTCGAGCTATGGTAGCTGTATATTTTGCAATAGCTACCATGTACGGCTGGTTCCCAATAACCAGACACTATGCTAAGAGCTGTATAAATATTTATTATTATTATTATTATTATTATTATTATTATTATTTTGGTGGTACTGGGGTTCCTGGAAACCCTTCTACCTCTGGGCTACACTCCCAGACCTATTTTTATACTCTTTTAAAATTTGGAAACAGGGTCTCTTAAGCCAGCAAGGCTGGCTTCGAACTTCCCTGGCAAGATGGGGTTTCAATATTAAAAAAAAAACCTTAAGCCGGGCGTGGTGGCACATGCTTGTAATCCCCGCGCTTGGGAGGCAGAGACAGTAGGTTTGAAGCCAGCCTCACTGGCTTAAGAGACCCTGTTTAAAAAAAAAAAAAAATATATATATATATATGTATGTATGTATGTATGTATGTATGTATGTATGTATATAGGGTCTGGGAGTGTAGCCCGGAGGTAGAAGGGTTTCCAGGAACCCCAGTACCACAACAAAACAAAACAAAACAAAAAACAAACAACAAAAGAAAACCAAACAAACCTTAAACCGGGCATGGTGGCGCCTCCGCCTCCCAAGTGAGGGGATTACAAGCGCCACCACACCCGTCATATTATTATTTTTTGCAGTACTAGGGATGGAACCCAGGGGCATTCTACCTCCAAGCTACACCCCCTGTCTATTTTGTATTCTTTATTTTGAAAGAGGGTCTCACTGAGTTGCAGAGGGCCTCACAAAGTAGCTGAGCCTGTCTGCGAACTGCGATCCTCCTGTCTCAGCCTCCCGAATGCTGGGATTACAAGAGTGCGCCACCACGCCCGGCTCTAGATATTATTTCATTTACTCTTCTTAGAGAGACCAGGCTGCATAGGGATTAATGACATTGACATAGACACAGAGGCCAACGAGTAATAGCTCTTGGTCCTTGGCCAAGCAATGGAAGTTATGTTTCAGTTTTTCCAGCTGTAAGGTGGGAGTATAACACTTCACAAAGTTGAAGTAAGAAACGAGTTAACTTGTACCTTAGAAGTACTCAGCATGGAGATGGTACTCAGTGTATGTTGGCCACTAATTCTCCTAATGACCCTAGGAGGTAGGTCACCATTATAAACATTTTTTACAGTTTAGGAAATTGAGGCTTAGAGGGGACACATGGCAGAGGCAGGCTTTGAAATAGGTCTGTGTAATTTCAAAACATGCACTTTTTACCCCAGTCTCTCTGCCTCCCAGTACCAGATAAATCCAGTGAGTAAGAACAGCTATGGGGTGAGCTGCAGGGCCTTGCAAAATGCCTTTAAGGGATGAAACAGAGGAAATCTGGCACTGACTGGCTGAGGGGGAGGTCAAGAAGAGAATTCCGAGCTCCCTTCAACCTGCTGAGAATGTGCACAGTCTCAGCAAGGCTTAACCACAGCCAGGAAACTCCTCCAGTGTTCTTAGAAGTGTGCGGATGAAGTACAGGCGCTGGAGCCACAGGCACCTCCCACCCTTCCTGCCTCTCCACACTCAGACCCCCGCCACAGAAATCTGTGTCCACTCGCAGCAGCAAAGACACCCACACGGCCTTCTCAACAGCTGGATGACAGAGTTATTGAGCTTCTGTTGTGTGCCTTTTCAAAAGAAGGATCTCATGAACTGGGTGCAATTATTCCACTTAAGAAATGAGGGAATGAAAGCTCAGAGGAATTAGGTGAATTGCCCAGTGCTATTATACAGCTTGTTACTAGACAACCAGGATTCAAACTACCAAGGGTTGTTCTTTTGCCCAGGGGTTATTACAGAAGTACTATTTCTCCTGACTTTTTTTTTTTTCCTCTGCTTCTGTCTTTTGCCCATCTCATTTCTTATTACCATTTTTATCCCAAAGCAGGAACTAACTATGGAATTTTTTGGGTAGCAGTTGGAATTACACATTCAAATGTAGAAGCTTGCACTACTGGATTACCCGTGGATTGTTATTCCTCCATACTGTCGCTTCCTTCTGCTAACTCATATATTTGACATCTGATGATAACAGTCTTCCTAGGAATTCTTGAACATGCTCACTGGTGGGAAAGTGCTAGTTCAAATGGCAGACATTTGGTTTCTCATAACCTTGCAGTAGAGGGAGGCAGATAATGTTGGGCTCATGAAAAGGCATATTGTAAAGGTTCACAGAGGTTCCCCGAAGGTTCTGTATAAGATGTGCATAATTTCATAAATAAAATAGTTGAGTAACAAGCTTAGGGATGATCATAAAATTTGCCATTTCACACTGATAGCAACTGTCCATTTTTATATGACAAAGCCTATGGAACAGGCAGAAGACTTAAATTGCCTCCTCTGTCTCTCTTCAATGCTGATAAAGGAGGAAATGAAGCTTCATAAGTCCAGTTCTTCTCCGACTCTGACCCTCCCCTGACTACAGTCTACTGACTGCAGTAGGCGCTTGTTAAATCTTTAAACACCATCTTATCACTGTGATTATCAACACATGTGCTCTGAAAATAGTTTATATGTAGGGCATACTGAGTTCCAGCATCACACAGCCTGTGGGTTGAATCCTGGTCCTCAAATGTATGGCAGCTTAAAGGGCATATACAATATCACTTCACTATTTTGAAATGGTTTTACTTTTTGCTGCTAGCAAGGATGATAAACAACTATCTTGCCTTTGTTTTTGTAAATTATATGTGTTTACAGAATACATCTATGCATACATACATATATACCTATGGTGCACTTTACAGTTTGAAAGTATTGATTCACATAACCAATGCATTTTAGGAATAAATCAAACTGGGCATGGTGCCGCACACCTGTAATTTCAGTACTTGGAAAGCTGAGAAGGAGACTAACATATCTGTGGTCCACCCCAGCATCTTAGCGAGACCCTGTTTCAAAATTTAAAAATAAAATAAAATAAGGCTGGGGTTAAGCCAGGCATAGTGGTGCAGGCTTGTAATCCCAGCATTTGGGAGGCTGAGACGGGAGGATTGCCATTCGTGGACAGCCTCAGCTATTTAGTGAGGCCCTTTGCAACTCAGTGAGACACTGTTTCAAAATAAAGAATAAAGTAGGGCTGGGAGTGTCAGAGGTAGAATGCCCATCTGCAGTACCCCCCCCCCCAAAAAAAAAAGAAAAAAAAAAAGAAAAAAAAAAGAAAAAAAAAAAAGAAAAAAGAAAAAAGAAAAAAGACTGGAGGTGTAGTTCAGAGGTAGAATGCCCTGAGTTCAATTCCTGGTACCCTCTCCAAATAATAAATAGTATACTCACCAATCTCTGCCAATCCTATTTCCAGTGACTACCTCCCACTCCCAAGTTTACGTAAATAGGAAATACTGTAGTATTTTGTCTGTGTGGAACACTATTAAGTTGCAGGAATAGTAAGCGTATTTTCTTATTGTCTTGAGAAATTTTTATCAAATGCTTTTATGCCTTGAAAACAGGAAAAGAAAAAAAAATCTAGAAGCACTTTTATCTAGCAGGACGTCACTCATAAAAAGCCACTTGAAGGCGAAGGCTGCTCTGGAGGAAGAAAGAGCTTAGCACTCGGCTCTCATTTTCATTCACTAGACTGCCACAGGAGCCCCAAGCTCTCCCTGGAGACAGAGATTCCACCAGGGGAAGCAATATGTGAAGTCTTTGCAAGAAAGTTTTTGTGTGAAACTGTGAGTCCTGCCAGGGATGTCATATGGCTTAGTTAACTTTCTTCCCAGGAACTAGGGAAATTTCCCAAACCTCAGATAAATACAGCTGGAATGCTGTTCAGAAGTCAGTAGCACAGGACTGAAGAGAAAGACTGAATTTTACACACTCCATTTGTTTCTGATTAAGATAAGGCCTCCATTCTGTTTTCCTTAAGGTGAAAGTCCAGTCTAATTCACTTTGAAAATTATAAAGTCTTTCTCTGCTGGAAAAAACGATTAAGATTTCAGTCACTGCTATTATTATTTATACCATAATAAATTTACCTAGGGAAAGGATAACCTCTCCTGACTTCCTTCCAGAGCTCCCTGAGATAGAAAACTGACAACTGCTGGGACATTCGGCTTCTGCTGTTTCCTCCCTGCCTCTTCACGGTCGCAGACTATCCCCCGCCATGCTGTTGATGAGCAGGTCTGCTCCTGCGCAGTGCAGTAGTCATTAACGTTTCCCATGCGACTCTCAAGAACTACAATACCGTGAAGTGCCCTTCAGAATTATCATGGAGAAATTAAATTGTGTTCAATAAAGTTTTAGAGCAATATTACTCATGATTTAGAGCACTCTACAGGAACAGGCTGGAGCTGGCTCCTCCTGGCTTGTGAGAGCCCATTGTTAAAAGGACTCAGCAGGCATGTGGTACAGGCCTGTAATCCCACTACGGAAGGATCGCAGGTTCGAAGCCAGGCTTGGCAACTTTGTGAGGCTCTTCAGCAACCTAGTGAGACTCTGTTTTCAAGTAAGAAGTAAAATCAGGCTGGGGGTGTAGCTGGAGGTAGAATGTCTCTGGGTTCAATCCCCAGAACCACCACAATACCACCAACAAGAAGGTAAGGAATTTTGGGAGTTAGATATTAAACCTTTGGAATTGAGCCATCATGGAATATTATATCGCAGAAGTTGGCATCTGCTAAAAATCAGCAGCCCCCTCCACTCCAGGTGTGCTGTGGTTTATCAGCACATTGCTGTCTATACCTTTGGAACTACATAATTCAGTTAATACTAATTAGCTTGAATGGTACATCTTATTCATTCTGGGCAATATTTACTAATGAATCCTGCTAGGCTGAAAGGCTGGTCACACCTGCCTTAGGCTTCTATGGCTGCTGCAAGAAATTGCCACAAACTTGATGACTTAAAACAATCTAAGTGTATTCTCTCATAGCTCTGAAGCCAGAAGTCGAAACCATTGGGCTGAAATCGGGTGTCAGAAGGGATGTGCCTCCTTTAGAGGCCCCAGGAGAGAAATGTTTCTTATCTTTCCTGGCTCTTGGAGACTGCTGGCATTTCTTGGCTTGTGTTGTGTCACTCCAGTTGCCAAGGCCGGCATCTCTGATCCCTCTTTGCTTGATCAGCACTGCCTTCACAATGCACCCCACCACACCCCATCTACGTGCACATGGTAGGAAGTATTCCTCTTCCTTCCTTCCTTCCTTCCTTCCTTCCTTCCTTCCTTCCTTCCTTCCTTCCTTCCTTTTTGTGGTACCAAGAATTGAACATAGGAGCACTCTACCTCTGAGCTAAATAAACCCCCAGCCCTGTCTTATTTTTTATTTTGAAACAAGGTCTTGCTAAAGTTGCCGAGGCTGGTGTTGAACCTGCGATCCTTCTGTCTCAGCCTCCCAAGTACTGGGATTATAGGTGTGCACCATCATGCCTGGCTTCCTCTAAGCCTTTCTTACACAGACATTTGTGATTGCATTTAGGGTTCACACCTAATCCAACCCCTAATCTAGATGATCTAACCCATCCTCAGAGCCTTAATTTAATTTCATTTGTAAATATGCAAAGATTTTTTTTCCAAATAACATTTACAGATTCTGGCAATTGAGACCTGGTATCTTGAGGAAAGCTATTTTTCGGTACATACAACACCCAGCTTAGCAGCTCCTTGTACACACTGCGCTTGTGTGACGTCCTCCACAAATGTCTTGCTGACAATGACGGTGCAGCTCCTCTTTATTAGTACTTTCAGTGTACCAGGCAATAGGCTCAGCACATGGTAATCTCTTCATCTCATTATTATGCCTTCTCAAATCAAGAAATGTGTGCATAAATGCTCTTTTTGGAGCACCCGAATCTAAACTGATATGTCATGATATATTTGCTCTTCTTCCCTAAACCCTCTACTTCAAAACCATTCCCTGTTCATACAATTAGTCCCGTTGCTCCTATCTTTTTTTGGAGGGGGAGTAGTAGGCATGGAACCCAGGGACATTCTACCTCCGAACGACAACCCTAGCCCTATTTTTTATTCTTTATTTTGAGACAGGGTCTCAGTGAGTTGCAAAGGGCCTCACTAAGTAGCTGAGGCTGTCCGCAAACCACAATCCTCCTGTCTCAGCCTCCCAAATGCTGGAATTATAAGCATGCACCACCATGCCCAGCTTACTCCTATCTTTTATAGCCTCCTTTTCTTATCGAGTTTGTAGTTGCCAACCTTATCCGTCAGTTACCTTTATGGAGCTTATCTCTAACACCAACAGAGGGCTTGATTAAGAAGACTATGGAAAGTATATCTATGGAAAGTATATCTTTTCAGTTGGAATGACCTCCCTGGTATGCAAAGTCTTTGCCAAGTGAATGAAAGGCTCTGGGCCAATGTCAGTACCTAGACAAAACTCTAACAGGCAATAACATTACAGGAAGAGAGGTTCATTCGTGTACCATACCTGTAGGTGATCTGCCTATAATTTTCTGTTTCATTTTTGTCTTCCTTTTTCTGGTACTGGGGACTGAACCTAGGATGCTCTAATACTGAGCTGCTTTTCTGTACCCATTTTGGGAAGTACTGGAAATTGAACCCAGCACCTCATGCATGCTAGGCAAGCACTCTACCAAGGAGCTATATCCTCAGCTAGTTTTCTTTTTTGTTTTGAGAGAAGGTCTTGCTAAGTTGCCCAGGCTGACCTCAGACTTGCCACTCTTCCTGGGTAGCTGGGATTACAGGTCCGTGCCATTGTGTCCAGCTCACTATTTAATTTCTGTAACTAGCATCAGAGGAAGCAAGGAGCTAACATTTGGCGATGGCCCACTCTGTATCAGTGTCTGTGCTTGGGGTTTCACATTTTGGACTAAGGATGGTATAAAATCCAATAACATTTCCTTTTGTTATTCTTTGTAGCTGCAATAATCTGGTAGAACTGCTTTAGGTATGTAATATAGGAATCCGTTTGGTTTGGATAGCACACCTACATTGCCTTTAAGATATAATTTTAAGTTTTGAATAAAAGCTGAATGAATCTGTCTTCTATGGTGGCTAACGTTCCTTGAAAGAAATCAGGTCAAGTCCGCTCAGTTTAGAAATGCTCTTTGGGCTCTGTGTGACTCTGTGTACAAAGAGAAAATGGATCCCCAGAGACTGGACAAAGTCAACCATAGCAGCCAAGAGCAGAGGTGGAGAAGGTAGAGTTGGAGAAAGGCTCCACTACTGGGCTGAAAGTTACCTAATCTTTCTAGCCCTAGTTTCCTTTTTTCTTTCTTTCCTCTTTTCTTTTCCTTCTCCCTTCCTTCTTTTCACTCTCAGGGGAGATTGAACTCAAGATCATATGCTTTTAATCTATACCTTCAGCCCTTTTTATTTTGAAACAGGGTCTTGCTGAATTGCTGTAGCTCTCACCAAGTTGCTGAGGTTGGCCTTGAACTTGTGATCCTTCTATCTCACCCTTCCAAGTACAGGTGTGTGCCACCAGACCTGGCTTCTTGTTTCTTTATTTATAAAATAATGATAATATTTTCTACCTCCTAGGGGATTGGGAGGACCAAAACTGAATATATATATATATATATATATATATATATATATATATATACTAGCATTAGCATATGCTCAGTATTCAATAAGTGGTAGCTATCACTGTCAATATTAGTAGCTTGTTATAGGGTTGAAGGTTTCTCTTTCTCCCACCCCATTTAACATGTTGAAATTGTAGCCCCTAATGTAGTGATATGAGGAGATGAGACCTTTGGGAGAGGATTAGGTCACCTGATAGGGAACCCCATGATTGGGATTGGTGCCCGTATAAAAGAGACACCAGAGAGCGAGCTTGCCGCTTGAGGTCCCAGTGACAAGCAGTGGCCTCCAACCTGGAAGAGGGCCCTTACCAGCTCTCCTGCAAGCTGCCACCAATCATGGGTTTAGAACCTCTAGAACTGAGAAATACATTCTGTTGTTTATAAGCCACTCAACTTAGGGCACTTCGTTATGGCAGCTTGAACGGATCGAGACAAGCTCAAAATGAGCAAATACCCCAACGGTGAGCTTTAGGCAAGATGCCACCACACTCTCATCTGAATAATGCAAGCAGCGCTTTCTGTTCTTCCCTTTTCAAGTTCCCAGCGCAATGGTGATGCAGATATTACTTTCTTCTCCTCTGTGAAGGAGTCTCTGGCCTCGCCAGGGCCCTGCCCTCTCCCTCCCGCGCAGCCTGCAGCCTCCACCTCAATTACGGTAACCTTCACCCCAAACAGCCTTTGCTCGGGTACACGCTTATCTCTACACCTCAAGACCTCGGCTGGCAGGAGAGCAAGAAGGGTATCTGACTTCTGAATCCGCGCTCCCGAACATAATTCCCGCACCGTGGCAGAGGCGCTAAGAATTCTTACTGAATTGAATTTTGAAATGGAAACAAACAAAACCCCAGATTGAATATTTATTCGAATCCAATCTTCTCTCTTGAGAAAGAAGATCGATGTCATTGCTGGTTTTTTTTTTTTTTTTTTTACATTCTTTCCTAAACTTTGTTTACTTTGGCTTTTAGCTAGCTCTGGGGACAGAAAGGCAATGTTCAACCTTTGTGACTTTAATTACTGACAAGATGGATTTTTGTTTTTATTTCACCTTTTTTAAAAAAATAGTGTGTGTGTGTGTGTGTGTGTGTGTGTGTGTGTGTGTGTGTGTGTTACTGGGAATCGAACCCAGGGGCATTCTGCCTCTGAGTTATACTCCCAGCCTTATTTTATTTTGAACCAGGATCTCACTAAGTTGCTGAGACTGGCCTTGATTCTGCATCCTCCTTTCTCAGCCTCCCAAGTGCTAGGATTACAGGTCTGTACCACCAAGCCCAGCTTATTTCCTCCTTCTGTTACTCAGACTAGGGGGAACTTGGTGCTAATGGAAAATAGAGTGATGTAAACTCACCATCAGTATTTTAAGCTATCATTTGGGGGAAGTGAGCTGAGTCATTTATGTACAGAATCTTATGTAATAATTTTCACAATCCTATTAAGTAGATGATATTATTATGTCTAAAGATATTGAGGGAAAAAATAAAGATATTGAGGTTCCAGAGAGTAACTTGACCAGAGTCATAGTGAGACTGATATTGAAGCTGGATCTACAAGACTTTGAAATCTAATTTTGAATACCAA
This sequence comes from Muscardinus avellanarius, assembly GCF_963383645.1. Taxonomy (NCBI): domain Eukaryota; kingdom Metazoa; phylum Chordata; class Mammalia; order Rodentia; family Gliridae; genus Muscardinus; species Muscardinus avellanarius. Next base: position 33,138,843 of record NC_137801.1, read on the forward strand.
ACAATAATACATCTAGATGTTCCTTTTCCTTTCCCTTCCCCTCCCTCTCTCCCTCCCTTCCTTCCTTCCTTCCCCTTCCTTCCCTTCCTTCCCCTTCCTTCCTTCCTTCCTTCCTTCCTTCCTTCCTTCCTTCCTTCCTTCCTTCCTTCCTTCCTTCCTTCCTTCCTTCTTGCAGTACTGGGAGTCACTGAAACCCAGAGCTTGTGCATGCTGAACGTGCTCTATACCATTGAGTTACACCCCCAGCTCCTCAAAAGTTTTTTTTTGTGTGAGCACATGATATTAGGGATCAAACTCAGGGACATTATACATCTGAGCTACACCCCAGCCCTTTTTATGGTTTATTTTTTGTTTTATTTTTGTGTGTGGCACTGGGGATTGAACCCAAGGGCATTCTTCTATTTCTGGGCTACACCTCCAGACCTATTTTATTTTCATTTTGAAACAGGGTCTCACTAGGTTGAGTCTTACTATTTACATTGTGAGGCTGTCCTCAAACCTGCGATCCTCCTGTTTCAGCCTTCCAAGCATGTTTACAAGCATGTTCCACCACAGCCAGCTTTATATTTTATTTTGAAACAGAGTCCCACTAGTGTTATGACTGTAGTGGTACAGTGGACTCTTTTCCTCAATTCAAATACATATGTTGAATTGGGAAATTAAAGAACTAATAGTAGCTCAGTTGTAGCTTAAATAAATCTTTATTACAAAGCCAGTAGAAAACAGAAAGAGAAGAGACCCCCCCCCCAAAAAAAAAAAACCAAAACAAAAAAAAACCCAAACAAAAAACAAAGTGCCAGAAAGACATGCTGGAGAGCCTGAAAATGGAATTCTCTTTCCTTTTAGACCCCAGCCCTTAAATATAGTTTTCTTATTGGTATGTTCTTATTGGTGTTACCAAGTCAACGGGCTAGCAACTCATTTTTCCAGGCAGGAGGTATTATCTTGTTTTGAGTCAGTGCACTGCTTGAGTGCTGGTGTCAATAATCTATTTTTATCTACCTCTGCTGTATCACTTGCTTATCAATTATTGGTGCTCTGAAGTAACACATGTAGCTTATATCCCGCAAACCAAGGCCAGGTCACAGAGAAAAGGAAGGAAACAGATGCACTAATCGCAGCCATTGCAGCTGCGTGTAATCTCCAAGTCCAAAGCATAAGGCTTTTGCTATCTTTATAATTTTTAGATATGTCAGGCAGAGCTTCTAATGATCTTAGAGCTTTCAATAGCATATATATTTATATGGCTTAAGGCTCTAATTGCCTCTACATTCTTGCTATGGGTTAACATCAGGGCAAAGGAGAGGGGAGGGAAAGCTCAGAAGTATAACAGGCAGAGCTGTTGTTTTCTCCCTGAGTGCTTGTGCAGCACCCAGGCTCTAACTGCCTTTTACATTTGGATTGGAAATCAATACTGGGCAATTTCCCAATCCAGGAACAACTAGGTTGCTGAGAGTCTCACTACATTGCAGAGGCTGTTCTTGAACCTGTGATCCTCCTGTCTCAGCCTCCCAAGTACTGAGATTACAGGTATGTGCCACCACAGCTCCTTCAAAAGTTTTGTAAAGCTGGTTGTGGTGGCACACACGTAATTCCAGTATTTGGGAGGCTGAAATAGAATTACAGGTTGGTAGCCAGCCTTAGCTACTTAGTGAGGCCCTCCACTTAATGAGACCCTGTTTCAAAATAAAGAATGAAACATAGGGCTGGGGGTATAGCTTGGAGGGAGAATGTCCCTGGGTTCAATCCCCAATACCACAAAAAAACTATATATTTTTTTAAAACTACTTTAAAGAAGTGATTCTGAGAAATAAAAGATAGTTCAGTTTTAGTACCTGCTAGAATTCTGTGGAGGTGCTGGAGAGAGAGAGAGAGAGAGAGAGAGAGAGAGAGAGAGAGAGAGAGAAGAGAAGAGAAGAGAAGAGAAGAGAAGAGAAGAGAAGAGAAGAGAAGAGAAGTGGCAAGGAGAGGAGAGGAGAGGAAGGGGGGGATACCATAATAGCAGATAGCAGGACAATTTTTTCTAGGAGGCAAGCGAGGGACTTGGGGCCCCTGGTCAGGGGTCAGCCTTGCACTTGACCTACACTGTCACAGACAGTGTGCTGCACTTGCCTTGCCCTAGTCCCAGCTCAGCGGCCCTGACTTTTGCTCTTGGGGAGCTCAGTGTCCAGCAAAGTTTCCATATCAGCATTAGTCAGACCAAGAGAGGGCAACCAAACAGTGATTTGAACAGGGAAAGTTTAATATAAAGAATGATTAACTAGCAGGCCATGGTTTGGAAACCCATGAGGACACAGAGGGAGAGAATCTGACAAGTTGAATCAAGGAGTTTTGACCTTCGGGACAAGAGTGAGGATTTTGTTTTTCCCTTAGGGCTGTGCCTCAGCGAGCATGACTTGCCCTATTTATTAGGCAACATCAGACTGTGCAGCATTTCCTTTCAGAGCACCCCAGGCATTTAGGCTATTTAAAAAATCTCAATAACATCTCAGTCGAGCTAGCATTCCGAGAGGGAAATGTTTTAATCTGTCTTTTCCCAGAATGGTCTTTCTGTCTTGGAGGGAATGCAAACAGGCTGGGTGATGGTCGATATACTGTATCTGGACATTTATGGGAACCCAGAGATTTTGGCAAAGGGATATATAAATTTCAAGGAAAATTTAAATATAATTTGATATCATACAAACTGCACGGTAGAGTGTGAATGCAGGTCAAATCACAACAGCTGTTTGTTATCTCTCATTTAAACTACAAAAACAGGATTGTTTAAATAAATTCCCTTCTTTCTAGAACTTCCAAAGTATTTAATACTTGCATAATGATTAATCTCTAGCTCCAGAGGAAATTCCCAAAGGGAAAAACAACGCAGAAACTTAAAATTGCAACAACATGGCAAAGAGAAAGAAGGAGCGTGCCAACCATCAATTTTGGGGCCTGTGCTCTCAGGAGAACTCTGGTTTCTGTGTTTTTTTTTTTAATTACTGGGAAATGAACCCATAGACAGTCTACCTCATAGCTACACCACCAGAATTTTTTATTTTTGTTTTTTAATATATTTTTGTTGATACATTGTAGTCTCACATCATAATCTAGTTCAGAGTGATAGGGACATACATTCACACAGCACTTGGTGAGCTTCCTCCAACTCCCTTGTTTTTTATTTGGAAACAGGTTCTCACTAAGTTGCTGAGGCTGGTCTCGAACCCACAGTCTTCCTGTCACAGCCTCCTAAGTACTGGGATTATAGTTGTGCGCCACCACACCTGGCTTTCTCAGGAGAATTCTAAATAATAATGGTCATCCTGTTCAATATCACAAAGAGGACAGGATGACCAAGAGAACAGTCTCAAAAATTTGAACAATACCTATCAACTAGGTCAAAGGTATAGCAGCCATGACGGGATTAGATCACATCCCATATTTATGGAGTGATAGGCCTTGAATATTCTAAGAAAGTTTTATTGTGTCCTTTGAAAGGGCTAAATTCTTATTTCCAGAACCCCAGGAACCCTTCCTTCCATTTCTATTTCTCCAGTACAAGGAAAGTTCTGAATATTTTCTTTTGCACAGAAGGCCTTTGCTGGCTTTTATGTACTGTAGTTTTTGAGGCTCTTGGAAGCTTTTGGCTATGGAAAGGCGGAAGGTTTCTTGGCCTATCTAGTTGACCTATAAAACTAAGGAGTTCCCAACCTGTCACCTTTAAAAAGATACCTAAGCCCAGACCCCATCTCAGGCTAATTAAATCAAAATCTTGGGCAAGCGGGGCTAGAGTCTTAGTATTCAAAATCAAAACAAGCCAGGTGTGGTGGTGCACACTTGGAATCCCAATATTTGGAAGTCTGAGATAGGAGGATCACAGGTTTGAAGCCAGTCTCCATAATTTAGTGAGGCCCTCTGCAACTTAGTGAGACTGTTTCCACATGAGAAATAAAATCAGGCTGGGGGGTTAGCTCAGAGGTAGAATGCCTCTGGGTTCAATCCTTAGTGCCACACACATACACAAAACAACAATAACAACAACAACAACAACAAAGCCCCAAACAAAAACAAAACAAATGAACAAAAGTTTCCCAAGTGTTATGGCTTGGGTCTGTTTTGGGTTGCCTCCAAGGGTTCACATCCCAAAGTGCTGCGCTCTTGGGCGGTGGTGAAGCCTGTAAGAGGTGGGGCCTTGTGAGAGGTTTTTAGGTAATAGAGGGGCACTGCCCTTGGAAGGGTTAAAGTGGCTTTCATGGGACCCTTGAGCTGTCAAGAGAGTGAATTTAAGAATCTCTTTGGCTTCCTGTTGGGGGATACGGTCTCTTCCTCTTACATGCTGGCCAGTTTTTCATTGCTGGGGCAACGTATCTGAGAAAAGCTACTTAGGAGGAAAGATTCATGCTGGCTCATAGTTTTAGAGGTTTCAGTCCATGGTTTTCTGGCCTCGAGGCAGAAACCTCATGGTAGAAGAGCATGGTGAAAAAAAGCTACTCAGCTCCTGGCAGCAGAGGGAGAGACGAAGGGCCCGGGACAAGATGAGTCCCTAAGAGCAAGCCTTCAAGGGTTTGCTTCTTCTGCTTCTACTTCTTGCAGTTTCCTCCACCTAGCACTACATTCAGAGTCATGAGGTCAGAGCCTTCATGATCCAATCGCTTCCCCGCCTCACCTCTGGACACTGTTGCATTGGGACCAAGCATTCAACACACGTGCCTCTGGGGACGTGAGATCCAGAACAGAATGCACACACTCTCGATGTTGTGATATGATGTTGTCTCTTACCAGGCCCTCACCAGAGCCAAACCAAGGCACATCCTCTATCGTGTGTGTGTGTGTGTGTGTGTGTGTGTGTGTGTTTTACTTGGGATAGAACCAGGAAGCACTCTATCTCCGAGCTACACTCCCAGCCCTATTTTTTTTTTTTTTTTCAGGTCTGGGGATGGAACCCAGGGGCATTCGACCTCCGAGCTACATCCCCTGCCCCCCCCCTTTTTTTTTTATTCTTTATTTTTGAAACCGAGTCTCACTGCAGAGGGCCTCACTAAGTAGCTGAGGCTGTCTGCAAACCGCGATCCTCCAGGTCTCAGCCTCCCAAATGCTGGGATTACAAGCATGCGCCACCATACCCGGCTTCCCAGCCCTATTTTTTATTCTTTATTTTGAAACAGGGTCTCACTAAGGAGCTGAGGCTGATTGTAAACCTGTGATCCTCCTATCTCAGCCTCCCAAGTACTGGGATTACAGGCATGCACAATCATGCCTGGCTCTATATTGGAGTTTGAATATCCACAGCTTTGAGCTTAATAAGCCCCCTTTTCTTATAAATTTATCATGACCCAGCTATTTCTTTATAGTAATAAGAATAACATACCAAGTGTCATGGTTGTGCAGCCAGGTTGAAAACTGTTTCTTGCTCTAATACTTTTTTTTCTTTTTTTTGGTGGTACTGGGGGTGGAACCCAGAGGCTTTCTACCTTTGGGCTATACTCCCAGACCTTTTTTTTATATTTTATTTGGAAACAGGGTCTCACTAAGTTGCTGAGAGCCTCACTAAGTAGCTGAGGCTGGCTTCGAACCCGTGCGATCCTCCAGTCTCAGCCTCCCAAGCGTGGGGATTACAAGCATGCGCCACCATGCTTGGCTTTGCTCTAATACTTGATGCATTTAGCCTCTGGGTTGAATATTTTGTGCATAAATTTTTATGTACATTTAAAATTGTTTCTTGGGATTGGGGGTGTGGCTCAATGGTAGAGCATATGTCATGTGGGAGAACCTGGATTTGATCCCCAGTTCTGGAAGAATAAATAAAATAAAAATAAAATTAAACATTATTCCTAGTAGGATAAACTCTCATTGTCTTTTGTATATGAGCATTTGTATCCATTTGGACTAAAATGGAAGTACACAAAAACAAAATCAACTGTTATTAGAGACAAAGGGAATTTTTCTTTGAAATTTCTGAAATATTATATTGTCTTTGTAATAGAAAAACATTAATTATTAAGCCCTCCATTCACTCCCTGTTTGCATTTTTGGGTGTGGGGTTGTATTCCAGATGGTTGTTGAAGCCTGACCTCTGAATATGATAAAAATACCTCTTTCGTTGGTGAGAACTTGGTTTCTCAAATAACTCTCTGTCTCTGCTCTGAAAGTGTATTTCATGAAAGAAGTTGAAAGTTCCATGTGGGCATCCACATTCTCATCATTGAGGGCCTTATATAAGTAGTCATTCAGCACACATTGAGCTATAATGACTACATGTATGACTCGGTTCTGAAGCGTAACACTCACTGAGGACATTCACTGACCCTGACCGTCATGAATATTTATCTAATGTCTGTCTTCACTAGGAGATTATTAACGTGTAAAAGATATTTGTGGAAAAATGTAAGTGATGCATTCTATCTATATTTATTCCCATTGTAAAGACCAATTCATTTTTAGAGTACTCTGATAAAAGATTTTAATAAAGAGAAGTTTCCTTAAAAAAGTCTTCTGTTTTCAATCTAATACTAATGCTTTTATTTGTTGCATGAACATTAGCCATTGATGGACCATGCAAATACTCTGGTTCAGAGAGGAGTAAAGCAGTGTTCATAAATGGTTAAATTGATTACCCACTATTAGTACTTGAGTTCTTTTACTAAGAAAAGGGATGGTAATAATTCATTCTCACATTTACCTGTTCTCCTTGGTGATTGATAACTCATCCTAAAATTGTTGGATGGGACTGGTTTATAGTCTGGGGATAGAATAAGGCAGAAATTGGTAAACTTTTTTCTTAAAGAGCAAAAAGTAAATAGTTTAGGCTTTACTACCCAACCCTAGTACTGTAGCATTAAAGCAACCATAGCTCATATGTACATGAATTGATGTTCCAAAATCTACTTAGAAAAACAGGGAGCTGAGTGAATGGGGCTTGTGGGTCTTGTTTGCCTAGTCCTGGAATGGATCAAACCCAACAAGTGTTAAGTTGCTTTCAGGTTGCAATGGGAGACTGTCAACTAAGATTGGGAAGTTTAACTCAACTTAAAAAAGCCAGTAGACGGTAGGATTCTGCAAGATCAAGTAGGTCCACTGTGTTAGGAAAAATCATAGGAAAAATGACTACTATTGAGCGGTAATACCAATCTTTACTAATCAATTAATGTTTACAAAAGACTTAATACTTTACAAGTATTAATCTCATTCAATCTTTGTAATGATGTTGAGGTAGGTATAGTGTATTTTCAATTTGTAGAGGAGGAGATTGAGGCATGGAGAGGTTATGTAAATTTCCTAAAGACACACAGCTACTAAATATTGTAGCTGAGATAGGAACCCGGCTGGTCTGACTTTGGAGACCGCTCTTCCAACCCTGGTGCCCCTAGAGGGCAGAGCCAAGTCCGAAGTCATCATGGCTGGGAGGGAATCCAAGAATCTCTATAGATACGTTGGTGCCTATTCAGGTTGTAGGGGTTCACTATGCTGTGAATGGGCCTGGAGCAGTACCCTGGGATGTACATTGTGGGGAGATAAATCTCCAGGAGTCTGTCACATGTCTGTATTTCTTCAAGCGGAGTCATCTACAGCCTTTTGTTCAGGATAAATTTTTCAGAGATTTTTGCATATCGAACAGCCTTAGAAGACAGAGTTAGATTCTCCCTCAGGAACAGAGAGGTTTGTTTACTGCATAGTAGAGTAAGGACAATGTCTCCATTTAGGGCAAAGTTGACTAGTTTGTTTGCAGCCCACTGGGACTCTTTTGCTTTGATGGAACACCCTGAATGTGCAGTATCTTCCAGGGCTCCTTTGAGTTATCTCCTTGGGACTTGAGGGGCAAAAGAAATGGCTGTTAACATGAGTCTCTTGTTGCTTGCTGTGCCGAGGGTGATGAAATCATGTGTCCCTGGCCTAGGAGTCTCGCATCCATGAAACTGCAGCAGGCTAACTTGTTATTATGCAAGTGGGGTAAAATCTCAGACCTTTCACAGTTCTTGACATACACAGGAAGGGTCTTTAAGCTGCTCTGAAGATCAAGGCTGAACACTCTTGGCTTGGCTTTGTGCCCTTTTTAACTATGAATGAGTGAGGGTCAGAGGCCTGTCCTGAAACCGGAGAGAGGCAAGACTCTGCAGGCACCCATGGTTCTTGATTATATAACCAGCAGAGGGCTGTGCTCCTCCGGGAAGTCCTACGACTAATCACATGGACTTAAAGATGAATTGTTGATTCACTGCAGTGATTTTTAATGAATCATAGATGTAACACAATTATTGCATTCCAGCAATCTAATACAGTGGTGTGCCTCCCAAACTTAGCTGCTGATCAGAGTCACATGGTAACATTAAAACAAGAATAAGACAGATTCCTGAGTAGCACGTCATGTATGATGAGCCAGCATATCTGCGGGAGAGGCTTAGAATCAATATTTTACAAAGTTTCTGAGATTATTTAGATGTAGTCAGTCCTTGAACTGTTCTGATAATAAGGACTGAATTTTACTAGAGACAGATTCTGTTTCTTCTCTATACTTGAATTTTTTTTCTTCATTTATTACACAAGAAGAACGGTGCTGTCCAATATGGTGGCAATTAGCCACATGCACCTATTGAAAATGAGATTAATACAAATTTAATTAAATTTCAAATTCAGTTCCTCAGCTGCTTTAGACTCATTTCAAGTATTTAATAGCTACACATAGCTGGCAGCTACAATGTCATATGGCATAGGTGCAGCACAGTGTAATCATCTAATCACAAAGCTCTATTGCACAGAGCTGCTCTAGAATATTTTATTATGCCAGAAAGGAAGAATGCTCTGAAATATGACTGGGGTTTCACCAAAAAGACTTAAGGGCCAACACGAACAAGTTTCCATTGGCCAAAGATGGGCTAATTGGAGCACTAATTAGAATAATCACTACAATAGACTGAAATATATTAAATACACTGAAACCTATGAGTTCACAATCATATTAACATAAAATTTATTGGTTGCTTTTGGAGGGTGCTAGGGAACCAGGTCACGATTTGAAAACTTGGAAATGAAGAGTTATTAGCACTCAATCAATACTATTTGTCAAGGAAAGGCTGGATGAATGCTTAAGAGAGGACCCAGATGCATAGCAGAAGGCTAATTAACAGGTCCCAGGACCAAGCACCTGTTGCCTTTGCTATGCCCAATTCAATAACACATTCTTCTAGGCTTTTCTTTCTTCCTTCTTTTACTCTCCATATGCCATTCTCCTGTTTCTGAGACCCTCAAATAAGTTAGCACATGCAAAACTCAATCTCAGGCTCTGCTTTGGGGGATGGAGAGGAAAATCTAGCCCCCTCCCTGGCATATGGATTGCGTTGCCTGGTTTCACTCCTGACACAATCTCCTGTGAAGGGCTGCCCCTTGCAGAGATGTAGGTGGAACTTTAGGTGAAAGAGGTAGAAGAAAGAAAGGGTCGTGGAAACTTGAAGGCAAACCTACATTCTAACAAGATTTTCTGGGCAATTTGAATATACCTTAAAGCTAAGCAATTCTACTCAAGTGGAAGTAGTAATAATCTGGCTCAGGAATATTTTAAAGAGAGATAAGATGTTGAGTCCAAAGGTCAATAGGAAGCATATTTGAAGGAGGGGGACACACACTGTTACCTGGGGGGTTAGAAAAAAAAAAGTGAGGCTGAATGCAGGTGAAAACACTTTACATCCACAAAAGGGAAAATGGATGATCTGCATCAGACGGGACAGAGTATAAAGTGTATAATATGGTGCAGGGTCTAAGAACTGTGCACACAGAGTGTACACAGGGCGTATCTGGGTTATTATGCTCTGCAGCATAAACCTCAAATAAGTTCGAGTAGGATGATAACCGCCCGAATCAACAGAAAACTGCCTCCACATCTTTGGAATCACAGAGCAGGTGTTCATAAAATGGCTGTTCAATATTGAATGCAAGGCGTGTGTTGGGGTGAGGAGGGGGTGTGTGCCTGAGAGGCAGGTAGGACCAACCTGGCAACCCACCACTTCCCTGGCTACACTCTGGGCTTCTCAACTGCCCTCCTCAGGCTTCATTCATTGTTCCCCTTCAGCTCACTACCCTCCTTGCCCTAAGCAAAAATTCTCAGTCACAGCCATAGTGCATTGGTAGATGTTTAATAACAGGCTCTCCAGAAAATGTACAAAGCTTTATCTGCAGTGTTTACCAGTTTCAACTGTACATGTACTCCCACCATGGTGACTCTAAGCTGTTACTGAACACAGAGTTGGGAGATGATATAGGCTGGGTCCTGCCCATTGCTAGAAATTAGCAGAAGAAAGGGAAAGAATGGAAACAAAGGGTGGAAAGAATGTTGCCTGATGGCCTATAGCCTTCCTGGACAAGAGATGCCATTAGCCATGACCTGGGATGCCCCCCTTTACTTCACATGCTATGATTCAGAAATACAGCTACCTCTTCAAGTGCAAAACCACCTTCCAGTAAATGTGCCTCATCTCCTTGGCGATATGGTGCGCATTTAACCATCTCACCCAATTTTATGGCCTTTCTCCTAGCTTCAGTGCTATTGGGAGTTTCTTTATTATGGCTTTAAAAGAATTAGAAACAGCTGGAGGAAAGGTTGTTAGTACAGCCAGAGTGACTTGTATTCCATATTAAAGTTTCTTCCATAAACTTTATCTGGGCACTGGAATGCTCACACCTACCCTTGTGGACACACCACACCCCTCTCCCCTGCCCTGAGCAGTGCTAGTGACTCTGCCACCCTTCTGAGGTGCTGCATGCCTGACCTCTGGGCTCAGTTCAAGCCTTCACCTTGTTTCCCTGGACATCACCCAAGAGCTACATACCTGCCTTTCCCAAGAGCTCTCTAGCTGGCACATGCCTCCCTTCCTTTGGGGATATTAGCAAACAGTGCATACCTAACTCGCCGTAGGCACAGGCATGAAGCTTAGGCCTCCTACCCAGATTCATTGCCTGGGGGCTCATGGTGGCTCTTGTGTACCATTGAGTCCATGTGCTGCAGTGCTGGGTCAGGGGAACCAACCTATTGTCACCCTTACCCACAAAGCCCGCATCTAAATTTCTAGTAGCTGCTGTCTGTGCTAGCCTTTCTACTTTTTCTTGGGAAGCATGCAGTGCTAGGAATACAGCTCGCTCAGATCGTCCGTATTAATGCTTCTTAGCTTGCATGAAAACAAACAAAAAACAAACAAACAAAAAACAAAACAAAACAACAACAACAACAAAAACATGTGCAGTCTCTCTTTGGTGTCTCATCTGATCTGTGGTAACTTGCAATAAAGAAACACTCCCTGTAGCAATGGGTAAAAGTGTCTGTTTCTTTCCGGGTATGGTGTGGATTACACTTGTAATCCTAGCATTTGGGAGGCTTAGACAGGAGGATCATGGTTTGCGGACAGCCTCAGCTACTTAGTGAGGCCCTCTGCAATTCATAGAGACCCTGTTTCAAAAAAAAAAAATAAATAAATAAAAGGGGGCTGGGAATGTAGCTCGGAGGCAGAATGCCCCTGGGTTCCCTCCCCAGTACTGAAAAAATAAAAGTTCATTTCCAGCTGGTCATGATGGTGCATACTCATAATCCCAGTACTTGGAGGCTGGCAGGAGGATCATAGGTTCACAGACAGCCTAAGCTACTTAGTGAGGTCCTTTGCAACTTAGTGATACCCTGTTTCAAAATAAAGAATAAAAAGAATAGGACTGAAGGTGTAGCTTGGAAGTAGAAAGCCCCTGGATTCAATCCCCAGTACTTCCCCCCAAAAAAAGTGTTCATTTCTGCAGTCCTAGTATCTGTTTAATATATAACAGCTGAATTACTCCTCTCCCCAGACAAATGTACTTTCATCTTTAGATTTATGATTTAGTTTCTATTTCTTCCAAAACAGAGACAGAAGTAGTAGAAATTTCCTTCTCTCTGTCAGAACTGGGATCTCTTAGGATTACTTCCCCTGGCAGCCACCCAAAGCAGCCCATTAGCTAGGTTTATTTATTTGTTATTTAGATTCTCATTTTCTTTCCATGTGCTTACTTCTCTGAGCACATAAATGCATCATCACCCTTTCTTGCAAAGGCAGGGCCAGTTTACACTACTTGGAACATTCCACACACTGGCATAAACATTCCAAGTGGTTCAGCCAATGCACTGCAGACTTTGTGTCTTCCCAAGCTGGGAAAGGCGCTGGGGTCAGAGGTCAGTGTGTCCTTCCTGCCAAAGGGAGGCTTGCCCCGCCCACTGGCTGTTGAACTGAGAGCAAGGCCAGAGGTCTAGGAACTGAAAATGCCTTTCATTCAAGCCCAAATCAGACAAAAAGGAATCATGGCTTTTGCTGTCAGGCCTCAGAAGCGGACCAAGCCAGAGCATCCTTGACCTTTCTAAGGTAGAGCACCCTTGACCTTTCTTCTCTCTCTCAGGTGGCCAATGGACTCGTGTCCGATTTGTACTGTGGGTCTCCACAGAGAGTTTCATTCTCCAACACCTCTGGTGAGTTTGGAGGTGAGTTTGGAGGTCTGCCAATCTGGACACAAAAATGAGAGGAGAGATTCTTCCCAAGTTCTTGGTTGTCAGAAAGATGAATATTATCGAGTGACTCTGAAAGAAAAGATGAAAGGGATCAACATTGTAAGCAGTTGTGGGATTAGACTGTCCGAGCCAGTATGCTCCAGGGGAGGCAGGAAACAGAGCACAGAAAATCCTGTGCTGGAATCGGGAGTGATGTGAGCAAGTTGCATGGGCACCAGTGAGCTGATGACTCAAGTCAAGGAAGGAGGCAAAGCACAGCAACCAAAGTTGTCCATGGAGGTGGGACAGTGAGGTCCTCTAGGCCGTGGGACAGTGAGGTCCTCTAGGCCAGGCTTTGGCCTGTGAAATGAGATTGGCTAACTCCTGCCCAATAAACAAGTTTTATCAAACATGAAACTAAAATAAAGACTGAATATGCCCAGATGTGTGTGTGTGTGTGTGTGTGTGTGTGTGTGCGCACGTGCACGCACATGCGTGTGCGTGCCTGTGTGTGTGTTGCTGGGGATCAAATCCAGGTCCTTGTTCATGCCAGACAAATGCTCTAATATTGAGCCACAGCCCCAGGCTTTCCCTGGCTTTTTCTTTTTTCTTTTCATGGTACTGAAGATTGGACCCAAGGGAATTCTGCATCTGAGCATTCTTATTTTGAAACAGGGTCTCACTAAGTTGTGGAGGGCTCACTAAATTGCTGAGGCTGGTTGTGAACCTGTGATTCTCCTGTCTCAGCCTCCCAAGTACTGTGGTTATAGGTGTGCACCGCCATGCTTGGCTTCCCTGGCTTTTATTAAAGCGTTTCTTTAGACGAGGGACTAAACTAGATGTGGGCAGATCTTAAAAAAGCATAAGATCTCCAAATCAGGTATCAGATAATGCTTTATTGGTTATAACACAGTAGGCCCCATCTTCTGTCATGGGGGGGACAGTGGGTGAGCCAGGCATGGTAACACACTTCTGTAATTCTAGTATTTGGGAAGCTGAGACAGGAGGATCGCAGGTTTGAGGAGAGCCCCAGCAGTTCAGCAAGGTCCTCAGCAACTTAGTGAGGGCTTGTTTCAAAATATAAAATTAAAAAAGAGCTGGGGGTATAGTTCAGAAATAGAATGCCCCTAGGTTACATCCTCAGTACTAAACTAAATAAGTGGTCATGGCATACCAATGTTCAGAATATCCTACAGTTAGTTGCATAGTTCGTGAATGGGCTGCCTCTTTGCTGGGGGACCTTCATCTACTTACTCTAAATGAACACAAGTTGGGTGCTCCTTTGGTCTTAGAAGGGGGAAGCCACAGCCCAGGGCATTCTTATAAGTCTCGTGTATATTAACACATGAAATCAGGGGAGTAGCCATTCCCTCAAACTCCTCACTTCCAAAAATATTTTTTCCCAACATATTCTCTATTGTTCTGCCCTGTACAGTTAGGTCTTACTCAATTTGCCTTATAAGGCTATTTTAGGGTTTCAAGCCTTAGCCCTAGGAAGTTTTTCCTGCTGTTACGCCTGAGCTGCCTTTTGCTTAATTTTAGTTCATTATGTTTGAAAGGATGGGGAGGGCTTTCTGGGGCAAAAGGCCCAATCCTTGTGGGAAGAATGAATCATTCCAAGACCCGTGAGATGGATGGGCTGCAAGGAGAAGGCAGCGGAGAGGCAGGAAGTGGGGGTGGACTGGTGATGAGCACAGCAACAAAACAATGTCTCTGCCTTCATTACTCCCACTAGGGGGTGCCCTGCCTCCCAGAATAATCACTATTACCGGGAAGTTGAGGTTTGATGGGTCATCTTCTAATGGAAGGGTCCTGGCTAGCTAACCTAGGATTATACTTCCTGTATCTCTTTCTGGAATTGAGAAGAGAGGCATGTATATGCGTGTGTATTTGTTCACTAGTGTACAAATGCTTCTTAAGTATTTGAGAATTCACAATCATGCAAGTCTCTGGGAATACCCTGAGACTCTGGGACTCACTGATCTTGAAGTCAGTGGCTGGAGTAGCTGCTGGCAGAAAAATCCTTCTGGGCCCAGGAGAAGTGGAAGTGTGATGTTTCATACCTGGGAGTTGAGAAGTTGTGGGGATAAGAAATGAGCACAGCTGAGGAGCAGGCTGGAGGTCAGGGAAGGAGTAAAGACCCAGAATGAGGTGAGATGCTGAAGTAGAGTGAGCAGCAGTTGTGGGCTGAAGGCCAGGGAGAGGTAAGGGTATTTTTAGGCTCTCAAACCATCCAGGCCTTCAGAATGGCCACAGCAAAACTTTCAGGCATGGATGTTTTGTGGGAAGGACATGAATCTTAGATCTTGATGTTCTGAGTTCAAATCTCAGTTCAAGCATTCAATAGCCATATGACTTTGGGGGCTTGGGCAAGTCTGATTCTCTTTGATTCTCAATTCTCTCATCTTCAAAGTGGGACTAGTGTTACTTGGGATAATTGAGAATTTTATTTTATTTATTTATTTATTTTTTGGTGGTACTGGGGTTCCTGGAAGCCCTTCTATCTCCGGGCTACACTCCCAGACCTATTTTTACATTTTTATTTGGAAACAGGGTCTCCTAAGCCAGCGCGAGCGGCTAGCTTCGAACCTGTGCGATCCTCCTGTCTCTGCCTCCCAAGCGCGGGGATTACAAGCGTGCGCCACCACGCCCGGCGAGAATTTTAAAAATAAGATATATACAACACTAAATAAATCTAATCTCCCTTTCTATTTTTTTCTACTTGGAAATGGCAAAGGGCAAAGAGACATGTTCTTACTGCTACAGTTCTTGTATCCTAAGACCTTGGAGTTCCAGGACTACAGTTCTGGGGCAAGAGGGCCTTCCTTGGTGTTTAGAGTATTCTGCACTGAAGAACTTTAGCAAATGTTCAGGGCATGCCTGGGGAACCCTGGTCCCCTGATCCTTTGGTCTATCTCTCTGGCTTCGTGTGACACAGTCCCCAGGTAGATTTTTAGGGATCTTCATCTAGTCTTTTAATTTTGAGTATTAAGTTGTCTCACCCAAGGTCTCCCAGAGTGCCCAAGCCTGGCCTAGACCCCCGGTACAATGTTAAGCTATATTATTCGTCTACACAAACTAATTGTGACAATGATTCAATTTCTTACAGAGAAATTTTCTAAAGTAAAGGCTGTCAACCACCAGGGCTAGCATCAGTAGCTGGGTTTGATAAAAATGCAGATTCTGGGCTCTCTGTAATCAGACTTCCTAAAGTTTAAGAGCAGTTACTTACAAACTTACCAGTCTCTGGAAATATAATGCATAAATTTGTTAGAGTGTTCTTTAGTGGTGGAAGTTAGGACTCTTGTGGAGGTTTTTATTTTTGGAGAAAATTTTAGTTTTGAAGTTGTTTTTTAAAAACTGACATGCAGCCGGGTGTGATGGCGCACACTTGTAATCCCAGCATTTGGGAGGCTGAGGCTGAGGCCGGAGGACTGTGGTTGGCAGACAGCCTCAGCTACTTAGTGAGGCTCTTTGCAAATCAGTGAAACCCGGTTTCAATATAAAGAATAAAATAAATAGGGCTGGAGGTGTAGCTCAAAGGTAGAATGCTCCTGGGTTCCATCCTCAGTACTGCAAAAATAAATAAATGAATAAATAAATAAACTGACATGCAAAAACTGCACGTTTTTGTGGTGCCAAGTAATGTTTCAATACATGTGCCCATTGTGTAAGGTTCCAATCAGGGTACTCATGTCTATCTCCACAAATATGCATCAATTCTTTGTAGTGAAAACATTGAAATTCCTTCTTGTTTTTTTTTTTTTTTTTTTTTTTTTAGCACATGATACAGTACCATCATCTAGAGGTTTTCTAGTGAGCGATGGCACACCAGAACTTCTCCCCGCTAAGTGTAACTTAGTATTCACTGGCCAATTTTCCCCAACCCTCCCTCCACCCTACTATCTCCAGTCTCCGGTAACCACCATTCTGTTTTCAACATGTATGATATCAGCTTTTTAGATTCCACATAGGAGTGAAATCACACAGTGTTTGTCTTTTTGTGCTGGCTTATTTCACTTAACATAGTGTCCTCCAGTTCCACCTGGACAGACTTGTTACTCTGAAAATCATACCGTCCTCAGGTGTTCCTGACCTTGCTATTTATAAAGCCAAGTCAATCCTAGCTGCTTCCTTCCCTAGAGCTTCCTGAATGTTCATAGGAACAATCACTGTGGAGCTCACAGGAGACCATTCCAAAGAACACCTGATGAGACAGAGCCCTTCGGAAAGATCCTCCGTGTGATTAATTCTGGAGGCACAGTGATAACCCTTGGAAGCCACCCTCACTGTCGGCCTCCAGCACTGGTGGCATCTGCCACCTGAGCATAGGCTCTTTAATCTGACTGAGGGAAGCTCCGCATGCTGTTGCTGGGGTCCAGGATGTGCCAGGAAGATCTGATTCCCGATTATACTTTCCTTTGCATAATGCTTGCTGCTAGAGTAGTTGAGTGTAGACTGTGATTTAGGGCAAACATTAGCCCTTCCTCTAAAGCTGTGCACTCCAACCTCTCAGTCCAGGGAATGAGCCAGGCTCTGGACATGTTGCTTAAGAGTCCTTCTGTCAATAAGGGCTGTATAAACTGGCTTTTCAGAAGGATCCTATGATAGTGCATCAATGTCTAGAGAGACCAAGCTTTTCAGAGAAATGGCAGGGACTTCAGTGTGTTCCCCCTGCCCTTGGGGCTTGAGGATCCACTGTGGCTTCTGGGGTCTCTCCACTGCAGAACCATAGTGGGTGTTCAAGGGCATGCTGGGAGCTGTAGAAAGATTTTGCAATAAGATTTCATGTCAGTTTCAAAATGTTCGAAATGAGCATAAAAAATGCTGCCAGAAAGGCAGTTATTGCTACCTTAAATCCTTCTTGGAACAAAATGTGAAATTAAAACTAGGAAAAGACTACAAAGCCAGTCATTGTGCTGCAAATATCAGGGTCCTGTGTACCTAGCCGGCCTGCTGGCTGACTCCAGGAGGTCTGGGCCAGGCCCTGTGCAGCTGCTTTCAGTCTCCAGCCTTCAAGGGGACTGCTCTTGAAGAGAGACCGATGGGAAAGAGCTCCCCTTAATAAAACATAGTTTTTTTGCCCTTCCCAATCTGTCTTTGCCTTTCTGTTTTCTAGGAAGCAGAGGGTTCATCTGAATCAACTGGAGATGGCTCCCTTCCCTAATTTATTGTTCCCTTCCTAAGGCTTCTTCCCTGCAGGGCTCAGTGTGAGCAGCCAGGAGTGCAGGAAGATGGATGCAAACCCTGCAGAGACAACCCCACAGAGGCAGAGCGGTTCCTCCCCACGCCTGAAGCAAAGACAAACCCCAGCCTCCCTCTTATCGTCATCAGGCATTGCTGAACCTGGGAAGGAAATGAATTCCAAAGGCAGGAAATGACCCAGAGACCGTAACAATATGTGTAAAGCAAAGCCGGTGCTTCCGGCACTTTGTTTCAAACCATTCTAATCTGTGTCCCAGGAAGCCTAACCCATTGCCAGATGGAGATGTGTTTTCAGACGCCTCTTGGCATCTGTCACTCCCAGCTGGTGACATTTGAATGTTTCAGAAGGCAAACCTGTCCTCACATCTTCTAACTTCAACAGAGAGAGGTGTAGTCCTGGGAAAGTCCTTGGGTCTCTGGCTGACAGCAGCGACCATCTGACGTGCTTCATCTGCAGCTGAGCGGCTGCTGGACCGCAGCCTAGAACACCAGCACGCTGAGTCTGTTCTCGAAGATTTGCAGAATCTGAAATCAAAGTGCCCTGTGCTGCCAGAAAGGCTGGCTCCTTCGCCTGCTTCATAATCCCTTCTCATCAGGCGGTTCCCAAAGAAACTCGATGAGTCAGGAAGGAAGAAAACGTGTCTGACAGAGATCTGGGGGTGTGCTGGTCTCTCTCATTGCTTCTGAAAATTCCCTCCTGTTTTGTAATGCTTAGCAATTTGATTTTTCCTCTGTTTTGTCCTCCATTGGCTCTCACTTTGAGAGACCCTTTGTTTAATTAGCTCTACAAAAGCAGGAGGTCCTCTGATGGGGAATTAGTCACTGTTGCAGAGAAGTTTAGACTTCGCTGTTATCCCCAGGAGCAGGGCAAGGACAAGCTCCCACTCCTACTTCCAGAAGGAACCATCACTCAACTGCTTTGTTCTGGCCCCGGGGCCCGTGCATTTCCCAGGCTTTTAATTTTTTTACTGAACGCCATCCATCAGCCTTCCCACTGAAGGCTGTGTGCCAGCTGGAGTCTCAATACAGCCAGGTGGCTTCTGGGATAGCTGTTCCAAACAGGTATCCAGCTAATCCCCCCAGGTAATTGGAGAGGAGCTATAGTAGCATGAATAAAGCGCCTAGCTCTCAACACTTTCAAAACGCTAAATAGATTAAAGTATCCAGAATCCAGTCTATTTGTTGACATCTGACTCACAGAAAAGCTCCTGTAAGAAAGAAAGGTGGGGGGCTCTGCTCTACCGTGTGCCGGCGTTGAACACCTGTCCTCCAGTGCAAAGCCGCCCTGTGCCACTATCTAAAATTGTGTTCCATTTATTATTTTCGAAAGAGGTTTAAAAAAGTATTTTCTGATAAGCTTGGATTTATCCCTGGAAAGGGAATATGGGCTCTGTTACAAGACAGTAGCTTAATATCAGAAGCAGGTTGTAGCAACTGTATGTAGCTCCTAGTAAATGGTAGATAAAAGAAGCTAGGAGATCTTGGTGGAGGGGCTGGGTGGGGTGAGGAGAATAGAAACATATATGGTCTGGTTTCCTCTGCCTATAGAAAACGAGCCAGGAAAAAGCTAGAGACAAGAGACAGAAGTCACCTTTCCAATTATTGACATCAGCCCAACAGGATATTATCATGATAGTGATAATAAGAAAAGTAGGTATTGAGCCAGAAGAAAACAAACAAATCAAGGCTTTGATTTCAAGGTTTGCATAAGCCCCGAAGAACTGCTGTCAGAGTCCCTATCATGATCCAAGAGACTTTTGACTACAATAATAAGGATTTAGGGTGAGTGGACCCAATATAATTGGGCAGAAAACTCAAGATTAAGATGTGATTTAAGATGGCTAACAATTATTGAGAAATGTACTAAATTATACCTATTTTTTGTGCTGCTTTCAGTCTTGATCTAATTATCTGTTTTAAAAATAACATAGCTAAGAACTATATTCTTCTTTAAATACACAACAGAGCCAAAGGATCTGTCATGTTCTCAGGCGTATACTTGGATGCTTGGCCCTCGTGGGCCGTCTAGTCTTCTACAGGTGAAGAATGAGAAGGGAACGTGCAGTTTCTCAAGCATTAGCTGTGAAAGGTCAGACCTGTATCATGACAGTAAGTGTTGGGTCCTGCTTAACCTTGTGTTTAACAGAGGCGGTTGCTAGACACTTACATAGCTGCTTATATTTTGAAGATGAGAAACAGAATCAAAACCAGAGAAAGAATATAGAGTCATGATTCCCAACTGCTCTCGGCTCCCAGGATACCACAGCAAACTCACAGGGATCCCAGAAGGACCCAGGGGTCCAAGGAAAGAGTGACTTTTGATACCTGCTGGACACCAAATGAATTCCTATCTCAAGGTCGTTCCCAATTTCAACATTAGAATATGCTCCATTCCTTTAAAAAATGTCTTTTCTTTGAAAGGCTGGGTATTCAGCGCTTGTTAGAAAATGCAAGTACCAAGTAGAAATCAATGTAAAACCATGTGAGTTTCAAGATTTGAGAAGATACCTAGTAACTATGTAGCGCACACATCCTTTTCTAAGTAATGGAATTATTGTTGTTGTTGTTGTCATTGTTATTGGTGGTACTGGGGTTCCTGGAAACCCTTCTACCTCTGGGCTACACTCCCAGACCTATTTTATATTTTTATTTGGAAACAGGGTCTCTTAAGCCAGCGAGGCTGGCTTCGAACCAGCGCGATCCTCCTGTCTCTGCCTTCCAAGCGCGGGGATTATAAGCGTGCACCACCACGCCCAGCAGTAATGGAATTATTTGAGAATGAAATAAAAATATATTTTTAAAAATTTATCTGTATTATTATTTTTTCCAAACAGCTTGGGTATAGGGATACATGAAAATTCAGTTAGATATTTCCTTTGGCCTAGGGCCCCTGAAAAAAAAAATTACAGAGACATTAAAATGCTGCAAGTTAGGAAGTTTGGAAACTCTGGAGAAGAGTAATATAAATTGTATCCAATGGGCAAAATAGGTTTAACAGCTCTGGCTCATTGGTCAGAATAAAATTGCAGCTATATTCACCCCTTCCCCTGCCAGCCCAGGATACTGATCACTTTATTTGCTGTTTATGGAAAACCCAGGTTGGGTAGAGGCTTTTCCTTCAAAGGATGAGACAGCCAGCATGGTGGCCAATGTTCTTTGCTCAGATATCATTCCTCGGTTTGGACTCCCTAGCTTCTTGCATTCTGATAATGGCCCAGCCTTTGTTTCTAAAGTTACTCAACAGGTGGCACAAGCTCTTGGCATTACATGGAAACTCCATGTTCCATATCGACCATAGTCGTCAGGAAAGGTAGAAAAGATGAGTGGGAGTCTTAAAAATCATTTAACAAAACTTTCTCTGGAACTACGGGTTTCATGGCCGGAGCTCCTGCCACTAGCTCTGGCCCGGGTGAGGGCCACCCACTAAAGCCCCACCTTTATGAGCCCATTTGAATTGCTATATGGTCACCCTTTCTTGCTTAATCACACTCTTCCTTCAGACCCCCCTCCTTTGTCTTCCTATCTCCCTTACTTGTCTCTTCTCAGGCACCTTCTTAGGGAACATGCTGACCGATACCTTCCCCAACCTGGGACTGACGAAACAGCTCCACACCGTGCAGTCAAGGCCCTTAAGCTGGGGGATCAGGTCCTTCTCAAGTCACTCCAGCCAAAACAACTCCAACCATGGTGGACTGGGCCCTTCACAGTGATCCTCACCACACCCACCGCAGCTAAACTGCTGGGGGACCCCAACTGGCACCATCTTACTCGGCTAAAAAGAGCTCCATTGCAACAGTCCCAGGACGAATTTTCTTGCACAGTATTAGGACCTACTAAGCTTCGTTTTTCTCGATGTAACTCTCTTTGATGTTTATATCTTAGCAGGTCTACTTGTTTACATGTTATGGTGCTCTCCCTCTTCGGATGCCAAACTGCCATAAGTATTAAACCTCTGAAATCGGTTACTGATGCTCCTGACACAGTAACAGGTGTTCGTTTGACCAGACAGACCTATACCCACTCAAGGATTTGCTGCTATTAATGACTCTGGCCTAATAAAAACTGCTGAAGGGGCGGTAGACGTTCTCCTCAGGAAAATGCTGCTGTTTAAATTAATAGATCTAGTGACAATCTACCTCATATTTAAAAGGGCTCCTGGGATCTGCTCTCACAATTTTTCTTTCTTTCTTTAATAGCACCTTGCCTGTTAACCAAGGTAACCTCCAGCTCTCGCTACGGCCGCGCCCACCTGCCCCCCCCCTTCTGGGGTACTGGATCCCGACTCCCGGCCTGGGGCCCCTGATGATGCCCCCTCTGACAGCAGGAAGTAGCTCGAGTAGAGTCGTCGCCCCTATGACCAAAGAGGCCGGGATGTTAGGTTTTAAGTCCCCACGGGGCAGGGGCGGGGCTGGAAGCCAGGAGGCAGGAAGACCTGCCTCCTTACCATGTGGAGCTCCGGGATTCCCACAGAAAATCACTCCCATTTGATAAAAAGGGGATGCGGCGATCTGAAGACAGGGACTTCTACACTCATGGAAGGCTCATTTCCACACCCCTCCACCCCGCACCCGCAACACGGGGGTGGGGGAGGGAGCTGCCTGGGAATAGTGGGCTGAACTAATAAAGACTTACGGGACATGCATCAATGGTTTTACGTTTCTGTGGGTGCAGAGGGACTACTTGCCGATCTTACACATTGTAAGCATAAATATTTTTATTAATGAAACAATTTGATAAACTATTAAGACTTACATGATGTTTCTTAAGCTATCTTTAATGAAGAGCTTTGATTTTTTTTCTAATCTGTTTTTTTTGTTGTTGTTGTTTTGTTTGATTTGTTTTTTTTTTTTTTTTTTTTTTTTTTGGTGGTACTGGGGTTGCTGGAAGCCCTTCTACCTCTGGGATACACTCCCAGACCTATTTTTTTTTATATTTTTTTAAATTTGGAAACAGGGTCTCTTAAGCCAGTGAGGCTGGCTCCGAACCAGTGTGATCCTCCTGTCTCTGCCTCCCAAGCATGGGGATTACAAGCGTGCGCCACCACACCCGGCTCTTTTTTTAATCTGTAATGGACTATGTGATGGTTAATTTTTTTGGTGTGTGTGTGGGTACTTGGGATTGAACCCAAGGGCATCCTACCTCAGAGGAATGTGCTCCATTTCCTTTTTTTATTTTGAAATATGATATTGCTAAGTTACTGAAGCTGGCCTCAATCCTGTGGCCCTTCTGTCTCAGCATCCCAAGTATTGGGATTACAGGTTTGTACCAGCATGCATGGCTTGTGATGGTTAATTTTATGTGCCAACTTGTCTGAACTCTAAAAACCAGATACTAGATCAAATATTATCCTGGGTATTTCTAAAAAGGCAGTTTTTGGATCAAATTGATGCGTAGATCAGTAGATGTTAGGGGAACCAAGATTACTTCTCCAAATACAGGTAGGCTTCATCTAGTTAGTTAAAGGCCTTAATAGAAGAGAGAGGACCTCTCCAGAGCAAGAAGGAATTGTCAGCAGATTGCCTTTGGATTCTTTCTTTCCTGAATATTTAGCCTATTAGTCTACTCCATCAGATTCTGGACTCACTAAGCCTACTCAACTGCAGGAGTCAATTATTCTTCTTTCTCCTCCTTTTCCTCCTCCTCCTCCTCCTCCTCCTCCTCCTCCTCCTCCTCCTCTTCCTCTTTCTCCTCCTCCTTCTTCTTTTTTTTTATGGTACTAGGGATTAAACCCAGAGGCATTTTACCTCTGAGCTACACCCCGGTCTGTCCTTCCTCCTTCCTTCCTTCCTTCCTTCCTTCCTTCCTTCCTTCCTTCCTCTCTTTCTCTCTTTCTTTCTTTCTTTCTTTCTTTCTTTCTTTCTTTCTTTCTTTCTTTCTCTCTCTCTCTCTCTCTCTCTTTCTTTCTTTCTTTCTTTCTTTCTTTCTTTCTTTCTTTCTTTCTTCTTTCATACTGGGGTTCCTGGAAACCCTTCTATCTCCGGGTTACACTCCCAGACATATTTTATTTTATTTTTTGTGTGGTTCTGGGGGTGGAACCCAGGAGCTTTTCTATCTCCGGGCTATACTCCCATACCTATTTTATACTTTATTTGGAAACAGGGTCTCACTAAGTTGCTGAGAGCCTCATTAAGAAGCTGAGGCTGGCTTCGAACCTGTGCGATCCTCCTGTCTCAGCCTCCCAAGCGCGGAGATTATAAGCGTACGCCACTACGCCCAGCTCTCCCAGACCTATTTTATATTTTATTTGGAAACAGGGTCTCTTAAGCCAGTGAGGCTGGCTTCGAACCAGCGTGATCCTCCTGTCTCCGCCTCCCAAGCGTGGCTTTTATTCTTTATTTTGAAACAAGATCTCACTAAGTTGAGAGGGCCTCACTAAGTCACTGAGGCTGGCTACAAACCTGCAATCCTCCTGTCTCAGCCTCCCAAATACTGGGATTACAAGTATGTACTATCATGCCAGGCTTATATGAGCCAATTCTTAAAATTCGCCCCCCCCGCACCCAACTCACTCTCTCTCTCTCTCTCTCTCTCTCTCTCTCTCTCCCCCTATCTCTGCATGTATCTTGTTGGTTCTGATTCTCTGGAGAACCCTAATACAGACTGATTTTTTTTTTTTTTTTTTTTTTTTTTTTGGTGGTACTGGGGGTGGAAACCAGAGGCTTTCTACCTCCGGGCTATACTCGCAGACCTATTTTATATTTTATTTGGAAACAGGGTCTCACTAAGTTGCTGAGAGCCTCTCTAAGTAGCTGAGGCTGGCTTCGAACCTGTGTGATCCTTCTGTCACAGCCTCCCAAGCACTGGGATTACAACTGTGCACCACCATGCCTGGCTCAGACTGATGCTTTAAAAAATGCAATAAAATGAATTTCTACAAGAAGGATCATATGCTTAAAAACTGTGGAAATGTCAAATGATTATAAGCGTCTCTCAATACTTATGTTCAGTTTCCCTATTTAGCTTAGTTTTGATTGGTAGTAAAAAGTTGATTGAGCACACTTTAAATAGTAGTGAACTCATAAAAATATACTTATGTCTATATATACATATTTGCTTACTCTTTACTATGAAATAATATAAAATTTTTGGAAAAGCTTCAAAACAGGTATAGAGATATATGGCTCCATATCAATATGATATATCCCATATATGCCTTATCCAAGTCCCCAAATTTATAACTACAGTATAATTTTCAAAGCCAAGAAAATTAATATTGATACACTACTATCTTTTTCCCTCTGTAGGATGTTTTTTTAAATTCTTTATTTTTTTAATTTATTTTTTATTGGTGCAATGTATTCATACATCATAATGGTATAAAGAAAATACTTTTGTAGACATACATGCACACATCACCCAGTTAGCCCCTACCCAATCCCCACCCCGTTCCCTCCTCATCCAACCTTCCCATGCTTGGCTTAGTGGTTGACATCTAGTTTTATAGCAATTTATCCAGTATTAATGATGATAATCTCACATAACAGTTTCATTTGTCTGATACCAAGCTTTTGATGACTTTTTAACATTTTAATATTTCTTTTTGCTTTCTTTCTTACCAGAGAATATTTTTTTCTTTTTTTTTTAGGTGAAACTATCATACATTTATTTATTTATTTTTCAGAAAAAATCTATCCTAATATGGAATATGGACTCTAGAGACCCAAAACAATCTTGAAGAAGAACAAAGCTAGAAGATGTATATTTTCTGATTTCAAACTATATAAAGCTACAATAATTGAAACAGTGTAGTACTGTTCTAAAGGCAGATATATAAACCATTGGAGTTAAATAAAAGCCTAGAGATAAATTCTTCCATATATTGTCAAGTTATTTTTTACAAGGTTTCCACGAACATTTGGTGGAGGAAATACTAATCTTTTAACTAAATATTGTTGAAAAATAATAATTACATGAAAAAGAATAAAATTGGACCCTTACCTAACACATATTAACTCAAAATAGATAACTCAAAATATTAACTCAAAATAGATAAAAGACCTAAATATAAATCTTAATACTATAAACTTTTAGAAGAAAATCTGGGTCATTAAACCTCACAACATTGAAATTGGCAGTGATTTCTTGGATATGATTTCAATGGCACAGGCAACAAAAGGGTAAATAAACTCCTTAAAAAATATTGTATATCCAAAGACAATGTAAACAGAGTTAAAAGTTACTGATAGAATGGGATAAAATATTTCCAAATGCTATATCTGAAGGTATATTAATATTCCAACTAAAAATCCTAAAAATTAGCAACAATAAAAGCAAACAATACAATTTAGAGATATGTAAAAGACTAACATAAATAATGAATCTCCACAGATAACCAATCTTAGTTGTCTGTTGGATGGAAAATCTTGTTTCTCTGGTTCTGGTGTGTGTTACCTATTTCTTCTTTGTAGTTAATCTCTTTGAGTATTTTCTCTAGTGCTGGTTTTGAAGACATAAATTCCTTCAGTTTCTGTTTGTCATGGAAGGTTCTTATTTCTCCATCTAATTTGATAGAAAGTTTTGCTGGGTAGGAAATTTTTGGCTGGAAGTTGTTTTCTTTCAGAGTTTGGAATATGTTACTCCAAGCCCTTCTGGCTCTCATGACTTGGTTTGGGAAATCTGGAGTGATTCTAATTGGTTTGCCTCTGAATGTCACTTGGCCCTTTGTTTTTGTTGCCTTTAAGATTCTCTGCTTGGCTTCCACAGTGGTCATTTTGACAATTATGTGGCGTGGGGATCCTCTTCTCTGATCCTGTCTAAAGGGAGTTCTATAAATTTCCTGGACCTGTGTATCGACCTCTTGCTCTATGTTTGGAAAATTT
Source organism: Muscardinus avellanarius (assembly GCF_963383645.1). Classification (NCBI taxonomy): domain Eukaryota; kingdom Metazoa; phylum Chordata; class Mammalia; order Rodentia; family Gliridae; genus Muscardinus; species Muscardinus avellanarius. The sequence goes on from NC_137801.1 coordinate 33,165,333, forward strand.
TTTGCTATTATTTCCTTGAAAAGATTGTTAATCCCTTTGGTTTCACCTTCTTTTCTCTCCTCTATTCCAGTTATTCTTAGGTTAGCTCTCTTAAAATGGGCCCATATTTCTTCAATATCAGATTCCTGCTGTTGGATTTTTTTTTCTAAATTAGAAACTATGCCTTCATTTTTTGAATGATCATCTTCTAGGAGCGAGATTCTATTCTCCATGTGGTCTAATCGGTCATTTGTACTTTGAATTGAGGCCTTTACTTCATTAATTGCATCCTTTATCTCTCTTTGGCTCTCTCTGAATTCTTTTCAAAACACCTCTATTGTTTCTACAGTTATTTTCCTGATTTGATCTTCTAGAAATCTCTAAATTTCTGTTTTATTAGGTTCTGATGTTGTGGGGTTGTGGGCATTCATTGCCCCATTGTTATTCCTCTTTCCATGATTTTTGGAAGTTTGTGCCTTTTCTGGGTTCTTCCCTGGGTCACTACGACTTCACTTAAGTTGCTCTGGATCTCGAGTCTATGGTATCTCAGTTCCCACTATTCCTTTACTGGGTTGTATCGCAGAGTCTCAGACCCAGGGAGTCAATCGAGGCTGCTTTAGACCATGGGGGGTGCCAGGTTGGGTGTTCTCCTATGGTGTAATATCTCTGCCACCACCACTCCCCCACTGGGTCAAGTCCCTGGGAGTACAGTACTGGGATTTCTCCTCTAGGGGCCCCAATTTGACTCACTGTTGAGTGTGCAGATGGAGCTGTCGTGGACTCGGTGAATTTCCTGCTGCCGCTGCCGGTAGCAATATGACTCCGCTGCCTTGCCCTCGGCCATGAGGCTGGCGTATTTCTTTTCTGTTTTTGAACTCCACTCTGAGTCCCTGCAGGGTGCGCTGAGCCCAGCCCCTGGGAGCGTTAGATGCTCCCTGCGCCGAGAAATCTGCCGAATTCCTCCTGGCTGTTCCGCAGCGGCTCACCTTGGCTCGCTGTCCGCCGCTCCTTTCTGGAGCTTGGTGGGCTGTTGAGTGAGTTGGTCTGGTGCTGTCCAGTGAACTTGCCGTTGCCACCATCAGTAAGGCGCTGCTGCTGCGTTCTTGGGCATGAGGCCGGTGTATCTCCTCTCTGGTTTCTGAGCTCTGTTATGAGTTCCCTTCCTCTCTGGAGCCTGGTGCTGCAAGGCAAAATGGCGCCCGCCGCTTCACGCCACGGCTCTGGCTGCAGCACTGCGGTCTGGTTTCTTGTGTCTCGTTTTTCCAGCCCTCTTTTTCTCTGTTCCTTAAAATTACATTTTTGTTTCTCTGCTGATGGTGTTTTCTGGCTATGAAAGGTGCTGATTTTGTGGTAATAGAGATTGGTTGTTAGCAGGGCTCGTAAGCCCCGTTTTGCTCCATCGCCATCTTCCCGGAAGTCTGATACACTACTATTAACTAAACCATAGACCCTATCTAAATTCTGAGACATTAGGGACAAAGGGTATTGCACTCTGGGCCTTGGCTCATAACCTGATAATCATTAAAATAACTTACCTTAGCCTAGCCTGGTGGTGAATGCCTGTAATTTTAGTATTTTGGAGGCCAAGACAGAAGGATTGCAGGTTCGAAGACAGCCTCAGGAAGTAGTGAGGTACTCATCAACACAGCAAGACCATTTAAAAATTAAAATAGTGCTGGGAGTGTAGTTCAGAGGTAGAATGCTCCAAATGTGCCTCATTTATTCACTTTCAAACAATGCCAGGTGCATTTTCAGAACCAAGGTGAATATATAGAAAAGTGATGTACTTTTGATTATGATGTGGGACTATAAGACTATAACGAACCAATAAAATATTTTTAAAAATGGTGCTTGGATATGAATCTAAAGTGTCATGTGTTTCAGCCAAGTCGCCATTTCTTCTCTTTTGGGATTTGATTTGGGTTTTAAGTGTCCCCCAAGGGCTCCTGTGTTGAAGGCATGGTCTCTGAGCAGTGGTGCTCAGCAGTGGGTCTTTGGGGAAGTGAGTGCGTTCTGAGGGCTCTGCCTGTATCAGTGGACTCATCCATTGATGGATGAGTGCACTGCTGGGAGGTGGTGTGTGGGGAGCCATTAAGGCCCTCCGGTAGATTAATGTTTCTGACTCAGCTGACTGTCCTTTGCCCAGAGTCAACAAGGTTTGGGGTCATGGAAAGTTCAGAGTCAAAGGTCTGGAGAAGATCAGGTGGTGATGGCACCAGGGTACTGATTAACCTATCTGTGATACATGTGCTTTGGATTGGTCTTTATTGTATTCTGGTGGTGGTAGCATGAGGCTGTTGATTGACCTGTAACTGTATAAATACCTCTGGAAAAACAAACCCATCTTCGGCACAATAGAGAACACTGACCCAGGAGTAGTCGTCAACTAGTAGAGATATTGACCCAGGAGCAGGGGTTGGCGGGTAGAGATTGTAGGCTGGCGGCACCCCCAAGTTAGAATAAATTAAGTATTCTGAGAATCAAATTCTTAGAGTTGAAGTCTTCATCCTCATGCCTCTCTTCAGAACCCGTACTTTTGCCGGCTGGCTCGGGCAGTGGTGGGGACTATGGGAGCTGGGACCCAGTTGCAGAAAGTAGGTCACTGGGGGCATGCCCTGGAAGGGTAGTTCTTGTGGCAGGCCTTCCTTCTCCATCTCGCTCTTGCTGGCTGCCATGAGCTGCCATGCTCTTCCACCAGGATGTTCCGCCTGGCCCAGAGCAACGGAGCCAGTCTATCATGGTCTGAGACCTCTAAAACTGGAGCCCAGATAACCCTTTCTTCCTTTAAGCTGTTTTTCTCAGGAATTTGTCAGTGACAAAAAGCTGACCAACACATCCAGTGTGAAGTACTAGCTTCTGCCGGTGGAGCGCACCTCTGGCTTTTGGGGACCCTATTGTAATGACTGAACAGAGTTCTATCGAGCTATCCATAATATTTTATTGCTACAATTTGTGTGGGTTCTATGAATGACCCACAGGTATAACTCTGCCTCAGTTACCCTGATATCTCAGAAGTGAATGAGTGAATCGAACACATGATACATTAACCTCAACACTTTTTTTCTCTATATGATCTTGTTGGGAAAATAACCCTTCCCTTGAAATTAGTCCAGTGAATAAGATGATGCTGTATATATATATCAAGGTGGAAAAGCTTTCAAGGGCCATGCATTTAAGAAACAGGCTTTGAATGCCAAGTGTGACACAAAGGAAGAACAAAGAATGTCACTTTTACAAGCAGCACCAAGGTACAGGTGCTGACCCACTTGATTCGGTCAACTCGTCGACTCCTCGGGTGATTTTACCCATCTAGGTGAAATCTGCTCTTTCGCCAGGCAGAAGAGTTATTAGTTATCATTATTATTCAGCATGTCTACAGTATGCTTTCAAAGTGCAATGCTTCTTATTCTTAATGAGCTAAAAAGGGAGTAGATAAGGAAATACCAATACATTTTTTTTTTTGGTACTGGGGATGGAACCCAGAGGCATTCTACCTCCGAGTTACACCCCAGCCCTATATTTTATTCTTTATTGTGAAACAGGATCTCACTAAGTTGTGGAGGGCCTCACTAAGTAGCTGAGGCTGCTGTGAACCATGATCCTCCTGTCTCAGCCTCCCAAATGCTGGGATTACAACTGTGCGCCACCACACCCGGCTTCTCAATACAGTTTTTGATGGGTAGTTTCCTCACTGAAGTCAGTTGGGGATGGTCTATGTACGGTTTTGGGAAGACAGCCTCCCTTCCTTTTACACAGAGGGCATGTGGGGTGGGGAAGTGGTGGAAACCACGCACGCTGGAGGGGAAGGAGGGAGAAATTCCTCTCCCATGGGAGTGGAGCCGCCTTCTGAGTCTCACCTCCCTTCAGCCCCCTGGCACTCTGGGTTATGTACACATTGTACTTATTTGCCTTATGAAAAAGTTGATCAAGAGCAAATTGTTTAGGAACTACTTTTATGAGTTTAGTTGTTAATTTTCAGCATTCTACTTATGTTTTTACTTTTAAAAATACTTTCTTTTTGTATATATGTGGTACTGGGGATTGACTCAGGGGCATTCTACCTCCAAGCTACACCCCAAGCCCTTTTTATATTTTGAAAAAGGGTCTCACTAGGTTGCTAAGTGTTTTGCTAAGTTGCTTAGGCTTATCTCAAATTGGTGATCCCCCTATCTCAGCCTTCCAAGTTCTGGGATTACAGCATGCCCTGCCATTCCTGGCTTAAAAATACTTTTTATTGGTTCATTGATATTATACATTATAGCCAGGTATGGTGGCACATGCTTGTAATCCTAGTACTTGAAAGTCTGAGACAGGAGGATCACGGTTCATGGACAGCCTCAGCTACTCAGGCCCTTTGAAACTTAGTGAGACACTGTTTCAAAATGAAGAATTAAAAAAAAAAATAGAGCTTGGGTGTAGTTCAGAGGTAGAATGCCCCTGGGTTTAACTCCCAGTACCAAAAAAAAAAAATTATCCATCATAGTGAGATTTAAAGAAATGGACTTATACGTGTATCTGTCACTTATATTTCCCTCTGTCTTCCACCCTGTTATCTACATGTTACATATAACCTCATTCTAAAGCTGGGAAAAATACCATACCAAGACAAGACAAGTTTCTAGGACTCATACATAAAAGTGAGATAATGAAATACCCTTAAGGGAGACGTTGCAATTCGGGTAGGTGGGGAGAAGTTAACCCTAAGGGTCCCCAGTGGGAAAGCATACAATTAAGAAATGGGATTGGGATCATTTACTTTTTTCTTGGAAGCTTAACTTCTTCTTGCAACCCTGCTCAGTGGCTTAGTCTGGCTGTATTAACGGCAAGAGGGGAATGTTCTGAGGCTAGGGATTGAAAGCTGGTGTTGCTGGCTCACAAAAGGAGAGCGCATGAGATCCCCGGTAAGGACTCAGTAGGTCCTCCCAACCCCCTTTTTAAGTTGGCTGAGGACATTTGTATGTTTTGGTGTTATTGGACAGTGACCACAAATATTTGTCTGGAATACAACTTAAAAAAAGGAAAGTCGAGAAGATAAAAATACAGACCTTCCCCAGCAACTGGGTTAGCTGAGGAAATGTGGAAATGCTTAGGGAACTGTCCTGCTGCGTTCTCAAACACTTACCTCATTGGGGGCCTGGCAAGCCTGGCCAGCTTGGGGCTGACGTGAAAGCCACCGTGGAAGCAAAAATTACCAGCCCGGAGAGCTCAGCAAAGCAGCAAGCAGATTTCTCTCCTCCTGGGTAGAGGCTCAGATCCCACCTCCATGGAGTGCTCTGAGGATTAAATAAGATGATGTCTGCAAAAGCCACCCACACAGAGCCTGGCATCCAGCAGATGCTCAAAACAAAGCAGCTTTCCTTCTCTGCTGATTTCATAAGGGCTCGGGCCGGTGTCTGAAGACCCTGTATGTCACGTGGTGCTTCATGCCAGGCAGGTAGCCTACACTTTGGAAGGCACGGAAACTCGAACCCCTCTGACCTCCAGATTCTTTCTTTTGGCTTGTGATGAGTCATAGGGGCTATAGCTCAAATTCCTCATTTGCAAACTAGGATGGTTCTGGGAAATAACTTGTGGGACTGACTGAGGAAACCCAGCTGATATGAATTCCTGAGGAAATGATTGATCTGGGCCTCAACTCAAAAGAGATCTGTGAGCACTTACATCCACAGGGCTGCCGTGATTTCTATTTTCGGCAAGGACCTTTTCCCAGAGATACTTGACCTGGGTTTTCTTCAGTACTACCCTGCCAGTTTCTTACAAATATTTTGCTTGGAATGCTAAACCCGAGAGCAACATGGAGCCTTTGACTCCAACTCTTCCACTTACCACCACGATTTTCATCATGCAACAGAGTTCTCACTACCTGGGAGCAACAGCAACCAGGCAGTGCTAGCCACCTCATGTTCTTGGCATGTCACCATGGCCGGCTACTCTTTCCAGTCCCTGGAGATGGATACATCTGTAGCACTGCACATGCTCAGTATGCATCCATGGGACTAGATGTTTCCTGCCAGTCTTAATGTGTACATAAAAGCTGGGGGGCGTGGTGGCACACGGCTTGTAATCCCCGTGCTTGGGAGGCAGAGACAGGAGGATCGTGCAGGTTCGAAGCCAGCTGAGCTGGTCTGGGAGTGCAGCCCGGAGGTAGAAGGGTTTCCAGGAACCCCAGTACCACCAAAAAAAAAAAAATAAAAAAATAAAAAAATAAATATAAAAAAAAAAAAGCTGGGCTGGTGGCACTTGCCTATAATCCAAGTACTTGGAGGCTGAGCCCCGAGGATCACAAATTCAAGACCAGCCTCAGCAACTTAGTAAGACTCTACAACTTAGCCAAGCCCTGTTTCAAAATTAAAAAATATAGTTAGGCTGAAGTGTAGCTTGGAGGTAGAATGCCTCTGGGTTCAATCCCCAGTCTCCCTTCAAAACAACACCTCTTAAAAACGTACATAGGATTCCTAATGGGGATAGGGTGGGGTGAGGTGAGTGGAGACCACTCCATCCTAACACTACCTTGTCTCCAACTATCACAGTCTCTTCTTTTCTTTACAGAAACTTCTAGAAAGACTCTTCTAGAAAGACTCTCTGACCGTCCACTTCCTACTCACTCCTTAGATCATGGCCCAGCCAGTTCCTGCTTCATCAGCCAACAAAACAGCGTGTGCCACAGTCATTCACCTTCCTTGACCTTGAGACAGGGACCTCACCGTTGCCCATCTCTCCCTCTTCCTCACACTGAGAGTGTGTGTGTGTGTGTGTGTGTGTGTGTGTGTGTGTGTGGTGCCAAGGACATTCTACCTTTGAGCCACACACTCAGACCAATTTTTTATTTTGAAATAAGGCCTCACAGGCCAGGCGTGGTGGCGCACGCTTGTAATCCCTGCGCTTGGGAGGCTGAGACAGGAGGATCGCATTGATTCGAAGCCAGCCTCAGCTACTTAGTGAGGCTCTCAGGAATTTAGTGAGACCCTGTTTCCAAATAAAATATAAAAAAGGTCTGGGAGAATAGCCCGGAGGTAGAAAGCCTCTGGGTTCCACCCCCAGTACCACCAAAAAAAAAAAAAAAAAAAAAAAAAAAAAAGAAGGAAAGAAAGAAAGAAAGCCTCACTAAATTGCTAAGTGCCTAAGTTTCTGAGGCTGATCTAGAACCTGTGATCCTCCTACCTCAGCCTCGCAAGTACTGGGATTACAGGTGTGCACCACTAAGCCTGGTGAATTTCTTTTTATGTTTTTTTTTTTTTTATTGGTGCACTGTATTCATACATCATAGTGGGATATAAACTTTTGTAGACATACATGCACACATCGCCCAGTCAGCCCCAACCCGATCCCCACCCCATTCTCTCCCCATCCCTCCCTCCCATGCTTGGCTTAGTGGTTGACATCTAGTATTATAGCAATTTATCCAAAATTAACAATGATAATCTCACATAACAGTTTACTTTGTCTGATACCAAGCTTTTGATGACTTAAAGATAACATTTCAATATTTCTTTTTGCTTTCTTTCTTACCAGAGAATCTATTTTTTTCTATTTTTTTAGGTGAAACTATCATATATTTATATATTTATTTTTCAGAAAAAAATTCTATCCTAATATGGAATATGGACTCTAGATACCCAAAACGATCTTGAAAAAGAATAAAGCTAGAAGATATATATTTTCTGATTTCAAACCATATAAAGCTACAATAATTGAAACAGTGTAGTACTATTCTAAAGGCAGATATATAAACCATTGGAGTTAAATAAAAGCCTAGAGATAAATTCTTCCATATATTGTCAAGTTATTTTTGACAAGGTTTCCACGAACATTTGGTGGAGGAAATAATAATCTTTTAACTAAATATTGTTGAAAAATAATAATTACATGAAAAAGAATAAAACTGGACCCTTACCTAACACATATACAAATATTAACTCAAAATAGATAAAAGACCTAAATATAAATCTTAAGACTATAAACTTTCAGAAGAAAATCTGGGTCATTAAACCTCACAACACTGAAATTGGCAGTGATTTCTTGGATATGATTTCAATGGCACAGGCAACAAAAGGGTAAATAAACTCCTTAAAAAAATTGTATATCCAAAGACAATGTAAACAGAGTTAAAAGTTACTGCTAGAATGGGATAAAATATTTTCAAATGCTATATCTGAAGGTATATTAATATTACAAATAAAAATCCTAAAAATTAGCAACAATAAAAGCAAACAATACAATTTAGAGATAGGTAAAAGACTAACATAAATAATGAATCTCCACAGATTCAGATCTTAGTTGTCTGTTGGATGGAAAATCTTGTTTCTCTGGTTCTGGTGTGTGTTACCTATTTCTTCTTTGTAGTTAATCTCTTTGAGTATTTTCTCTAGTGCTGGTTTTGAAGACATAAATTCCTTCAGTTTCTGTTTGTCATGGAAGCTTCTTATTTCTCCATCTAATTTGATAGAAAGTTTTGCTGGGTAGGAAATTTTTGGCTGAAAGTTGTTTTCTTTCAGAGTTTGGAATATGATACTCCAAGCCCTTCTGGCTCTCATGACTTGGTTTGGGAAGTCTGGAGTGATTCTAATTGGTTTGCCTCTGAATGTCAGTTGGCCCTTTGTTTTTGTTGCCTTTAAGATTCTCTGCTTGGCTTCCACAGTGGTCATTTTGACAATTATGTGGCGTGGGGATCCTCTTCTCAGAACCTGTCTAAAGGGAGTTCTATAAGTTTCCTGGACCTGTGTATCGACCTCTTGCTCTATGTTTGGAAAATTTTCTGCTATTATTTCCTTGAAGAGATTGTTGATCCCTTTGGTTTCACTTTCTTTTCCCTCCTCTATTCCAATTATTCTTAGGTTAGCTCTCTTAAAATGGGCCCATATTTCTTCAATATCAGATTCCTGCTGTCGGATATTTTTTTCTAGATTAGAAACTATGCGTTCATTTTTTGAATGATCATCTTCTAGGAGCGAGATTCTGTTCTCCATGTGGTCTAATCGGTTGTTTGTGCTTTGAATTGAGGCCTTTACTTCATTAATTGCATCCTTTATCTCTTTTTGGCTCTCTCTGAGTTCTTTTCGATGCACCTCTATTATTTCTACAGTTATTTTCCTGATTTGATCTTCTAGAAATCTCTGAATTTCTGTTTTATCGGGTTCTGATGTTGTGGGGTTGTGGGCATTCATTGCCCCATTGTTATTCCTCTTTCCCATGATTTTGGAAGTTTGTGCCTTCTCTGGGTTCTTCCCTTGGGTCACTATGACTTCATTTATGATGCTCTGGTTCTGGAGTCAGTGGTATCTCAGACCCCACTACTCCTTTACTTGGTTGTATCACAGAGTCTCTGACCCAGAGAGTCGATATAGGCTGCTTTAGACTGTGGAGGGGTACCAGGTTGCGCATTCTCCTATGGTGTGATATCTCTGCCACCGCCACTCCCCCACTGGGTCAAGTCCCAGTGAGTACAGTACTGGGATTTCTCCTCTGGGGCCTGCAATTTGACTCACTGTTCTTGAGTACGCAGATGTAGCTGTACTGGACTCGGTGAATTCGCTGCTGCTGCCGCCGGTGGCAATATGGTGCCGCTGCTACGCCCTCGGCCGTGAGGCTGGCGTATTTCTTCTTGGTTTTGATTTCCACTCTGAATTCCTGCAGCGTGTGCTGAGCTCAGCCACTGGGAGCTTTAGATGCTCCCTGCTCCGAGAAATCCCGCCTGGCTGTTCCGCAGCGGCTCACCTCGGCTTGCTGTAGCCGTCCGGTGAATTTGCCACTGCCGCCGGCAGTATGGTGCTGCTAATGCGTCCTCGGGCGTGAGGCTGGTGTATCTCCTCTGTGGCTCTGAGCTCTGTTCTCAGTCCGCTTTCTCTCTGGAGCCTGGTGACTTTTTTGTTTCTCTGGTGATGGTATTTTCTGGGTATGAAAGGCGCTGATTTTGTGGTAATGGAGATTGGTTGTTAGCAGGGCTCTTAAGCCCTGCTTTTCTCGGTCGCCATCTTCCTGGAAGTCTTTCCTTTTTATGTTTTTTAATGGTGCTAGGGATCCTGGGGATCTAAGCCAGTGCTTCACACATGGCGGCAGCACACCACCACTGAGCCATGCCTCCAGCTCAAACACTGCCTTTTCTTGGTTTTAGTCATACAGGATCCTTCTGGTTTCTTCCATTCTCTCTCATTGCTTATTTTCTATCTCCATTGCAACTTTATTCTACTCTTTCCAAGTAAATAAATGTGAAAGTAATTAAGGCTCAGACATAGACACTTTTCTCTGCTCATTTTGTACTTTACTCCTGACAAAGTGTTCCCCTGGCTTAGGCCTTTTCACTGAGTTCTAGACCCACATATCTTACTTTCTGCTTGTTATAACAACTCCACTTGGAATCTCTTGGGTATCGAAAACACAACACAGCCAGACCCTGACTCAGAAGCTTTCCTCCAGATCTCCTCATGTTCCCTCTCACTAAAGAGCATCCCCAAGCTGGGCATGGTGGCGCACGCTTGTAATCCCAGCATTCGGAAGATTGAAGCAGGAGGACCGCGGTTCGCAGCCAGCCTCAGCTACTTAGTGAGGCCCTTTGCAACTCAGTGAGACCCTGTTTCAAAATAAAAAATAAAAAATAGGGCTGGGGGTATAGTTCGGAGGTAGAATGCCCCTATGTTCCATCCCCAGTACTGCAAAAAAGAATAAATAATAAATAATAAATAAATAACAATAAATAAAAAAAAAACAAGCCAGGTGTGGTGGCACACACTTGTAATGCCCCTTTCATAGATGGAGAAATAGTGCAATGCCTTATCTGAGTAAGAGGCATCTTCAAGATTGGAACCCAGGTCATTTGGCAAAGTCAGATTTTTTTTTTTTTTTTTTTTTTTTTTTTTTTTTTTTTTTTTTTTTTGGTGGTACTGGGGTTCCTGGAAGCCCTTCTACCTCTGGGCTACACTCCCAGACCTATTTTATACTTTTTTATTTTTGAAAACAAGGTCTCTTAAGCCAGCGCGGCTGGCTTCAAACACGCGTAAACTGCCTCCCAAGCGCAGGGATTACAAGCGTGCACCACCATGCTGGCGCAGATTTTTCTTTTTTTCTTTTTCTTTTTTTTTTTTTACCACTGTGACATGCTCTGCTACCTCTGTCATTGGCCAGCATGTATATTGACCTTTCCAGGGACAGATGCTCACTCTACTGGGAACTGGACAGTTAGCTAGAAGTCACTTTCCCTAATTCCAGCCTTAAACACTATACAGGATCTCCTGCTTCAACTTCTATAAGACAATCATTTCTATATTTTCAAATACCAAGAATAGTATTTCTGTTTATAAAAATAACATATGCTCATTGTGAAAAATTTGGAAAATTCAGTAGAGTATAAAGAAAATAAAAATCTTTGATAACCAAGGAGAAAATAAATGCTAATTACTAAGGATATATTACATATTTTATTAAGGGCTCATGTAAAGTCATGATCAATCAGAACTCATCTGTCTTGATTTTTCTATTGGTGAACTGAGGCGGATTCTGATTGATCACTTCTTAATTTCTAGGTGCTCACAGATCATTCTTTAGATACTTTATTCTGGACCTTTCCTGGAAATCATGCCAATCTGTGACTTCAGACTTTTCACAGCAGCAGAAGTAGATCTGTGTAGATATTCTGGTTCCAAATATCGTTTAATGGGACAAAGAAATGATTCCTTGGGTGTATGTGACGTCTTACTCTTTTTCCTCCAGGAGCCCAGCTTGCTGTCCGCACACGGGAAACTGAAAGCCCCATCTAATAATATGGCTGGTGACAGGAAGATTGTTGTGTAGATGCTCTTCCAGATTTCTCAATTGAGTAATGTGGGTGAAGGATGACTGCTTCTTTTATTTATGATGCTGGATCAACTACAAGGCTACCTGACTTTATGTAGCAGATGATGCATATAAATTCTTCTCTTGTAGTCAAATTCTGCCTAAGATGTACTACCACGGGAGTTTACTTTTTAAGGGCATCTTGTGAGATATTTCATAAAGTCAAGAATTTTTCAGTGATTTATCTGTTCGCTTGGATTTTAAAGATCAAGGTTGCTTAGAGCAAGACGAAATTATACTATATAGCTCTTTACTTTTTTTTTTTTAAAGTAGCCTAACATCTTTGGTGAATGTCACCCTGAGTAAATAGGATTGAGAAGATCTTGGGACTCTGGGCAGGAAGCTAATGAGCAAAAACTAGGCAGGGCCTCCACCCTGAGCATGCTCTTACTTCACAGTATTTATTTATTTATTTATTTATTTATTTATTTATTTATTTTTGATGCACACTTGCTGATGAAAGATTGCTCCTTTTGACTTCTTGGATTGATATTTTTCTTTTTTCAACTATTTTACTTTATAAAGTACTCTACTATTAATCTCTGGGAGTCCCCATGCTCAGATGGCAGCTGCAGGCTGGACCTCTCTGGTGAGTGTTCAGTCACTCCTGTTCACCCTGCCCTACCTCAACTGGAGCTCCCGAGGGCCAGAACCTCAGCTTGTCCAAACCCATAGCTCCATCATTATTATTATTATTATTATTATTATTATTATTATTATCACTACTACTACTACTACTACTACTACTACTACTACTATTATTAGCGTGTGTGTGTGTGTGTGTGTGTGTGTGTGTGTGTGTGTGTGTGTGTTGCTAGGGGTGGAGCCCAAGCAAACGCTTTGCCACGGAGCTACATCCTTACATCTCCATTGCATCAGCCAGGGCCTCCCTTGGAATGAGTGTGCACTACATACACTTTCTTGACCAAACGGTGCCTCTTAAACTTGATAGGATGGCTCCACCCAATCTCACCAAAAGGCCTGCGACAGCTTGATCCTGATTCTGGGCACGGTTTGCAGTCTGTGACGTCAGAACCTTCTTACTCTCTGTCTGGAGACCCCCGGGTCCAGGAACGCTGTGGCTGACCCACAGCCAGTGGGTTCTGAACGGCAGTAGACGCCAGTGGCGGGACACCGCGCACCGTGCTCTGTCCCCTGCCTCCCTGTTCTTGGACTTTCCCACCATGGAGCATCACCACGATGCGGCCGCCAGGGGGCAGCACTGTGCAATGGTGTCTTCCCTCTCCCTGCTCTTTGTTTGATTGCATACACTTCTCGTCATTGCTGGTGCGACCTCTTCCACGGGTTTTCTTGAAAATTCCAAGAAGAGGATTTGTGAGATGCTGGTGGAAAGAAAGCTAATTAAGAATGCGTTGCATTAGGATTTTTCTGCTTGCTTCTCAGGAGCAGAAAACCTGTATTTATTCCACTGAGTTTCTCCTCCCTTTCCAAATTCCAACAGACACTAATTCCTAATGGCAAGCCTAGACGCTTTGCTAACACAGCCTCAGGACAGGCTCCAGACTATGGTGAATACTAATAAGGAGAGGGAAAGAAATGCCATTTTGAGAATTTCTCGAATAAAAAATTCTATTACTTTAATCCCTAGGAAATCAGTATTCAATCTTTTGCCCTACCTTAATTCAACTCCTTCTTGAATTAACCATGTCGGTTGTTGGCCGGAATTCCATGGACTTTAAATTTTAATAAAGAATTCTATTTCCTTCCTTCTCCCCAGGGGCTGGAGGATTTCAGATCCCTTTATTCTGCCAAACACCCCAAAGCTGCAGACGCTAACTTTCGAGTGTGGTGGAGAACATGCCTTTGAGGCGACACAGCTAACCCAGCCTTGCCTCTGGCCCACAGCTGGTTTCTGAGCTTATTAGAATTCACACAAACCCTAAGGAAACCTTGATTGAATGAAAACAAGAATAGTCTATTTTAAAACTGAAAGGGAGGGCAAAATGGAAAGAAATTTATATTATTCTCCCATACAGGCGAGGAAACAAGCTTAGACAGGTTTTAGTTAATTGTTTAGTATTCATTCATTTGTTTGCTTTTTATTTGGTACTGGGGACTGAACTCAGAGGCATTCTATTTCCGGGCTAGCTCTTCTTATTTTTTATTTTGAAACAAGCTCTCTAAATTGCTGAAGTTGAAATCAAGAATAATATGGATTTTACAAAAGCCCACCCTTTTCTTTTTTTGGTACTGGGGATTGAACCCGGGGGTGTTCTACTTCTGAGTTACATCCCCGGCCCTTTTTTATTTCTAGTTTGGAAACAGGGTTTTGCTAAGCTGCTAAGAATCTTTCTATGTTGCTGAAGCTAGCTTCAAACCAGTGATCCTCCTCTCTCCGCCTCCCAAGTTCTAGGATTATAGGCAAGCACCACCACATCCAATTCCAGAAAGGTTTTAAAATAATCTGATTAACGTCATATCTATATTCACCTCTTTCATTCCCTGAGCTTCAGAGTGGACCAAAAGTTCAAGCCTAAACTATAAATGCAATGCGGGCTCTTGGTGGTCAGTGGGCGACATTACTGAAAGTCTTCTCTGCTGACAGTCATATACCGGAGAAGGAAAACACAGCACTGTCCTTAAGATTTTCACTGTGTACGGATAGATGGAATCAAGTCACAAAGGCCCAAGAATAATCTAATAACGATAACATCTTCTAAGGATCAAATGCACGATACGGATACACTTGCTGTGGCAACAGACAGAAGGAAGGGAGCAGGTCAATTAACCAGCGAGGGCTCCTGCAAAGGCTGCTGAGGCAGAGCCTCCGAGGTGATCTGGGGGAAGGGATGTGCCAAGGGAAAAGAAGGAGGGCAATCCCTCTGGGAACTCAGAGGATGCTTTGGATTATCCAGTCCACAGACTCGGCTCTTCCTCTGCAAGACTATATTTCATCTGTCACACATTTTCTTGCTCTGGTCTAAATAATTCAAGCCAGTCTGTCTGCATTGATCTGATCTCAGAGGAATCTTAGGGTATGTGTGTGTGTGTGTGTGTGTGTGTGTGTGTGTGTGTGTGTGCATGTGCGCGCGCCCATGTATGTGTGTGCGTGCATGTATTTAACATAGAGTCTGAATGTATAATGCAAAAATTTATTCTTTATAAAAATGCCATGATGTGAACTCTGCTGCTTCCTTTTAGTCAGACCCTTCCCCTGCTCTGAGACAGAGTTTTGCATGGTGCCTGGCTGGCCTCAAACTCCTGGACTCAAGGGATCCTCCTGCCTCAGTCTGCCCACCTGGTGCAGGTCTGTAGTCCCAGCTACTTAGGAGGCAAAGGCAGGAGGATCCCTTGACTACAAGAATTCAATAAAGGCCAGTCTGGGCAATGTTGTGAGATCCTATTTCAAAACATAAATGAATTCAAATAAAACAAAATAAAAATTGTATATCTTTTCTGGTTCGTGACTACGTAGGCATTTAGTTAATATTGATCTGGATAAAGTTCTTACAGTCTCATGAAGGTGAATATACTTTCTGTCTGGGAATATTGTACTTTGAAAAGAGTGTAGATTGTATTTTATAAATGTGAGCAAATTACATATACATTCTGTGTAGGTCAGTACTTTCCCCAGTGAGCAAAACTCTATTGACACAGGCATCAGTGAAGCAGGAATTCAGACCCCGCATACAGGATTATGCAGCATCAAACCCCATAGATCTGATCAGCACAAGAGGGGCTGGGGGAGGCCTCCTCCTGCTTCATAGAACTTGACTGCTCATATCCTCTTTCTAAGAGGATTGAAAAGTTGGTTTCAAACAGCTGTCAGAGTGATCTTCTCCTTTCTTAAGGCACTCATTAGGAAATAAAAGCAGATATAATTAACAAACAAACAAACCTCACTGCCTGCTGTTCCGACTTGTTATAATAAGTGTTATTTCTCCTTACAAACAGTTTCCTGTCAGCATCCTGCTGTTTCTTTAATAAGACTTCTGCACGGGGGAAGAAAAAAGGTCTGCATTAACATTAAGCCTGACTTGTCATCCCTCCTTTCCTGCTTCTCTGCATTCAGATCCAATTTGCTTTGAGGTTGAGAGGGAGGAAAATACTTCAATCGTCACGGAAAGATTGATGGAGGAGGGACCTGGAGAGTTGGTGGAGGGATGGGGCTGTCCTAAGACTCATGACAAATATTCTCGTTCCCCACCTTGGGCCTAGGTGCCCCGTGGCCTACAGACTAGGAGAAACCTCTTCAGGTTGCTGGGACAGGTTTCCCAGCTGGCAATGAGGTTCTAGCTCCCCTGATGGGTCCCAGAGGTTCAGGGAGGGGTGGATCTAGAGAGGACTCTGCCTTCCAGAGCTGATCCGTGGGTTTGGTGAGAAGAGTGGGCTGAAGGAAATAATCAGGGTATGGTTAAAGGTGCATACAGCAGCAGGGACTATGTCAGGGCAATATGGCTTTTCCTCTTTGGATTTTGTATATTAAACTTTTTTTTAAAACTGGGAATGCAAACCAGGGGTATTCTACCTCGGAGCTATATCCCAAGCCATATATATTTTTTTAATTCTTTATTTTGAAACAGGGTCTCACTTAGTTGTCGAGGGCCTCACTAAGTAGCTGAGGCTGTCCGCGAACCACGATCCTCTGGTCTCTACCTCCTGAATGCTGGGATTACAAGTGTGCACCACCACCCCTGGCCTAATCTTTTTTAATTCTGGAAAATTCCCAACATATACAAAAGAAGGCAAAAGAGAATAATGAACTCCAATGTTCCCATCACTCATTTTCAATAGTTATATATTTATGCCTTGCTAACTTATACACTGCTCCCACCAGCTTCTCCCTCCTATGACACTTTTGAAGTAAAATCTTATATATATATATATTTTATATAAATATATATTATATATAACATGTTATATATAATATATATATATATATAATATATATATATATATATATATATATATATATATATATATATAAATTTTTTAAAAAACGGAACTGGGGATGGAACCCAGGGGCATTCTACCTCCAAGTTACACCCCCTGCCCTATTTTGAAACAGGGTCTCAATGAGTTTCAAAGGGCTTCACTAAGTAGTAGCTGAGGCTGTCCATGAACCGCGGTTCTCCTGTCTCAACCTCCCAAATGCTGGGATTATGAGTGTGTGCTACCACACCTGGCTGTAACATCATATTTTATCTACAAATCTTTTAGCTTATATTTCTAAAATACAAAGGCTTCTTTTTAAAAATATAACTACAGGGGACTATGAGTATATCTCAGTAGTAGAGTACTTGCCTAACATGCATGAGACCCTGGTTTTTATCCCTAACATCAAAAATAAAAAAGTCTGTGTGTATATGTTTGTGTGTGTTTAGTACTATTACAAAAAAGTGTATATATATAACTATAATAATATTAACATACCTAAAAGTAATTAAGAGTTAATTCCTTAATACCAAATATACAATAATTAAATTTCCAGTTGTCTCATAAAATTTTAAAATAGTTGTTTTATCATGATTCAAGTAAAGTCCCACAACATGATTAATTTATATATATATCTATATCTTATTTTTTTGGTAGTGGGGATTGAATCTAGGGGTATTCTACCTCTGAGATATACCCCCCAGACTATTTTTTTTGAAACAGTATCTCTCTAAGTTGGTAAAGTTCTAGCTAAATTGCTGAGACTGGCCTCAAACCTGTGATTCTCGAATCTGTGATCCTCCTAGTAGTCTCCCAACTACTGGAATTATAGTTGTGTACCACCATACCCAGATATTTGATTTGTCTATTAAGTTTCTCTTTCTATGCTGTTATTATTATTGTTATTGCTTTATTGTTATTATTATTGTGGTGCTAAGGATTGAACCCAGGGCCTTATGCATGCTAGCCAAGTGCTCTGCTATTGAGGTCTATCCTCAGGCCTCAGTCTTTGTTTCCAAAATAAACTGTTTAGCTGGGCATGGTGGGAATTGTGATCCTAAAAGTTGGGAGACTAAGACAGGAGCATCACAGATTCGTGGCCAACCTCAGCAACGTAGTGAGGCCCTCCACAACTTACTGAGTCCCTGTTTCAAAATAAAAGAATAAAATAGTTCTGGAGGTGTAGCATGGAGGCAGAATGCCCCTGGGTTCTATCTCCAGTACCATAATAAGTAAATAAATAATAAATAAATAAACGTTATTTTGAAATAAGTATAGATTTGCAGAATGTTTGTAAACAGCACTGAATTTGTGTGCTCTTTATCCAGTTTCCCCTATTTTAGCATCTTATACAATCATGCCGTTATTTAATAAAACTAAGAGATCAACATGCACACATGGCCCCGTCAGCCCCCACCTGATCCCCACCCCATTCCCTCCCCATCCCTCCTTCCCATGCTTGGCTTAGTGGTTGACATCTAGTATTATAGCAATTTATCCAAAATTAACAATGATAATCTCATATAACAGTTTACTTTGTCTGATTCCAAGCTTTTGATGACTTAAAGATAACATTTCAATATTTCTTTCTGCTTTCTTTCTTACCAGAGAATATTTTTTCTTTCTTTTTTTTTAGGTGAAACTATCATACATTTATTTATTTATTTTTCAGAAAAAATCTATCCTAATATGGAATATGGACTCTAGATACCCAAAACGATCTTGAAAAAGAATAAAGCTAGAAGATGTATATTTTCTGATTTCAAACCATATAAAGCTACAATAATTGAAACAGTGTAGTACTGTTCTAAAGGCAGATATATAAACCATTGGAGTTAAATAAAAGCCTAGAGATAAATTCTTCCATATATTGTCAAGTTATTTTTGACAAGGTTTCCACGAACATTTGGTGGAGGAAATACTAATCTTTTAACTAAATATTGTTGAAAAATAATAATTACATGAAAAAGAATAAAACTGGACCCTTACCTAACCCCATATACAAATATTAACTCAAAATAGATAAAAGACCTAAATATAAATCTTAAGACTATAAACTTTCAGAAGAAAATCTGGGTCATTAAACCTCACAACACTGAAATTGGCAGTGATTTCTTGGATATGATTTCAATGGCACAGGCAACAAAAGGGTAAATAAACTCCTTAAAAAATATTGTATATCCAAAGACAATGTAAACAGAGTTAAAAGTTACTGATAGAATGGGATAAAATATTTCCAAATGCTATATCTGAAGGTATATTAATATTCCAACTAAAAATCCTAAAAATTAGCAACAATAAAACAAACAATACAATTTAGAGATAGGTAAAAGACTAACATAAATAATGAATCTCCACAGATAACCAATCTTAGTTGTCTGTTGGATGGAAAATCTTGTTTCTCTGGTTCTGGTGTGTGTTACCTATTTCTTCTTTGTAGTTAATCTTTTTTAGTATTTTCTCTAGCGTTGGTTTTGAAGACATAAATTCCTTCAGTTTCTGTTTGTCATGGAAGCTTCTTATTTCCCCATCTAATTTGATAGGAAGTTTTGCTGGGTAGGAGATTTTTGGCTGGAAGTTGTTTTCTTTCAGTTTGGAATATGTTACTCTAAGCCCTTCTGGCTCCCATGACTTGGTTTGGGAAGTCTGGAGTGATTCTAATTGGTTTGCCTCTGAATGTCACTTGGCCCTTTGTTGCCTTTAAGATTCTCTGCTTGGCTTCCACATTGGTCATTTTGACAATTATGTGGCGTGGGGATCCTCTTCTTTGATCCTGTCTAAAGGGAGTTCTATTAAGTTTCCTGGACCTGTGTATCAACCTCTTGCTCTATGTTTGGAAAAATTTCTGCTATTACTTCCTTGAAGAGAATGCTGATCCCTTTGGTTTCACCTTCTTTTCCCTCCTCTATTCCAATTATTCTTAGGTTAGCTCTCTTAAAATGGGCCCATATTTCTTCAATATCAGATTCCTTCTGTCGGATATTTTTTTCTAGATTAGAAACTATGCGTTCATTTTTGGAATGATCATCTTCTAAGAGAGAGATTCTGTTCTCCATGTGGTCTAATCGGTTGTTTGTGCTTTGAATTGAGGCCTTTACTTCATTAATTGCATCCTTTATCTCTTTTTGGCTCTCTCTGAATTCTATTCAAAACACCTCTATTATTTCTACAGTTATTTTCCTGATTTGATTTTCTAGAAATCTCTAAATTTCTGTTTTATCGGGTTTTGATGTTGTGGGGTTGTGGGCATTCATTGCTCCATTGTTATTCCTCTTTCCCATGATTTCGGAAGTTTGTGCTTTTTCTGGGTTCTTCCCTTGGGTCACTATGACTTCACTTAAGTTGCTGTGGATCTCGAGTCTGTGGTATCTCAGTCCCCACTACTCCTTTACTGGATTGTATTGCAAAGTCTCAGACCCAGGGAGTCAATTGAGGCTGCTTTAGACCATGGGGGGTGCCAGGTTGGGCGTTCTCCTATGGTGTGATATCTCTGCCACCGCTACTCCCCCACTGGGTCAAGTCCCTGGGAGTGCAGTACTGGGATTTCTCCTCTAGGTGCCGCAATTTGACTCACTGTTGTTGAGTGTGCTGATGGAGCTGTAGTGGACTCGGTGAATTCGCTGCTGCTGCCGCTGGTGGCAATATGGCGCCACTGCCACGCCCTCGGACGTGAGGCTGGCATATTTCTTCTCTGGTTTTGAGCTCCGCTCTGAGTCCTGCATGGTGTGCTGAGCCCAGCCACTGGGAGCTTTAGATGCTCACTGCGCCAAAAAAATCTGCTGAATTCTGCCCGGCTGATCCGCAGCGGCTCACCTCGGCTCACTGTCCGCTGCTCCTCTCTAGAGCCTGGTGGGCTGTTGAGTGCGTTGGTCTGGTGCCGTCTGGTGAGCTTGCCGCTGCCACTGGCAGTAAGGCGCTGCTGCCGTGTCCTCGGGCGTGAGGCCGGAATATCTCCTCTGTGGCTCTTAGCTCCGTTCTCTGATGTGTGACTTTCTTGTATTATTTTTCATAGCTTTGACAGCTCTGAGGAATAGTGGTCAGATACGTTGTAGAAAGTCTCTCAATTTGGAGGGCACCAAGTATCGTTTAAATGTATACCATTTATGTTCAATAAAATATTTGTTTAAAAAAAAGAAAGTCTCTCAATTTGGATTCACTTGATGTTTTCTCAGGATTAGACTAGGGACATAGGTTTTTGAAAAGAATACTGAAGAGAGGTTCCTTCTTATGGCATTATATCAAGGAGTACAAAGGACAAATGGAGCCGGGCGTGGTGGCGCACGCTTGTAATCCCCGCGCTTGGGAGGCAGAGACAGGAGGATCATGCAGGTTCGAAGCCAGCCGCGCTGGTGTAAGAGACCCTGTTTCAAAAACATAAAATAGGTCTGGGAGTGTAGCCCAGAGGTAGAAGGGCTTCCAGGAACCCCAGTACCACCAAAAAAAAAAAAAAAAAAAAAGGACAAATGGATATGATAAAAGTCTTTTTAATCACCTCTTTCTTCCTCTCTTCCCCTCATCCCACTGAAAGTTAACTTGTTGATCTCTAGAACTTGTTGTTTTGTTTTGTCTTTACAAATAGAGGCCATGGTCACTCTTTAGGCTGAGTAATAGAAGCTGCTAAGAGTTGGGTAGTGTTCTTCAAAGGTCCATCTGTTAAAGGCTCAGAGTGGCGTGCTTGGAGATGCTGTGGACCTTCAGGGGCTGTGTCCTTTTGAGGGGCCCTTAGGTCATTGAAGGCATGCCCTTGAAAGAGATTGTGGGGCCCCAGCTGTTCTCTCTTTTATTCTCTCTTTCTCTGCTTCCCAACTCAGGAACACTTTGCTCTCCATGTGCTTTTGTCACACTGTGACTTTGCTGCCAGTCACAAAGCAAAGGGGCCACACAATCTTGGTCTGGAAGCTCCACAACTATGAGCCCAAATAACCCTTTCTTCTTTATAAGTAAATTGCCTTAGATCTTTTATTATAGCAATGTAAAGCTGACCAATATGTAGCCTTTGCTTCATGTACAGGCTGCTTTCCAAACAGCTGCCATCTTAGGAATCCCTGTTTGCATCTTAGAGCATCACGAGACAGAGTTAAATACAAATTCCTGTTGCCCTGCAGGCTGCTTGGCAATGTTTGATTTTAGACTGATGCTGCAGATAAGATCTGGGGAAAATGTGTTCTTAATAGGAAATATATATATTATTAATATATATTTTATATATTATTTATATATATTTTATTATATATTATCTATTATAATATATTATATTATATATTATATATAATATTATATATTATCTTAAATATATATTATCTTAATAGGAAAAAATATATACACACACACACACACATACATACATACATATAATTTGGTGGTACTGGGGTTCCTGGAAACCCTTCTACCTCCGGGCTACACTCCTAGACCTATTTTGTATTTTTTATTTGAAAACAGGGTCTCCTTAAGCCAGTGCGGCTGACTTCGAACCTGCACAATCCTCCTGTCTCTGCCTCCCAAGCGCATGCACTACCATGCCTGGCCTTTAGGAAATATATATTTTAAAATTTCTGGGAGCAGAACATGGTGGTACATGATTGTAATCCCAGTACTTGGGATCCTGAGACAGGACGATCACAGTTTGTAGCCAGCCTCCTCAACTTAGTGAGGCTGTTTCAAAATAAATAAAATAAAATTGAGCTGTGGGTGTAGCTCAGAGGTAGAATGTTCCTGGGTTCAATTTCCAGAAACACACACACACACACACACACACACACACACACACACACACACTTCTTGAAAGCTGTTTCCTATGGCACTGAAAGTTTTAGATATAAACACATAGACACACTCTGGAGGTTATGTATATTATTGCTATTAGAAAGGGAAAAAAGACACCACAGCCTCAAAGTCTTTATATCTTTATGATGGACACTGGGGATGATTAAAATCTCCTGATGTTGGCTTCAGGAGACCTCAAGTTGACACAATGAGTGCCTTTCTTTTGAATACAGTGCTTTGCATTTTACAATTTTTTGTTTTGTTTTTTGGGGTATTCTTTTTTTTGTTAATAGGAATTAAACACAAGGGTGTTATACCTCCAAGCCCACACCCAGCCCTAGTTTATTTTTTTTTTATTTTGAAACAGAGTTTTGCTAATTTGCTGAGACTAGCTTTGAACTTGTAATCCTGTCTTAGCCTCCCAAGTACTGGAATTACAAGTATAAGCCCCACATAAGTGGAAGATACCATGCCTGGCTTACCATTTGTGTTTGCTTAACTTACTTATTGTCATTGTTGAAATACATGAAGATAAGATGGAAAGTGTTGCCTTTCCCCAGATAGAGAAAGGTCTGCACGGTCTAAGAGAGGTCCTAGGTCGTGGTCATATAGCCATTTATGGCCAGAGAGGGGATTGGAATACAGGTGTCCTTCCTTTGCATGCTCTTGCTAGATCAGATTCAGGCCAATGTCAATGAATTGATTCTTGAGGACCTTTTGCTTTGCTATCAAATATCACAGCAAGAATAATCAGAATTTAAATTTAATGTTATATCAATAAATTGGTGTAGTCCCATGCTTCTCATAGTGAACAGTCCATATATATATATATGGAAACAGGGTCTCTTAAGCAGCATACGTCACCATGCCCAGCTACAGTCCACATATTAATTTGGAGGACTTGTGTTCTAAATCTGGTTTAGTATTGGCATATGGATAAGTTCTTCAATGGTGAACCTGGTGGGCTCCCTGCTGCCCTGACTAGTCGAGTTCAGAGAACAGCTCTGATCTTCTCCACACAGGGTCACGGTCAGGAAGACCAACAACCAACAATGCATTGAGATGGGTTCCTGGAGGTGTTCCTTCGCTCCCAGCTTCCTTAGGGCAAGGTCACACTCAGAGCCCATGTAATTCAGCTTTCTGCTAGCAAAATGAAACTTTTGTGTGTGTGTGTGTGTGTGTGTGTGTGTGTGTGTGTGTGTTGCTAGGGATGGAAACTAGGGGACATTCTACCTCTGAGCTACACCCCCAGCCCTGTTTTTTATTCTTTATTTTGAAACAGGATCTCACCAAGTAGCTATGGCTGGCTCTCTAAGTAGCTGAGGCTGGCCACGAACCTGGATCCTCCTGCCTCAGCCTCCCACATACTGGGATTACAAGCATGAGCCATTATGCCCGGTTAGAATAGAACTTTAAAACCCAGCCTTTGGTAGTATCCATTGGACATAAATGTGGAAGGAGTCACTCCAAGAAGGTCTCTTGGTCAACATTCTCACTGTATAATACTCAATGACTGACCGCACAATTTATTTATTTATTTATTTATTTATTTATTTATTTATTTATTTTTTATTGGTGCACTATATTCATACATCATATTGGGGTAAAAAACTTGTGTGTACATACATGTACACATCACTGATTTAACCCCTACCCAATTCCCACCCCATTCCCTCCCCGTCCCTCCTTACCTTGCTCAGCTTAGTGGTTGACTTCAATATGTTTAAGTACATTGTGTGTTTTAGAGATTTTCCTCTTCCCCTCTCCTTCCTCCTCCTTTAGGTTGTCTTGTTTGCTCCTCTATAGGATTTCCTCTTTCAAGAGTTCCTCCTATGACCCATTTCTCCCTAACTCTCACATATTAGGGAAAGCATCTGATTTCTTATTTTTTGTGACTGACTAATCTCACTTAGCATAATGTCCTCCAGATCCATCCATTTCTCTGAAAATGATGTAACTGAGTTTTTTTAATGGCTGAGTAAAATTCCATTGTGTACATATCCCATAGTTTTGTAATCCATTCATCTGTTGATGGACATCTTGGCTGGTTCCATAGTTTGGCTATGGTGAATTGTGCAGCTATGAACATAGATACATATGCATTAGTTTGGTAGTTTGGCTTCCTATCTTTTGGGTAGATACCCAGAAGTGGTATTGCTGGGTCAAATGGTAGATTTGTTCCCATTCTTCTGAGGATTCTCCATACTGTTTTCCAGAGTGGTTGCACTAATTTGCAATCCCACCAACAATGTCTTAGAGTTCCCACTTCTCCACATCCTTGCCAGCATCTGTTGTTGTTTGTGTTTTGAATGATTGCCATTCTAGTTGGAGTTAGGTGAAATCTCAGGGTAGTTTTGATTTGCATCTCTCTGATTGCCAGTGATGTTGAGCATTTTTTCATGCATTTATTGGCCATTTGAATTTCTTCTTTTGTGAAGTGTCTATTTAGTTCATTTGCCCATTTTGTTATTGGATGCTTTGTTTTCTTAGTGTTGAGTTTCTTGAGTTCTCTGTATATTCTAGATATTAGCCCTCTATTGGAGGTGTAGGTGGCAAAAATCTTCTCCCATTCTGTTGGGTCTCGATTGAGGTTCTTGATAATTTCCTTTGCTGAACAGAAGCTCTTCAGTTTCATGCAATCCTACATATTGATTTGCCTTTTAATTTGTTGTGCCTTTGGGGTCTTGTTGAGAAAGTGTTTATCTGTGCCTATGTGTTGCAGTGTTGGACCTATGCCTTCTTCAAGGAGCTTGAAGGTCTCTGGTTTGATTTCCAAGTCTTTGATCCATCTTGAATTGACTCTTGTGCAGGGTGAGAAAGTGGGATTAATTTCCAATTTTCTGCAGATGGTTAACCAGTTTTGCCGACACCATTTGTTGAACATGCTATCTTTTCTCCAGTGTATGTTTTTGGCTTCTTTGTAAAAAATCAATTGGCTGAAAGTGTGTGGACTTGTTTCTGGGTCTTCTATTATGCTCCATTGGTCTATGTATCTGTTTTTTTTTTTTTTTGCCAGTACCATGCTGTTTTTATTACAATGGCTTTGTAGTATAGTTTAAAGTCAGGTATTGTGATTCCTCCAGCATGGTTTTTGTTGCTGAGAACTACCTTGGCTATTCTGGGCTTTTTGTTATTCAAGATAAATTTAAGGACTGATTTTTTTATGTCTGTGAGGAATGGTCTTGGTAGTTTAATGTGCATTGCGTTAAATCTATAGATCACTTTTGAAGGATGGCCATTTTAATGATATTTATTCTGCCAATCCATGAACATGGAAGATCCTTCCATCTTCTAAGATCTTCTTTGATTTCTTTTTTCAGTGTTTTATAATTTTCTTTGTAGAGATATTTTACCTCCTTGGTCAAGTTTATTCCTAAGTATTTTATTTTTTTGTGGGAGATCCCAAGTGGAAGTGTTTTCTGAATTTCTTTTTCAGTGAATTTATGGTTGGTGTACAGGAAAGCTTCTGATTTTTTAAGATTGATTTTGTATCCAGATACTTTGCTGAATTTGTTGATCAGTTCTATAAGCCTTTTGGTTGAGTTTGTTGGGTTTTCTAAATATAGTATCATGTCATCTATAAATAGTGAAAATATAAAAATATAAATATAAATATAAAAAGTTTGAGTTCTTCTTTTCCTATTTGTACTCCTCTGCTTTCCTTTTCTCGCCTTATTGCTCTTGCTAGGGTCTCTAGTACTATATTGAAGAGAAGTGGTGTTGTTCCTGTTTTTAGTGGGAATTTTTGAAGCTTTTCCCAATTTAATATGATGTTGGCAGTGGGCTTATTATAGATTGCCTTAATAATGTTGAGATATGTTCCTTCTATTCCAATTCTCTGCAGTGTTTTTTTTAAATCATAAATGGATGTTGAATTTTATCAAATGCTTTTTCAGCATGTATTGAAATATCATGTGATTTTTGTCCTTGATTCCGTTTATATGGTGAATTACATGGATTGACTTTCTTATGTTGAACCAGCCTTGCATCCCTGGGATGAACCCTACCTGGTCATGGTGTATGATTTTCTTGATGTGGTTTTGAATGTGTGTTGCTAGTATTTAGTTTAATAGTTTTGCATCCAAGTTCTTTAGAGATATAGGCCTGTAGTTTTCCTTCCTTGAACTGTCTTTATTTGGTTTGGGTATTAGTGTGATGTTGACTTCATAGAATATATTTGAGAGAGTTCCAGTTTCTTCTATTTTGTGAAATAGTTTGAGGAGCATTGGGGTTAGCTCTTCTATAAAGGTTTTATAGAATTAATTTGGGAAACCATCTGGTCCTGGTCTTTTCTTTGATGGTAAGCTCTTTATTGCTGTTTCAATCTCTTTGATTGTTATTGGTTGGTTTAAGTGTTCTATATCTTCTTGACTCAGTTTAGGAAGGTTGTATTTATCTAGGAAGTTGTCGATTTCCTCCAGATTTTCCATTTTGTTGGAGTATAGTTTTTCAAAGTAGTTTCTGATAATCCTCTGGATTTCTACGCTGTCAGTAGTAATTTCTCCTTTTTCATTCCTTATCTTCATAATTTGTGTTGATTCTTTTTTTTTTAGTTAGGTTGGCTAGCGGTTTATCTATCTTGTTAATTTTTTCAAGAAACCAGCTTTTGGTTTTGTTGATTTTCTGTATTGTTTTTTTTATTCTCTATCTTGTTAATTTCTGCTCTGATTTTAATAATTTCCTGTCTTCTCATGGCTTTGGGGTTCAATTGTTCCTGCTTTTCATGGGCTTTGAGGTGTGCTGTTAGGTTGTTTATTTGAAAAATTTCTGTTTTTTTCTTATGTTAGCACTCAGTGCTATAAATTTTCCTCTTAATACTGCCTTCAAAGTGTCCCAGAGGTTTTGATATGTTGTATCTTTATTTTCATCTGTTTCTAGAAATTTCTTGATTTCACCTCTTACATCTTCTATGACCCATTCTTCATTCAGAAGTGTGGTGTTTAGTCTCCACATGTTTATGTTGTTTCTCTGGGTCTTCTTATAGTTGATTTCTAGTTTCATTCCATTATGGTCTGAAATGACATGGGGGAGTATGTAACATTTTTTGAATTTGCTAGTGCTCATTTTGTGTCCCAGGATGTGATCTATTTTGGAGAAGGTTCCGTGAGCAACTGAGAAAAATGTAAACTCTGCTGTAGTTGGGTGAAATAGTCTATATGTGTCCAACAGGCCCATTTGGTTAATGGTGTTCTTTAGTTCTGAGGCATCTTTACTGACCCTTTGTCTGGAAGATCGGTCTAGTGTTGTGAGAGGTGTGTTGAAGTCTCCCAGTATTATTGTATTGGGGTTTATGTGTGACTCATGTCACAGAGTTTGATTTATGAAAGTAGCTGCACCTATGTTTGGGGCATAGATGTTGGTTATTGTTATTTCCTCTTGCTGGACTATTCCTTTTACCAGTATAATGTGACCTTCTTTGTCTCTTCTAATAAGTTTGGGTTTGAAGTCTAACTTGTCTGATATCATAGTTGCTACTCCTGCTTGTCTTCAAGTTCCATTAGCATGGATTACCTTGCTCCAGCCCTTTACCTTGAGTTTGTTCCTATCTTTACTTGTAAGGTGTGTTTATTGTAAGTAGCAAATGGATGGATTCTGGTTTTTAATCCATTTTGCCACTTTAAGTGTTTTTACTGGGGAGTTGAGGCTGTTTACATTCAGTGTGATTATAGAGAGAAATTTTTTAATTCCTAACATGTTAAGATTTTATTTCTGTTTGAGATACTGTTTATTCTTCTTTGCTTAGTTGTCTGCTGGATGGGAAATCTTGTTTCTTTGGTTCTGTCATGTATTACCTATTTCTTATTTGCAGTTAATCTCCTTGAGTATTTTCTCTAGCGCTGGTTTTGAAGACATAAATTCCTTCAGTTTCTGTTTGTCATGGAAGCTTCTTATTTCTCCATCTAATTTGATAGAAAGTTTTGCTGGGTAGGAAATTTTTGGCTGGAAGTTGTTTTCTTTCAAAGTTTGGAATATGTTACTCCAAGCCCTTCTGGCTCTCATGACTTGGTTTGGGAAGTCTGGAGTGATTCTAATTGGTTTGCCTCTGAATGTCACTTGGCCCTTTGTTTTTGTTGCCTTTAAGATTCTCTGCTTGTCTTCCACATTGGTCATTTTGACAATTATGTGGCATGGGGACCCTCTTCTCTGATCCTGTCTAAAGCAAGTTCTATTAAGTTTCCTGGACCTGTGTACTGACCTCTTGCTCTATGTTTGGGAAATTTTCTGCTATTACTTCCTTGAAGAGATTATTGATCCCTTTGGTTTCACCTTCTTTTCTCTCCTCTATTCCAATTATTCTTAGGTTAGCTCTCTTAAAATGGGCCCATATTTCTTCAATGTCAGATTCCTGCTGTCGGATTTTTTTTTTCTAAATTAGAAACTATGCGTTCATTTTTGGAGTGATCATCTTCTAGGAGCAAGATTCTATTCTTCATGTGGTATAATCGGTTGTTTGTACTTTGAATTGAGGCCTTTACTTCAATGATTGCATCCTTTATCTCTTTTTGACTCTCTCTGAATTATTTTTGAAAGTCCTCTATTATTTCTACAGGTATTTTCCTTGTTTGATCTTCTAGAGGTCTCTGAATTTCTGCATTATCAGGTTCTGATGTTGTGGAGTTGTGGGTATTCGTTGCTCCATTGTTATTTCTCTTTCCCATGATTTTGGAAGTTTGTGCCTTCTCTGGGTTCTTCCCTTGGGTTACTACGACTTCACTTAAGTTGCTCTGGATCTCGAGTCTGTGGTATCTCAGTCCCCACTACTTCTTTACTGGGTTGTATTGCAAAGTCTCAGACCCAGGGAGTCAATTGAGGCTGCTTTAGACCATGGGGGTGCCAGGCTGGGCGTTCTCCCACGGGCAGCTGCAACTATGGTGTGTATCTCCTCTGCTGCCACTACCCCACTGGGTTGGACTGCAAAAATCTCCGACCCAGGGAGACTATCTGCATAAGTCCCTGGGAGTGCAGTACTGGGATTTCTCCTCTAGGGGCTGCAATTTGACTCATGGTTGTTGAGTGCACTGATGGAGCTGTAGTGGACTCGGTGAACTCGCTCCTGCCACCAATGGCTGAATTCTGCCTGGCTGTTCCATAGCTGCTCACCTCACCTTGCTGTCCACCCCTCCTCTCTGGAGCCTGGTGGTTTGTTGAGTGCACTGATCTGGAGCCATCTGGTGAATTTGCCGCTGCTGCCGGCAGTATGGCACTGCTGCTGCGTCCTTGGCCGTGAGGTCGTCGTATCTCCTCTTTGATTTTGAGCTCAGTTCTGAGTACCCCTCCTCTCTGGAGCCTGGTGCTGCAAGGCCTGGCTGTACAATTTAGAGGGAGGAATAAATATACAATTTTTTTTGAGATTCTGGGTTCAGTCCATGTGAGGCCAGGGTGTGAAGCTCAGGACATATGACACTGGGAGAGCAAAAGGAGGGAGAGAGCGAGGCTCCACTCTCACATCATGGAGGCTGGAAGCAGAGAGCGGGGCGAAGGGGGAGGATATATAATCCCACGACCATATCCCCAGTGACCCCTCCCCCCTAACAACTGAGCCTCACTTCCAATAGAAGGCAAGAAAATGGAGAGAGAGAGAGAGAGAGAGAGAGAGAGAGAGAGAGAGAGAGAGGAGGAGGAAAGGAATGATCCACCAAAGCACACCTGGGAAAAAGACACAATACTTAAGCACATCTTAACATCTCAGATATAATTTCTATCTCTGGTAATTCAGATGCAGGCAGCAGAGTGCTAGTATAATGGGTCCCCTTGCTAATAGAGGTGTGACTGTAATATGGGTGAAAGCTCAGGCTAATGAGGGTGACTTTCAGTGTGCCTCTATTTTCACCAGTAGCATTAGATGGCTCTTTCCTCTGGTTTGGTCTGTGGGCAGTCGGGTTTACTGATGCTTTTTTACAGAGCATGCCACGACCCTGGGAAGGCATTTCAAGAAAACTCTAGTTGGTCCTTGGAATTCTGGGGCCATTAATATTTGTAATGGTGACAATAAAAGCTGTAAGAACTCCAGTTTCAGCAAGGGTCTGTGGGAGGCCGTGTGACGCTGAGGCGGGCTCAGCCCTGGGTGGCGGGCCCTCCGTCGCTTGTGCTGCCTCCAACTGCCTCTCTATCCTCGATTTTGCTACTTCACTTTGCTTTCTGGGTTTCACTGGAATGTGTGGATAAAATTCTCTTTGGCCTGCCTAACAGGTAGGTTTTGAGAAGTGGCCGATAGGGAGCGCGGAAGGTAGAGGGAGTTTGAAAGGAACAGGGAAAATTATTACATTTTAAAAATAGAAATAACTTAATAGCAAGCAGTGGCAGAATGGCTGCACCATGGCTCTCTGTGGTCAGAATAAAGATGCAGTTGGTATCTTGAATATGTTTCTTCAGTGGGCACCGGCTATTCAAGGGCACTGAGAGAAAGAGGAGAAGGGAAAGAAATGTAAAGTGCCAAGAATAATCTGTGTCGCAGTCTCTCCCCAAAATTCTACTGATTTACAAGTGTTCTGGCTGACATGAAAAAAGATCTTTCTATTATGATTATACCACGTCCGTTTTCCTCATTGTTTCATAGTATGTGCTTCCTTTTCCCACCCTCTTCTCTCAGCAATTTTCTAAGGTCCCGAGCCCTCTGTGGACTTAGAACAATGAACGACCTAATTTCTCCCCCCCCACAAGCCCTACAGCCTGGGTGCTTACCTTTGTAGCTGGCTTATCTTCAGGACCTTATGAAACACTGTGCCTAAGAATAACCTAGTGTTTTAAAAACAAATAGACGAAGACCTCCGTGGGCCTCTCACAAAGGGCATTTCTAATTCCCACTTGGAGCCTCAGACTTGGATCCGAGTTAGTAGCATTATGTCATGGTCGCTTGCTGAGTCGCTTCCCCTCTTGCTGCCTTTCCCCTTGACCATTCTTGCTGTTCCAGATGACACTTGGGTCACGGCCTAATGTGGGTACCCTGGTGAAGCCCTGAATCTTGACAGAGAATGTGGCCGCCCCCTCAGCCCCAGATATTGAGCATTGCTAGAAGCTTGAGGAGGATCACTAACCTCATGGAAGCCGGGGTGGGGGGCTTGCTCCTCCCTCTCATGGACCAACCCAGAACCTGCAGGACTATAATGGCCCTGTGGTGCTTCTTGTCCTGTTCTGGAGGAACGCTAAATCCTGACTCACTTGGACTGGTCCCACTGACACTGTGAAGTTTGGCAACTCACTTGGTGTTACTTCTAGTTAGAGGCTTGTGTCTGCCTCTAGCAGATGTATTTGTTACTAGTCCCTTTCCAGGCCTGATGATGGACACTTTCCATGTGTTTCAACTTCCTAGAAGATTCATTGGTGATGTCTTATTTCTGTCTTGAACTGGCCGCGCAGTTTCTTCTTGTTCTATACTTGCTAAGGATGTGGCGTGGAATGGAAAATCACTGGGGCAGGGGGGCAGGAGTGGGTCTAGTCCCAGCCTTACCGCTGGTTCTGTGACCCTGGAGATGCCCTTTCAGTCCTGAGGATATAATTTTTTTTTGGTTTATAAACTAAGGATATTAGTCCAATACTAACTGAGATGATCCCTAATGACCTGTGTCCCAATAATTATGAAATTGATTTGGTGAAAGAGAGGTTAGCAACTTTTAGTCTTCTGAAAGTATGTTGTGAAGCTGGGTGTGGTAGAAGACGCCTATAGTCCCAGGACTTGGGAGGCTGAGACATGGGGATTACAAGTTTGAGGCCAGTCTCAACGAGTTATTAAGGTCCTCAGCAACTCAGTGAGACCCTCTTTCAACATAAAAAATAAAATAGTGTTGGAGATGTAGCTCAGAAGTAGAATATCCCTGGGTTCAATACCCAGTAACCCACCCCCCCCCACCACCATACACACACACACAAACCAAATATGCTGTGTGTTTCTGTGTATAGGTACAGATAGGTAAAAAAGAAGTTGATGAAGGTAACTTCCTACCTAACTATTCCCACCTTTATTAAGGTATGAAAGTCAGTGATTTTTAGTAGCGTTCTGCCGATTTAGCATAACACCAGGAAAGGAAATTCTTCCTGTATCAGCTATGAGGTCTAGATTTCTGAAGACCACCAGTGTCCATTTTATCACTCGTAAATGACATCAAGACGCAAAGCCTGGGCTCCAACCATAATGACTAGTGAGCAGCTGGTTATTATTTAACAATAGTGGCGCTGTCCCAAAGTCCTTTCTTTTTGAGAGCTAGTTATACAAAACTGTTATTTAAGAATTTAAGATAGAAAAGGAGATGGAAACACTGCATTGAGCCAGATGGCGTGTGGGCAGGTGCCGGCCAAGATTCCTCCCATCGGTGTGGCCCCTCGAAGGCCCGCACCCAGCCTCTGGGGCACGGGCAGGCAATTATGTTAAGTCATGCACAACGGAGTGGCAGTCTGGTAAGGCGCGCAGAATTGGATTGAGAGCAGAGACTTCTTATTTGTCAGGAGCGATCCCAGACCCAATGGCTGCAGAGATAAAGAATAAGGATTAACTCTTATAATAGGCCTCCCTCATCTTTTAAATGACTTTTTGTGAAAAGCACAGCACACACATTTTGGCTTATTACAATTTTCCAATTAGTATTAACTCATTAGTACAGCATGAGTGGGTTTGGACTTTATAGCCCAACAATCAGACAGTTGCATGAAAATCTTCATAAAAGTCCTATAATCTTACCCAATGTCTGAGATTACCCCCTCCTTTGCTTTAATTAGAAAACTGGATTGTAAATCATGACAGGGATAAAAACTTCACTTTGTATTTCTTACTAATTCCGTTACCTAGATACATGCTTCTTACTCTATTTGGACTTGGGTTTCTGTAACACCACTGTTTTAAGTTTTTATCTGTAAAGTTGTCAATGCTATACCCTTCAGTAGGAAAGGCAGGCAGATGAGAAATGATTTACCCATGCATTAGTCAGATTTGCTATAGTAATAATAACTATAAAAGCCACATCTCAGTGGCTTATAGTAATAATTTATTCTCTTTAATGTATATTAGTACATAATATATATGCACTTTGTGATACTTGGGATTGAACCTGGGGGCTCTCTACCACTGAGCTACATCCCCAGCCTTTTGTCTTTTATTTAAAGATACGGTCTTGCAAAATTGCCCAGGCTGGCCTCCAACTTATGATCAAGCTGCCACTGCCTCTGAGGTTACTGGGATGATAGCTGTGTGCCACCATGCCAGTCAATACATGTACTAATGGCTGCAGTCAGCAACATTTCAGCTCATGCCCACTTATTCTGGGACACAAGCTTAAAAAGAACTCAACTGCTCACAGCAGAGGGCACGAGCAAGGGCGCTCATGTACATACATAGTGGCTCTTAAAACTTCTGTCCAGCCACGATGTATGTTCCATCCAGCAAGCAACTGTCGACCTGATGACAGGGAGGGGGATTTATATCCTTCTCACAGAAGGCACTGCAAGTCATTTGGCAACTGGAGGTTTTACTAATTCTCCTTTGGGAAAGGGGAGTGAATAGTTAAGAACAATAATATGCCACAGTAAATTTACCTGCAAATATGGACATGCATAGAAATAAGTCTGAAGCTGTTATTCATTAAAATACTCTACAAAATGTTCAAAGCAGCATTACTCATAATATTCCAAAAGCAGGCTTCGCATGTTCATTAGTGATTAAGAAATGAGTAAAAAACCGAGGTATATCCATACAATACAATGTTGTTCGTGCACAAAAAGGAATAAAGAAAGTGATGTTACATGCTGTACCATAGTTGAATGTTGAAGATATTGTGCTAAATGATCTTGTCACAAAATATCACAGTCTGCATGATTCTGTCTATATGAAATATCTAGAAAAGGCAAATTCATAGAGATGGAAAGTAGATTAGTGATTGTCAGAAACTGGGGGGATGGAGACAGGGTGGGGAGTAACTGCTCTCAGTGTGGGCATTTTTTTGAGGGTTATGAAAAAGTTTTTGGACTTAGATAATGGTGAAAGTTATACCAACTTATGAGTATATTAAGAGCCCCTAAATTGAATATTTTTAAAAAATGAGTTTAATAGAATCTAAACTATACGTTGATTAATAAAACTTTTAGAGGTTGTTGGATGGTGGGATTGTGGATAATTCTCACTTTTTGTGTCTATATTTCTATACTGCCTGAATTTATCTTAGTAATGAATTAATATTATTTCATACTCAGAGGGAAAGAATGAAGACATTCTAATTAGGAAAAATACAAAAGCATCAGTTGTACAAAATGAAGTTCCCTTGAACTTTCATTAAGATGCAATTCATGCGTCTTGATCTCAAGTACTTGCAATTAAAAATTTTGAACCATCTTTGAGTTAAGCACTTAAAAAAGTCATCACCATTTTCTATAATTAACCTAGAGAGAAGTACAATAGCAATGATGGAAATATCTGAAATTGGGAAAGAGGTATGAGAATTAAGGGAATGAGATTAATAAGAGGTATTTGTGTGTAGCACAATGTACTCTATAGGGGAAAAGATGGTTTTCCAGAGAGAGAGGGAAGGAGGGAGAGAGGGAGGGGGAGGGAGAGAGAGAGAGAGAGAGAGAGAGAGGGAGAGAGAGAGAGAGAGAGAATGAGTGACATGGCGAGCTCCTGTAGATTCGTCCCTTAGCTTTACTGTCATAAAAATTACAAGGTGAATTAGGTCTTTTACCCAGGGGTCTCATTTCCTTTATTTATTTATTTATTTATTTATTAATTTATTTATTTGGTACTGGGGATGAAACCCAGGGGTATTCTACCTCCAAGCTACATCCCAAGTGCTATTTTTTAAATTCTTTATTTTGAAACAGGATCTCACTGAGTTTCAAAGGGCCTCACTAAGTAGCTGAGGCTGTTCTTGAACTGCAATCTTACTGTCTCAGCCTCCTAAATGCTGGGATTCCAAGCGTGCGCCACTACGCCCTGCACTTTTGAGTCAACTGGAGAGCTAATATTCTAGTCAGGAAACGTATAAATATTTTGTTTTCAGTCCTGGGTTGTGGGCGGAAGGTATACAGGCCTGGGTGGAAGGTGCTGTTAAAGGAGTGGGGTGGAACCCGATTGCAGAGTGGTCAAATCGATGCCAGTGTGGAATGCCTGTCTGTGGGTGGATTCGTGAGAGCTGGTGCGTCTGAGAGGTTGAGCCACGCGCAGAGGCCATAGGTAGAGATCCAGCTGACACCTGCAGCCTCCCACGCAACGGATTCCCCAGCACCCAACGTGCCAGGGACCCTCTGTCCATCCTCGTCAGTGAGCAGTGTTAAAGGGGGTGAATAGTTAAAGAGCTCTAAGGAGCCCAATAGCTCAGCAAGCATGAGCTATATCCTACTGAATGGGCGGAGCCTCTGCCTGTCAGAGGGTTTTAGTGAAATATGACCGATGAGAGAGCAAGATGCAATCAGCAGAAAATTAGCGCTCGAAAAGTTTTACTTATGCGTAGGTGTGCACAAGCACATATTTCTAGAAAGGCCACAGCTTAGGTTCTTTGCAAATAGCCCATCATAAATGTAATTGGCTCAAACATTGCTGTTAGTTACAGTTTTGAGCTGAAAGGTCAAATGGAACTGGGAAAACACATACACACACACACACACACACACACACACACACACACACACCTGTGACTTAACAGAATTTCATTAAACGTTCTTTGTCACAGAGTCGTACACGATGCTGTGGTGTAGCCTATTACTCATGATTTATTATTTGAGCAAATAACAGGCAGAGAAGTTGTTCACCCTTACAACTTCAGAAAAAAAAAAAAATCCAAGGTCTTGCCATGCCCTTCCTAAAACAACTTCTTGAAGAACAAAGCTAAATCCACAAACAGCATGGTAGCAGACTGTTTTTTTGCCACGACATTATGCTAATTCTAATCTGCAACGCAGATGACATTAGTAAGGTGTAACAAGAAGCAATCAGTGTTTATAAAGTATGTTTTCTCCTTGGCCCACCTGACACTGTGCCCCAGGGGTTGCATAAACCTCCAGGTCTAACATTAGAGATGGCTTAATATGCCGTCTGAATGATATCATACCATAGCTCCCATAGTTTTCTTAATGCTAACAGGGATTTTCTAAATCTGCTCTAATATTTTTTCCTTGACAAGCCCAAAGGTTAGCCGGATGATAATGTGAATGATTTTTTTTTTCCTGTTTCATGTCTAAGGCACAAGTGTTTTGATTTAAAAAAAAATCAATTTTATGTCAGGCATGGCGGTGCACCCCTGTAATCCCAGTACTTGGGAGCTGGGACAGGAGAATCACAGGTTCCAGACTGGCCTCAGAAACTTAGCAAGGTCCCGCACTATTTAGCGAGACCCTGTTTTAAAACAAAAATAAAATAGGGCTGGGGGTATAGCTCAGAAATAGAATGCTCCTGGGTTTAATCCTCAGTACCACACAGAGAAATGAATTTTATTTTATTTATTTTTAAGTAGTTTTTTATTTCCTTTTTCTATTTCAGATTTATATTTCAATGATAAAAATTAATAATTTAAAATAAATCCACTTTCATTGGAAATAAACAGCAGTTTTATGGGTTGCATCTAAATTTCAGAAATGTAATCAATATTTATAGCTTTCATCTTCTTAAATAACACTATTTTAGCAAAATTAAAATATATGAGAATCTCTCCAAAATAATGTCCCCTTAGACAAAATGGTGTTAGTAGAATTTGGGGCAAGATTTTTATATGGCAATATATGTATGATAAAAGCTTTCAAATGAAAGTAACAGCTAACCTTAAGAAATAAGCTGCTTAACTTTAAAAAATTCAGAATAGGCACAGTTGTTTGTACAAAAAAATTTGGAAAAAAATCTACATATCCAAAAAGTTGGATATTGAACAAATAAATTACAAATATTATAATATTGAATGGTCAAAATTATATTCTAGGTCCAAGATCAGCATGCAAAAGCCTGTGGACCACTGGCTATTTTAATAAATTTTATTGGTAAACAAACATTCCAAAGCATTTAAATGTTGTCAGTGCGTGTTTTGAGAAATGAATTTTAATTGTGGTAAAAAACACATAACCACTTTTGTGTGGATTTTGAATTTTGATCCTTTAAATTTTAAACTTTGGATTTTTTTTTTTCTGGTCTGGGGGATGGAACCCAGGGGCATTCAACCTCTGAGCTACACCCCCTGCCCTATTTTTTGTTTTGAAACAGGTTCTCACTAAGTTACGGAGGGCCTCACTAAGTAGCTGAGGCTGGCCACGAACCATGATCCTCCGGTCTCAGCCTGCCGAATGCTGGGATTACAAGCGTGCGCCACCACGCCCGGCAGACCTTTGGATTTTGATAATAATCTGGGAAACAGCAACTTCCACAGCTAGGGGAATACTTGCTGGTATTATTCAAGTACCTTGAACTGTGCCTGACACAGCAGGCTCACAATAAATGTCTGTTTTTGTTTTTGTTTTTCTTTTTTTGGTGGTACTGGGGTTCCTGGAAACCCTCCCAGACCTATTTTTTTTTTTTTAAATTTGGAAACAGGGTCTCTTAAGCCAGCTGGCTTCGAACCTGCGCGATCCTCCTGTCTCTGCCTCCCAAGCAGGGGATTACAAGTGTGTGCCACCACACCCGGCTAAACGTCTGTTTTTTAAATGAATGAGAAAATAAACCACCACTAGAGCACATAGTCTATCAATCCCTTGCCATCTCATCCTCATCGTAGGACAGGCTGCTTACCAACCACTTGTTCCCAGGCTTCTTTTGTAATGGATGTTGGGCAAAGCTAAAGAAAACTGTGTGGTTTGTGGCTACAGACTGAGTTTTTCTGTGCATGAGACTAATTGGCACGACAGGATCAAATGTGTGATTTCTGATGGTGTTTAATACCTGCCGGATGTGCTTGATTAGATGGCTCTGTGTTCCTTAATCATCACCACCCTCCAGTACTTGTATAATCAAACCAACCTCAGAGTGCAGGATGCCAAGACATGCAGACAACAGGGAAGGGGCAGTCTGTGTAGGTGGGCCAGGGTCAGGGAGCAGAGAGGTAGGCTGAGCAGAAGGCCCAGTTACCACGTAGCATCTCAGCGAGTGGTTTTCAATTAGAACCACCAGACAAGCTTTACAAACCACCTGTGCCCAAGCCTTTTGTCTCTTGGGCGATGGGAAATAGGGGAACCACGGTGCAGGTGTTTCTAAATGCTCCTTGGGGGATTCTAAAGCATAGCCTGGACTGAAAAAGCCTGCTTCAGGCTGCTCAGTCAGTTCTTTACTAGGATGGAGATAGATTGGAAAACCAGTCCAGTGGAAAGCAGTGATTATCACATTTTCTGCATTTGACCATCACTTAGAGGGTGTTAAAACACCTGTACTTGCCGGGCGTGGTGCCACACGCTTGTAATCCTGCATTTGGGAGGCGAGACAGGAGGATCACACAGGTTCGAAGCCAGCCTCAGCTACTTAGGCTCTCAGCAATTTAGTGAGACCCTGTTTCCAAATAAAATATAAAATAGGTCTGGGAGTATAGCCTGGAGGCAGAAAGCCCCTGGGTTCCACCCTCAGTACCACCACCACCAACAACAACAAACAAACAAAACAAACAAAACAAACAAAACAAACAAACAAACACCCACCTGTACCACCTGGGTTCCACTGCAAGGTTGCAATGGACTGGGCCTGGAATTCAGGTTGGGGTTTGGGATATTAAAAGCAATCCCACCCGTGACTCTACTATGCAGAATCTCCAGCCCCATCCCAGACCTAATGAATCAGAATTGGCACAAAATGATCAATGCCAATTGCAATCATTGTCTGTGGGGAAGGAGAGGAGTGAGGTGTGAGCCTAGGGGTGGGTATGTGTCTGGTGTGCACGTATGCCTCTATCACCCTGAACAGCATTACAATGTATGATTATAACTAACCAATTCAATTTTTTTAAAAAAAAGAATATATTAACTCAGTGCACACATGCGAAAAAATTTAAATTGTGGTTAAAAATACACATAACAAAATTTACCATCTTAACCATTTTTAAGTGTATAGTTCAGTAGCGTTAAGTACATTCACATTACTATGCAACCAATCTCCAGGATTCTTTTCCTACTTAAGAATTAGAATTCTGTATTGCTCTAACAACAGTTTTTTAAATCTACTTCTTCTCCCCAACCTCACAAGGCCTTGTCAACCCCCATCCTACTTTCTGCCTAAGAATTGACTATTCAAGGTCAAATATATATGCATATATATTGAATAATCAATATATATACACATACCTTATATGCCTTATATATATACATACCTTATATATATGGTATATATACATACCTTATGGTGTATATATATACATACCTTATATATATGGTATATATACATACTATGGTGTATATATATATATATACACACACACATACCTTATATATATATGGTATATATATATATATATATATATTATATATATATACCATATACACATACCTTATATACCATATATATAGGGTATGTTGCATATACCTTACATAAGTGGTCTAACATATAAGTGGTAAGCCATTCACAAGAAGACAGCACTTGTCTTTTTGTGAATGTCTTATTCACTTAGCATAATGGTCTCAAGCCTCATTCATGTTGAAGCTTCCTTCTTAAGACTGATTATATTATATTTGATCAGATGCATTTACCATGGTTTTTGATCCATTCACCTGTCAACAGATGTGTGGGCTGTTTCTACCTTTTGGTTATTGTGAATAGAGTCATAATATTCAGATCCTGCTTTTACTTCTTTTTGTTGTATACCTAGGAGTGGAATCACGAGATTATATGGTAATTCTGTTTG
This sequence comes from Muscardinus avellanarius, assembly GCF_963383645.1. Taxonomy (NCBI): domain Eukaryota; kingdom Metazoa; phylum Chordata; class Mammalia; order Rodentia; family Gliridae; genus Muscardinus; species Muscardinus avellanarius. The sequence goes on from NC_137801.1 coordinate 33,205,577, forward strand.
TTTTTCGTTACTGGGGAGTGAGCCCAGGGACATTCTACTCTGAGCTATACTCATAGCCTTTTAAATTTTTTTATATTTTAATTTTTTTAAGTAAAGGTTTTTTAATTGGTGCATTGTAATCATATATCACATTGGAATACAAGACTTGAGAGGATATACAAGCACACATCATCCAATTAGCCCTCATTCAGCCCCCATCCCATTTCCTCCCCCTTCCTCGATCCCATGCTTTTTTGGTGATTAACTTTGATACATTTGTTTATGTACCTCCTGCGTTTTAAGGAGGCTCCATCCTCTCCTATTCCATACCCTCTGATTGGTCACCTTAGTTGCTTTGCTATAGGGCCTTTTCTATAGCTCGACCTCTGCCTGTTGCCCCTTTCCTCCTAGTTTTTGCTGATTAGGGGAAGCATCTGGTTTTTATTTTCTGCGATATTTCTCTGTGCATGCCGCATTGCAAGTACCGATCCCACTCTTGATGACCCCAGTAGTGGCCTGGCTACCCGGTGGACTGATCCAGACCTCGCTGGCTCAAGCAGCGGTCTTGCCTCATGGGAGGCCCCGATTCTGGTCTCACTGGCCCCGACACCAGCCTAACCCCTCAGCTGGCTCTGATCCTGGCCTCGGAGGCCACAGTAGCGGCCTTGCCTCACGGCAGGCTCTGATCCTGGCCATTGGCCCCAGCACCGGCCTAACCCCTCAGCAGACTCCGAGCCCGGCCTCGGAGGCCTCAGTAGCGACCTTGCCTCATGGAAGGCTCCGATGCTGGCCACTGGCCCCGGCATCGGCCTAACACCTTGGCAGGCTCCGATCCCAGCCTCGGAGGCCCCAGTAGCGGCCTTGCCTCACGGCAGGCTCCGATGCCGGCCATTGGCCCTGGCACCGGCCTAACCCCTCAGCATGCTCTTATTCTAGCCTTGGAGGCCCTAGCAACGGCCTTGCCTCATGGCAGACTCCAATGCGGGCCTCGCTGGCCCCAGCACCAGCCTAACCCCTCGGCAGGCTCCAATCCTGGCCTCAAAGGCCTCAGTAGCGACCTTGCCTCATGGAAGGCTCCGATGCTGGCCGCTGGCCCCGGCATCGGCCTAACTCCTTGGCAGGCTCCAATCCAGGCCTCGAAGGCCCCAGCACCGGCCTTTCCTCATGGTGAGCTCCGATCCTGGCCTTGCTGGCCCTGGCACTGGACTAAACCCTTGGCAGGCTCCGATCCCGGCCTTGAAGGCCCCAGCACCGGCCTTGCCTCATGGCAGGCTCTGATCCCGGCCTCACTGGCCCCAGCATCGGCCTAACCCCTTGGCAGGCTCCAACCTCGGCCTTGGAGGCCCCAGTAGCGGCCTTGCCTCACGGCAGGCTCCGATGTCAGCCATTGGCCCTGGCACCAGCCTAACTCCTCAGGAGGCTCCTATCACTGTCTTGAAGCTCCAGCACCAGCCTTGCCTCATGGCAGGCTCCGATCCCAGCCTTGCTGGTCCCGGCACCTGCCTAACCCCTTGGCAGGCTCCAATCCTGGCCTTGAAGGCCCCAGCACCGGTCTTGCCTCACGGCAGGCAACAATCCCAGTTTTGCTGTGTCCATCGCAGGCCTCACCCCTCGGTAGGCTCCAATCCAAGCACCCTCTTTGCTCAACCAATTGTCCCACGTTCTTGAGGGTGTGTGGTGGTAACATTCTGCCTCTGGGGTTATTATTTCAAAGGTTCCAGGTGTAATGCATCAGATCTCTGCCTCCCCTGAGTACTGGCCACTGCCATTGCCACTGCCTCCACCATTTCAAATCCTTCCCAAGCTCTTTTTCCACTCTGAATGTTGTCCAGTGTTCCTAAGCATGTGTGATGGTAGCATTCGACATTTGGTGTAATTTCTCCAAAAAAATAAGGTTGGTATGATCCGATTTCTGCTTCTCCTGAATACAAGTCTCCACTGCCATCGCGGAGACCGCTTTCAACACCGCCTTTCTCCTTGGTCTCCGCTAAACTCTCTTAATAATATAGAGAAACAGCAGTCCTCCTTCATGGGGAATTTTTCCATAAGTTCCAGTGCATTTGGATAAGTTTTGTCTGCATCTCATGTCCTGGCATCTGCCGCGGCTTTCTTAACTCCTCTCCGATATTTTTCCCTTTTCTTTTTCTTTTTCTTTCTTCTTTTTTTTAATTTTTAATAAGGGAAGACAGTATATGTGGTTTGAGGAGATAGTGGGATCAGGCACTCGGTAGCACTGTGACCCAGTCAGTTTCCCCATTGGTCAAGTGTGCTCCATACTACTCTGCCTAGGGCCTAGAGTCCTGCGACCCGGGCCCCCGTTGTTCCAGGGTCCAGCGTGCCCCACCCGACCCCTGCCCAGGACCCAGGGTCTTACTGGGCCTGGTTTCTCCAGGGGTCTGGTGTGCTACACGCGGTCTGGCCTGGGGCCCAGAGTCCTGCGACCTGGGCCCTAGCTGGTGTGCCCTGCATGACCCCTGCCTGGGACCCAGTGTTTTACTGTGCCTGGCTTCTCCAGGGGTCTGGCATGCTCTATATTTTAATTTTGAAATAGGCTCTTGTTGAGTTGCTGAAGCTGGTCTCAAACCTATAAGCCTCCTGTCTCAGCCTCTTGTCTCATACTGGGATTACAGCAAGTACTACCATGCTTGGCTCTATGTTTAATTTTTTTGAGAAACTGCCCCACTGTTTTCAGTAGCAACGTCATTTTTTATTTCTGTCAGTGGTATGCTTTTTCACACCCTTTGCCACCACTTGTGGTTTTCTGCTTTTTACTTTTACTTTTAGGTTTTTTTTTTTTGTTTGTTTGGTGGTACTGGGGTTCCTGGAAACCCTTCTATCTCTGGGCTACACTCCCAGACCTATTTTTATACCTTTTTATTTGGAAACAGAGTCTCTTAAGCCAGTGCGGCTGGCTTTGAACCTGGGTGATCCTCCTGTCTCCGCCTCTCAAGCATGGGGATTACAAGCGTGCGCCACCACATCTGGCTTTTAGTTTTGATGGTTGCACCCTAAGGGGTGTGAGGTGTAGAATCTGCATTTCTATCTGCCCCTTGGGCAGCTGTGTTTGGTTGCAGTTTGAGAAGCTGCTGTGTGGCCAGGCTGGCTCTCTGCTAGCACACAGCTCCCTCACTCTGCTTTCTTCCATATTTTATAGCACTGATTACAGTGTCTTCTGCTCAATGTTTGCTTGGCTTTTCATTCTTATACAAATAAGCATTATGATTTGCATCTGTGCAACTTCTGCTCTTTGCACTGCTATTCACTGGCAGCCTCCGTGAAAGTGCCCTCGGGGCTTAGATCAACAGAATGGATTTCATCCCGGAGGAAGCTGAGTCCTGCTCCTGAGGTCCTATCTGGTCTAATCTCCACAAGAAGACAAGATAAAAGAAAACAGCCCGAGCAGCCCAAAGTCATGAAAAGAAAGCCCGATCTTTATAACTGCCAAGCAACATAAAAAGAGTCAAGAGCAGACAGCCCAGCCACTTCCTGAATCCCTTCTACAACTTCCCTGCAAGAAGCCTCTCCATTCAGGGCCTTCTTTTACCCTCTTTCTTCTTCTCCTTCTTGTTAGGTCCTCAACCCCCATATGGGACAGGGGCGGGGCTGACCCGCCTCCTTACCCTGCAAGTTCCCACGGAAAGCCACTCCCCTTTGATAAAAAGGGGAACGCGGCGATCTCGAGACACACAGAGAAGCCACACACAGAAGAAGCCTGTGAGACGGAGAGATTTTCTATATCCGTGGAAGGCTCTCTTCCACGCCCTCTCCCACCCCCAACCCGCACCCGCGACACGGGGGTGGGGGAGGGAGCTGCCTGGGACTGATGGGCCGGTCTAATAAAGACTTATGCCGCCTGCATGGCCGATCTCGCGTGTCTGTGGATCTATCTCTCGCAAACCATACACCTGGTGCCGAAATGAAACCCGACGTAACTATTTTGGCCTTTGGATCTATGCTCTCCAAACTTTTGCGCTACATCGCCCGGCACCCCGCCGCTGACGCCCTATGCCTGACTGGACCGGAGACCTTTTTCCTATCCTGGCTGCGACAATGCCCCGGCGCCTAAAACGGGCCTCCCTGCAGATTCCTGGGCGTCCGGCGGCCTCCCGCGCTCTGCTGGTAGCCGGCGGCCATGTTCCGACTGCTACGGCGCTCTACCTGCCTGCCGCTTGGACCTCCTACAGCGACCGTTCCAGCTCGGCGCGAGCAGGATCGCGGCCGCGGTCCCGAGCCTCGGATGCCGCCAGCCTCGACCCTCCCAAGCCCGCTGCCTCCCAGCCGCTGCCCGCCGGGCGGGTCGGGCGTGATGCGCCGCGGGACCGGGTCCTGGCCGCGGGCCGCCGCCGCCGCCGCCGCCGCCGCCATGGGGAGCGGCCCGCACGCCGAACCGCGGCCGGGCGCAGCCCCAGCTGTGGCGGTTAGGATCCCCCCAGCAGCTCGGCGCGTTCCCGAAAGACGCGGGGACCTGGCTTACTGGACTCTCAGCTTATTTAACTACATGCGCGGCCTCCGCCCGCCCAGACTTCTACAAACTGCTGAAAAAATACGCGCTCCCGCCTCCCGCCCTCGCCTGTGCTACGCCCGCCCGCGGCCCCGAGCCGCCAGCTCCCCGTGCCATGGAGGATTCCATCACTGCCGGGATCTCTAGCTAATTTGCCCCTGGCGGTGCCCCTCGGGGCCCAGCCCCATGTTGGGCGCGCGCCTAAAGCCATTTTTTGTCTCCACGCCATGGGCCCGGCAACCCATGCCCCGCGGCGGATCCCCATCCTCCCAGCCCGCGCTCTTCCAAAGAGGCAGCCCCCAACAGCTCCCAGATCTCCGACCCCCTTCCCAGCCCCAGCCCCAGCTCCCAGCAGCTGGGCGCGTCCCAAAAAAGACACAGCGGATTTCCGATTCTCCCCGCCTGCTACTACATTGCTGTAAGTACTAGATTTTAAAACCAAATCCTTGGTGGTCCAGTGGTTAAGATGGGGCGCTCTAATTGCCGCGACCTGAGTTCAATTCCTGGTCGGAAAAAAAAAAAAAAAAAAAAAGCCATTTTGGTACTGGCACCCGGGCTCTGAGGGGGACGGCAGCAGCCATTTTGGTACTGGCTTCTGGGCTTTTAGGGGGACGGCAGCAGCCATTTTGGTACTGGCTTCTGGGCTTTTAGGGGGACGGCAGCAGCCATTTTGATACTCGCTTCTGGGCTTTAAGGGGGACGGCAGCAGCCATTTTGGTACTGGCTTCTGGGCTTTTAGGGGGACGGCAGCAGCCATTTTGGTACTGGCTTCTGGGCTTTTAGGGGGACGGCAGCAGCCATTTTGATACTCGCTTCTGGGCTTTAAGGGGGACGGCAGCAGCCATTTTGGTACTGGCTTCTGGGCTTTTAGGGGGACGGCAGCAGCCATTTTGATACTCGCTTCTGGGCTTTAAGGGGGACGGCAGCAGCCATTTTGGTACTGGCTTCTGGGCTTTTAGGGGGACGGCAGCAGCCATTTTGATACTCGCTTCTGGGCTTTTAGGGGGACGGCAGCAGCCATTTTGCCTCCTCCTCTGAGGCTGATAGCGGCCATCTTTAACACGTGGTTATAGTGATAGCGGCCATCTTTAACACGTGGTTATACTGATAGCGGCCATCTTTAACACGTGGTTATAGTGATAGCGGCCATCTTTAACACATGGTTATGCTGGTGGAAGCCATCTTCCCTTAGCACGTGGTTATGCTGGGGTGACCATTTTGTCCAACCCACAGGTCGGCAGCCATTTTGCCTCCTTTCTTCTCTGAGGGTAACGGCGGCCATTTTTTTTCCCAAACTGCAGGTCGGCCATCTTAGACTCCACCCTATTTTTCACTCTTAACCAATCCTAGGGCTAATTAAAATTCTAAAACCCTCCCATTTTTCTCCTGGCCAATCATAAAAGTCGGCGGACATCTTAAAAATACTATTAACTGCCATTGTTTCACACACATCTCCACAGCGTGGGCCTGGCTCTGCAGCCCCTCTGCGCTCACACTGCGGTAAGCTTCCCTTTTAATTTGGATAAGCGGGTTCCGGCTTTTAGCCCCCTCCGGACTCAGGTTTCTGGCTGATTAAAAAAATCCGAACGTTCGGCCCTGAGTCCCCTCCAGCCGGCCAGGCCGCGCTGCGGGTGTGTACGGGAATTAGAGACGTCTTTTCTCTGACACGCCAATCTGTTTTTGAACAAAGGGTTGGACCCCAGGACGCTGGAGTTCTGACTTTGTTCCTGCCGCTTATCCGAGATGGGGGGAAACCAGCAATCTAAGATTAAGATTGATTCCCAGTCGGCCCTGGGCCGCGTCCTGGCTAATCTCCAGGCTTTGGGCTTCTCAGGGGAACTGTCCCCAGAAAAACTTATTTCTCTTTGCACTAAGATTTGGCCGACATATGATTTAACTGATAACCTTCGATGGCCGGTAATGGGGACATTAAATCCTAGAATGTTAATGGCTCTCAGTGAATATTGCACACGTTCGGCGAAATGGCCTGACCTGTTGTATTTACAGCCGTTCTGGCGCCTGCATTTTCTGTTTGCCTCCCCACCTAGCCCTGCTGCCCGAGTCATGCTGGCTGGGGAGTCCCGCGGGCCACAGCCGCCATCTTGGACACCCCCTGGCAACCCACAAGCGCCACCTGGTGGCCCCTCTGGGACACAGGCTGGTAAACCAGCTGACTCACAGCCGCCATTGTACAAGGAAACATGGATACCGGAGCCTGACCTGGCCGAGACACCGGCCTCATTTACGGATGAGCCTGACCCACAAGATCTCTCCGTACCGTTGCGACCGTCAGCTCCTTCCGGAGCGGCCTCTTGCTCTAACCCACTTCTTTCTCCCCCGCCTTCCTCCCTCAAGGGACCGATCCTGACCTCCCCCTCGCCTACCCCCATAGGTCACCGGACTCGTTCCAGAAATCCTCCTTCTCTCCTGGCCCCGCTTCGTGAGGTGGCTGGTGCAGAGGGAGTGGTCCGTGTACATGTTCCTTTTTCCCTTCCTGACCTCGGACAACTTGAGAAAAAACTGGGCTCTTTCTCAGCCAATCCCAGTGGTTTCATCAAGGAATTCCAACATATTATACAAGCATACGATTTAACTTGGCGGGATCTTCATGTCATTCTAACTTCTTCTTTAACTCCAGATGAACGTGACCGTATCCTGAAAGCGGCCAGAGAGAGGGCCGACCAGGCCCACGTAACCAACCCATTACTTCCTACCGGTAACGCTGCAGTTCCCTCCGAGGAACCTAATTGGGATTATAATATAAAGGAGGGGATAGAAATAAGAAATTATATGATACAATGTCTTCTTGATGGTATGAGAGATGCCTCCCATAAGGCAGTTAATTATGATAAGCTTAAGGAAATTACCCAGGGTCCAGACGAAAACCCAGCTGTTTTTCTAAATCGGTTACGAGAGGCTTTTACCCGTTATACCCGTTTAGACCCATCTACGGAGGCAGGCTCAGTCATATTAGCCACTCATTTTATTGGGCAATCAGCTCCTGACATTCGGAGAAAACTAAGAAAGGCTGAGGATGGCCCTCAAACTCCTATCCGAGACTTGGTGAACATGGCATTTAAAGTTTTTAATTCCAGAGAGGAACAGGCAGAAGTAGAACGTACGCTCCAACTTCGCCAGATGGCGAATATACAGGCCCAAGCCCTGGCGGCGGCCCTGCGGCCAGCTGAGGATAAGCAGCCTTCGGGACGGCGAGCGCCACTTAGGGGAGGACGCCAGCAACGACAGCCACCCTCCGGAACCTGTTTCAAGTGCGGTGGTGCTGGTCACTGGGCACGCAGTTGCCCCCAACCACGTCCGCCAACCAGACCGTGCCCGGCGTGTGGCCAAGAGGGACACTGGAGAAGTGAATGTCCCTGGAGAGGAGGTGAGTCTCAGGTGCCTCAACACCGGGGAACCACCCCTCCAGACCAGGCCCCGCCAATGGCCCTACTGGGTCTGGCTGAAGATTGACACTCCCCGGCCTCGGCCACCCGTATTACTCAAGCTGAGCCCAGGGTCACGCTACAGGTAGCGGGTAAACCAATCTCTTTCCTGATTGATACGGGAGCTACCTACTCTGTCCTCCCTTCCTTCTCTGGACCTAGTTTCCCTTCCCAAATCTCGGTCCAAGGGATTGACGGCCTACCCTCTTGCCCACGTATCACAGGCCCTCTGTTATGCCATCTGGAAAGTTTTATGGTCAACCATCCATTCCTGATTATCCCATCATGTTCTACCCCTCTGTTGGGTAGAGATTTTTTAACCAAACTTGGGGCAGAACTTTCATTTAATCTCCCCCTGGTGTCCGCTTCCTCTAACATATTTTTAATAGCTACAGCTACAATAGAAGACCAAAAGGAAAAACCCCCCCTTCCGACAGATGTGGTGGACCCCATAGTATGGGACACCAGTACCCCAGTGGTGGCAACTCACCACACCCCGGTTCGGGTTACCCTACGTGACCCCAATATTTTTCCTGCTCGCGCCCAGTTTCCGATATCCCTCCTTCATTGGCGCGGGCTTAAGCCAATCATTTCTCGTCTCCTGGCGCAGGGATTGCTCATCCCTATTAACTCCCCTTATAATACCCCCATCCTCCCAGTTAAAAAGCCTAACGGGACATACCGCCTAGTCCAAGACCTCCGTTTGATTAACGAGGCAGTGATACCAATCCACCCGGTGGTCCCTAATCCCTATACCCTCCTGTCTCAGATTCCCCCCAATACTACCCACTTCTCAGTCCTTGATTTAAAGGACGCATTTTATACAATTTCCCTTCATCCGGAATCATATCCCCTTTTTGCCTTCACTTGGGAGGACCCCGACACCCAGGTCGCCCAGCAACTTACCTGGACGGTCCTCCCCCAGGGTTTTCGAGACAGCCCACATCTCTTTGGGCAGGCTCTAGCGCGGGATCTCCTTCAATGCCCCTTAGAGCCTAGTTCTCTACTACAATATGTAGATGACCTTTTGCTTTGTAGCCCCTCCTTAGAAATGTCTAAGCGTCACACTGCTCTCCTCCTTAATTTCCTTGGGAGCAAGGGCTATAGGGTGGCCCCACATAAGGCCCAATTATCAATGCCTGAAGTGCAGTACCTAGGCCTCCACCTCACCCCCAACACTCGGGGACTCACGGTGGACAGGGTCAAGGCCTTACGAGACTTACAGCCGCCCACCACAGCTGGTCAGATCCAATCCTTTTTGGGCTTTGTGGGATTTTTCCGACATTGGATCCCCAACTTTGCCATCATAGCTAAGCCACTACATGAGGCAATTAAGGAAACCCCGGCTGGCCCTCTCACTTCGCCTGCGATCGTTCGACAAGCTTTCCAGGCTCTTCGAGAGGCTCTCCTTAATTCGCCTCCACTGGCACTCCCCAACCCCACTAAGACCTTCTTGTTATTTACTGACGAAAGGCAAGGAATAGCCACAGGAGTGCTCACGCAACCCCTGGGACCAACTCAGGTGCCAGTGGCCTATCTGTCCAAGCAACTGGACCCCACCACCCGGGGCTGGCCACCCTGCCTCAGGGCTCTGGCAGCAGCAGCCGCACTCACAAAGGAGGCTCTTAAAATCTGCCTTCAGATGCCCCTGCAGGTCTTCTCCCCACATAGGCTCCAGGATTTGCTCTCTCCACGAGCACTCCCTCTTTTGTCACCATCCCGTATTCAGGAACTTTATTTGCTGTTTATGGAAAACCCAAGTGTTAAACTATCTCATTCCCCAGCCCTTAACCCGGCCACTCTGTTACCAGTGAGCCAGGGTCAGGGCCCTGATTCGGGTTCATTTAGCGATGTTCACTCATGTGTTGATGTAATTGAAGCTCTAGCCAAACCTCGGGCGGACCTCCAGGACACCCCCCTTCTTAATCCAGATGTCACTTATTTCGTTGATGGCAGCTCTGTTCCTGATGCCAGAGGTAAGAGGAGAGCAGCCTATGCAGTGGTCACTCTAACCCAAACAGTTGAAGCTGCCAGATTACCGGACGGTACTACCTCACAAAAGGCTGAGCTGATCGCCCTAACTCGAGCCTTACAGCTGGCAAAAAACAAGCGGGCAAACATTTACACCGATTCTAAATATGCCTTTCTAATAGCACATTGTCATGCCTCAATCTGGAGAGAGAGAGGGTTTCTCTCCACCAAGGGATCACCCATTATCAATGCTACCCTAATTAAAAAGCTTCTAGACTCCCTTTCCTTACCATCCGAGCTGGCCATCATTCACTGTAGGGGCCATCGGACGGAGTCTTCCTTAGTGGCAAAAGGAAACAATAAAGCTGATTATACAGCGCGACAGCTGACACAGCAGGCTCAGCCAAGCCCGCCGGCACCTATACTGTTTCTAACACTCCCTACAATGGTGCCTAATTACAGCCCGGCTGAACGAGAACACCTGACAAAACTTGGGGCGTCCAGCGCGAAAGATGGCTGGCTCATGGTACAGGATAAAATTGCTCTGCCTAAGGCCCAGGCTGAAGAAATCATCAGCTTAATACATAACTCTCTTCACGTGGGACCCATGGCACTAAAGCATTTTCTGAGCCCCTTGTTCTATTCTCCTCTCTTACTACAGCTAATTGGTAAAGTCAGTGCCTCCTGCTCCACTTGCGCTGCTGTATCCACTCAGGGAGGCCTTCGCCCCTCCTTCCCCACCCACCAAATGAGGGGACACCTGCCAGGACAGGACTGGCAGATTGACTTCACACATATGCCTCCCCATAAAAAACTTAAATATCTTCTTACCATGGTTGACACCCTAACGGGTTGGGTGGAGGCTTTTCCTTCAAAGGATGAGACAGCCAGCACGGTAGCCAATGTTCTCTGCTCAGATATCATTCCTCGTTTTGGCCTCCCTAACTCCTTGCAATCTGATAACGGTCCAGCTTTTGTTTCTAAAGTCATTCAGCAGGTGACACAAGCTCTGGGCATTGCGTGGAATCTCCATGTTCCATACCGACCACAGTCTTCAGGAAAGGTAGAAAGGATGAATGGAATTCTCAAAAATCACTTAACGAAACTCTCTCTGGAACTACGGGTTTCATGGCCGGAGCTCCTGCCACTAGCTCTGGCCCGGGTGAGGGCCACCCCCCGAAGCCCCACCTTTATGAGCCCATTTGAATTGCTATACGGCCGCCCTTTCTTGCTTAATCACACTCTTCCTTCGGACCCCCCTCCTTTGTCTTCCTATCTCCCTTATTTGTCTCTCCTCAGGCACCTTCTTAGGGAACATGCTGACCGATACCTTCCCCAACCGGGGACTGACGAAACAGCTCCACACCATACAGCTAAGGCCCTCAAGCCGGGAGATCAGGTCCTTCTCAAGTCACTCCAGCCAAAACAACTTCAACCACGGTGGACGGGGCCCTTCACAGTAATCCTCACCACACCCACCGCAGCCAAACTGCTGGGGGACCCCAACTGGCACCATCTTACTCGGCTGAAAAGGGCCCCACTGCAACAGTCCCGGGACGAATTTTCTTGCACAGTATTAGGACCTACTAAGCTTCGTTTTTCTCGACATAACTCTCTTTGATGTTTACATGTTAGCAGGTCCACTTGTTTACAGGTTATGGTGCTCTCCCTCTTCGGATGTTGAACTGCCATAAGTATTAAACCTTGGAAGTCGGGTACTGATGCTCCTGACGCAGTAGCAGATGTTCGTTTGACCAGACAGACCTATACCCACTCAGGGAGTTGCTGCTATTAATAACTCTGGTCGAATAAAAACTGCTGAAGGGGCAAAAGACGTTCTCCTCAGGGAAATGCTGCTATTTAAATAATAGATCTAGTGACAATCTACCTCATATTTAAAGGGCTCCTAGGATCTGCTCTCACAATTTTTTTCTTTTTCTAATAGCACCTTGCCTGTTAACCAGGGTAACCTCCAGCTCTCACCGCGGCCACGCCTGCCTGCCCCCGCCCTTCCAGGGGATTGGACCCTGACTCCCGGCCTGGGGCCCCTGACTCCGCCCACTCTGTCAGCAGGAAGTAGTTCGATAGAGTCGTCGCCCTTATGACCAAAAAGGCCGGGATGTTAGGTCCTCAACCCCCATATGGGACAGGGGCGGGGCTGACCCGCCTCCTTACCCTGCAAGTTCCCACGGAAAGCCACTCCCCTTTGATAAAAAGGGGAACGCGGCGATCTCGAGACACACAGAGAAGCCACACACAGAAGAAGCCTGTGAGACGGAGAGATTTTCTATATCCGTGGAAGGCTCTCTTCCACGCCCTCTCCCACCCCCAACCCGCACCCGCGACACGGGGGTGGGGGAGGGAGCTGCCTGGGACTGATGGGCCGGTCTAATAAAGACTTATGCCGCCTGCATGGCCGATCTCGCGTGTCTGTGGATCTATCTCTCGCAAACCATACACTTCTCCTTCTCCTTCTCCTTCTCCTTCTCCTTCTCCTTCTCCTTCTCCTTCTCCTTCTCCTTCTCCTTCTTCTTCTTCTTCTTCTTCTTCTTCTTCTTCTTCTTCTTCTTCTTCTTCTTCTTCTCCTATCTCTCTCTCTCTCTCTCTCTCTCTCTCTCTCTCTCTCTCTCTCTCTCTATCTCTGGTACTGGGACTCAAACCCAGGATCATTGTACCTGTCTCACTAAAGTGTTGCCTGCTGGCCTCAAACTCGGGGTCTTCTGGTCTTAACCTCCCAAGTAGGTATACCACTGAGCCTGGCTTCCAGCCTCTCTCTCTCTCTCTCTCTCTCTCTCTCTCTCTCTCTCTCTCTCTCTCTCTCTCGGACTGAGCTCAGGGAGTCTACCTCTGAGCTACACCCCCAGCCCTATTTTTTATATTTATTTACTTATTTATTTATTTAACACAGGGGTATTCTACCTCTGAGCTACACTCCCAGCCCTATTTATTATTATTATTATTATTATTATTATTATTATTATTATTATTATTTTTGTGTGGTACTGGGGTTCCTGGAAGCCCTTCTATCTCCGGGCTACACTCCCAGACCTATTTTTACATTTTTATTTGGAAACAGGGTCTCCTAAGCCAGCGTGCGTGGCTGGCTTTGAACCTGCCCGATCCTCCTGTCTCTGCCTCCTAAGTGCGGGGATTACAAGCGTGCGCCACCACGCCCGGCTATTTTTTATTATTTTGAAACAGGGTCTCCCTAAGCTGTTGAGGGCCTCACTAAGTTGCTGAGGCTGTAATCCTCCTGTCTCAGCCTCCCAAGTACTGAGATTCTAGGTGTACACCACCACACCCAATTCCCCATCTCTCTTGATAGCACCCACCCCACACTATAGGTCTCATCTTTTCATTCTCCAGTACTGCAATCCCAGAGTTCTGGATCACTCTGGGAGAGCTTCATCCTCCCTGCATGGTCAGGGAGATGCCAGTGATAGAAAGAGGAAAAGCTGGCATTTCTTGTGTGGGGATAGGAGGAGACTGGGGGCCTTTATGTGCTAAAGGCTGATGTGCACTTGAGTATTCTCTAGTGGACTTTGAATTCCTTGAGGACACTTTATTGTAACCCACATTGAAACAGGGGTTTCTTCTGAGCCCCCCCCCCCAGATGAAATGGGGGGTTTCCTGAGAAGAAACCTGGTGTTTCAAAGATGAAACCGAGTTTCTGGAGAAGAAACTCCATGTTTCCTTACAGGGTTCTTGTCTATGGTGAGTGAAGAATGACACCCGCAGACCTCAGGAAGGGGAGTAAAAGGTTTATTGGAAGCATCAGGGAATGAGGAAAGATGGCTGAACACCCTAAAGGGACGGTCGGAACTCTTGGGGTCCAGCAGCTGCCTTCAGGACAATACTTAAGAGTAGCCCAAGCAGAATTGCCTTCAGTTGCAGGCTACTTTCTTCCAGAGTCCACGTGATCTGCCAGAAGGGAAATAGGGGAAAAGTGGCAGAACACCACTCGGGCTGTCGGGTCTCCGGTGTCCAGTAGCTGCCTTTAGGTCACTACCCGAGTGTTGCCCGAGCCAAGTGCCGTCAGTTGCAAACTACTTTCTTCCAGAGTCCACGCGATCTGCCAGAAAAGAGGTGCAGGTCACCCCTAGGGGCCCTGGTCAGCCTTGATGGCCAGCAGAGGCCTTCAGGTCACTACCCGAGAGCAGCCCGGCCCACTGCCATCAGTTGCACTCTGCCTTCTCTCAGGGCTAACACGACCTGCGAGAGAGAGAGAACAGCTCCCCAAAAGGGGAGGGGGTCCCAAGAGGGAAAAACCCAATTTGCTGGCTGGCTAGGGTCTTTGCCCGACGTTTGCGAGTCCTCTTTGGGTTAGGGTGACTTTGGGATTCCAGGAATTCTAGGAAGCAGCTCTCATGATTTGAATAGAGTATTTGCAAGTCCTTGAAGAATCTCCTTTCAGCAGAAGTGAGAGACTTGCTCTGGTGGAGGCTCCTGGGTTTGTTGATTAGTAACCAGATGGTTTTGTGAAGCTCTGGTCCTTCTTATCTCTGAACCTTTGGAATTTCAGATATTCCTTGCCCCTCAGGAAACTCAGGAAATTAACTTTTTCTACCGAGGCCCTTTCCCTATTTGCCTATTTCCTTTCTATCTCCTCAACATGATCTGATGGTGAGTGTTCAGATATTGTGTGACTGGTGATTTCACACAGGTGATGGGGACTTCTAGCAATAAAAAGGGAGCACTGCATGCTAGGTACAGCATCCCCTCAGATTCTTTCCTTCCCTCTGGTGCCATAGATAAAGCTTCTCAAGGGCCCGGTTGCTCCTTCAGCCTCCGGCAGGTAGCTGACATTGTCAACCAGAGTCCTTGATGGAGGTGGTATTTTGAAAATCCAGAAGCCAGCAGGTCCCTTTGGAACTGATATTTCACTGTTGCTTTCCCATCCATAAAATCAATGCTTATTTCTGGCCCAGAGCTGAGTATGGATCTTCTTTTTATTCATAAACAGCCTATTCTCTAAATAGACATATCTCTGGCCCTAATAGTGGATGACAGCTTCTCCTTGTCTTGTCTGCCTTTGAACAGACATCAGTCTGTGGACAGAACACTGTGGAGAGCGCTTTGTCTCCACAGCACAGGTGTGACTGTCTCCCATGGGTTTCAGGAAGCTGGATGCAGAAAAGGACTTTAATATTCACCGATTGAGGAAGCTGTAAATATTGCACTATTTGCTCAACTTGGAACATTAATCTTTTGTGGCTCTGGGCAGAAAACAATAAGGAAAACATCACAACTTACTATAGCAAGTCAATGGGCTGATAAGATGGATGCAGTTATGTTTCAAAGTTGTGCCAGGTTTTACACTGATAAAGTGGTTTTCTTCTGAGAATCTGAAAAACAGTGCCTGTGGTTCTAATCCAGTGTGACTCTGACTTGGTCTTAGATTTACATAAGACAGGAAATTGGTCCAATGTGACTTCATTCATCTTCATAACTTCTCTACTGGTGGAATTTATAGCGAGGGTAGTGTTATTATTCTTTCACTACTGAAGTCTAGAGAGCTTAAGCATTCGAACTAGAAAATTCTGTGTTGGTTTCAGAACCAAGAGAAAAAGAATAAATCTGTAGCTATGCCCGAGTCAATGCCACCACCAGTAACATGACAAAACTTCAGAAACTGCTCATCGTGTGGTGAGAATGAGGGCATTTTGTTCATCAGAAGCAGTTGAGTATCACCGACTGAATCTATTCAGGGCTATTGGTTAGAATTTTCCTTTTTTTTAAATAGTACTTGGAATTGAATCCAGGGGCATTTTACCTCTGAGCTATATCTGCAACCCTATTTTATTTTGAAATAGGATATCACTAAGTTGCTGAGGGCCTTACTAAGTTTCTGAGGCTGGCCTCAAACCTGAGATCCTCTTGTCTCAGCTTCCCAAATATTGGGATTGCAGCCATGGACCACTGTGTCCAGCTATTGTTGGTTGGAATTGACTTAATTCTATGGAACTGTCATCCAGCCTAAACACAAGTTTGAGAAACTTATTTATTTTTAAATTTAGAAGAATGTGAGAAGTCTTGTAAATTGACTGCATGTGGACTATTTCAATTAAGATAGTCTTCCTAATAGCCCTTGAAAAACTTATTTGACTCTAAATTATTATTCTTGGACATGAGTTTAATAGCCATTGAGAAAAATCTGACTTTAAATGATATTCTTACACATTTATAAAATAGCCCCAAATATTTCTTGCCACATCCACTGATTGTAGTATGAATTTTGACATGGTCCATATCACCGTTAGGAGTTTCCTTTGATTATTAGTACAGGACACCTGAAAGAATACTTGGACCAGGTAGAAGTTCATTTTTATCTTCACTTACAAAGGAAGTGGAGAAAATTGACAAGCTCAGAGGCATAACATGAAGGTGCTGCCCCAGACAGGTGAAAGCAAATTGCTTCTGGTGTTTTAGGTTTATGGAGAAAAAGGCATTTGTAAGAGTAATAACTGTGTTCTAGAAGGCCACAGTGTGTCAGTTCACTTCGGTAGGAACAACTCTAGGGACAGTAGTAGCAACTGAAGCTATTGAATAAGATTGTGATAATCTGTAAGATCCACTTACTCACTGTATATGTTAAACAGGAACGTGAAGTGAGTATGTAATAAAATCACTAATTCTGCAGTTTTCTGTTTTTTAATTTAATTTTTGATTGTCAAAAAACTATGTATTTATGGAGTATAACATGGTGTTTTGACATATGCCTAGATTGAGGAATAGCCATATTGAGCTAATTATCATGTATATTGCTTCATCTACTTTTAACTTTTTTGTGTATGGTGAGAACATTTAAATGTTGCTCTTTTAACAATTTTCAAGTATGTAACATATTGTTATTAACTATAATCATTATCATATGCAATGGGTCTCTAGAATTTATACCTTCCATCCAACTGAAATTTTATATTTTTGGATCAATATTTCTCCAATCCTCCTGTCTCACGGCCTCTGGTAAACATCATTCTATCCTCTGCTTCTATAAGTTGACTTTTTAAGATTTTACATAAAAATGAGATATTCTTCAATACTTTTTCAGTATTGGAACCTGAGATAAAGAAATTTAAAAAGAGAAAAGGGTTATTTTGGTCCACAGTATTTTTTTTAAACATTCTTCTTTTTTTAAAATTGGTGCATTGTAGTCATACATCTTAATGGAGTACAAGATTATAGAGACATACATGCACACATCACTTAATTAGCCCTGCCCCAATTCCCACCCCTCCCTCCCCCTCCCTCCTTCTCATGTTTTGGCCTACAGTTTTGAAAGGATTATTTTGACTCACAGTGCATGATTTGTTAGTCTTGTATCTTTTGGTCCTGTGGCAGCTTGGTACATCATAGCAGGAGTGCAAGCTAGCAGATGTCCACATCATGGCTGGAACTGAAAGAGAAATAAAGAGAATGGACTGGGGCCCAACTATAGTAATGTGCTTGGATTATTTCACTGAATATAATGTCTTCCATATTCATCCATGTTATAGCAAATGAGAGGATTTCCTTCTCTTTACGACTGAGTAGTATTTCATTGCATATACACACTACCTTCTCTTTACCCATTCATCCCCTGATGAGCACTTAGGTTGATTCTGTACCTCAGCTATTGTATTGATGCAATGAACATGGAAATGCAGATATCACTTTAACATACTGATTTCATAACCTTTGGATATGTACCCAGAAATAAGAGTGTATGGTAATTATATGGTAGTTCTATTTTTAATTTTTGAGGAACCTCTATACTGTTTTCCATGATGGCTATACCAATTCACATTCTCACCAATAGTGTGCAAGGGCTCTCTTTTCTCCATATCATCCCCTCATTTGTAGTCTTAGGATTTTTTTTTTTTAATAAAAGCTGTTCTGACAGGTGCGAGGTTAGATCTCATTGTGGTTTTGATTAGCATCTCCCTGATGATTACTGATGTTGAGCAACTTTCATGTACATGCTCTTTGTATTCTTTTGAAAATGTCTATTTGAATCTTGTGTCAGTTTTTAATCAGTCTATGTGTGTTTTTACTATTGAGCTGAATTTCTTAGGTAGTTTAAATATTAGCACCTTATCTGATGTTTGGTTTGAAAATATTTTCTTCCATTCAATAGGTTGTTTCTTTACTCTGTGAATTGCTTCTTTTGCTGTGCAGAAGTGTTTTAGTTTGATCTAATCTCACTTGTCAATTTTTGCTTTGGGGGCTGTATCAAAAACATCTTCACTCAGAATAATGTCATAGAGATTTTCCTGTATGTTTTCTTCTAATAGTTTTACAGTATCATGCTGTATATTTGTTTTCAATCCATTTTGAGTTGACTTTTGTATATAGTGAGAGATTTCATTTCATTCTTTGGCATGTGGATATCTAGTATTTCCAATATCATTTATTGAAAAGGTCACCCTTCTTCTATTATATGTTTTTGGTATCTTTGTTGAAAATTAATTGACTGCAAATATGTGGATTTACTTTTCCTCCAGGATACAGAAGAAATTCACCAAGCATACTTCAGGGATTCGGATACTCACTTCTTCAAGGTTTTTCCTGAAGCCTTAGAGAAGGGAGTATCTTCTAAGCTTATTTTGGGTACAGGTAAGATGTTATATATGATAAATTCATTCCAATGTTCTTATCTCAAGTCTTTGGAGCCTTAGCATTTCAACTTCCTTAAAAAATAGGCCACAGTTGAGACTAGGTGCCAGTCAATCAACCAAATTAACAATTGGTTCATGCTCAGTAGAATGAATCCAGATCATGAGTTGGTGTATCCATTAAGCCTATATCCTATATCTGGCAGAATACTTAATATATTCCAAATTTTTGTCAGTGTTAATTATCAAGATATTGCCATTCTTTTGGTGTGTGACCATTTTTCTTACAAATTTGACTTTTTTTTTTTTTTGGTACTGTGGATAGAACCCAGGGGCATTCTACATCCGAGATACACTCCCATCCTTATTTTTTATTCTTTATTTTGAAGGGTCTCACTAAGTTGTGGAAGGCCTCACTAAGTAGCTGAAGTTGGCTTGAACCTGCAATCCTCCTGTCTCATTCTCCCAAGTACTGGGATTACAAACATGTGCCACCATGCCTGGCCAAATTTGACTTTTTAAATCAGCCATTATGGACATGCTGGAATTTAGAACTAGTTATATGTCTGTAAGAAATGAAAGGTCATAGGTGAAGGGCATGAGGAGAACTAGAACTCCTGTATGTAGTAGTAGTCTGGGGTGAGGTAGGTGTAAGGTCTTAAGCAGAGCCAGACCAGCATCTTAAGACAGGAAACAGGGACCTGCTCTTTTGGCAAGAAAAATGGAGTTTGAGTGTACTCAGAGTCATCTGGATCCTCCCAAGTGCTCTTATTCCAGTTCTGTGGCCCATTCTTTCCCAAATAATGCCCTGAGCTTCATATAAGAGATCACTGAGCCAGGTGTGGTGGTATGCACCTCTAATCCCAATACATGGGAGATCACAGGTTTGAGGCTAGCCTTAGCAACTTAGCAAGGTCCTCCACAACTCAGTATGATCCTGTTTCAAAACAAAAAAATAAAAATAGTAGGGCTGAGGTGTAGCTCTGAGGTAGAATGCCCCTGGTTTCAATCACAAGATCACAGAAAAGAGAGAGAGAGAGAAAGAGAGGAGGAGGAGGAGGAGGAAGAAGAAGAAGAAGAAGAAGAAGAAGAAGAAGAAGAAGAAGAAGAAGAAGAAGAAGGAGAAGAAGAAGGAAAAGAGAGGTGAGGAGAGAGAGAGAGAGAGAGAGAGAGAGAGAGAGAGAGAGAGAGAGAGAGAGAGAGAGAGAGAGAGAGAATTGAGAACATAAATTCAACCAATATTGAAATCCAGTAACTGGCCAGATATGATCTGCATTTTTTTTTTGAAAAGACCAGTAACCCAGCTTGAAGACAGTCATGCAAAAAGAAAGGATTCTTTCTTGTTTATCCTTTTGTTCTGTTCCCACCTCCAATAGATTGGACAGGGTCCTGAGAAAGCACATTCCTTTACTTAGTCTACCAATTCAAATGTTAGTTTCATCTCAAAGGACTCTCAACAGATACATGCAGAAATAGTGTTTAAATATCTGTGCATTCCATGGCCCAATCAAATTGACATATAAAATTAACCATAACAATATATTACCCACTTTTCTTCTCTCTTTTTCTTCCTCACTCTCTGGTACTGAGCATTGAGCCAAAGGACATTCAACCTCTGAGCTATACCCCCAGCCATTTGTTCAGTTTTTTTGTTTTGAAACAGAGTCTCCTTAGGTTGCTGATAGTATGGCTTTGCTGCTGAGGATGTCCTTGAACCTGTGATCTTCCATGCTCATCCTCCCAAGTACTGAGATTACAGGCATGGTCACCACAGCTGGCTATTACCTACTTTTACACATAACAATTAGTGTATTTTCCATATGAGATACAAAAAACAGTCTGGAGCAACTACAAATGAATGATGTCTACTACAAAATTAAACCATTTACATAATATGTTGATTTAGTTTAAATACAAATGACTATGGAAAGAATTGCTATTAGTCACTTGTGATTCAGGGCTGAAGAAAGAATGAGTGGTTTGTTGAGTGGAGTTTGGAGAGAGAATGTAATCTGAGTATTTGGGGGTAGAAGGGTTGAAAGCACCACTTAGTAATAAAGGAAGAATAAAATGTGAAGTTGAGAGCTGTAAGACAGATTTTTGCTAGTTTACATTTTTTGTTGTTTAATCCTGAGCTCCTTTTCTTTTCCTCGTCCTCGTCCTCGTCCTTCTCCTCCTCCTCCTCCTCCTTTTTGCTTTAAGGGCTATTGAAATTCACAGATGTTTAAGAATTACTTCAGATCTGTCATGTATCTATCGATATGTCCAGTTTTTATTTGATAATATACATATAGGACAAGACTCTGACTTAAAGTCGACTTGTCCAACCTCTAGTTCTGAAAATTAGTTCACACAGGTTGAAAGCAGAGGTTGGGCCATATACTTCATTATTTGCTGCTATTTATTTCTACCCTGGATAGGATACGGCAATAAGTAGAAATTGCACAAGGGAACTTTCTTCAGACCTAAAGTATATGAATAATGCATGAACCTCGGTGACTCATCAAAAGCAACGCTAAACAAAACCCAAACAGTTGGCCACCCACTCAGCAATTTGCAGACAGTGGCCCCACCCCTTACTAACTGCGAATGGCAATATTTGAAGGTAGCGATGGAAATCAGTGGTGCTGGTTTATCTTTAGCACCACCCATCTGCTTATTGGCACACAGTCAAGTCAGAAAAGTGACTAAGCACAAGCAGAGAGAAAGGTGCCCCAACCACTAACACGTTAGTCCATTTTCCGTTGCTTTAGCTGAATACCACAGGCTGAGTAAGTTATAAGGAATGAAAGTTTATTGGGCTGGGAGGTTCAAGATTGGGTAGCTGTGTCCCATGAGGTCCTTCTTGCTGGTGGGTAGCCTTTGTTAATTCACACAATGAGACAGAACATTCTTGCTTAGTTTTCTTCCTTTTTTTTTTTTCTAAAGCTGCAGACATTGGATTAGGGCCCCATCCATCTGGCATCACTTGACCTTAATCACCTCACAGATGTTCCACCTCCAAATACCATAGTCAGGTCAAATTTCCATTCTCTTAATTCCTTACAATGGAGGTCAAATTTCAATTTCAACCTGAGTTTTTTTTGTTTGTTTGTTTGGTTTTTTTTTTTGTTGTTGTTGTTGAGGTACTGGGGATGAAACCCAGGGGCATTTTACCTCCGAGTGACACCCCAGTCCTATTTTTTTTAGTCTTTTTATTTTTGAAGCAGGGTTTCACTGAGTTGTGAAGGGCCTCACTAAGTAGCTGAGGCTGTCCATGAACTGAAATCCTTCAGTCTCCGCCCCCAGAATGCTGGGATTACAAGCGTGTGTCACCACGCCCAGCTTCAACCTGCATTTTGATGGGGATATTCAAACCATAGCGCAAGGTCTCTAGAGTTAGTGTAAATAAAGGATTTTACCAGAACCATTCACTTCTCCACACACATGACAGCTTCTTTTCTGAACTTTTTCCATTTAATAAATTGGAAGTGACACCAGCTTTGTAGTCAGGGTCCTGCCCCTGCGACTTATGAGCTATATGTCCTTGAGCAAGTTACTTAATTTTTCTTCTTTCTTCTTAGTAATTCTTTGTCTTTCAACTTTGGTCTCCTTGCAAGAAAAAGTGATAGTAACAATACTTATCGTTAGCACTCAGTGTTGTTAGTCATAAGCCACAGCTGGCTGACTGTGGCCAATTAAGCAGATAAGGAGCTAATTAAAAGGATTATTGCTTGCACAAAATACTGTAGTTGGGAGAGCCAAGGAGGCAGGCTGGAGGCCCTGCTTCTGGGGTCAAGGACTGAAACTGTGCTGCAGAAGTGACCCAGTAAGGAAGCTATTGACCTTGCTCTCCCAGAGCATGAGTGGCTGCTGGAACTCTCACTCTCCGACGACTCTGCCAGCTCTGATATTTAAGATTAGGAACAATCCTACAACAACTGGTCCCCAGACAAATAGATGCACTTGCTACCCCCCTGTCGGGGCCCACTCGGCTGGACCGAGATGGCACCCAGGCTTGTTGCCAGTGTGGATTCAAGATGGCGCCTAGGCTTGCAGCCAAGTCATGAGACTCACAAGATGGACGTCTCCTTGAGCATGCGCAGTGTGCCATGCTACGTGCCTGCAGAATGATCAGTGACGCAAAGCCTCATGCTACCACCAGCCTGCCTATGAGAGAGTCAGAAGTGTGCATGCCCTAGCTGTGGGAAGCTTGGGGTTGGTAGGGAATAGAGGGAGGGATTATGATGCTGATATATATTGTGCTTGCTGTACGCATTGAAAGGAAGAAGAGACATATTATTGAAACATATTAAGGATCCATTAAAGAAGAATTCATATTTCATCTGAAGAGGTGTCTGTGTCGTTCTCTAAGCCCCTGCTGGTTGGAGTCTTAGGGGACGATAAGTGGCGCCAAAACCCGGGAAAAACAACATAGCAAAAAGTTTGCAGGTAAGCGACAAAATAAGATAAGGCTCGCGGATAAGGAGGGACTGCTGTGAAGGTTCGCAGGAGATTGCGACGATAGGTTCGCAGGAGATTGCGACGATAGGTGTGTAGGAGTTTGTGACAAAGTAAAACTTATCATGGGGTCTAAGGTTGCTACCATGAAGGTCAAAGAGGCTCTTTGTAACATTCTGTCTAAGGGAGGAGTGAAAGTGAAAGCAGCCACTTTAGAAAATTTTCTTAGCACAGTTAAAGCGGTAGCTCCATGGTTTTTGGAAGAAGGATATGTTAACATTTCTCAGTGGAAACGTCTTGGTCAGGATCTTCTTAAGGTCGATGCCGAAGGGGCTCTCCCACCTGGGACATTGGCTATCTGGAGTTTAATTAAAGCATGCCTGACAGATAAAACAGGGAGGTATAGTCAAGTTCTGGCTGAAGGCTCTAATGCTTTAGAGGAAACAAAAGAAGAGATTTCAGAGCAAGGTCAACAGGCAGATTCTCACAGGGACGAGGAGTCCTCTGAAAGCAACTCCTCCGATTCCTCCGAGGAACAAGAGACATGGCCTGTTCCACCAGAAAGAGATAAGGAGGAAGAAGCTTTGTTAGAATCTTGGCGCAGGTTCCAAATGTCTTATAACAGAAAAAAGAAACATCCTGAACCTTCCGCTCCTCCCCCTCCCTCTCCTAGTCCGCCACCATATCTTACTGAGAAAGAAAAGTCTGATAGGCGGAAGACATCTGAGGTTAGTCCGTGGGCGGAGATTTTTCCTACGCCAGGAGCATTTCCTGTGTTTCTTGACCAAAATCAGCAAAGGTATCATGAGCCATTAGATTGGAAGATTGTTCAAAGATTAAAAGAAGCTGTGTCCACATATGGAGTGCAGGCTTCATTTACCTTGTCACTGGTAGAATCCTTTGAAAGATACTCCATGACTCCAAGTGATTGGACAAATTTGTGCAGGGCTGTACTGTCTGGTGGAGCCTATCTTAAGACTATCAGAAAAAATTGCTCTTATGTATTCTTACCACAGATCTCACACCCACTGGAGTATTGTGGCAAGAGGGTTCCATAATGTGGGTACACCTCCCTCATTCTCCCAAAAAAGTGTTGCCATGGTATCCAGCCTGTGTTGCACAAATAATTATTAAGGCATTAAAGGCAACTCTGACTGCATTTGGGATGCAGCCTGATCTTATCATCACTCCATATACTAAAGAACAGCTTGCCACTCTAGCTGCCACCAATTCTGATTGGGCTATTGTTCATGTAATGGCCACAGGACAATTTGATAATCATTATCCACAACATCCATGGCTCAGGTTTGTTTTGGCTCATCCTATTATTTTTCCTAAAATCACTCGATCTGCACCGATTGCTGGAGCGCCAAATATTTTTACAGATGGATCCAAAGGAGGTATGGGAGTGATATTCAAAGAAGGCTCAGATCCACAAACTTTTCTTTTTCCCCATTCATCAGCACAGGCAGTAGAGATTTTGACAGTGATTCAAGTATTTATGCTCTATGATTCCACTCCATTCAATTTAATTTCAGATAGCTTATATGTGGCACAGGCACTTAATAGCCTTGAATGTGTAGGACATATTAAGGGACAATCTACTATTCTTTTATTATTGGCTAAGTTACAACAATATATTTGGAACCGAAAATGTTCCTTCTATGCAACCCACATGCGAGCTCATTCAGGACTTCCTGGACCGCTTGCTGAAGGCAATGCTATTGCAGATTTTCATACTTGAACTGTACTTATTTTTTCAAATGAAGACAAAGTGTTACAGGCTCAAGAATTTCACAATAAATTTCATGTAAATTCCCAAACGCTGAGACTAAAATTTAAAATCACTAAAGAACAAGCTGGACGCATTGTATTGCAATGCAAAAATTGTTTGACATTACTGCCACAGCCTACTACGGGAGTAAATCCTCGAGGTTTGCGACCTCTTCACCTATGGCAAATGGATGTCACGCATGTTCTTGAATTTGGCTCTCTTAAATATGTACATGTTTCCGTGGATACATGTTCTGGAGTTCTCTTTGCCTCTGCTTATACTGGAGAAAAGGCCCAACATGTAATTTCCCATTGTCTGCAAATTTTTGCTGCCTGGGGCATCCCTCACCAAATTAAAACTGATAATGGACCTGCTTATGTTTCTCAAAGATTTTCTCATTTTTGTGCCCAAATGGCTATACAATTAAATCATGGATTACCATATAATCCACAGGGCCAAGGCATAGTAGAACGAGCCCATGCCACTATTAAATCTATTTTAATAAAACAAAAAGGGGGAATAGGGGCTCCATGGACCATACCAAAAGATAAACTAAATCTTATATTATTTATTCTAAATTTTTTAGCGCTGGATGCCAATGGACGAACAGCAGCGGAAAGACATTACAGGCCTCATGAGCGCTATGCAGGGCAAGCAATGTGGAAAGATATTCTTACAGGAGCATGGAATGGTCCGGATCCAGTGCTAACGTGGGCTCGAGGGTCGGTGTGTGTTTTCCCACAGGACAAAGACTCGCTGATTTGGGTTCCTGAAAGATTGGTGTGCCATGTACAAGAACCAATGGAAGATGCCAAGCAACAAATGGATATGGCTAACTCTGTTGGTAATGTTCAACATTGGAATGGGTGAAAAAGATCTTTGGGGAATTATTTCTGCTTTCCCTCTTCCTTTACCTGTGTCCACCACTGCTACCATTTTTCCTCGGTTCTTTACGACCAATAGTTCCTTAAATTTGCCCTGGATTCCCTTTGATGAAGAAATTAGACCTTATGCATTTTTCAATATAACTTTAAGTGGCAGTTTATGTTTTTATGCTAATAAAATTTTGAATGATACTTATGATAGTCCTAATCCATGTAGAAATGTTACTGTTTTAGAAGGACATGCTCCTTTAGCATTTTCTAGATATGAACATCCCGAAAATAAAACAGTTCCTTTGCAGCCGCGGTGGGCTCCAAAATGTTATAGCCCACGTAGCTGGCCATTTAAATGGACTGATTGCCAAGACTCTAAGGTAGTCTGGGCCTCTTCAGGCTATGATTTAAGTTTTTCTCCAGGCATATCTACTATGCACAATCATACTTGGGCAGGATATAATTATACATATCAAAATCCTATACAGTATAAGCCGCCCAATCCTTTTAATATTTGGCTTCTCTGTGGGATAGCAGGAGGCTGTACTGATATAGCAGCTATGTCTATGATTTTAGGGGGAACTGTAAAAAATTGCAGCTATTCTCAGAATTTTTCTGATACTTTTGAGGATAGTGTCAAAGTAAATTATTCAATGGGACCACAACTCCCGTTTGGACCCACTCCTGTTTGTGTAACTACTCCATTTTTTTTGGCTTGTTTCTAATAGTTCCTTGGTTAATGATAGTCTAGGTTGTTTTATTGATACCTGTTTTCTAACTTTCTGCTGGAATGCTTCTATGCACCCTTGGGCAGTAGTAATGCGACTGCCTATAGCAGTCCCTTGGCCAATAAGAGTAGATGTAAATTCCCTTCCAGTTTTGCTGAACCGAGAAAAGAGAGATTTTGGAATTTCTGCTCTTATTGCTGTAATTGTGGCCTCTGTGACCGCAGCAGTTACAGCTGCTGCCGCTTTGGCAACGTCTATAAATACTGCAGCCACTATGAATACTCTATCCTCACATGTGGCTACTGACATGGCTCAGAAAGCTCAAATAAATGGACAACTTAAAGCTGGCATATTAATGGTAAATCAAAGAGTAGACCTGTTACAAGAACAGGTTGACATTCTAGGGCAAATGGCCATGGTACCATGTATTCATAAATTATCTGGATTATGTATAACGTATGTGCAGTATCAGAATTTCTCCCATGCAGGTAATTTGTCTCGGCAATTAAGCAAGATGCTTCTAGGGACTTGGAGCCGTGAATTTGAACACACCATGATTGAGCTTCGAGCGTCCATCGTTGCAATTAATTCTACCCGTGTAGAAGTCGCCACAGTACAACAAGGGATGGACTTGATACATGGAACATTGGGTTTCTTAAAAGATTGGGGTGGCATGGCATTCTGGGCATTCTTGCTGGTGGTAGCATGCTGTTTCCTGGTTGGATATATCAGGCGAACTCGACAACGCACACTGCAACAACAGCGCATATTGGTGCAAGCTATGGCAGCCCTTGAAGCTGGCTCATCTCCCCATGTATGGCTCAGTATGCTGGATCGGTAGTCAGTGATGGGTAAGATCGTCCCCGGGACCATATCAACCTAAGACAGGGAAACAATCGTGCTATTGTTCCCCCAATGATGGGTAAGAATGGTCCTTGAGGGTCGGCAACCTAAGACAGGCACGATCCCGAGCCCTATTTTAATAAAACAAAAAAGGGGGAGATGTCGGGGCCCACTCAGCTGGACCGAGATGGCACCCAGGCTTGTTGCCAGCATGGATTCAAGATGGCGCCTAGGCTTGCAGCCAAGTCATGAGACTCACAAGATGGACGTCTCCTTGAGCATGCGCAGTGTTCCATGCTACATGCCTGCAGAATGATCAGTGACGCAAAGCCTCATGCTACCACCAGCCTGCCTATGAGAGAGTCAGAAGTGTGCATGCCCTAGCTGTGGGAAGCTTGGGGTTGGTAGGGAATAGAGGG
Organism: Muscardinus avellanarius; assembly: GCF_963383645.1. Lineage (NCBI taxonomy): Eukaryota > Metazoa > Chordata > Mammalia > Rodentia > Gliridae > Muscardinus > Muscardinus avellanarius. The sequence goes on from NC_137801.1 coordinate 33,233,144, forward strand.
AGGGATTATGATGCTGATATATATTGTGCTTGCTGTACGCATTGAAAGGAAGAAGAGACATATTATTGAAACATATTAAGGATCCATTAAAGAAGAATTCATATTTCAGCTGAAGAGGTGTCTGTGTCGTTCTCTAAGCCCCTGCGGGTCGGAGTCTTAGGGGACGATACCCCCCTTGTCAGTAAACAGGTCCCAGGCATCATTTCCTTCCTCTTGTTCATTAGCTTTGATTCAACCCTTGCCTGGGCATACCTCAGTAGTGGAGCCTAGGCTTCACATCTGGGCTCTAGCTACCAAGGTCTCTGGGAAGCAGATTTTCTGACTTTACTCTGGGGAGGCAGAATTCATAAGGTGGGAAATTCCCCAAATATAGCAAAAAGCAGAAAAGGTGTGAGGCAGCCAGAAAACAGCATACTCAAGGACTTGTAAAGGCTTGTCAGGTGTTCGGCATGCTTTTGGGTTCAGTTATCTTTTGTTTTATTTTTTCTTCACCAGAAATATTCCTTTACTCATTGGGTTAATCCCCCACCCCCACCCTCAGCCTGATTTCTACCTAGGGAGGATTGTGAATAGAATGGAATAGAGCCTTTGACCCAGAATGAGAACACTTGAAAGGGTCTCTGCCTCCTCCTGCTATGCCCTGGACAGATCTATCTGACCTGTTAGTGCCTGATCCTCTCCTGCCCTGACCCATGAGAACTGCCTGCTCCTTCCTGTTAGGTTTGATCATTTAACTAATTAATTAATGTTTGCCCTATTAAGGATTGATTACAGGGGTTTGCACATGCGAATTAGATGTTCTACCACTGAGCTATGCCCCCCAACACACAGTAGGTTTATTTTTTAAATATAGTTATATTGGTGCATAGTGTTATACAACATAGTGAGGTTCAGAGTGTTACAAACATACATGAACAAATCATTTGGTGTGTTTCCTTCCAGATCCCGCCCCACTTCCCCTCCTCTTTCCTCACACATGTTAGAGAGATTGGTAGTGATACCTTTGGGTATGGACACAACCTTATTTGAACTATCCCCTTTCTCAAGCCTTGTTTTCTCCCTTTCCTTCCACTTTTATACTAGCTTCTCTCCTCATTTACTGCAGTTCCTTTATTTCCTATTTTTGTTCTAGTTTCCACATATGAGAGAAAGTCTCTCTCCTGTGTGCCTCTCACCCTTGACATTTTGAGACTGCCTGGCCCTAGATTTGGTCCTTTGATTCCTACATCACTGGCTTGCTCATGACCACAGCAACCCACTGACACCCCCTCAACACACACACACACACACACACCCCTATTATAATCTCTTGATTTCTTGGCTCTTAGATTTTGAAGTTTATAATGAATCCTAAAACCAATTAGATTCTCTCCTAATCCTGATTTTCAGATAGCTTACACAACATTCTTATATTTTGAATAATTATTGAAGAAGACTTTCTAAGAAATATTTGGTTCTATTATTTTATTCTTTCTTTTTTCTTCTCCTTTAAAACAATTTTTTTTTTCTGTGCTGGGGATTGGACCCAGGGATTAGTGTATGCTAAGCACGTTCTCTCTACCACTGAGCTACATCCCCAGCTCTAATATATTATTCTTTCAGATTTCTGAAATAACTTTGCTATTTCCAATAAAGGAGAAATAAAGTTTGAAGAGAAGATTGAAAAGACAAAAGGAACAGTTACAGATGGCTTTCCTGTTCCTTACTCTAGCTTTCTGTTCTTCTGAGGAAATAATTTATTGAGATTTTGTATACAGAGAAGGAAAATAAAAAAAATCAACAAATAACCCCCCCCCAAAATAAAATTAAAATTTGTTTCGAGAGGGCTAGGGCTGTAGCTCAATGGTAGATCATTTACCTAGCATGTGTGAGGCTCTGGGTTTAATCCTTAGCACTGAAAAAAATTGCCTCAAGAAACAAAAAGCATCTTTCTTACTGTTAAATTGTTTTCCCCCCAAACTCTATTAAGACATCTTCTACTTTCTCTTTTGTGTAAACTGTACTTGCCAAGTTGCCAAACCCCTTCTCAATTTGAACAAAGGGCAGTATTCTCAACATTATCAGCCTGGTCTCTAGTCGGTGGGGCTGTGTGGGCTGAAGGAATGTCCTGAGAGGCTGGGAGCCAGCAGCATGGCCCTTCTCTGCCTTCGTGGCTCTAAGCACGGTCTTCTGTCCACCCTTGTTTATTCAAATGGTTCTGATATTGTTTCACTTCATTTGACAATCTGGGGAAGGTTCTGCTCAGCTGTCAGGAGTGCCTTCAAATGCCCTTAGGCCTGACCGTGTCCTGGAACGTTTGATCTGAAGGAGTCTCAGCAGCAGACACAGAAGATGCTTCTTTTTTTAATTAAAAAATTTTTTTATTGGAGCATTGTAGTCATACATCTAAATGGAGCACAAGATGGTAGACGTATACACGCAACATCACTCATTTAGCCCTTCTCCAGTTCCTAACCCATTCCCTCCTCATGTTGGGCTTAGTGTTTGATTCTGTTTGTGAATGTACATCCTGTGCTTCTTGTTCAGAGTTGTTAGGGTGCCATGGGTGACTCTCAGGATGATGGTAATTGGAGCAATGTGCTATTTGACATCAGGGTTCTCCTAGAGAAAGCCGGAAAGTTCCACCAGAAAATGTTGCAAAGAGCTGCCAAACTTGACTTTTCTTGCTCAGAAAATGTTTTGTTTTTAAATCTTAAGTCATTGTTAATGATGAAGGACATTGAGCATAACCACTCGTTTGTGACAGTGAGCGAACAGGACTTGTGGTCTGGCCACTTTGAATCCCAGCTCTGCTCCCAGCGTTAGGGGAGCATTTTGGATGTGACATTGGTCTCTCTATTACCTAATTATTTTGTTTTATAAACTGTGAAGGTCACAAAGCACAAATACATAAGCATCCCTTTCTAACACCTACATTAACTAAGATTCATTAATATATTGGCCATAAAGACTCTGGAAAGATGGGGCAAGGAGGTGCAGTTCTAAAGGATCTAAAGGATCGTGGTTCTGGGAAGATCTAGTATAAAATACATGGAAATGGCGATTGTGGCTGGGGTGCCCAGGTTGTGGTCTCCTTTCTACCACAAGGCAGCAATCCGGATCATGGCAGGGCACCCAAAAGGAAATGAAAAGTATCTCCTATGCAGACTTCATCTACTGCTTGATTTTGCCCATACTTGGTCCTGCTTAGCACCTGTTGGTTAGCAGCTGGAGAAACAACAGCAGTAGATCAGGAAAGTTATACATGGATATAGATGGGAATGAATGAGCCTATTCCCCACAAGTTGATTTCATGAGGAGGTATCTATGCCCCATCCTGTTGAGAAAGGAGACCCTGGACTTGCTGCCAGGTTTCATCATGGAGAGTATAAGCCTCATCCTTTCAGGTTCAGTGGTCTTGGCCTGGCTGCAAGAATGATTTGTGCATGAATTGGCAACAGAAACAACAGTAAAGCTGTTGGATAAGGACCAAGTGGACAGAAACCTCTCTGTGCCTTTACACATATCTGGTTTTGGAGGGTCAGTCTGGCTAATTTTGGCAAGTCTATCTACTGGGCTCCTAAACCTGACTTCTGGGAGCCAACGGCTCAGTTCCTGTTCCGTTTGCCTTGCCCTGGTCTGTTACCGATCACAAGCTCTATGAGTAGTCTAAGACAGCTCAGAACCTCAGTGCTGTGTGCCGAGCATAGCAAAATTATATCCATTCACCCACGGTCACAGAATAGAATGAAAGAACAGGAGCGAGCTCTTGAATTGACCAAGTCCAAAAGAAGGACCAGGTTCAGAGAGGAGCTGAGATTTATTCAAGATCACCTGAAAAAGTTTTTAGGAAAAAAAAAAAAACCCACTTTTTTTTTTTAAAGTTTTAGAAGTGAAAATTTTCCAAAAAAGAATAAAAAGTTACCAATGGGTATAGTGATTGTATCTCATCATTGGGCAGAGTTTGTGCAGCAAACTATTATTATGAAAGGAATAAATATCTTCTATATGCTCCAGGCTTTAGCATATTGCTAATATACAATTTTACATAAATTGTCACAGGAAGAAGGAACCTATTTTGCCAGTTTAACTCAACACTGTATTTGTTTTAGAGAGACAGTGATAACTGTTTATGCACAGGACATTCTTGGGCTCTGAAATATTGCTTTGTACTTCCTGACTGTCCTTCTAGGCTGACTGTGACTCACAGTACAAGAATCCTTCGATTTTCTGAAAACCAAAGGTGAACTAGATTTTCCCTCTCTCCTTCCATTTCTGTGTCCCATACAGTGTCTTATCTCTACTCTCAGAGCTTCCTTTTCTTCTTTTCTCTTGGGGTCTCCCTCCTGTGCAGCTCTTGGAAGTTTAGCCTCCTGCTCCACCTCTTCCCTGTAACAGGGCAGTTGTTCCTCACCACACTGAAGGGAGGGCCCTGGCCCCATTCCCATTCCTCAACAAGAATGGGGCCTCCAAATCAAGCCTTCACCTGGGCTGTGGATGTTTTGTTGGCTAACCATTTGCTTTTCCTTCAGATAAAGTTCATCTTTGCTTTTTTTTTTTTTTGGTCCTGGGGCTTGAACTCAAAGGTGTCCTACCTCAGAGCTACACCCTCATCCCTATTTTATTTTATTTTTTAATTTTGAAACAGGTTCTTGCTAAGTTGATGAGGGTCTTGCTAAATTCTGAGGCTGAATTTGAGCTTTCAATCCTCCTAAGCCTCCCAAGTACTGGGGTTACAGACATGCAGCACTACCCCCGGCTTCCAAAAGACTTTGTTTATTTTAGAATTTATTTTGAGAGACTTCTCTTTTAACCAAGAAGAATGTATAGTTCTCTTTGCCAGACTCTTCCTTTTTCTCTTCTCAAGTCTCTCCCTTTCCCAGCATAAACCACCTGCCTTCAAACAGAACTTGATGGCTCTCAGAACAATTCACTTACTCATTCAAATATTTATTGAGCTGGACACAGTGGCATAACCTATAATCCCAGTACTTGGGAGGCCAAGACAGGACAATTACAGGTTTGAAGCAATTTAGTGAGGCCCTTAGCAACTTAGCGAGACTATCTCAAAATAAAACAAAAAAGAGCTGGGATTCAACTTCAACAGTAGAATATTCCTGGGTTCATACTTAGTACCACAATTTAATAAATAAGTAGATGTTTATTGAAGGTCTGCCTTAGTAAGGTGGCTGCTGTGGTTTGAATTCGGGTGTGACCTCCAACACTCATTTTGAAATCTATCCCAATACAATAGTGTAGCCTTGGGAAGATGGCCGAGTCCCGAGGACCTTGGCCTCATAAAAGGGCTTCTTGTCTGTTCCTTCTGCCCTGCGACGACATGGTGTTCTTCCTCTCTGGAGCACTGATGCTGCAGTAGGTGCCATCTTGGAAGCATAGAAGAGCCCGCACCAGACCACTGCACCTGCTGCCGCCTTGATCTTCCACTCCCCAGGGTTCATAACTGTGACAAACAAATGTTCTTATTAAATTACCAAATGTGTTGTATTCTATCACAGTAGCATACATGGACTATGATAGTGACCTACTATTCACTTTATCTTGCATGGTCTTGGTTTTAGAATTGGAAGTCTGCTATTCTAGGAAACCCCTTAGTTTGGAACAAACTCAAACAGTTGCTCACCCTAACCCTAAGCCCAGTGTTATCTAGGAGCTGGCTGTATAGCTGACCACCAAGTTCACAGGGAGAGCATGGCATGGAGAAGAACTGAATACCAACTTCACAGGGAGAGCATGGCGTGGAGAAGAACTGAGTTACACACTGGGCTCTGGTCCCAGTTTGGCCACTAAAGAGACAGGAGCTCAAGGGCAGACCACTGAGCTTTAGCTTCCTTCTCCGAAGAATATAGAAGTTGGGTTTGATGTTCTTTGGCTCTTAGGATCCAGATTCTACAAGTCTATTTATGCATCTATGTGATAAACAAATTGACACTCATTAGTATTCTTACATAAAAGGTAGTCAGCAATTAGGTTTTGTTGACAGTTGCTGATGAGGTTAACATTTACAAAGTTCTTATTGTGTGGCAGACACCTCTATTGTTTTACTTTGTCCTCACAACTTTTAATGTAGATGCTTTCTTTACTTTCATTTACAGATAAGGGACTAGGACATGGAAAGTTTATGTAACTCACTCTAAATTACACAGAAAGTGGTAGATCAAAAGCAGAACCTAGGAGGTCTGGCATCTGAGTCCAAACTTGAACTGTTGTTATCGCTGGCTGGAGATAAGTCAATAGCTGAAATGAAGACACTAATTATTTTCCCTCGAAGGGTTAGAAAAAAGAAACTGTGGCTATTGGAATGAGATGTTTGTATTCTAGGCTGCTAAAGGTTATGGTCTCGAATAACAGACCATGCTGTTTGAGAAGTTAGTGTTTGTAGCTCATAGCGAGGCCTCTCCCTGCTCTTTAGACTATCTTAAGGGTGGTGGGATCAGATTGAGAATCAGAGCATCCTCTGTTGCTATGGTTTGGATGAGTGACCCTAAAGGTCTACATATAAAGTCTTGGTCTACAGGGTGACTGTGTTGGGAGGGGCTGTGGACCTTTAAGAGGTGGGGCCTGGTAGAAGGTCCTTAGGTAATTCAGGGTGTGCCCTTGAAGGGGGTGGTAGGCCCCTAGTCTCTGTCTCTGTCTGTCTTACCTTCCTGGCTGGAGCCCTGAGTATGGCCCTGACATGGATTCCCACTATGATGCACCACCCCTGCCAGAAGCCCAAATAAACAGGGCTGCCAGATTGTGGACGTGGATCTCCACACTGAGAGATAAATAAGTCCTCTTCCTCTCCCTCTTGCTCTCACCCTCGCTTCCTCTCCTTTCTCTGTGGTGCTAGACGTTGAACCCAGCATGCTAGGCAAGCCCTCTGCTGCCGAGCTACAGCCCCAGCAGCAGCATGTTATTAGCTGCCTCGAGTATTCCACTGTAGTAACATAAAGCTGACTAATACACCCATCTCTGCTCCTCCCTTTCATTATTTGGTAACTTTAGGATATTTTTCCTGTTCAGTGCAGAATCTGTGAAATACTTTAGATTCTGCTACTAGGTCCAGAGGGTCACCACCAGCTGCCCCTTTTGCCTTTTACTGCTGGCCTGAAAGACAATTTTTTTAGACCCAGCTTGATTAAAAGTGTATGTGAAGGAAGGGTGAAGAAAGATTCCTACAAGGCACATAGGAATTATCTTCTTTTCCTTCAGAAAAGGTGATGTGAAGAAATAAAAAAAACCATGGGATCTCTTTCTTAGAAGCTGGCAGAGTTCCCATTAATTAAACTACGATGAGCCGGGCGTGGTGGCACACGCTTGTAATCCCAGCATTTGGGAGGCTGAGACAGGAGGATCCAGGTTCGCAGCCAGCCTCAGCTACTTAGGCCCTCCCGCAACTTAGTGAGACCCTGTTCCAAAATAAAGAATAAAAAATAGGGCTGGGGGTGTAGCTCAGAGGTAGAATGCTCCTGGGTTCCATCCTCATTACCTCAAAAAAAAAAATAGCCTACAACGATTGCTTTATTCATACATTTTGCTGACCTCCATCTTTTCTTTTCTGACTCTATAAAAACAATACTATTTCATGGGGGAGATGAAAGATGAAATAGTCTGAGTTTTTGAGGCCAGCACTAATTTTAGCATTTATTTTACTGTGGCTACCTATGTGAAAGTATGCAGAAGTAAATTTGTATGCTGAGAATGCGTTTTCTTTGGTCCAAAGTATTAAAAAGAGTTAACAGTTGTTGGGAACTCAGCATCACTTGCCTGGTGTTCTCCATGGCATAGTGAAACTCCAGTGCCAGGGGCAGGATACAGAAACAAGGGCAAAGAGCTGTGGCCAACTGAGCTGCCAGCCACCAGCACAGTCATCCCCAAACCCAGCTCTGACCCAGTCCCTTTCCTGTTGCAAAACCTGAGAGAGGTCTCCTGCCTGCTGGGTCAAGACGAAGCTCCTGGGCCTGGCATTTAAAACACCTGCAATCCCAGTACGTGGGAGCTTGACACAGGAGGATTGCAGGTTCCAGGACAGCTCACAACTTAGCAAGGCCCTCAGCAACTTAGTGAGTCCCTATTTCAACACTAAAAATGAAAAGGGATGGGGGATGTATCTTGGAGATAGAATGTCCCTGTAACAAAAATCCCCAGTAACAAAAGCCAAAAGTAAGCAACAACAAAAAGACCTTTCACAATCCGGCTCCATCTCTTCCAGTTGTATCTCCCACATTCACCTGAGTGTCCTGCGCTCTGATCAGAGCTCCCACTTCATCATTTTTTCACACTTTATGACTTTTTCATACACAATTTCTTTCTCTTTTAATGCCTTTGGCACCCACCGCGTCCCTGACATCCGGTGAATTCCTCTCTACCTCTGAGTTGAAGCCTGAGGCTTGCTTCTTCTGTCTGGCCTGTCTCGACTTCTTTTGGAGTTATTTTTTCTTTCCTTTGTGCTCCTTACTATTTTGCATGTTTTTTTGTCAAAGTATTTGTCACGGTGCATTGTTATTTTATTGTCCTTACTGTTTCCTGCATTAGACTATGTCTTATTTATCCTTGTATCTCTTTCCAATTTCAGGGTCTGGCCAATCCCTGCCACACAGGAAGCACTTCATAGATGCTTATTGAATGACTGCCTCACATGGTTGTTATATGTCAATTAATATTTATTGTGTACTATGTGTGAAGCATTACGCAGGTAATGTCTAACCATGTGTGAGCACACACGTGTGCGTTTGTGTGCGCGTGTGTGCGGCGCACAATGAATCATAGCCTTCAAGAAACATAAAATTCTGTGTGGGACAAATAATTACAAAGCAATGCAGCTGGGCGTGGTGGCAGACGCTTGTAATCCCAGCATTCAGTAGGCTGAGACCAGAGGATCAAGTTTCGAGGACAGCCTCAGCTTGTGAGGGCTTTGAACTGGGGTTGGAAGGGCAGCAGAATAGGGAGCATGAGAAAGGATTTTGATAGATACAGAATTGGTGAATCCAGGCTGAGGACACAGTAGAATGAAAGCTTGAAGATAAGGGCATAGTAATTTCCCTGGAACAAAAGAGCCTGAAAGTTCTTTTCACCATAACTAGAGAGATTGCCCACTTAAAAGAAAAAAAAATACATACATACATACATATATATATATATATATATATATATATATATATTTATAATATATGGCTCATTAATACCAATAAGTGCATTTTCCCTAGTTGCCTATATTTGCATCCTCTAAGCAGGAGTGGTGATTAATCATCTCCCAAATTGCTCAAGGATGTGAAATAGGGTGCAAGTAAGTCCCTAGCAGCAGGAGATGCGTGTTGCAAATGAACTATTTACTTTGGGAGCATCGTTCTGTGGGGGCCCATGCAGCATATAATGCAATAGTAGGTCTGAGCCCCGATGTAATGAACACAATGGAAATGTTTATAAGTGGAAAGCCATTTACTCGTGTGTGTGTGTGTGTGTTTGTGTGTGTGTGTGTGTGTGTGTTTAATTGGTCATTGTAGTCTCACATCATAATGTAGTTCAGAGTGACAGGGACATACATGCACACAGCACTTGGTGAGCTTTCCGGGCTCCCTCCCTACTCCCTTCCCTATACTTGACATTGAGATTGGCATTGATAATTTTACATATGGGCATGATATCAATGAAAGTGTTTTCTTTATTATTTCTTCCTCCTTCTCTCCTAGACCTCTTCCATTACTTCATCGGGGTTTCTCCTCCATTATCTGAAGTCCCTCTGGTATCCCGATTACTCCCCAGCTTCCGAATATTACAGAAAACATGTGACCCTTCACTTTCTGTTACTGGCTAATCTCACTTAATAAAATGTTCTCTAGGTCCATCCATTTTTCTGCAAATGACATCAATTCGTTCTTCTTTGTTCTGGAGCAGAATTCCATTATATGAAAGCCATTAAATCTTACAACAAAGTTTTAATGGACTGGGATATAGTTTTAGATTTTGAATAAAGAAGACTAGAAAACATCAATTTGGCTAATAGTTTATCATTTAGTTGTATTTTTTAAATAAGAAGGGAATGAGGGTGCACACTTGTAATATTAGCATTTGGGAGGCTGAGACAGGAGGATCGCGATCTGCGGACAGCCTCAGCTACTTAGTGAGGCCCTTTGCAACTCAGTGAGACCCTGTTTCAAAATAATGAATAAAAAATAGGGCAGGAATGCCCCTGGGTTCCATCCAAAAAAAAAAAAAAAAAAAAAGGGGGTGGGGAATGAGCCAAAATTTTGTCCGTAGCATTTCTTTATGAAAAACAAAGTTAAAAAAGGAAAATGTTGTAAATGAGCTAACTGAAAACTGTACAGTAGTCCCCTGTTTCCCATAGGGAACATGTTTTAATAAGACTAGTGGACGCCTGCAGGTAGTGCTAAACCCCGTAAATACTGTATTTGTCCTATACATACATACCTATGATAAGATTTAACTTGTAAATTTGGTACCATAAGAGATTACCAGCAATAACTAAAACTAGAGCAATTATACTGTAATTGAAGTTAGGTGAATGTGTTATTTTTCTCAAATTATTTTATTGTGCAACAATATATTTGTAGTGCTGTCGATTCTGGATAACTGAAATTGCAGAAATGAAACTATAGGCAAGGGGGTGATACTACTGTAATTGGTCAGTTCCTAATTTCAGGATGGAAAACTTTGAATTGGCTGGGCTTATGTAATAGTATTGTATCACTATTCTTGTCAGCAATGAGCAGTTCGCAGAGAAATTACAGTATACATCGAAAACTTTTGAACTTTTACTCCTGGGTCTGCCATTATTAAGAATTTGCTGAAGGCCCCAGGGGTGGATTTCGCAGTGGAAGGCCTGTTGTGGGGTATCACATTGGTGTGGTTGCTGCATCGTGGCTGGAGGATTGTGCCCTTCTGTGTTGGGCATCCCAGGACTCGCAGATGCCAGAGGAAGATAACCAGCCAGCAGCAGTTACTTGTATTTCCTTCTTCATAACTCAATATATCCTCACATTCATTTTTTCAGGTTGTTTTTTTTTATAGCCGGATGAAGGAAATCGAGCATGAAAAAGTGGTCCTCGCTTTACAGAGGGAGAAATCAAAACAAAGAAATGATAAATCAGTCACTCACACTCATACAACTGGTTGTTGCCGCGGAAAGAAACAAACTCTTGCCTTCTGACTTCTCGTCCATTGTTATGCTACGGTGCTCATGAATAAATTTGCCTCAGGTGATGCGTTGTGGAGATAAGGAGCAAAGGTAAATGCAATTGCTATGGAGATCCATACAAGGAAGGATGCCAGTGCGGTGGTAGATGGGAATGACTCAGAGAAAGCCTTTAGCTCATCGCTAAGGATAGAAGCCCACTAAAATAGACATATCTGATGCTCATGTAACAGACATATTCCCACTAAAACTTGGATTTAAGAATTTAAAGCTCTCCAAGTTCTTCATAGGAAGCTAAATACCATCATATTGCCAGGGCAGTAGACAAGAACAACAATAGCTATAACGAACATCTGTACAGTGCTTGATTTATCCCTATGCCATGAACTCCATCGCAGGAAGAGGAGAGGGGAGGGGAGGGAAAGAAATTGTGTTGGGGAATTAAATTGACCAAATTATGTTATGTGCACGGACAAATATGTAACAATGAAGTCCATTATATAAAATTATAATGTACCAATACATTTTTTAAAAAGAAAGAGATTTATGTGTTAAGAGTTTTATACTCCAGGTGGAGGAAGGAGGGGAGGGAAATGGGTTGTGTTGAGAAATGAAATTGACCAAATTGTGTTATGTGCATGTACAAGTATGTGACCATGAATTCCACTATTATGTATAATTATAATGCTCCAATAATTTTTTTAAAAGATCTTTATACTTACCATGGCTATTAACACAATCCTATGAGGAAGGCACTATTACTATTCTTGTTTTACAAGTAAGAAACTGAACCATAAATTGTCAATTTTCTGCAACTAATAAACCACAGAGCTGATAACAGAACCTAAACAGCCTGCTCTCAAGGCCCATGACTACTACCTCGCTTGCAATTCCCACTCCTTGGATCAACTGTAATGACCGGGGTTCAAGGGGATGGGAAATGTGTGGGAGTGGGGGCTGGGCTTGGCCCCAAGGTTGAATCCAATGGCTAGATCACATCTGAGTGGGCAGACACCCTGGGGAAGCCCTCGGTCACAGGAACCCGGGGCCCACTAGTGCTTTTCTCCTGTGGCTCTCCCCAGTGCTGCGTCTCAGTGAGCCAGTCTGTTGGCAGGCAAGGAAGGGGCCATGGAGTGGCACCCACCAAACCAGCTGTAATGTCTTCCCACCTTGGTTCCCATCTTTGTTGTTTCAAACTGTATGGGCAACTTTCTAGATTTTTTTTTAAGGTGGGGTCTTGTCATGTTGGCCAGGCTGGTCTCCAATTCCTGGGCCCAAGTCATCCTTCTGCCTCTGCCTCTCCAGTATCTGGGACTAAGTTTCTTAGATCTTCCTGTCTCAATCCCAGCCTCCCCAGTACTAGGATTACAGGTGTGCACCACTACACTTTAGCAAGTCCTTCTGCAATTTAGTGAGACCCTATTTCAAAATAAAGAATAACATGGAGCTGGAGATATAGTTAAGAGGTAGAATGCTTCCGGGTTTCATCCCTAGTACCACCAAAAAGAGAAAAAACAATCCTAGATCTTGCTGTGGTTGTCTGTAGAGTTAAGTTTCCATCCTTCTGACTTTATACAATACAGCATAACAACTATTTACATATGGGTGTTTTGTGTGGTTCTGCTTATTGAATCCAGGGACATTCTACTTCTGAGCTATACTCTTAGCTCTTTTTTATGTTGAAACAGGGTCTCATTAAGTTGCTGAGGGAGGGCCTTGCTAAGTTGCTGAGGCTGGCCTCAAACCTAGGGTCCCTCTGTTTTAGTCTCCCAAGTATGGGGATTACAGGTGTGTGCCACCATGCCTGCTTTAGCAGGTATTCTAACTCTTAGAAGACTTACTACTCCTACAGAGGCAAAGAAAATATTCCTTAAACCTGGGATATGCAGCGCCTTCTCTGTCAGCCGAGAGCGCTGTCTGTTTTTCCGCGCTTCCTGCCTCTGTTCCTAAGTGCAGGTAAGAAGCAAAGCCAGTCGTCCCCTTGGGAGCCTGTTCTCCGCTCTCAATGGACCTAACCTGCTCCCAGTGACTCTCAAAAGCAACGCCGAGCAGCAGCCCTTTGAAATGAAATGCTGTTCTATTGAACCAGAAAATAATCACATCCTCCCTTTTACTCTTTAGGGTACAAATTGATCTGACTTGATTTGTCAGAAAGCCAGAACTGCAGGCAAATAGACGCCAGAGAAATCAACCAATCTTTTAAGCCGGCAGTAATTGTTCCTCCTGTCGGCTAGCTAAATGACTTGTATCTGGAGGAGATGCGCGGAATGAATCAGAATGCCCGAGGTGACAGAAACACAGAGCCTTCCAAAGTGGGCGCTAACGGAGCAAGTGTTTCTTCATGTCTTACAAGGCTTTCCTTTCATCCCCCCCCCCTTCCCTTTTATCCTGTCTCCTGGGGCCAGTGTCATCCGGTAGAGACCGAAGGCAATGTATGTATGTGGTACTGAGGACAAACAGTTTGCATGGGAAGGGAATGAGGAGAGGCGAGGATTAGGATTTAATTCTGGGGTGAGCTCAGTTGCACATTAGTCAATAATAGACCCAGGAAGTCCCCAAAGAAAAGGTATCACAGCAGAGGGGGTGAAGTTCCTTTGCTGGTGAGCTTACCATTATTTTTTTTTTCTTGCAGTTCTGAGGATCAAACCCAGGGCTTCATGCATGTTATGCAAGTGCTTACCACTGAACTACACTCTTGCTTCTGTCCATCTTTTTTTTTTTTTTTTTTTTTTTTTTTCAGTATTGGAGATTGAATCCAGGGGCATTCTACTTCCGAGCTACACCCCCAGCCCCATTTTTATTCTTTATTTTATTGTTGTGGTACTGGGGGTGGAACCCAGGGGCTTTCTACCTCTAGGCTATGCTCCCAGACTTATTTTATATTTTTATATTTTATATTTTTATATTTTTATATTTTTATATTTTATATTTTTATTTGGAAACAGGGTCTCACTAAGTTGCTGAAAGCCTCACTCAATAGCTGAGGCTGGCTTCGAACCTGTGTGATCCTCCTGTCTCAGCCTCCCAAGGGCAGGGATTATAAATGTGCACCACCACACCCGGCTTATTCTTTATTTTAAAACAGGATCTCACACAACCTTCCTAAACTGAGTCAAGAAGATATAGAACACTTAAACCAACCAATAACAATCAAAGAGATTGAAATAGCAATAAAGAGCTTACCATCAAAGAAAAGCCCAGGACCAGATGGTTTCCCAAGTGAATTCTATAAAACCTTTATAGGAGAACTAATCCCAATACTACTCAAACTATTTCGGGAAATAGAAAAAACCGGGACTCTCCCAAATACATTCTATGAAGCCAACATCACACTAATACCCAAACCTAATAAAGACAGTTCAAGGAAGGAAAACTACAGGCCTATATCTCTGATGAACTTGGATGCAAAACTATTAAACAAAATACTAGCAACACGCATTCAAAACCACATCAAGAAAATCATTCACCATGACCAGGTAGGGTTCATCCCAGGGATGCAAGGCTGGTTCAATATACGAAAAACAATCCATGTAATTCATCATATAAACAGAATCAAAGACAAAAACCACATGATCATCTCAATAGATGCTGAAAAAGCATTTGATAAAATTCAACATCCATTTATGATAAAAACACTGCAGAGAATTGGAATAGAAGGAACATATCTCAACATTTTTAAGGCAATCTACAATAAGCCCACTGCCAACATCATATTAAATGGGGAAAAACTTCAAGAATTTCCCCTAAAAACTGGAACGAGACAAGGATGTCCACTATCACCACTTCTCTTCAATATAGTACTAGAGACTCTAGCCAGAGCAATAAGGCAAGGAAAGGAAATCAAAGGAGTACAAATAGGAAAAGAAGAACTTAAGCTTTCACTATTTGCAGATGACATGATACTATATTTAGAAAACCCAACAAACTCAACCAAAAGGCTTATAGAACTGATCAACAAATTCAGCAAGGTATCTGGATACAAAATCAATCTTAAAAAGTCAGAAGTTTTCCTGTACACCAACCATAAACCCACTGAAAAAGAAATTCAGAAAACACTTCCACTCAGGATCTCCCACAAAAAAATAAAATACCTAGGAATAAACTTGACCAAGGAAGTAAAAGATCTCTACAAAGAAAATTATAAAACACTGAAAAAAGAAATCGAAGAAGATCTTAGAAGATGGAAAGACCTTCCATGTTCATGGATTGGCAGAATTAATATCACTAAAATGGCCATCCTCCCAAAAGTGATCTACAGATTTAATGCAATGCCCATTAAACTACCAAGATCATTCCTCACAGACATAGAAAAATCAGTCCTTAAATTTATCTGGAATAACAAAAAGCCCAGAATAGCCAAGGTAGTTCTCAGCAACAAAAACCACGCAGGAGGAATCACAATACCTGACTTTAAACTATACTACAAAGCCATTGTAATAAAAACAGCATGGTACTGGCAAAAGAACAGATATATAGACCAATGGAGCAGAATAGAAGACCCAGAAACAAGTCCACACACTTTCAGCCAATTGATTTTTGACAAAGGGGCCAAAAACATACACTGGAAAAAAGATAGCCTCTTCAACAAATGGTGTTGGCAAAACTGGTTAACCATATGCAGAAAATTGGATGTTAATCCCACTTTTTCACCCTGTACAAAAGTCAACTCACGATGGATCAAAGACTTGGAAATTAAACCAGAGACCTTGAAGCTCCTTGAAGAGGGCATAGGTCCAACACTACAACACATAGGCACAGACAAACATTTCCTCAATAAAACCCCAAAGGCACAACAAATTAAAAGGAGAATCAATACATGGGATTGCATGAAACTGAAGAGCTTCTGTTCAGCAAAGGAAACTATCAAGAACCTCAATCGAGAGCCAACAGAATGGGAGAAGATTTTTGCCACCTACACCACTGATAGAGGACTAATATCTAGAATATACAGAGAACTCAAGAAACTCAACACTAAGAAAACAAAGCATCCAATAACAAAATGGGCAAATGAACTAAACAGACACTTCACAAAAGAAGAAATTCAAATGGCCAATAAATGCATGAAAAAATGCTCAACATCACTGGCAATCAGAGAGATGCAAATCAAAACTACCCTGAGATTTCACCTAACTCCAACTAGAATGGCCATCATTCAAAACACAAACAACAACAGATGCTGGCGAGGATGTGGAGAAGTGGGAACTCTAAGACATTGTTGGTGGGATTGCAAATTAGTGCAACCACTTTGGAAAACAGTATGGAGAATCCTCAGAAGAATGGGAACAAATCTTCCATTTGATCCAGCAATACCACTGTTGGGTATCTACCCAAAAGAAAAGAAACCAAACTACCAAACTAATCCATGTGTATCTATGTTCATAGCTGCACAATTCACCATAGCCAAACTATGGAACCAGCCAAGATGTCCATCAACAGATGAATGGATTACAAAACTGTGGGATATGTACACAATGGAATTTTACTCAGCCATCAAAAAAAACTCAATTACATCATTTTCAGGGAAATGGATGGAACTGGAGGACATTATGCTAAGTGAGATTAGTCAGGCACAAAAAATAAGAAATCAGATGCTTTCCCTAATATGTGAGAGTTAGGGAGAAATGGGTCATAGGAGGAACTCTTGGAAGAGGATCAGTAACTTTTAACTCTGTTTACATTGTCTTTGGATATACAAAAATTTTTTTTTTATTTTTTAGGGAGTTTATTTACTCTTTTGTTGCCTGTGCCATTGAAATCATATCCAAGAAATCACTTCCAATTTCAATGTTGTGAGGTTTTATGACCCAGATTTTCTTCTAAAAGCTTATAGTATTAAGATTTATATTTAGGTCTTTTATCTATTTTGAGTTAATATTTGTATATGTGTTAGGTAAGGGTCCAATTTTATTCTTTTTCATTTATATTATTTTTCAACAATATTTAGTTAAAAGACTAGTATTTCCTCCACCAAAAGTTCATGGAAACCTTGTCAAAAATAACTTGACAATGTATGGAAGAATTTATCTCTAGGCTTTTATTTAGCTCCAATGGTTTATATATCTGCCTTTAGAACAGTACTACACTGTTTCAATTATTGTAGCTTTATATGGTTTGAAATCAGAAAACACACATCTTCTAGCTTTGTTCTTCTTTGAGACTGTTTTGGGTATCTAGAGTCCATATTCCATATCAGGATAGATTTTTTCTGAAAAATAAATAAATAAATGTATGATAGTTTCACCTAAAAAAAAAAAGAAAAAAAAATATTCTCTGGTAAGAAAGAAAGCTTAAAGAAATATTGAAATGTTATCTTTAAGTCATCAAAAGTTTGGTACCAGACAAATGAAACTGTTATGTGAGATTATCAATGTTAATATTGTATAAATTGCTATAATACTAGATGTCAACCAGTAAGCCAAGCGTGGGAAGGAGGGATGGGGAGGGAATGGGGTGGGGATCGTGGTAGGGGCTAACTGGGTGAGATGTGCATGTATGTTTACAAAAGTATTTTCTTTATACCACTATGATGTATGAATACATTGCACCAATAAAAAATAAATTAAAAAAAAATAAAAAATAAAACAGGATCTCACTAAGTAGCTGAGGCTGGTCGTGAACCTGTGATCCTCCTGTCTTAGACGTACACGTAATGGGATTACAAGCATGTGCCACCACACCTGGCTTCTGTCCATCATTTAAAAAAAAAAAGTACTAGAATAGTTTAAACATTCTGGAAAACTGAAATAAAGGAAATAATTGATACTCATGTACCAAGCACTTTGATTCTAAAGAATTACTATTTTGCCTTATTATTGTTATTGTTACTATTATTATTATTTTATGGCACTGGGAATTGAAGCCAGGGTCATTCTACCTCTAAGCTACATCCCTGGCCCTATTTTGTTTTATTTTATTTTTTTAGTTTGAAACAGGGTCTCATTGTTTTTAAAATTCCTTCCCAGCTGGATGTGGTGGCGCACGCTTGTAATCCCTGTGCTTGGGAGGCAGAAACAGGAGGATCGAGCAGGTTCGAAGCCAGCCGTGCTGGCTTAAGAGACCCTGTTTCCAAATAAAAATATAAAAATAGGTCTGGGAGTGTAGCCCGGAGGTAGAAGGGTTTCCAGGAACTCCAGTACCACCAATTAAAAAAATACTTTGTCTATCCTTCAATCTTGCTATTTTATTCTTTATTTTTTTTAGAGAGAAATGCTATAATAATAGTAGATTTTGTATTTTTGTTCATTAAATTACTTTTACTATATAGATATAGATGTAGAAATAATATGTGCTATTCTTTGAGGATCGGCTTTTGCTGTTAACCTATGTGGCATTTGTACAAGTATCCTTTAAAAAAATTTCAACCAGAAAAAATAAGAAAACAGATGGTTTCCCTAATATGTGAGAGCTAGGGAGAAATGGGTCATAGGAGGAACTCTAGATGAAAAAGGAAATCCTATAGAGGAGCAAACAAGACAACCTAAAGGAGGAGGAAGGAAGGGGGAAGAAGGAAAATCTCTAAAACACACAATGTACTTAAACATATTGAAGTCAACCACTAAGCCAAGCAAGGGTAGGAGGTATGGGGAGGGAATGGGGTGAGAATTGGGTAGGGGTTAAATCAGTGATGTGTACATGTATGCACACACAAGTTTTTTACCCCAATATGGTGTATGAATATAATGCACCAATAAAAAATTTAAAAAATAAAAATAAAAATTTCAACACAGCATTATGTTGCAATTTATATTTATCTATCCATATATACAGACAGGTATATTAATAGATATGGTGAAATTATTTCAGAGGCAGCTGAAATGCATTGAATTATTATGCATGAATAAGCTCTAGTTTACTTCACTGTTCTTTTTTACAAACATATTTTTTCTACTGCATACAACACTGGAATATATATCTTTGCTCAAACCCATATGTGAGACGTTGTCTCCAGTATCTATACTTACTAGTGGAATTGCTGGAATACAATGTAGGATTCTCTTAACTGTACTAGCCATTACCAAATTGTTAAATCACACACCTAAAAAGAGTCTATCTAGCATCCTCTTAAAGGTTAGAGTAAGAATGATAAGAAAGCCAATAACGAGAAGGTGTCATAAAAAAACTAGCTGATCCATCAGGCAAGCTGCGTTTATTTTTTTCCTATAATCTTGTCCACGGTATTTATGGTTGTACTTCTGGCCCTCCCTCTCTGAGGGCTCCCCATCCACACAGTCAAACAACCGTAGATTGAAACTATTTGAAAAAAAGTCATATCTGAACTGAACCTGCACAGAGAGTTTTTTCTTATTATCCCTTAAACAATACAGTATAACAATTCACATGGCATTTACATCTCTGTTAGGTACAGTGAGCATTCCAGAGTTGATTTACAGTGTATGGGAAAGCGCAGAGGTTATATGCAGATACTGTGCCTCTTCATATAAGGTTCTTGAGAACCTGAGGATTTGGGAATCCAGGTTCTGGAATCAGTCTTCTTTGAAGATAGTAGGAGGACTGTTTTTGGAAGAAGCCACCCACAATCCCTATTAAGTGGGGTGACTTTTCTATTTTGGGGGGGCTAATATTATAGTTTGGCTCCTTTGGCAGGGGACCGTCCCCCACTTGGGTGCCTGGGCCCTCAGTGAGCCTGATCTCCAAGCACATCATCCTCTTTCCCCTTGGGAAGCGTGTGCTGTTCTGCACGCGTGGCGGAGCCGGGGCCAAGTGAGGAAGGAGGAGAGACCCTTTGCTAGCTCTGTCTCCTGAGCTTGAAAGCAGCGTGGTCCAGGTCTTCTGACATGATTCCTCTTTTCCTTTGAGATTTAAAATTAGACCTCTGAAGCTGGGGGTAGTGATACATGCCTGAAATCTTAGTACTTGGGAGGTAGAAACAGGAGGATGGCAGGTTTGAGGCTAATCTCAGCAATTTACTGATATCCTCATCAACTTAGCAAGACCCTATTTCAAAATAAAAAGTAAAATAGGCCTGGGGGTGTAGCTTAGAGATGGAATGCCCCTGGGCTTAATCCCTGTATCAATAAATAAATAAATAAAATAAAATGAGATATTTGGGCCAAGGGTGAAGGCTGTAGCTAAGTGGTAGAATGGTTGCTTACCTAGTATGTGCAAGGTCCTGCATTCCACCCCAGTACCACAAAACACAACAAAACTCCAAAATAAATAAATAAATAAATAAATAAATAAATACCCAAATTAAATCTTTGTCATAGGCTTGGAATCAGGATGGGAGAAAATCTTACATCTTGATTTCTCTTCTCCTGAGCATCCTGTACCAGCTCTCTCCTAATGTGGCCCAGAGACTTAGTACTTCATGGCAGCGGGGAGATGTGACCTAACCCTAGTCACCTTACAACACATCTAAATCCCCAACGCAGTTCAGGCAAGACATCCTGTGAAGCTGAGTCACTGAAGATTTAAAGATGCTGAGTGCTATGGCACGTGCCTGCAGTCCCAACACTTGGGAGTCCAGGACAGGAGGATTGCAGGGTTGAGGCCAGCTTGGGTAACTTAATGAGATCCTGGGAAACTTAGTAAGACCTTGTTTCAAAAAAAAAAAAAATAGGCTGGGGTATATAGTGGAGGTAGCCCACTCTGGGTTCCATCCCCAGTATCCATCTATCATCTATCTATCTATATCTATCTATCTATCTATCGTCTATCTTTTTTTTTTTTTTTTGGTGGTACTGGGGTTCCTGGAAACCCTTCTACCTCTGGGCTACAATCCCAGACCTATTTTTATACTTTTTATTTGGAAAGAGGGTCTCTTAAGCCAGCGCGGCTGGCTTCGAACCTGTGCGATCCTCCTGTCTCTGCCTCCCAAGCGCGGGGATTACAAGCGTGCGCCACGCCTGGCTCTATCTATCTTTAAAGAGACCCTTTGGGAGCCGGGCGTGGTGGTGCACGCTTGTAATCCCCGCGCTTGAGAGGCAGAGACAGGAGGATCGCACGGGTTCGAAGACAGCCTCAGCTACTTAGGCTGTCAGCAACTTAGTGAGACTCTGTTCCCAAATAAAATAGAAAAAAGGTCTGGGAGTATAGCCCGGAGGTAGAAAGCCTCTGGGTTCCACCCCGAGTACCACCAAAAAAAAAAAATAAAAATAAAAATAAATAAATAAGAGACTCTTTGGGGGCATTCATTGTTTGTGTCACATGGCAGATGGACAACAAATGTGCTCACAGAAGCCAGCCTTGTAGTAAATGGAGCAGAGAGCTGTTCATGAACGGAAGAAAAAGCTTGAATGGGGCTCAATCAAACCCCAACGTTTCTTGTAGGACAGGCTTACTTTTAAAGAGGCATTAAGCTGTCTTGCTTATCTTCCCATCTACTTTGGTTTTCTGCTTTTGTCAGCAAACCAGCTTCAAATTTAATGATTTAAAACAGTGAATTTGTTATTTGTCCCAAGCCTGCGGGTGACTGAGTCCTCTGGTGTTTGTACCTGGGCTCACTTACGTGGCTGTGTTGAACTGGAGAGTCCAAGATGGCCTCTTCCATGGGTTCTTCAGATGCTACTGGCGATTGCTGGGCTATTGGCCTCAGTTCTCTCCCCACCTCCCCCACTGCCATGCAGCCTCTCATGCTCTAGCATGCTGGATGGTTTCCTTACAGGGTGGTCTCAGGGCAGCATTTAAAAAGGAAGGAGGCTGCAGGACCCCTGGAGGTCTTGGCTCTGGATCTCAGACAGCAGCACTTGTGCTGCATTCAATTGGTCACAAGTCATAGATTGGCCCAGATTCAAGGTGAAGAAACAGACTCAGCCTCTTGATGGGAGCTGTAGAATATTGTGGCCTCTTGGCCTCTCCTATAGGAACCTGCAGTGGGATGAATAAGGACATTTTCTGCAGGGCTGGAGATGTAGTTTGATTGGTAGACTGCTTTTCTAGCATGCCTCAGACCCTGGCTTCCATCCCCAGCAGTGCAATAAAACAAAATAAAAACAAAAAAACTACATTTAGGACTGATGGATGGAATAACTTATTTTGTCTAAGGTATATTGAGCAAGGTGCATCTTTTGCAGGAGGCAACCTCATTCTCAAGAGCTGAGTCAGTGGGGTGGGGGGGCAAAGGGGAATAAAACAAATGGGCTGATTGGGCCTGTCTCTGGCTTAGACTTTAAGGGAGAGGACAAAGGGGACCTTTTACCTCTTGATCTTAGCTTAGTCATTAAGCATTATGTTATAGAGCAGGGAACCAGATAAGTTACTGGAGAAGAAACCCTAGCCTGGAATTAAGTGTGCCTAGGACTATATATCCCAGTAAATTATGCACGGACACTAGGAGCTAGATGGTATGCAGATCTGGAGGAGGAGTGAGGAAGCTAGCTGTTCTAAAGCCTTTGTACTCAGAGTGTGTTTACTGGACTATCGGGAGAATCTTGGGCCCACTGCATTTCAGTAAGGTCACCGCTGGCTCATGTGCTCACTGAAGTTTGAGAAGCACTGGCGGGGAAAGTCTTCCTGATACCACTAATCTGTCCAATGGGAGGCCTCCCATAAAGCTAGCCTTACTTTACAAAAGAACTATGGCTGGAGTTCTTTACAAAAGAACTCAAGGCTTCTTGGGACTAGACAGGGCCCAGCCTCACTGTCTAAAGGTGCACAGCTTCTTTCTCTCTTCCTTCTTTCCTTCCATCCGTCCGTCCATCCTTCCTTCCTTCCTTTTCCCTTTTTCCCTTTGTTCTTGGTACAGGGAACTGCTGAATCCAGGGACTTCCAAATTACATTCCCAGTTCTATTTTATTTTTATTTTGAAACAGGATCTTGCTTAGGCTGGTAAGAATCTAACTACTTGCTGAGACTGTCCTTGAACCTGCAATTCTCTGTCTTAGCCTCCTTAGTAGTGGGATTACAAATGGGTGCCACCACGCCCAGTTCCCTGGCCTTTTTTTTTTTTTTTCTAAGCAAGTGTTCTTAACTTTAAAAAAAAATTTTTTTTTTGTAGTACTGGGGATTGAACCCAGAGGCTTTCTACCTCTGAGCTACAACTCTAACCCTATTTTGTATTCCTTATTTTGAAACAGGGTCCCACTAAGTTGCTGAGGGCCTCACTAAGTAGCTGAGGCTGGCTGCAAACCTGTGATCCTCCTGTCTCATCCTCCCAAGTACTGGGATTACAAGTATGTTCCACTGAGCCTGCTTTAACTCTTTTTCTTTTTACTTTTACATCATAACGTAAATCATGTTAACAATGACACACAGTACTTGGTGCCCCCATTTCCCTCCCTTCCAATACTAGGTACCCAGATTGACAATGGTATATTCACATGTATACACACAGTTGATGATAGTATTTTTATTAATGAACCTCAGTCTTCCTCCTCTCCTACCCTTCCTCCTTGGCTCCACTGAGGTTCTTCTCCATTATCTGGAGTTTCTCTGGCTAACTCTTTTTATTTATGTATTTATTTATGTATTTATTTATTTTTTGGTGGTACTGGGGTTCTTGGAAGCCTTTCTACCTCTGGGCTACACTCCCAGACCTATTTTTTATATTTTTATTTGGAAACAGGGTCTCTTAAGCCAGCGCGGCTGGCTTCAAACCTGCGCGATCCTCTTGTCTCCGCCTCCCAAGTGTGGGGATTACAAGCGTGCGCCACCACGCCCGGCGGACTAACTCTTTTTAAACACTCTTTTAAAGATATAAGTCACTTATAAAATTCACCATTTAAATTGCATAATTTAATGGTTTTTAATAGGTTCACAGATATGTGTAGTCACTATCACAATCAATTTTAGAATATTTCTATCCTCTCCAGAAGTCCCTTATCCTTTAAGGTCACCCTTTCTCTTGCCATTCCACACCACCCCATCTCTAAGTAACAAGGATCTACTCTCTGTCTCCACAGCAATTCCTATTCTGTACCTCTGTACACATGGGATCATATGTATCTCTTCTTTACCATTTCCTGGGTTAAGGGAACTAATGGAAGCCAAGAACTCTCTCCCCACATGTATGTTCACCCGGTTCCATCCAACTTCATGAATCCTCTAAAGCCTTGGTCCAGGGGGCCAAGGTTAGCAATTTATTCTCAGTGGCCAGACAGAATGGGTAGTCTTTAGCAGGCTTGTTTGATTCCCTTGGCGAAAGGGGTGGAAATGCACAGGAATAGGTCATGCTAGGTCATCACGTCTCCAAAGCGGAAGGTGTCTAAAGCAACAAGCAAATGACAGGCACCAAGTGTTTATAGAGCTAAAGAAACTGTTTATAACACATAGTTTGCCAAGGAGGGGGCGATGGGAACAGATGTGTCATTTGCAATTATTCCTAAAGATGTTAATTATGTAAATGTAATCTCTGATTAGGGTTCTAAAAAAAGAGCCCTATATATTATGGGGTGTTGGATGCGTACAATCAAGTGTGCTTGCTGATTGTTCCTCCAGGTAGTCACTGTTCGTGCCAGACTCGTCACCTGGGGCTCTGGCTTCCCATGTGCCACCTTGGGGTGGGGAGGGGCTCTGTGGGACACTGTCCAGCTGCAGAGTGTTAAAGCTGGAAGTGGCCTTTGAGATCATGGAGGGTAAAGTCTCTGTCCTTGAACAGAGGCAGAAACTGAGGTCTAGAGAAATGATGTGATTTGTCACCAGCAGAGTGAGGATAAGAGCCCATATCTTTTATATCATCAGTCCACTTTCTCTTTGCTTTATCCCATCAGAAACAACATAAGTCAACTATCAATTTTCCAGTCAGAGTTCATCTTAAATTTATGTGAAATAATGGCCCAGGGGATGATGTGAACAAAATCCCTTCCTAACACACTCCAGGCTATGGTGTGCGTGTGTATCTGTGGGTGGTGGGTGTGGGGAGCAGGTACCTAGAATAACACAAGGGTTATTATTTTGTGTATTGTTCTGTTCACAGCAGTTCCTACTCATCTGGGGCTATTTAACTTAAAATTAGACAAAATCAAAAATTCAGTTCTTCAGTTCTAAGAGTCACATTTCAAATGGTCAGTATACCTGTGGCTAGTGACTACTACCTTGAATGACACAGAACATGTCTATCATTCTAGAAAGTCATTTTAGACAAGGTTTTCTAGAGTTTGGAGCCAGGTATTTTTGTGTCTGCATCCCAGTTCTTACATGTAGAGTAGAATAAAAGCTCATATGAGTCATTTAAGGTTCCCAAACCTCAGTTTCCTCATTTATAAAATGGACATAATCACAGTGTCTGCCTCATTAGTTTGCTGTAAGAATTATAAATGTGTGAGGAGGTATACTAAATGCTTGGCAAATGAAATACTTAATAAGCACTAAATAAATGTTATCATCATTAAGGATCCTAATACCCTGCTGAAGAATGTGCAGACTCTAATTGGATGAGGCAACTTGTTCTCTGGAAGAGGAAGGAATTCCTTTTCCAGGGCCCCAGAATTCCCAAGAAACCTATGTCTTGACTGGGTTATAGTGGAAGGAGGTTGGGGGCATGGAGATGGATGTGGGGAGAGGTTGGGAGGAGGAAAGATGATTGGATCCTGGGGAGCAAGGGGAGGGCATGGTAGATGGGCTATGAGAAGGGATAGATGCTGGGAAGAGCATCCATCTCACAAATGTATCAGAGGCTAGCTCATCAGATAGATGCCACTGCTGACGGAGACACCCAGAGTCTCCATTGTACTGGGAGACCATTGAGGTCTCCCTGTCTCGCGTCCATTGTACTGCTTGTCCACCAGAGGGAGGCAAGGGGAAGGAGAAAAGGGTGATAAAAGTTCAGCTGCTCACCGCAGGGAGCTCTGGCCAAAGGTTTGCTGTGAAGAAAGGGGAAGTTCCTGATTCAAATGAGATCGCCTTTCACAGGAGTTTGGGTCCCAGCTGTGTTTTCCTTGAACCCATCACTTCAGGTTCCTTCCTAGAGGCTGAATCCTATTCAGAGAGTCACACTTCATAGCCTCTCAGGGGAGGAGGAACAATTTTCACACCTGGCTAAAGGCGGTGCCAGCTTCCCCATGACCTGAAAAACAGGCACAGAACACAGAAGGTGTGAGGCAGTGGAGAGGGGTGGCTGTCATCCAGGTAATTTAGCCACATGGCCAGCCACTCCACAACATTGATTGTGCTGCCAGGGCTCATAAAGCGTTGGGAGAAGATATGAAAAAATAATTCTCTTTGCCCGTAGGGAATTTTCAAGTAATTTAGGAGCTAGTGAGCCAAGGGACAAAGGGGCTTAGAGCAGCAGAAGGAAAAGAACAGTGAGATAGGAGCCTGGAGAATGAGTTTGTCCCCCAGTCTGCCATTAATTAGCAGCGTGACTTGGGGTCAGTTACTGCAATTCTTGGGGTCTCTTTGCTCTCATCCTGAATACATTTAAGCTGATTGACTAAGTGATTTTAAAGTTCTCCATTTCTAGAATTTTGAGATTCTAATGCAGATGGAGAGATGTGAATGTCTATGCCATGGCATAAGATTCTTCTACTATGGTTGTCAGATTTAGGAGAGAGAGAGAGAGAGAGAGAGAGAGAGAGAGAGAGAGAGAGAGAATGAGATGTTCAATTTAATTTGGTTTTAAGATAAACAATGGAGAATTTTTGTTTGTTTTTAGTGTACATTCCATGCAATATTAGAGGATGATTTGTTGTTGATCTGAAATCTGAATTAACTGGACAATCTGTAATTTTTGTGACAACCCCTACTTTTTTTTTTTTTTTTTTGGTAGTGAGGATCTAACCCAGGGCCATTCTATCTCTAAGATATACCCCCAACTTTATTTTATTTATTTTATAACATTTTCTGAGGATCTTTCCAAGTTGCCAAAGCTGGCCTTGAATCTGTGATCCTCCAATCTCAACCTCCCAAGTACTGGGATTAAAGGTGTGTACCACCACACTCAGCTGAAAGCCCTGCTTTCTATCAAACATGCCCATTTGGAGAGCTGGGAAGGCATTTCTGCCTCTCTCTTCTCTTACTGGCACATCCCAATAGAAAGGAGCTGGTTAATATGATTGGTCAAAATATGCAACATTTCTTGACCAGGTTTGACTGATAGAGATAACTGTCTGAGGTGAGGCCCTTGGCTTAGGCGCTGGCTTTCCCTGCCTGGACACGGGTGCTCTGGATTCCTTTTCCCTCCTTTAGGGAAACCTCTCAGAGCAGAGATGCTCATGGGAAAGAAGTAGGAAATTCTCCCTTTGTCCTGCTGCCCTTGACGATCTCATCCATTCCAACACCCAGGGAATGGACTTGAAAGCCAGCTCTGCAGGCCCAAGTCATCGCAGGCATGCAAGAGTGTTCAGTCCGTAAGCTACAGATTTGGGATGGGAGGAGAAGCCCCATTTATCCAATGTTTCCATATTTTTCCTCCTCCAATCCAGTCTTTACCAGTGAACTGAGGATTAGGGGGATTATAAGAGCTTGTTGGCCTAGTACTGAGCTGACTCTTTGGTTCTCGTTGGAATTTCTGTGTTTTCCTGTTTGATCTAGAAGGCAGGAGCATTGAGGCTTAGACCCCAAGCCTCTTACATCATTGTTATCTCTAAAAGTCATAATTATTGGTTCATCTAGACCCAATCTCATTGGCTATCAGAGAGAGACAAGAGAATGGCATGTGAAGACACGAGAGAGAAAGAAGTAGGAGAAAAGCACCAAATATTGGCCATTCTGGAACATGTGACTCAATTATAGCAATGACCTGGGGACTTCGTGCTGTGAATAACTGAAGGGTTAGAAATGACCTTATAGAATGGATTTGGAAATGACTTATAGAAATGACCTGGGGACTTTGTGTTGTGAATAACTGCTCGTGATATGAAAGAAGACCAGGAGGTTCTATCCTTGTTATTTAGCCCCAGCATTTCTAGTTACAGACTTTGATGACAAGATGGTGATTAAGAGAGACCTCTTGAGATTCTTTGCCAGTAAATGCCATCACCACAGTCATTGGGATTTTCACAGCCCAGCCCTTTATTTCTTGCCTGGATCTTTGTGGTCCACAGCACTGTAACTCCATGCTTGCTGAGCTTGCCGTTCCTCAACACACATCTGGTTACGTCGTCACTCTGAACCTGAAAGCTTCTTCCTCTCTACAGAAGCAAGTCAAAACTCCCTAGCTTGACACACAAAGTCTTTCTGGGCTGATAGGACACGCTTCACAGTTCAGCTTTCCTCCCGCTCCCATCTCCCAGGTCCTGGGCACTCCAGATTATATGTCCAAAAAACACTCAGCTCTCTTCCAAACACTGCCTTCACATCTCCAAACGTTTGCACATGATGGTCTTTCTGGTCCCAGTGCCCTTTCTCTTCTGTCTCTGGTGACAGTTTCTTGAGACTTAGCTCCTATGTGAGCTCTCCGAAGCTAGGTAAAGTCCTCTCTGGGGCAGAATCCTTGATCGAATCCTCTCTCTGTGGTCTCTGATCCACCATATTGCATTGTAGTGGCTGGGCTGGGGTCTGTCTCCCACTGCTTTAGAGCCCCTGAGGGCAAACGAGCACACCTTCATCTTTGCATCTCAGTGGCCAAGCCTCAGTGTCACAGTGCCTGGCACAGTAGAGACATCCAATAAGGAATTGTTGCATGAGTGAGGATAATAGAGGATGGCTCGGATATCTGACATTTAAGTTGTTTTAAATATGTGGTGTGTGCAAATTGCCAGACTAAATAAATCCTTGAGGTGGAAATGATTGGATTGAAATATTAGTGTAAGCACATACTGCAACCCATAAAAACTGAATAGATACTGTAATTTGTGAGGGATATGAAATCTCTATCTCAAGGCACAAATCTCAACAGAGCCACAGCATGAAACACTTGTAATAGGCCAACATTAGCATGAGTAGTAGCATTCAGTAATCTTTCCTTTTTTGGGGGTGGAGAATGCTATTTTCATATCAAACAATATCTCATCAACATATACGTTATGACTTAGGGAAGGGATTTTTTTTCTTTGTCATGTAAAATTCAATGGATTAGCAAAATATCTCTGCTGGTAAGTGCTTTATGAGAGACTATGAAGCTGATCCCAGGGATAAAAGGTGTTTATTTGGTACTTTGCCTAAATGAAACTCAGAGTGGCAACTCTTTCAACACTTTGTTTCAATTATCGGGCATAAATTTAACTCTCAAATTCTAAAGATCTTAGGGGAAAACTTCAAAGTTAGAAGGATTCTAGAGAATATGCGCTGGATCCAGCATCCAGATGTTCATCCCAGCCCTGTTATTCGCAGCTGTGTGATCCCAGGGAAGTTATTCAACTGCTGAGGACCTCAGTTTCCCCATCTTTGCATCTTTGCTAAGGACCTCAGTTTCCCCATCTTTGCATTTGAGATTAGATGACAATCTCTGAAGATGTTTCTCTTTTGTATCAGTTTGACTCTATGTCATCCTCTGCAAAGACAGATTCACTATGAACTTAATGGAGTCGAAACCTCAAGATTCTACTTACCCATCTTCAAAAGCCCCAAGAAGGGCTTTTATATGGTCATACATTTTTGTAAAGTTTCAAAAGTAAGATATTTTAGCCAAAATTGGTTATGAGAGTTCTTTCTTTCTACTTTTCTCTACCTACTACTTATCACAGTTCTCCAGGTATTGGTGCTTTGGCAAGTGGCTGCAGGCATTTTGAGGATTTGGATAAAGGGAAATTAAGCTGGAGATATGTCTATTTGGGGTTTATTGTTATCTCTTGTGTGTGTGTGTGTGTGTGTGTGTGTGTGTGTGTGTGTGTTACAAGAGATTGAACCCAAGGGCATTTCACCTTTGAACTATACCTCCAGCCCTTTTTTATTTTTTGTTTTGAAATAAGGTCTTGGTAGGTTGCTGAAGGTCTTGCTAAGTTTCTGAGGTTGATCTCAAACCTGCACTCTCCTGTCTCTGTCACCTAAGTACTAGGATTATTGGTGTGTGCCACCGCGCCCAACTTGTTATATCTTTATGTAGTTTATAGTTACTTCATGTATAGTTAAACTGCTGCTGGCCATCCTAGTATGGCTCCCAGCTATCATCCTTTGTGCTGGATCACTCTGTATTGTGGTACAAAGGTTCAGGGCCACCCTTGGTATCATAAAGTAAATTTGCTTTATGACACTGGGCACTAGCAGGATATGGGGAGAGGAAGAGAAATAGATTTGAAATGTATAGAGCCAGAGCCAGTCCACAGGAAGTTCTTTCCAGTCATCAGACATATGAAATTACAAAGGGATAATTCAGTTCACAATGAAGCCTAAGCAAAATGGAAATGTTCTGTCAGGAATAGACTCAATAATTTGGCATACACAATTTTGCAAATACGTTTTAACTGTTCTGATGGTAATTGCTCAAAATGCAATCTAGCAGCATTCCTGTGTTTGAGATATAAAACTTTAAAAGTACTACTACAGTAAGTCCAGGTGTGCTGTTACCGGTTTTACGTATCTCAAAAGAAGTCTCAGTATATCTGATGCATCTTGTCCTGATGAATTCTAGTCATTTCAGGTGAAACAGCATGTAATATTGGCACAATTTATGAGGAAGTCCTGCAGAATAAAGAGTTGTAGAGCTAGAACCCCTATATTTATCAGTAAGAAAAAGGTAGGATTAATTTACAAGATTATGTAACCCACCTTCACATTATCATTAAGATGAATTTGGCCTGCTTTTGTATATTCATTAATTTCAGATTGATTTTGTATCTCTTTTCAGAGTGGTTGATCATACCGAAATCCCAATATAAAGGGAAATTGTATCTTACTGGAAATTTAAAGCCCTGAACTACAAGGAAAATTATAGAAATTTCAAAATATCAAAACTCTCTTTTATTACAATGGTGTTAAGTAAAATAAAAAATGTGGGTACAGCGGAGTATGAAAAAACACAAGAGAAGTCCGGTACACGTGGCATTTAAAGTTTTAATTGCACGGCTCTCCTGGGGATTGGGGCAGTTGCGTGGGGCCCGTCTGAGGCTAGAGGAGGCGGTTTCTCCTTTTCAAGATATGCATCTTACGAGATGGGGGGTTTACTCGCGGGAACACCCAATTCTTGCGGGGGGTTTCCGGGCCCCCGCTGCCCACGCAGAGGTCATGTGATGCAGAGGTCACATGAGTGTAGGACCCAACTTAACATCCCGGCCTTTGGGTGATAAGGGATAAGGGGTGAAGATTCAACCCTCTAGCTAACTTTCTGTTGTCAAGGGGTGTCATAAGGAGCCCCTGGCCAGGAGAGGTCGAGTTCGCCAGAAGTGGGCAGGTAGGAACGTAGCTGTAGTGAGAATTGGAGGTTACCCTGGACAGCTTAGTGATGTGCGTTTGAGCAGACTTGAACAGGTGAGGGGCTATTAAAGAAAAAACAAATTGTGAGAGCGAGTCCTGGGAAAGGCAGGAGCCCATCAGCTATAGGTCCTTGCCTAGAAGGGAAGGAGCCCAGCAGCTGCTGGCCCTTGCAACCCTTCAAAATATGAGGTCATCAGTAAACGCATTTCAGAAGTTTAATACTTATGGCAGTTTGGCATCTGAAGAGGGAGAGCATCAGAGTATGTAAGCAAGTGGACCTGCTAAAATAAAGACATCAAAGAGAATTATGTCGAGAACAAACAAAGCTTAGTGGGCCCCAAAACTGTGCAAGACAACTTGTCATGAGGCTGTTGTAGCGGAGCCCTTTGTAGACTCTGCCTGAGCTTCAGGCAGAGCAATTTTGTCCTGTAAAAGAGTTCCTGTAATGCGTGGTCATGAAAGCTTGCCGTCAATCCCCTGTACCAAGATCGGAAAAGGAAAAACTAGAACCTGAAAGGATGGAAGCACTGAGCAGGCAACCAAAAAGGAGACTGACTTACTCATTACCTGGAGAGCTACCCTGGGCTGTCAAGGAGGATGGAGGTTGAGGGATCCAGGAGCCGTCAGTCTTCAGCCAGGCTGAGAAGGGCCAGCGGCGGGGCCTGGTCTGGAAAGGTGGTCCCCCTGTGCTAAGGCACCTGGGGCTCATCCTTTTCCAAGGGCACTGTTCAGTGGCCCTCCTGGCCACACGCGGGTATGGTCTGATTGGTGGGCGTGGCTTCGCCCCACTTCAGGCAGGCTCCTGGAGGTAGTCATCGTTGCAATCCTCCACCCCTAGGTGGTGCTCCAGAGGGCTGAGCCGCCACCGCCAGCTGAAGGGCAGCTACCAGGGATCTGCCTTTTGGCAAAGTCAGAGTGTACGCTCCATCTCCGCCTGTTCCTCTCTGGAATTAAAGCTTTAAATGCCATGTTAACCAAATCTTGGATAGGAGTTTGAGGACCATCCTCACTCAGCCTTTCTAATTTTTTTTGAAAAGCCTCCTGAGTTGGTTCTGTCAGCCATGACAGACCCACACTCACACACAAAGAGTGCGTCCCGGGGCAGGTGTCCAGCAGGAATGGCAACGCAGACTCCCCACGGGCAGCCAGAGGGTGTCACCCCAGCCCGCTGCCCCCGACCCCGGCGTTTCCTGCAGCACCTAGGGCATGCCCGAGCAGGCCGGAAAGGGAGCCAGAAGCCGAGTATATTTAGGACCATGTGGAGCCAGCCAGGAAGCCGCCCAGCAAAATTGCAGTCTGGCGCAGGCCAAGATGGCGACTGTGACGTCACCAGGTAGCGACTAAGCACCATCACAAAATGGCGGCTGGCGGAAAAATAAATGGCAGCTGGTGGGGGAGAGCATCTGGAGTGATATCAGACCGCTTATAAAAGTTCCTAACTGTTCTTGGGCCACCGCAACTCATTTCCCAAGTCGTATCAAGGTCAGACAGGCTCTCAGGGCATCCGCTGGTTTAAAGGTTCGACTTCCCATAATTGGTTTGTGGGTGGAAACGAAGAACAGGAAACAGGCGTCCCCGATTTCCCTGCTCAGTCGTTTGGATATGGGAGTTAAGAGAGGGAAGGACGTCTCAATCCCTTCTCAAAAACCGGAGGATGACCTGGTCATCCGGAGGGTGGTCCCAGTGGACTGGGGGACAATGGGTCACCAAGTGCTTGGATTTTGGGGTCCCAGTGGACCAGAAAACCCACATCCAGAGTCCGCTAACCAAGGGAAGGAGGCAGCTTATCAGAGTGAAGCATTGCCGGCAAGCGCCGGCTGCGTTGGAAGCGCTGAGAAGCTGCTGGGGGTGTGGTGGAGCTAGGGGGCATGGCGTCTGTGCCTGGTGTGGGCGGCACTGGTGGCTGGCATAGGTGAAATCAAATGGTGGTGCGCAGGCGGTATGGCTTGCCGGGCCCACGGTGTGGAAACAAAATGGCTTCCAGGCGCGTGGCAGGCGCTGAGGCTGGGCCCCGAGGAGCACCGCCAGTGAGCCTGGCTTGGGGTGGGTGGAACGAAGCAGCAGCACCAAGTGAAGCTATGCCTGGCACAGGTGGCTGGCACGGGCTGCCAAGGCCGGCTGTGCGCCGCCCAATGAGCCTGGCTGGGGGTGGGTGGGGCAAATGGCCAGAGGTCCCAGTAGTGACCGGAGCGCCGAGCTGGAATGGCAGTTTTAGGAGGTCCAAGCGGCAGGCAGAGGTCCTGGTCCACGCAGGCGGTCGGCCACAGCGGTGGTGGGAACAATGCCTGCAAGCAGAGTGCTGGTTCGGGACCTTGCAGTTGAGCTTCTGGTGGGTCGGAAAGTCTGGGGCTCAAAAAGAGAGTAAAAATAAAAAGAGATAAGAGAAAAAAAAAAAGAAGAAAAAGAAGGGGAGGGACCCAAATGTCTTCCCCGGTCGGCACCAAATGTTAAGTAAAATAAAAAATGGGAAGTAAAATAAAAAATGTGGGTATGGTGGAGTGTGAAAAAACATGAGAGAAGTCTGGTACACATGGCATTTAAAGTTTTAATTGCGCGGCTCTCCCGGGGATCGGGGCGAGGCAGTTGCGTGGGGCCCGCATGCCTGTCCAAGGCTAGAGGAGGCGGGTTCTCCTTTTCAAGGTATGCATCTCGCGAGATGGGGGTTTATTCTCGGGAACGCCCAATTCTCTCGGGGTTTTCGACCCCCCGCCCCCCGCACAGAGGTTGTGATACAGAGGTCACATGAGTGCAGGACCCAACTTATCAAATGGAAGCTAAACTCTCTGATGATCAAAACCATAAAGACAAAAACAGCATCACAATAGCAAAAGAAATATAAATAAAATGACTGCATAAGGCATAAAGAAATGTATATGTCTGGGGACACTGCTAGACAAGGACCAAGGAGCCAAGGAAAGGTGGAGGCTGTCTCTGGTCCCTTGTAAGGATGTGACTAAGCGGGATGGTGACTGTCACCCACTCACGGGGCCTGTGGAGTCAGCCACTGGGCCAGGATCCTGAGGCACCATCACTCTTAGAGTTCCTTTGAAAGAAACTGAGTAGAGATTATCTCACATTTGAAAAAACTCTAAAAATTTTTATACATTATGAATTGAAAGCTGAAACAATACTTTTGCAAATAATAATAAAAAACAAGTTTTGAGCCAACTGAATTATCTTTCTTCTCTATAAAAAGATTACAGAAAAAAATTTATCATCGAAAGAGGGAGCTAAAAATTTAGAAAAATATTGTAGAAGCGCATTAGGCAGTTTACTGTAAGTATATTTTATTATGTTTTTTCTGGGGTTTGTGATGCTTGTGGTGCATTATAGCTTTTAAAATGCATGTTTTATTATGATGTATTACTTCATTGTAAATAAACATTCAATTTGTGCTCAGCTTTTGTTTGTAATTTGGTACAGTATTTTCTTTTGTTAAGAAGGACTCCCCAAGCTCTGTGAGCTTTAGGCCCCACAAAACCTGGATCCATCACTCTTCCTCTGCTGCAGCTTTCTTTATAGGGCTGTGCTTCTCAGACTTTAATGTGAACTGGAATCCTCTGGGGATGTTGTTAGAATGTAGCTTCTGAGATTCTAAAGCATTTTAAACAAATTCCCAGGTAATGCTAGCATTGCTAGTCTAGGGACCAAAGGTCAAGAATCAAAGATCTGAAACAATCGTTTTTACCTGGCTGTGCATTGGAATCACTTCTAGTGCTTTTAGAAAACCCATACGCTGAGACCCTATAGATTCTTACTCAGAAGATCTTGCATGGGGCCCTGTAGCTATTTTTTTTTTTGAATGCTATGAATAGAGAAAAGCATTTTTCATATACTGTTGATGAGAGTACAAATTTATGCAGTGATTTTAGAAGTTGATTTGGCAGTATATTCCTAGAAGAAATTGAAAAGAAGCCAGCTGGCAAGTCAGATTGGGAA
Source organism: Muscardinus avellanarius (assembly GCF_963383645.1). Lineage (NCBI taxonomy): Eukaryota > Metazoa > Chordata > Mammalia > Rodentia > Gliridae > Muscardinus > Muscardinus avellanarius. The sequence goes on from NC_137801.1 coordinate 33,268,401, forward strand.
ACTCAGTTTACAGATTCCCACCCCAGGGTCATGGGCAAGGCAGAGGAGGATGGGCTTTGGCTGAGTGACAACAGATATATAACTGGTATGAGGTATGCTTTCTGTGACCCAGTATCTCCACTTCTAGGAATTTATCCACTTCTGTGTGTCAAGATTATATTTAAATGGCTCTATTTCATATTATTTATAGTAGGAAAATATTGGTGGCAACCTATATATGGCCATCAATTGATTGCACAAATTATGAAACACCTTTCTAATGGAATAGTAATAGCCAATCATAATTAATTATTATGTGCTAGACATTGTTCTACATTATTTATAAGTATCAACTAAATTAGTCTTCATGACAATCATATTTTTATTTTAAAGATAATATAATTTATATGTATTGACATGGGAAGCTGTCTAAGAATATAATAAGCAAAACACAAGTAGCAGAACACTATGTAATAGTTTATTATATATTACCACAAAAATATACTAACAATAAAAAGTAACATATTTGATTCTGGTGCACACCCTCTCGTCCAGAGTAGAAATGAAGGGCCATTCGGTTGCATCAAACATGCTGCTTTGGGCAATTTGGTTAACTGGTAGCACTTTCAGAAGAAGACAAAGTAAAAATGGTTAGGTTGATTTGGTGTTTTAGAATATTCTAAAGACCGAAGGTCAAAAGGAGAATCATTGAGTGAACCCGGGCATTAAGGATGATGTGAAGAACTGAGCTGCCAGCCAGGCATGGTGGCGCATGCTTGTAATCCCCGCGCTTGGGAGGCAGAGACAGGAGGATTGCGCAGGTTTGAAGCCAGCCGTGGGCACTGGCTTAAGAGACCCTGTTTCCAAATAAAAATGTAAAATAGGTCTGGGAGTGTAGCCCGGAGGTAGAAGGGCTTCCAGGAACCCTAGTACCACCAAAAAACAAAACAAAACAAAACAAAAAAACTGAGCTGCCAGTGTCCTGCTTCTCACTTCTTTTAGGCCCCAGCACTAGAAATACTCCAGTGACTGGGCTGGGCTTGTCAGTTCATCCTGCTGCTTTGCATTCTACTGTTTTCACCAGGGTGGCTTCCACATCCTAGTCAACTGCAAGAGTTGTTTTTTTAAAAAATATCTATTTTCCCTGAAACTTTATTATGAGAATTTTCAAACCTACAAAAAAGGTAAAAAAAAAAAATTACAGAGAGCACTCAATATCATCTGGATTCTACGGTTAACATTTTATGATGCTGCTTTATTACACATCTATTTGGCTCTCATTGATCCATCTTATTTTTAGGACGCATTTCAAAACAAGTTGCTGACATCAGCACACTCTCCCCTGAACACTTCAGTAGGCACATCAATACTTAGAGTTTAATCGTTGTTTGTTAAGTTCTCTTTTTCCTTTTGAGGAAGTACTTTATTATTTTTTTAGACACATGGAAACGCACAAACTCCAGTGTGCCATTTGGTAAGTTTTGTCTAATGCGTGTATCGGTGTAACTCAATCTTCTATTAAGAGAGGATGTATCAAGAGGGCACAGTGACGCATGCCTGTAATCCTAGTACTTGCTGAAGCTGAGACAGGAGGATCACAGGTTCAAGGCCAGCCTCAGCAGCTTAGCAAGGCCCTCCACAACTTAATGAGAGCCTGTTTTAAAATACAATACAACCAATAAAATAAAGTAAAATGGGACTGGGGGTGTGGCTCAGAGGCAGAATGTTTCTGGCCTCAATCACCAGTACCATAGAAAAAGAGACAAGTGGTACCTGAGAGTATCCTTATGCCCTTCCCTGGGTGCCTTCCCACTCCATATTTATATCCCTTCCCCCAGCAACTACTGCTTTGATGATTTTCTTTTCACTGCCACAGATACTGGTTCTGGAATGTCACATCAATGAACTGATCCCATTTGTCCTTTGTGTAGGTTTCTTTTACTCAGCATGCATTTTGTGATCTAGGCAGGTTACCGTTTGTATGAGTACTTTGCTCTTTCTCATTACTCAGTAGAGCATTACAAGGTGTAAATACTTTTTGATGGATAGCCTCTTTCTGATTTAGCTGTTATGACTAAAGCTCCTCTGAAAACTCTTGTGCAAGTATTTTTGTGGACATGCATTTTCATTTCTCTTGGAAAAAGAATCTAAGACTGGAATTGCTGGGTCACAGTATGTATATGTTTAGCTTTTTAAGAAACTGTCAGATTTTTTTCCCCTGAAGTTGTAACATTTTACACTCCCACTAGTGAGTCATGAGAGTTCCAGTTCCTCCACATCCTTTCCAACATTTGGTGTTGTAGTCTTTTTAATTTTAGTCATTTTTGTGGGTGTATCATGGAATCTCATTATAGTTTTAATTTGTACTTCCTTGAATGTGTGTATGCATGTATATGTGCTTGCATATACCTTATATATTTTTTCTTTAATTTATTTTAAAATACTTTCTGTTTCCAGAAAAATATCAAGAACTCACATATCCCTTCACCAGATTCTCCAATTGTTAATATTTTACTGCATTTTTCTCGATGACCATTGTCTCCCTATTCACACCTATGATTAGTCTTTTTCTCTGCAACTTTTGAGAGAAAGCTGGAAATATGTGACCTTCCTACACCCACTCTAGTATGTGTTTTTCTCAGACAAGGCATTCCCTTCAGAACCAGCATGCAACCCTACATATCAGGTGACCAAAATTGGCATTATACTGTCCAGTCCATGGACCTCATTCAAATGTTACCAACAATCCTCCAAACCCCACTTCTCCTTTGCCATCCAGGATACTGTCTAAGAATATAGGTTGCGTTTAATTGTCACATCTCTTGGACTCCCTCAGATTGTTACCAGCCCCCATGTCTATCTGCTTTCACGTGCTTGGCAGTTTTCGGTTCTTTTGGATGACCCAGCGCGGGTTTGTCTGATGTTCTCAGGGCTTTCCTGGGGTTATGTATTCTTGGCAGCGGCTCTGCAGAAATGCTTCATTCCCGCCTTGCCTGGTGTCTGCCTTAAATTCAACACTTTTCTCTTTTGCAATTGGTTTGGAGGAGCATAATCTGAGATTAGTCAGAATCTTTTTCCTTATCAAACTTCCAAATTACTGGCCTCAGCATCCATGGACAGAATCGATCACTTTCATGTAGTTCCCAGAGGATGTTTATTTTTGTGATTTTTTTTCTATTTTTATTAGTTGGCATCTACAGTAAGAGGAAGCTTTTGTTATCCCTGATTACTCATCACTTACTTACATCAATTTAGATACATGGGCTTCAGTTTTATTCAAAAGGTATAACCCAGTACTGCCATTCTTTTTAGGCTTTAATTATTCCAAATGCTGTCCTTTCATGCTGGCTTCTCTCTCCTGTTGATGTATCCTCACTGTTCATGGAGCATTTCCTTATTTTCTGGCATAAGATGTTTCAACTTCAACTTGTACATCACCAGTTCCAGTCCTGAAATCGGCCATTTTCCAGAGGTCTCTGTTTTCTTTAAATAAAGGATAGTATTGGGAAGCCAAGATCTGGGTACTCTGCTAATTGCTGCTGGTAGGTCATTGATTTTAGGTTCACGCAGTGGATAGAGCTAGGATATATATATATATATATATATATATATATATATATATATATACACATTTTTATGTCTATTTACATATGTATATATGCAGATATACATACATATATATCTATAACTATTTCTGTATTTATGTGTATATGTAAATGCATATACATATAATAAAAGTATAAGTGCCAATACCTTGATTCCAATTCAACTTGAGTTTTTTTTCTTTTCTAGAATTTTCCCCTTTTATACTTATAAATATCCTCCAGGGCAATGAAAAATTCGGCTCCTATTATCTTCAGTGTCTTTGCTTACATGCTCAGTGTCCCGACCACACAGCTGTCTCTTCCTCTCACCACCCCCACTCCCCACCGCCCCCTGGGATGCACATCAGACTCCGTCACCTGTATCTTCGGTCTCTGGGCAGCCTGTGCATAACTCTGAATGGTTCCCTAACCCCATCATCTCCTTGTAATTTCAGCCACTGTGCTGAATTCTTCTTGATGAAGTGAAGGAGCCATGTAACAGGTTTCAGTGTTAAGCACAGACACACATACACACATACATGCATGCATGTGTGCATATGCGTGCACATGCACACACACACACACACACACACACACACACACTGAATAAAACCATCCCTCCATTCCATTTGCAGGAGTTATATTTTCTAGATCCTTCTTTTCAATCTTTCTAAAGAAAAACAGGTTTTTAAAAATCAGGAGAGGCAGATTGAGCGTAGTAACAATTTTGCTTAAGGTCAAATAAAAAGTTTTTTTTTTTTTAAGGCAATCAGAGATATAACCTGATCCTGCTGTGGAATCAGCTCAAGCCTATCATGATTTCGCCCAGCAGGGTCTAGCACTACTCTGCAACACATGAACTGTGAACATGCTTATGGCTTGCAAGAGGATTGATTAATAATGAATTTTAGCAGAAGCTTCCATTTGTAAATGTGTGGTGTCTTTTTGTGGGCGTAAGTGAGGCGAGGATCCCACCCAACTGCACAAGTCCTCTGGCCTTCCTACTTAACAGTTCTTTGCTGTGATAAACCTACAGCCACCAGTGTCAGCTTTGAACCCACTGTTTAAATTTTGTGGGGACTTTCTCATCAGACTCCACCCAGCACCTTTGGGGAGGAATGCCACGGTAGCTAGTTTCATGCTTCTTCAATCAGAGAAATAATGTGGCTTTCAGAAAGTCTCTGATGGCCCTTTCTGGAAACCATGGGTGGGCACACCTTATAGGCATCCGATTACATGAGGGCTCTGGCTCTTCCATTTCTAGCTTGGCATTTTCTCCCTACCACCTGCATCGCCGCACTTCCTTCATGCACCTGAAAGTGCGGATTCTTGGCTTAGTGCAGATCTGACTGCACAGAGTGGTACCCTCAGGATCTGCCTTTGTCTCTGGCCACACTTCCCATTCACCTGGAACCCACTCAATCTCTAAAATAAGCCTCATCTGCAGGCTGAAGGCAGCACCACTCATGATATGGATAGCAAATTTGACTCAATACAGGCACTTTGTTCGATAGTGGAGGCCTGTGTGGTGAAGGTCTTTTGAGACCTCATCTAGGTTCAATAGGAAAAGAGTGTTGTAATTGATTAGTGATGTCTGCCATGGGCTGGATGGGAGGACTTGAATAAATTTATACCATATTTGCCATCTTTATCCTAGGACTTAAACCCATGTCCTAGTTGAAGACAGGTAAGGCAGTTTTGCTGTGGTAGTTAGTAATTATCTTAATTTCAAGGCAATGTGGCTGATGGCATCTCATGGCTGTTGTCCTTATTTATATGGTTGATATTTTGGTGCATGTGTGTTCCCTGACTAATGATAAGAAAGAGGGAAAAATAAATGTTCATTGAGCACCTAGTAGTTTTCAGTTATTGTTTCAGGAGCTTTACAGAACATATCTAATCAAATATCTGAAATCAACCTATAAAATCAGAATATTACTCTTTTTCTTCTTCTCTTTCGTTTTTTTGTGGCACTGGGGATTTAACCCAGGGTAATTTCACCTCTGAGCTACACTCTCAGCTCTATTTATTTTTATTTTTATTCTGAAACAGGGTTTTGCTAAGTTGCTGAGGCTGGCCTTAAACCTTTGTTCCTCCTGTCTCAGCCTCCCAAGTACTGGAATTACAGGCATGCCCTACCGCACCTGTCTTTACTCCTCTTAATAGTGAAGAACTCGAGGTCCAGAGAAGTAAAATATTTGTCTAAACCCTAGTAAAAAATTTCAAATCCAAGCATGAAAATTATTTTAATATACTTGGGCAATTGTTTTCAATCTTGGGAAGATTTAAAAAAAAATCCTTAAGTACCAATGACCACATCTTATTCCTCATAACTACATCAGAATCTGCAGGAAAGAATGAATGCTCCAGGTGATTCTAATCTGCAGCCAATGGTGAGAACCAATGCACCAAGCGGGGAGAAGCAGGATAATTCACACTTACTGAAGGCCTATTCTGAGCATAGCTTTTTCTTTTTTTTACTTATATTCTATTTAATTTAATTTTCACACAATTCCTTAAAGGAAAAACTGAGGCTTAGAAAAGAAATACATTGGCAAAGATCATGCAATAGAACCAGAATTAGAATACAAATCACTGATTCCAAAGTCCTTGTTCTTTCTACAATACTGTTTCTTCCATTAAGTTTCTGGAAAGTCTTTCTTTCTTTCTTTCTTTCTTTCTTTCTTTCTTTCTTTCTTTCTTTCTTTTTTTCTTTCTCTTTCTTTCTTTCTTTCTTTCTTTCTTTCTTTCTTTCTTTCCTTCTTCCTCCACCTCTTCCTCCTTCTCCTCCTCCTCCTTTTCTTCTTTTTGCGGTACTGGGGATTGAACCCAGGGGCATTCTACTTTCTAGTTACACCCCAGCCCTATATTTTATTTTTTATTTTGAAACAGCGTCTCACTAAGTTACAGAGGGCCTCACAAAGAAGCTGAGGCTGGTCTTGAACCTGGGATCCTCTTGTCTCAGCCTCCCAAGTACTGGGATTACATGTGTGTACCACCATGCCCAGCTCAAGATTCCATTTTTAACCTTAGTGTTGAGAAATTCTAGATTCTATCTAGTTTCCAAATCTGACCCCAATTTGTCATCCCCTTCCTTGACTTGATTCTCAAGCAAGGGCAAGAAGTACCATTCGTAGTCTTAGTATTTGGTTTCATGGGTGAGAAATTCAAGAGATGCTTCTTAAAGCTACTGCCTTTTATCCTATGGACCTTGAGAAGCTCAGGGTGGAGTTGCTTTTGGAGCCCAGAGTCATGAACAGTGCTGTTTGCCTCTGAAAGGCTGTCCATATTTGGAATCTCTCCTTTGGTCATCAGAGGAATTGTGGCCTGGCTTCCTGACCCCATGCATCGTCTATGTTCCTGACTTGGTCACTGGGTCATCACACGTACTTTAGCTCCTGTGATCAGAACCATGCATGTTCATGAGACAACTGAGCAAATTATTAGAATCTTAGAGTTACAATCGGTCTCCAACTTATGGTAGTCCCTAAGGCAAAAATGTCCTCTCTGCTGGTGTCAGAAATAAATTCAGAGGAGGGCGTGGTGACCCACACTTGTAAAACCAGTACTTGGAAGGCTGAGACAGGAGGATAGCAGGTTCAAAGTCAGCCTTGGCAATGTAGCAAGGCTCTCAGAAACCTAGTGAGACCCTGTTTCCAAATAAAGAAATAAAAAATTGGGCTAGGGGTGTAGCTTGGAGGTAGGATATCTCAAGTTCAATCCTCAGTGCCAAAAAAATAAATAAATAAAAGAAAGAGAAAGAAAGAAAGAAAGGAAGAAAAAAAGAAAGAAAGAAAGGAGGAAATTCAGACTGTTTAAATGTTTCCCAGAGATTGAAATGCATGATCTCCTGCATTAATTGACACATTATTGAGCTGCCCTAACAGCTCAGAAGCTCTTTAAAAATTAAGCTTATATATTGCTCTCTATAATTTTCAAGTTCCTCAGCTGATTGATTTTGCTCAATCTTTTCAAAGACTGATTTCTGTGAAGCTGATCCATTGACCAAGTGGTTTATGCAAATTAGCATAGACAAAGCAAGGTTATTTCCAGGCAAAATTATTAATAAGGTCTCTAGCTGAGTTATTTTCGCTCTTTAATTATACTGCCTTCCTTTGGAGACAGCTGCTTCTCACCTCCTCTACTCCAAATTTCTTCCTCTACCGGAATTCCTGCTGTCAGAAAATGTTTAGAAACCCAGCCACCATCAGGTATAGGTGGCTGATAAAGCATGATTACCCTGCCCAAGAGGCTTTAAACTTTATTAAGGAAGAAGCCTGGAAAGCTTTGACAGAAAGGAACACAGTCAGAACAAATCTTAGTCATCAGGCAGTTGGAGGGAGGGTGAAGATAAAGTCACAGCTTCCCAGGGCTTCTGGCATTACCTGGTATGGGCACCTAACTACCAAGGTGAGCCTGCTGCTAGGTCCCACGGTTGGGCAGCTGCCTCTCTGAGCTGCTTCTGCCTGACTGAACACTCGTGGTGTCAGGGGAAGTTGTTGGTAGAGCAAAGGGAGGTTAGAGACCTGAGCTAGTTGAGTTCTTAGCAACAGAAAGTGGTCTGTTATGTTAATACTTTCTGCCAGCTGCAGTAAGACAAAGACTACACATTTTCACTTAGGGGAAAATTTAAAAAGTGGATTTTATAGAAGAAAAGCACAGTATAGATGCCAGTTGTGACGGCGCACTCTTGTAATACTTGGGAGGTTGAGACAGGAGGATCCCAGATTTGAGGCAGACCTTAGCAAGATTCTGTTAGGAAATAAAAAATAAAAAAGATTGAGAATATAGTTCAGAGGTAGAATGCTCTTGGGTTCATTTCCCAGTACCAAACCAAATCAGTCAATCAGTCAATCAAACAAAAAGAATAGTGGTCATCAGAGGCTAGAACGTGTACAGGGTGAGGGGAGGGGACTTTGGGGGAATGGATAATGGGCACCAAAGCACAATTAGAAGTTTTAATGTTCTACTTGTGATGGGGGATACAGTTCATCATATCCTGTTATATATTTTAGAGAACTAGAAGGAGAGGTAAGTCATAATTACCCTGATAGGCTCATCATACATTGTATACATGCATTGAACTATCCCACTGAATCTCACAAATACACACACACACACACACACACACACACACACACACATATATATATTAAAACGCATATGAACTATCATACTGAATTGCAGATGAAAAGAAAACAAGGTAGCCCATTTGCTGAAATTAAAGCACCAAAGAAGCCAGGCCTGGTTGTGCACGCTTGTAATCCCAAAATTTGGGAAGCTGAGATTGGAGGATTCAGGTTCGCAACCAGCCTCAGCTACTTAGTGAGGTCCTTTGCAACTCAGTGAGACCCTGTTTCAAAATAAAGAATAAAAAATAGGGCTGAAGGAGTAGCTCAGAGGTACAATGCCCCTGGGTTCCATCCCCAGTACCATAATAATGATAATGATAATAATAATAATAATAATAATAATAATAATAATAATAATGAAAAGCCCCTTAGGGTGCTGGGTGTGGTGGCACAGGTTTGTAATCCCAGCATTTGGGAGGCTGAAACAGAAGGATTGCTGTTTGCTGAGAGCCTCAGCTACTTAGTGAGGCCCTTTGCAATTCAACGAGACCCTGTTTCAAAATAAAGAATTAAAATAAAGCCCCAGAGGATTGAAGTGGTCACCCTGGGCTTGGCTGATGATCTGTATTAATTTTCTTTTCAAAGTGGCACCTCCAACAGGGCAGCCTCCACTGGACCATTTCCACTGCCAAAACAGGAGTCGGTCATCAATTCGGAGGAAAGTTTTCCTCATAACAAACAGTTCTGTCTCTTCATGCAGGGTCTAAACTTTCCTTGAAAGGCTTTCTGTCCAAAACAGATAAGGTCCCAGGCCACCTTCCTCTAAGAGAAATGAAAATATCACAGCCTGTGCTAGGGTACTATGGAAACAAAACTCCTTAGCCTTGAGGTACAGGGATGAATGTGTGTGTTTTATTTATTATTTACCAAGAAACCTATCCAGACGCAGCATTTTAGGAACAGGTAGGCGACACTGAAGGAATCTGTGCCTGGCGGTATGAAAGGGCCTTTGGAGCAGGCAGGCTTCCGTGGGGGCCTGCCTGGGATCCGTGGGCCAGGCGGATTGCATGCTCTCCCCTCTCCTCATCACAAACCGATTCTTAAGCTCTGTTTAGACCCTGAGACGCAGCAAAATTGAGGATTTTAAATGAGTTTTTCAGTCCAGATGTGTCCATAATAGAAACCACTGGGCAGTAGGGCATAATTAACAATCTCTCCTTCGCCGAGACTGCAGAATGGCTTTAATTCTGCCAACTGGGCTTGACGTGAATTGGCTGGAATGTCTGAGTAGATTTCCAGCTGCTGCTCATGTAGCTCTGGCTTCCAGCAGGATTTGCATTCCAAATAAAACGAGGCCTGAAATAGATGTGCAATACACGTTCAAAGCTATTTTTAATCAATGATCACTTGGTTAGCTCCGAAAGATTATCAGCAGGTCACAATCCATTCTGGAATTTGCTGTGTCCTGCAGAACTGATCTAAAACAGGAGAGACTTGTGCTTCCCCTGTGGTCCTTGTGCTTCCTGGGCTCTTTAGAAGGGCAGGAGGGGAGCCCAGTGGATGGCGGCAGCACAGATGTGCCCCAGTTACAAGTTCTAGAGCTGGAGGCCCATTTACTTGGGCTAAAGTCATGTTTTTTTTTTTTTTTGTGGTACTGGGGTTCCTGGAAACCCTTCTACCTCTGGGCTACACTCCCAGACCCATTTTTATATTTTTATTTGGAAATAGGGTCTCTTAAGCCAGAGAGGGTGGCTTCGAACCTGTGCGATCCTCCTGTCTCTGCCTCCCAAGCACGGGAATTATAAGCGTGCGCCACCATGCCCGGCTAAGGTCACGTTTAAGTTGGCCCCAGTCCCCAGGAAAACTTCGTGGAACAGTCATACTTCTGATTACCCCCTCCCCTCCCCACTGAACACCCATTCTGAAACTAACAATTACTGGTCAGTAAGCCAATCTCTTTGAATTCACAGAAAAACTCAGAGAGAAATGTTTATTTCTTCTTTGTTGACTCCCATCTAGCTGGGGGGATGCTATAGGCATTGCATATTTCTTTATAGATAGTATCATTCTGGGAGCTTGAGATTTCTGGGAAGATTGCTGCCAATGTCCTGCAAGAGTTTTTTTTTTTTTAACTATTTATTTATTTGGTGGTACTGAGGGTGGAAAACAGGGGTTTTTCTACCTCTGGGCTATGCTCCCAGACCTATTTTATACTTTATTTGGAAAATGGTCTCACTAAGTTGCTGAGAGCCTCACTAGGTAGCTGAGGCTGGCTTTGAACCTGCGGGATCCTCCTGTCTCAGCCTCCCAAGTGCAGGGATTACAAGCATGCGCCACCATGCCCGGCTGTTGTTGTTTTTTAATAATATCACTTACATTTGTTCAGCATGCTTACTGTTTGCAAGCAAATCTATAATCTCATTTGCAAAAGACAATTTACATAGTAGGAATGCTTAAATACTTATAATTGAACAAAAAGTTTGTTTAACAGAATATGTTAATGGTATTTTTCTTCCCTGGTTTCTCCATTATCTTTTTCTATAATGCATTTTACTTTTCTATCCAGTTCTTTGGATTTCGTATTCTTTGTACATGTGTTGACAACTGTATTTCAGATGCGTATAGTCTTGATTTTTTAGGACAGTTAGTGTTAGTGTTGGTATTTTTGTTTTCAATACTACTTCACAATCTTGCTGTCTTTTACCCATTAATATTCATTTGGCTTTCATTTTCCTTGTTTCTCAATATTATAGTTTCAAAAATTTATTTTTTGCCATGTTTTATTTAGAGTTTAAATGTGGTCTGATATTTTCTCAATAAAGTTCTCTTAGGTACATTTCTTTTCCTTTTTTTTTTTTTTTTTTCTGGTACTGGAGTTCCCTGAAACCCTTCTACCTCTGGGCTACACTCCAAGATCTATTTTATATTTTTATTTGAAAACAGGGTCTCTTAAGCCAGCGTGGCTGGCCTCGAACCTGTGTGATCCTCCTGTCTCCGCCTCCCAAGCGCGGGAATTACAAGCGTGTGCCACCATGCCCGGCTCTTCTCCTGTTGTTTAACTTTATATAGATTCTGTGTTCTGGCAAGAATTCTCAGTCATCATGTACATGGAGGAAGGAGGTAGGAGCCCAGAGGGGGCCTGGCTCTCAGAATGCTTAAAAAGAGAAACAGAGGTATGGTGACCCGCTATCTTAGTTGGGACTGTCCCAGCTTTAGCACTGAAATTCCAGCCTGGGTAATGCCTTTATCCTGGAAAAACAGATTGCTCATCACCCTAGTGTTTCTGTGTGACCTCTATAAGAAAGGGAGAAAATATAACTAACCATGAAAGTGGAGATCTGACACGTCCAGATCACTGGCTATGGCTGAAGGGGGTTAAAGAATACCCACCATCTCTCTGGTAGGAAGAATTGATTTGTTACCAACCTTTCTCGCACTTTTTCTTAACCTTACTTTTCCCTTTTTATCTTCTCCATACCTCATCCCCAGAATTTTGGCCAGAGCAGGCAGAACAGACTCCAGGATGTAAACAAAGCGGAGTTAGGCAAGACAATTTCAATTCAGAGGTGGGAATGGGAAATTGGGGTGGGGTAGGTAGAATGCACACACTGAATACACGAAGCTCCAGATCTATGCTTATTTCAGTTAATAGCTCATTATATGATATATTCCAAATTTTTACAAAATTTTAGACAGCTTAAAATTATCTTCAATATAATCCCCCTGTACCAATCTCTGTTTTGAATAGAGACAGACTTTGTTCAGTTATTTCTTTGAATATACTTTGCTGGTTTTTCATTTTGAGATCACCAGTCTTTTTCTCCATCCTATCATTGTTTTCTAAAAATGTTTTACAGGTTACTCCTTTCTACTTAAAAAAAAAAAAAAAGAAAAGAAAAGCAGAACTCATAGTTCTAATAAGTCTTAATATATGTAGCTAAAATTGGATATTTGCCTTCATTATTATTTTCTCCCTTATTAATACCAAAGCATTAAATTAAAATCAATTACCATTATCATTATTATTTGCAGTGCTGGAGATTAAACTCAGTGCCTCAAGCATGCTGGGCAAGCACTCTACCAATGAGCTACAGCCCTTGACCTGGAAATCAATCCTTCATTTATCTTGCCTCGTTCACTAATTCTTTTGGATTTATTGTACTGTTGGTCCTTTTCTAACAGGTCCACGTGATAGCCAGCTTTCTGGGTGGCCTCAGCGAGCCCCACCTCCAGGTATTCATGCCTTTGTATACCATTTCCTGCATTATATAGGGCTGGCACACATGGCCACTAGGATGTTGCAGAGGATGGTGTGTGGCTTGTGGGACTAGGTTATTAAAGACATGCTGTCGCCGGACGTGGTGGCACACGTGTTTGGGAGGTGAGACAGGAGGATCACGCAGGTTGAAGCCAGCGGCGCTGGCTTAAGAGACCCTATTTCCAAAAATAAAAAAGTATAAAATAGGTCTGGGAGTGTAGCCCAGAGGTAGAAGGGCTTCCAGGAACCCCAGCACCACACACACACACACACACACACACACACACACACACACACACACACGACATGCTGTCTTTTATTTTGCTCTCTCCTGGATTCCTAGCTCTAATGAAAGTCAGCCTCCATGCTGTGGGAATGAAAGCAATCCATGGAGAAGCCCACATGAGAGGTCGGGAGGCCTCCCCAGGACGGTCAGCATTACCTGAGCCCGCCATCTTGGAAGCAGCCGCCTAGCCTCAGTGGAGCCTTCAGATGACTGCAAGCCCAGGCTGGGCTTGACCACAGCCTCCAGAACTGGAACCATCTAACTAAGCTACTCCAGAGATTTTGCCCCCAAAACTGTGTGAAAGTCAATGCACTTTGCTGTTTTAAGGTGCAACTTTACATAGAAATAGTTAACAAATATAGTCCATAGACGTGAGGTTACACCACCAGGACTTGACTCCATATTCACAGAATAAATTTGTAAGGAATGGAAAGTGTATTGGGTTTAGAAATGACATAATTGCCCTTACCAACTTTCTCATGACAACTTCCAAATTCTCCCCAAGTTTTCTTTCTCTCCTTGCTTTCTTTATTCCCTACTTTTTTTTCTGTCTCTTATCGCATCCAGCATATAACACTCCCCCTTTTTTTTGTGGTACTGGGGACCAGTACCCAGGGTTCAATGAGCTATATTCCCCAGCCCTATTTTTTATTCTTTATTTTGAAACAGGGTCCACTAATTGTGAGGGCCTCACTAATTAGCTGAGGCTGGCTGCCTGTGATCCTCCTGTTTCAGCCTCCCAAGTACTGGGATTATGAGCATGTGCCACCATACTCGGCCATATAACTCATTTTTATTATCACTTTATGTACCAGTATTGGGAATAGCCTAGGAAGATTTGAAAAAGCTATGATTATTAATATATTTTAAAAATTGGGTGAGGGGCAAATCTGTGCAAGGACTTCGTTTCTGCCTAAAAGCAGGCAACTATTCCAATGTAAATTAACATAGCCAAAAGTAATGAACAAGTCAATAGGAGAGGAGAACTAGGCCTTTCTCTATCTAAAGACAGATCTTAGGAGAGGAGAACTAGGCCTTTCTCTATCTAAGGACAGATCTATATGATAAGCCAGCTAGGATGGGAGGAGGGGTCAACCTTCATAAAAGGAGACACCTTGCCACACCTTGCTGGGGGAGGTACCTTACAGGGTTAAGGGGAGGTACCTTACAGGGACGTTTACTAGTCAGAATTATGCAAACAAGATGGAGGTCATGGGTATAAAAATTCTGGTCCTCATGCTGTATCTTGGGAGTGGTGAGTTGGCCCGGGTCACCCTCCCCCCTCATGCCATTTTGGCATGGGGCTGTAACTATTTTCTGTATTTCTATCTTTTTAATAAACTTCTTTAAATCTTCAGCAACTGTCTAAGCTATGCATATTTATTCTTAGCTTAGGACAAGAACGCGCGGTTTTTCTGTTTTTGGTCGTTTTGGGTTTTATTATGGGTTGGGGGAAAGTGTGTCCGGGAACCTCGCAGAGGTTCCCAGGGAACAGTTTCCCCACACCCATATTCTCCCAATCCCTAACACTTTACATCCTTATATCTGCAATACTATTAAACTTGACTTTGTTTTCAGTTTGATACCTTTGTATTTGTTCTGTTGATTTTAAACTTAATTTGTTTCTACTACTATTGTGGTAATATATGCTTATTGCTTACATTTACATAATACAAAAAAAAGTAGCAGAAAGAATCAGGGTTTGGTGGATTGCACCTATAATCCCCGTACTTAGAAGGCTGAGACAGCAGGATCTCAAGTTCCAACTAGTCTTAGCAATTCAGCAAAGCCCTGTTTCAAAATAAAAAAAAAGCTGTGGGTATAGCTTGGAGATAGACTGCCCCTCCTTGGGCTTAATCCCGAGTTCACTCCCACCCCACCCCTGCAAAAAAAAAAAAAAAAAAAAAGTAGCAGAAAGAAAACTAATTGCCTATGGTCACTCTGCCTAGAGCAGTTAGGTGGTTCCATCATTTAAGATATAGTGATTGAACATCTATAATATGCTGTGGCTATAATCATAAACAAGGTAAAATATGTATTTTCAAGCAGCTAATAGTCTAGAAGGGGATATAGATAAGTCAGGAACAAATGAAAACACAATGTGAGTGGTAGAAGAATACAGGAAGTTCTTCTAGGGTATCAGAAGGGATCAGTTTGGGAGGCCCTGCTGGCCTCTTAGTGCAAGTGGCCTCTGGATCCAGCTTCACTGAGGAAACAGTAGCATCTTTGTCTCCCATCACCGAGTCTATAGGCCTATCCCCCTGCCCTTCTCCCTCCATCTGGCTACAGAGTCACAGTGCTTCCACTGTACCCCACGCTGCAGAAGGACTTTCCATCTCTTGTGGTCACTTTCTGTGGGGTCTTTCAGAGCCGCATACAGACACGCTCTAGGATGTCTTATCTTAAAAGACCCTTCCCTGACTCCATGTCCTCTTGTAGCCCGCGATTCACTTGTCTGCTCGACTTTACAGTGAGCTGCGTGAAGAAACCATCCTCGGTTCGCTTTTTAATCTTCTCGCCTTTGATTCTCTCTTCAATTAATTTCACCACTTCACGGAGGCTTTTCTTATCAGGATCACTGATGAAAGCTGAGTTGACTTTTCCAGTACTGAGCCCATGTGAGCTGGTTTGCCAGGAGAAGAGCTGTCTTTCTGCAGGGCTCAGTCGCACCCCACCGTGGCCAGTTGCTTAAGTGGTCAACCACGAGAGTTGGACTTGAGCCTCCTTATTGTGCTGGGGAAGGGTTGCTTCTCTCTTAAATAACGAACATGGAGTGAGAAAAATAGAGGTTGAGCTGAGGTTAGACAAAGCAGATGACTTAAAAATACTTTTATTGGTGCATTGTAATTATACATCATAGCAAGATTCAAGGTGATACAAACATATCACCACATGTCTATATCCCCTTCTAGACTATTAGATGCTTGAAAATACATAGTTTACCTTGTTTATGATTGCAGCCACAGCATCCAGCATATTATATGCACACAATACGTTTTTCCCTCTGTATCTTCACCCTCCCTTCCTTCTTCTCACCCCATGTGTGTTAGTGAGATTGGTAGTGATCCTTCATGCATGGATATAACCTCATTTGAGGTCTTCCCTTCCTCAAGCCTCTTTGTCTCTTTCTCCATCTTCCAATCCCTTTCCACCCTTCTACTGGTCTCTCTCTTCATTTGACTGAAGCCTCTTTTATTTCCTGTTTTTGCTCTGGCTTCCACATACAAGAGAAAACGTACAATCTTTGACCTTCTAAGGCCGGATGATCTCACTTAGCATAATATTCTCTAGGAAAATGGATGGAACTAAAGCGCAGCACTGCTGCATTCTGATCGTGCAGGTAAAAGCCCTCCAGCTCAGCGAGTGTGGTCCCTGGAGCCTGACACCCAGTCTTGCTAGATCTCTGTGCACCGCAGCAGGCCACCCCCTCGCCTTACGTCTTTGCTTCCCCTGGGAATGGTGCTCCAGCGGGCCTGGGATAGATAGTGCCTCTTGTTAGCATGGCAACCAGGGAGCCCCATGCTGCCAAACCAAACGGCCATTTCTTTGTTATTTGGTCCCTATGCAGCATTCAACATGGTTTCTTCCTTTTTGCAGAAGTGCTACTATTTATCTTGGCTTCTGAAACCAGCCTCTGTATCTTCTCCTCTTGCCTTATCAGCCTCTACTTTTAGTCTCCATTGCTGCCCCTCATTCTCCACAAGACCCCTACGTGGTAGAAGTCACCGCTCAGATTTCTGCCCTTTCTCTGGTTATACTCGCTCCCTAGAAAATCTCATCCTGCTTCTTGGCTTTATGTGCCAGCTAGTCCTCATATACATAACAATGTTTTCAGAGTGGCTCATTCCTTATTTGAAAAGTGGACACTTAACAATAACAGTAACTGAATAAATTCTTAAATTCTTAAAATAGATTATTAGTATTACATATACAACCCGATTCTCAAATATCAGTGTTCTGCCCTGAAGTTGCTGTTGACCTCTATACTGAGGCCTAACTCTCTTGACATTTCCCCTTGGACGACACAGAATGAACACAGGGTGAAACATGTTAGTTCTTTATCCCTGCACCCCCATCTGGTATTTACTCAGTCTTTTTCTCATAAAAGCCCCTTCATTTTCCTACCTCCAATCAATCTCTATTTCCCATCAGTGCTTTCCCATAATATTCCCAGAACCTGCACACTTCTCTCATTCTCTACTGCCAGCCTGGTACAAGCTCTTTGTGTGTGTGTGTGTGTGTGTGTGTGTGTGTGTGTGTGTGTGTGGTGATGGGGGTTGAACCCAGAAGCATTCGACCTTCTAGCTCCACCTCCAGCCCAATTTTTTATTCTTTGTTTTTGAAACAGGGTCTTACTAAGTTGTGGAGGGCCTCACTAAGTAGCTGAGGCTAGCTGCAAACCCGGGTCCTCCTATCTTAGCCTCCCAAGTACTGGGATTACAAGCCTGCACCACTATACTTGGCTTTCATCCTTTCTTGTCTGAACAACTACAATAGTCTCTCAATGAGTCCCCTTGTCTGTTCTACTATCCATAACAATCTTTTTTTGTTGTTTTTTGTTGTTTTGTATTTGGGATTGAATCCAGGGGCATTCTACTTCCAAGTGACACCACTAATCCTTTTTATTTTTTATTTTAAAACAGGGTCTTCCTAAGTTGCTGAGGGTTTGGCTCAGTTGCTGAGGCTGTCCTTGAACCTGAGATCCTCCTATCTCAGCCTCCCAAGTACTGGGATTGTGGGTGTGTACCACCGCACCTGCCATAACAATCTTTTAAACATGTAAACGCATCACTTTATTCCCTTTCTTAAGCCCTCCAGTTGTCTGTCTTCACTGCGTGGCTCTTGTCCATCTTTCTAGCCTGGTTTCAGAGCCCTCTTCCTCTTGCCCATTAGCCTCTGGCTTCAGAGGCCAATTTGGAGTCCTCAGGCCCCAGGGACTGCCTTAGGGCCTCGTGTCTGTTTCCTCCTCATCTCAGAGCGGCTCTTGCCCTGCTGCCTTCTTTCCATCATCCCAGCCTTGACTTAAAAGTCATTTCCTCAGTGCGATCTTCATTCCTGCCCCAGGCAGCCTTTTTGCTCTCTACCCCCTTACCCAGATTCATTTTCTTTTTGGCCCACTCTGATCACTTCTGAGACATGTCTAGCTTGAAAGGTAGTTTAGCCCAGCAGGTAGAAGTCTTAGCTAGGAAGCCAAGCCAGCTCTTAACTCTGTGGCCTGTGCAGGCATGGTTTCTAATCCCTGCGCTTCGTGTCCTCATCTGTAAAGTGGGGCTCATCAGCTATCCCGAGGGTGAAGCAGGCCATTGCATAAAAAGTGCTTCACATATGCCCGGCAGGCACTTGGGGCTCACTGAAGGTCAGCTGTTACCATGCTGTTTGTCTTCCTCCACAGAGCAAGGCTGGTGCTGAACAGCTTCCGTCTGTCCCTCTGGATCTGTGCTCTGCCCTTCACCTTGCTCGCTGTCCTGGTTCACTGGCTCCCACAGACATCAACAGTCCTCGCCTCTGGCTTCGAGTTGGTTTACTCATGCCAAGCACCAACAGGAGCAGGGGAGGGAAGAGAGAGAGTTTGGGGTACCTGTTCCTCTGACTCCTTTCCGAGGGGGTCTAGGGGAGCTGTGCCCTTGACTGAAAGTCACAGGTCCCATCAGGTGACTGCTTGGCCTCCCCATAACTACTCCCTCCCTTGCCGTCCTAGTCTAGTGGTGGTAAAGGTGACTAGCCTGGGTTTCTCTACTTCCTGCCCACACCTTTTTTTTGGTAGTAATACTGAGGATTGAGCCCAGGGACATTCTACCTTTGAGCCACATCTCCAGCCCTATTTTATTTATTTTTTAATTTTGAAACAAGTTCTCACTAAGTTGCAGAATGCCTCACTAATTTGCCAAGGCTAGCTTTTAATTTGTGATACTCCTGTCTCAGTCTCCCAAATGCTGAGATTACAGTCATGCACCACCACACCCAGATTACCGGCACCTTCTTAAACTCCTTTGGCAAGCTCCCCTCAAATAACCCAGGTTGAATATGCCACATGTTTTCTGTTAGGGCCTTGAAGATACAGGGCACTAGTTTATCTTTTCCACTACTGATTCCTGAAGTCCTGACATAAAGTAGAAGCTTAACAAAACTCTGTGATAGGAATGGATGTACAGGTGCATAATCTGAGCTCTGAAGGGTGAAAAGGTGTTAGCCTGGGCAGGAAGAGTTCGAAGAAAATTGTTCCAGGACAGAAGCAACATAGAAAGTGCGCAAAAATGGAGAGTGGTGTTAGCAGCAACTGAGAGAAGTCGAGACCTGACTAGAGTTTGTGGGAGTCAGAGTAAGTCTGAAGGGGACAGAAGAGACACATTTGTGCCCGTGGCCCTTGTCTGCTGTGTTGAGGAGCTGGGATCTTTTCCTAAGGGAAATAGGGAGGTAATATCTTTGTCTGTTTGGGATACTACAGACTATAAACAGACTATAATGTCTTAGTCTGTTTAGGCTGCTATAACAAAAATGTCATAAACTGGGTGACTTATAAACAACAGAAATTTATTTCTTAACAGTTCAAGGATCTGGGAAGTCCCAGATGAAAGGGCCAGCAGTTTCCATGTCTGGTTGGGGCCCACTCCCTGGCTCAGAGGGCACCAATTGACTGTCCTCACTGGTGAGAGGGGCGAGGCATCTCTCTGGAGCCCCTTTTATAAGGTCACTGCTCCTGTTCTGACCTAATATTCATCTCCCAAAGACCCCACCTGTGTGTGTGTGTGTGCGCGCGCATATGTGTGTGTGTGGTGCTGAGGATTGAACCCAGGAGCGTTGTGTCTCTGAGCTACACCCCATCCCTAGTTTTTATTTTGAAGCAGGTTCTCACTAAGTTGTGGAGGGCCTAAATTGCTGAAGCTGCTGGCAAACCTGCCATCTTCCTGTCTCAGCCTTCCAAGTACTGGGATTACAAGAGCGTGCCACCACACTTGGTCCCACATCTTAACACGATCACCTTATGGGTAGACTTTCACGTATGAACTTTGAGGGGACACAAGCATTCAAGCCATAGTGGCTAATAAGAAAGGAAAGCTACATGGCTGCATGCATATTATTCTTAACAAAAATTACAAACATATGGTATGGATTTTTTTTTAAGGAGCTCAGTGCTTTCATAATAAAAATGTTAAAGCAAGTTTGAAAAGTACAGAAAGATGTAAAGACAAGAATATTAGACACCTGGAGTCCTCAAACCAAGTGATATTTCACCACAACAGCCAGCTCTTCTCTATTGTGCATGCCGGGCAGTCTTGTAGGTTCTTATCTTTAGTAGGCCCTGTGGTCGTCAGGCAACCCCTGAGAGGCAGGCGCTCTCTTGATCTCTATTTTACAGATGCAGCAACTGAGGCCGAGAGAGGGTAATTTTCTTCTCTAAA
Organism: Muscardinus avellanarius; assembly: GCF_963383645.1. Classification (NCBI taxonomy): domain Eukaryota; kingdom Metazoa; phylum Chordata; class Mammalia; order Rodentia; family Gliridae; genus Muscardinus; species Muscardinus avellanarius. The sequence continues at coordinate 33,288,980 of NC_137801.1, forward strand.
GCACATGGCTGCTGGGTGAACAGTGATCCAAACCAGGCAGCTAGAACAGCCCTCCCTGTGTCTTATCACAACACACTATTATATTAGACTTCTGCTCCCCCCTTTTCCTTTATGGTGCTGGGAGTGGAGCCCAGGGCCTCCCATATGTCAGGCTTGTGCTCTAGTGCTGAGCTACTCCTTCATTCTTTTCACATTTTTTTTTGCACTGATATTTGGTTCTCTAACTATCAGTTCTAAATGGAGACTGACTATAAAATCACTAAGTATTAACTAGGTTATTAACTCCTATAGAAATTCTTCAGATTTCAGGACATAATCACATTGTTCTATATGTGTTTGTCTTTAGTGCAAGCATCGCTTCAGAGTACATGACTGCTTCATCCTGCGGTCCTGTCCGCAGTGACTTATGCAAAGCGGAGGTGTGCAACCCCAGTAGGGCCAATCACAGTCTTGAAATTAGATGACATGTGTACGTGTGAGCCCTGTGGGTGTAAGTTTGGGCCACGAGGGCACTTTTTTTCTGTCATTTCAACAGAGTCTATCTATGACAGAAAATAATGAGGCCAACAAACAAAATAAAACAAAATACAGATACTTGCAGCTCTAAGGGATGCAGAGAAAGAGGCATAGACAGACAGACAGCTGGAGAGAGAATTGGATCCCTGATATTAGCTATGCTTGTAATCTTACTCTGGACCTTTCCAGTCATATGAGCCTTTTCCCCCTTAAAAATTAATTCTGACTCATTGTCTTAGATGTGTAATACTTATAACAACTTAACCCAGGCGTGATAGCACATGTTTGTAATCCTAGTACTTGGGAGGTTGAGAAAGGAGGGTCGGAGGTTCGCAGCCAGCCTCAGCTATTTAGTGAGGCCCCTGCAACTTAGTGAGACCCTGTTTCAAAATAAAGAATAAAAAGTAGGGCTGGGGGTGTAGCTCAGAGGTAGAATACCCCTGGGTTCAATAGATAACACACACAAAATCCTTAAATAGAGTATATAGTTATAGCAATCATAATAATATGAGTTAATATTAAACAATGCTACTATGCTAATTAATATAATAACACACATAAGCTCTAGATTATGATTATCAGCTTATTTTAATGTACCCGTGTCAATTTGGTTAAAATATTTGCAGAATTGAAAACTTGGGACTTGAAAAAGCGGGGCTTAAGAGCCCCGCTAACAACAAATATCCATTACCACAAAATCAGCGCCTTTCAAAGCCAGAAAACAACATCACCAGAGAAACAAAAAAAAATCACCAGGCTCCAGAGAGAAAGCAGACTGAGAACAGAGCCACAGAGAATATCCTCACGCCCGAGGACGCGGCAGACGCGGCAGCAGCGCCATACTGCCGACGAATTCACGGGACGGCCACAGCAAGCCGAGGGGAGCCGCTGCGGAACAGCCAGGCGGGATTTCTCGGCGCAGAGGACATCTAAAGCTCCCAGTGTCTGAGCTCAGCACACGCTGCAGGGATTCAGAGTGGAAATCAAAACCAAGAAAAAAAAAAAAAAAAAAAAAAAAACGCCAGCCCAACAGGAGAGGGCATAGCAGCGGCGCCATATTGCCACCGGCGGCAGCAGCACAGAACTCACTACAGCTACATCTGCGTACTCAAGAACAGTGAGTCAAATTGCGGGCCACAGAGGAGAAATCCCAGTACTGTACTCACTGGGACTTGACCCAGTGGGAGAGGGGCGGTGGCAATGATATCATACCATAGGAGAACGTGCAACCTGGCACCCCCCACGGTCTAAAGCAGCCTCTATCGACTCTCTGGGTCGGAGACTCTGTGATAAAACCCAGTAAAGGAGTAGTGGGGTCTGAGATACTACTGACTCGAGATCCAGAGCACCTTAAGTGAAGTCATAGTGACCCAAGGGAAGAACCCAGAGAAGGCACAAACTTCCGAAATCATGGGAAAGAGGAATAATACTGGAACAATTAATGCTCACAACCCCACAACATCAGAACCCGATAAAACAGAAAATCAGAGATTTCTAGAAGATCAAATCAGGAAAATAACTGTAGAAATAATAGAGGTGCTTCGAAAAGAACTCAGAGAGAGCCAAAAAGAGATAAAGGATGCAATTAATGAAGTAAAGGCCTCAATTCAAAGCACAAACAACCGATTAGAACACATGGAGAACAGAATCTCGCTCTTAGAAGATGAGCAATCCAAAAATGAACGCATAGTTTCTAATCTAGGGAAAAATATCCGACAGCAGGAATCTGATATTGAAGAAATATGGGCCCATTTTAAGAGAGCTAACCTAAGAATAATTGGAATAGAGGAGGGAAAAGAAAGTGAAACTAAAGGGATCAACAATCTCTTCAAGGAAGTAATAGCAGAAAATTTTCCAGACATAGAGCAAGAGGTCGATACGCAGGTCAAGGAAACGTATAGAACTCCCTTTAGACAGGATCGGAGAAGAGGATCCCCACGCCACATAATTGTCAAAATGACCAATGTGGAAGCCAAGCAGAGAATCTTAAAGGCAACAAAAGCAAAGGGCCAAGTGACATTCAGAGGCAAACCAATTAGAATCACTCCAGACTTCCCAATCCAAGTCATGAGAGCCAGAAGGGCTTGGAGTAACATATTCCAAACTCTGAAAGAAAACAACTTCCAGCCAAAAATTTCCTACCCAGCAAAACTCTCTATCAAATTAGATGGAGAAATAAGAAGCTTCCATGACAAACAGAAACTGAAGGAATTTATGTCTTCAAAACCAGCACTAGAGAAAATACTCAAAGAGATTAACTACAAAGAAGAAATAGGTAACACACATCAGAACTAGAGAAACAAGATTTTCCATCCAACAGACAACTAAGATTGGTTATCTGTGGAGATTCATTATTTATGTTAGTCTGTTACCTATCTCTAAAGGGTATTGTTTGCCTTTATTGTTGTTAATTTTTAGGATTTCTAGTTGGAATATTAATATACCTTCAGATATAGCATTTGGAAATATTTTATCCCATTCTATTAGTAACTCTTAACTCTGGTTACATTGTCTTTGGATATACAATATGTTTTTTATTTTTTAGGGAGTTTGTATACTCTTCTGTTGCCTGTGCCATTGAAATCATAACCAAGAAATCACTGCCAATTTCAATGTTGTGAGGTTTTATGACCCAGATTTTCTCCTAAAAGTTTATAGTCTTAAGATTTATATTTAGGTCTTTTATCTATTTTGAGTTAATATTTGTATATGGGATTAGGTAAGGGTCCAATTTTATTCTTTTCCATGTAATTATTATGTTTCAACAATATTTAGTTAAAAGATTATTATTTCCACCACCAAATGTTCGTGGAAACCTTGTCAAAAATAACTTGACAATATAGGGAAGAATTTAGCTCTAGGCTTTTATTTAACTCCAATGGTTTATATATCTGCCTTTAGAATAGTACTACACTGTTTCAATTATTGTAGCTTTATATGGTTTGAAATCAGAAAATATATATCTTCTAGCTTTGTTCTTTTTCAAGATCGATGTGGGTACCTAGAGTCCATATTCCATATTAGGATAGATTTTTTTTTCTGAAAAATAAATATATAAATATATGATAGTTTCACCTAAAAAATAGAAAAAAATAGATTCTCTGGTAAGAAAGAAAGCAAAAAGAAATATTGAAATGTTATCTTTAAGTCATCAAAAGCTTGGTATCAGACAAATGAAACTGTTATGAGAGATTATCATTTTTAATTTTGGATAAATTGCTATAATACTAGATGTCAACTACTAAGCCAAGCATAGGAGGGGGGGATAGGGAGAGAACGGGGTGGGGATCGGGTGGGGGCTGACTGGGCAATGTGTGCATGTATGTCTACAAAAGTATGTATCCCACTATGATGTATGAATACAGTGCACCAATTAAAAATAAATATGAAAAAAAATATATATATATATATATATATATAAAATAGGACTGGGAGTGTAGCCCGGAGGAAGAAGGGCTTCCAGGAACCTCAAAAAAAAAAAAAAAAAAAAAAGAAAACTTGGGACTTAATGGGTTGAGATACTTTGAGGTGGCTTTCTATTCTTTACAAGTGAAGACAGTATAGAAATAGGCCATTGCTAGAGACCGATGCTACACTGAGGAGCTGGTTGAGAAAAGTGTGGTACAGGAGGGTGAGGCGTCTCACACTAAGGGCAGGAAAGTTGCAATCCTTGTCATGCTCTCTGAAACATATGGTTTAACGGTCACCTCTTGTTTCTTTTGACTCAGATCAGGTGCCTGCTGAGACTACAGCTTTAGGGGAATCATCAAAGTTTCAGGATGTTGTCTGTTTCTTGCATGTCTTTCAAGAAAAGAAGAAGCTACAGTATAAATTGGTCCCTTTGAAAGCAGAAAGGAAATAGTATGTAACTTCATTAGGAGATACCTTCCCCCATCTGACTGTGAGAGCAACCCAAGAGTGCAGAGGGTCAGATAATCAAGCACCTCACAGAACTGCAAAAGCCAATATTCCTGCCCAAGCTGAAGCCAGTTTTAGCAGTGGCTAGAGGGTGGGAGACTGCTATAGTTTGGATTTAAAATGTCCCCCAGACCTTATGTGGCAGCCATGCTGGAGGCGAAGTTTGATTGCTGGGGAAGTGTCCGTGGGAGCAGGGCTGGGGACAGTGTGTGCATCCTGGGCAGCCCAGATGCAGCACGTCTCTTTGGCCCTTTTGTTCTCTGTGCCCTCCATGATGCCCTGAGGACCTGCAGGCCTGGCTCCTGCTTGGAAGCTAATATAAAACACAGACTGAAATCTCCAGACCCATGAGCAAATTCTTTCTCTAAGTTTTGCATTTTGAGTATATGTGTCACTGCAGTGGGAATGCTGACTGAAATGGAAGTAGTGTGGGGTACATTTGGGACTCAGAAGGGATTTGGGAAATCTGAAATCCTGACCTTTAAGCATTTCCTCAAACTATCCTCCTAAGAAATGTTGGTGATGAAGGTAACAGTTTATTCCATAGTAAAAAGCCAACCAATGGGATTTAGTCTGGGCATAGGGTGGGAACACCTCTGCCTGAGTTGTTTAAGCTGAGGGCTGAGGCCTGTTGCTAAGAGTATTTAGTAGGCCTATTGCTAAATACTATGGCCCATAATAAAGAACACAGTAAAACAATATCCCTGGCGTTGCTCACTTGCAAAAGTATGCTCCAATAGTACATGACTAGGATTTTAAAGGATCCCTAGTCTGGGTTGGCCAGAGAAAAGTCAACCCAAGGGAATGGGGTTGCTAGGTTTCTAAGGCAACAAGACCAAAAGGGATGCAACCTGCTTACTAGCCAATAAAAGTCAACTTCCAGTTTCTGGGTTGGGACAGATCTTGCATTCTTATTCCAGAGGGCCAGACTATTTAGGAGAAATTAATGGTCTTTGTCCCCTTTTTCAGATGAAACTTCTCTCTGTTGAGCAGAATAACATGGGTTTTACCAGTCATGCAGCTCCATCATCCCGGTGGCTAATGAAAATGTTTTAGCTTTCCAGGCGCCGTGTTTTTATTTTTCACCTCCTTCACGTTAATACGTATTTTAAGAGAATTTTTGGAAAGCCTGCATCAGATGGCATTTAATGTCGGAAGTTGAGATGTAGCTCAGTGTAGAGCACTTGGCTTGTATAAGTGAGGCCCTGGCTTCAATCCATATCACCACTAAAATAAAAAAATTAAAAAAATAGAAGCCAACAGAGTTGACTTAAGAGTTAGCCCAAGCATCGGGTACTCTGTGTTTTCAACATTCACTTAATTAATCCACACACCAGCATCACTGATCACGTACCATGTGCCAGAACTGGTGCTTGGTCGGCTATAAAGTGGAACAAGATTCTGTTTTAATTTCTAAGGACCTAACACTCTAGTGGGCAGATAGACATGTTAGACACCAGATGTATATGAGTGATGAGTGTATGATGTGCACTCAGTGCTCTGCGAGCAATCTGAGGAAGGCTTCACAGTGGAGGTGCGGACATTTGTAACACGCTTTGTAAAATCAGCAGGCGCTTACCAACTAGACAGAGAAGTGGCATTGGTGTGTTATTCTGCTATCACTGGCCTATCGCCTTTTAATAGGGTATGATTGGGGCTTAGCCTGCATATTGTTATTTCTTTTCAAAAGTTTGCTCCACTGCTGTTGAATTTCATGATGTTTTCTTGAGACTGACAGATCTGGACGTTTGGGATTCCATGGGCAGCTTTCTCTCGCTGCTTGTTAGTTTAATTTCTCTTTCTCTCTCCTCACTGGGTATGGGAATGCTGCGTTCTTACACATTTTAATTGCTTGTCTTTCACAATATGTATTTATGTAATTTTGAAGAGAAAGTAATGATTTATATAAGTAGAGAATGCGAAAGTTTAAGAGGATAATCTAGTCTAACCCCTCCATCTCTACTGCCATTTTGGAGCTGGAAAGGCCACACAGTTAAGTACGAGCTGAACAGGAATAATAATGGTGATGAAGATTGAATAGTACTGGCAATTTATAAGATGCTTTCACAAACATCATGGCATTTCGTGTTCACAGAAATTCATTGAGCCTGATCTTATTATTATACTCTGTTTACCAATGAGAAAATTAAATTTTAGCAATGCCAAGTTATTTGTTTAAAAAATAGCGCATTAAATCTCTGGACATTCAGTCCAGTACTTTCTCTGGTATTCAACTACACTTCACTGTGTTTTATTTGTTTAATTGAGTTCTAGTTAAGAATACTTTCCAAACTAGAATAATCTAACACACACACACACACACACACACACACACACACACACACACCAACTTAATGATAAAATGGCACCTTGCCCCAATACTGGATTTATTATATTTCTTAGTCTATATCACAGATGATACTTCCTGTAATACAGTATTTTTTGTCATTATCTAATTTGTATTTATATTATTTGTGTTGCCTGAGCAAAGCCATTTTTCCCCTGTTCAAAATCTAGTAAATTTGCTTTGCACCCCTCTTTGTGACTTCTTTTAAGTTCACTACTCTGTCAGCTGCTTTCCATCTCCCACGGCAGACTGCCAGACTTCATTTATCATGCCTTTGGCTGTTCTTGTCAGCATTGCAGCAGAAATTTTGCAAAAATCGTATCCACTAATGCCTTTCATATAAAGTAATAGTAAGACCCTGTCTTGGTTTTTGGTTGAGGAAACAGGAGACTTGAGATTGGGTAATTTATAAAGAAAAAAAGGTTTATTTTGACTCAGTTTTAGAGGCTGAGAGCCCAAGATTGGAAGACTTGCTGCATCTGACAAGACCTCATGTTGCGTCAAAACGTGGCAGAAGAGGGAGAACATGTCTTATTTTATACAACCTGCTCTCAGAGTGACGAATCTAGTTTCCTAAGAGCAAGATCTCACTCCTGGAAGACAGGCATTATTGCATTCAGGAGGGTTCCTCCTCTATGACCCAAACACTTTCCACTGAGCCCTACCTCCTCACCCTGCTGCATTGAGGAATTAAGCCTGCACATGAGTTTTGTGACAAACCTTATCCCAGCCATCGCAGACCCCTTATTTTATGGGGTGAACCATTCGCCTTTCTTCCATGGGCTGCCAGGCTTTTTAGAAGCAGACACTGAACTTTGTTCACAAAGATCCTTCTCCTCTTCCGTAAGTTCATCCCGTTGTCACAAGACTCCTTGTTCCTTAGTTCCCACTAGGATCCCAGTGAAAGCGGTGTCGTGTTGAACACCAGTGTGGCTGTGGAGTCAGAGTTCTTCCTGTCTACACTGGCTGTGCCACTTCCTGGTTGGGTCATCTTGGGCAAACTTCTGTGAACCTCAGCTCAAAGTGAGATCACAATGTACATACTTACCTGGCAGAAATGAGAAGATGGAATTAGATGAGAAAGTGTGTTTCCTAGCATAGCGCCAGACACATAACTGCACTAAAAAATGTTAGTTTCTGCAATTATTATTCTTGTAAATAACACCGTGGCTAAGGTTTCTCTGGGTCACCGTGCTAACCATTCAGTGGAGTGTCACCAATATCCTACCTTCTTTGGACGGTACAGGTCAGCTGTTCTGCTTGTTTCTTGAGCATCTTGATCTGCCATCTCTTCTTAAATACTTTTGCCCATTTTTTTTTTTCTTAAGAGTTTGGACCTAGGAGAAAATGATCCTTGTGAGTCATTCTTCTGATTTAGTTATTTATCATTATTGTTGTCATTGGTGGTGGTGGTGCTGGGGATTAAACTCCGGAGCATTCTACCTCTGAGCTATACTCCCCACACTATTTTATTTTTTATTTGAAAACAAGGTCTCGCTAAGTTGTTGAGTCTGGCTTTGAACCTGCAATCCTCCTGTCTCAGCCTCCCAAGTGCTGGGATGATGGGCATGCACCACCACACCAGGCTTACTTATTATTTTTAAAGAAGTTTTCCTGTTGCATTATGATTAGACATAATAGTGAGATTCATTGTTACATATGTGCACATGCACATAACATAATTTGGTCAGTGTCATTCCTCAGTAAGTACTCTTCTGATATTTTTAGACACTTTTCATTCTCAAAGTAGTTTGTTAACTCCGCATGCAATCTGACAAGCCAGTTCTTTTTTTTTTTTTTTTTGGTGGTACTGGGGTTCCTGGAAGTCCTTCTACCTCCGGGCTACACTCCCAGACCTATTTTTACATTTTCATTTTGGAAACAGGGTCTCCTAAGCCAGCGCGCGCGGCTGGCTCCAAACCTGCGGGATCCTCCTGTCTCCGCCTCCCAAGCGCGGGGATTACAAGCGTGCGCCACCACGCCTGGCTAAGCCAGTTCTTAAGAAGGGAATTTTACTGAGATTGTGGAAAAGTTGGTGTCTGTCACTTCACAGTGGTATGTTCAGGAGCTTCCATTGGCTCATTTCCCATTTTTTCTGAGTTCTTAGAAAATATATTCAAATAAATGTTCTTCAATTCCATATTATTGACATTAACTCATAGGCTGTGATTGATTCAGTCTTATGTCTTTTAGTCAAAGAACAGTCAAGTTCCTCTTCCAATTCTAAAGCTTTTTTGATATTCAGAAAATTGAACATTTAGCAAATATTTATAATCACAATCATAAACAAATTCTAGGATTCTGGGATAGTAAGGTAAATAAAAGACTTTCCATCTTTCAAGGACTCACAATAAGTAGGTTATCCCACACCCTCCTTCCACTCTTTCTCTAACTTCCTTCCTTCCTTCCTTCCTTCCTTCCTTCCTTCCTTCCTTCCTTCCTTCCTTTCTTCTTCTGTCTTTCTTTACAATACTGGGGATCAAACCCAGGGCCTCATGCATGCTAGGCAAGTACTTTGAGCCATACCCACAACTCTCTTCCTTATTTATTTTTTATTTTATTTTAATTTTTGTTGGCACATTGTAAGCATATATCTTGATGAAGTTCAGGGTGATAGAGGCATCCATGGACACAGTACTTTTGAGCCCTCACCCAGTTCCCACCCTACTCCCTCTTTTTTTCCATGTTCCTGTGCTCAACCCACTGGTTAGTTTGTGCATGTACATCATGTCTATTGAGGTGTTTCCCTCTTCAAGCCTTCCTCTCCCACCCTCCTTCCTCCTCCCAAAGCTCCCTTCCTTCACTCCACTAAGGTTTCTCCTCTTTTGTCTGGAATCCCTTCTGTGTCCCAATTTTCCCCTAGCTTCCGTGTATGAGGGAGAATATCTGACATTTTGCTTTTTGTGACTGACTAATCTAACTTAGCATAATATTCTCCAGTTCCATACATTTCCCCACAAATGACATAATTTTGTTCTTTTTTATGGTTGAGCAGAATTCCTTTGTATATATATTCCATTAGTTTGTAATCCATTCATTTGTTGATGGACATCTTGGCTGTTTCCATAGCTTGGCCATTATGAATTGTGCAGCTATACACATAGATAAACATGCATTAATCTGGCTTCAGTTCTTTAGAGTAGATATCCAGGAATGGTATAGCTGGATCATATATTAGATTCATTCCCATTCTTCTGAGAATCCTCCACACTGTTTTCCAAAGTGGTTGCACTAATTTGAAATTTCACCAACAGAGTATCAGAGTTCCTATTTTTCCACAACCTTACCAGCATTGGTTATTGTTTGTGTTTTTAATAATTGTCATTCTAATTGAGGTTAGGTGAAATCTCAGGGCAGTTTTGATTTGCATATTTCTGATTGCTGTGATGTTGAATATTTTTCATACATTTATTGGCCATTTGTATTTCTTCTTTTGTGCTGTGTCTATTTAGTTCACTTGCCCATTTTTTGATTGGGTTATTTGTTTTTTTGGCAGTGAGTTCCCTGAGTTCTTTGTATATTCTATATATTAATCCTCTATCAGAGGAGTAGCTGGCAAAGATCTTCTCCCATTCTGTTGGCTCTCTTTTGAGGTTTTTTTGTATTTTCCTTTGCTGTACAGCCCTTCAGTTTAATGCATTCCTACACATTAACCCTCACTTTAATTCTTTTTTAAGATTTATTTATTTATTTATGGTACTGGGGGTGGAACCCGGGAGCTTTTCTACCTCCAGGCTATACTCCCAGACCTATTTTATACTTTATTTGGAAATAGGGTCTCACTAAGTTGCTGAGAGCCTCACTAAGCGAGGCTGAGGCTGGCTTTGAACCTGTACGATCCTCCTGTCTCAGCCTCCCTGACGCTGGGATTACAAGAGTGCACCATCATGCCCAGCTTCTTTTCTAGTTGTAAAAAGCTATTCATATCTTGTGTGTGTGTGTGTGTGTGTGTGTGTGTGAAACTTGGCTTCTTACACAAATGAGTATATATTCCTATATCCATGGAGTAATTCTCACCACAAGGATTATCCCAATACCTACATTAAGATGAAAAAATTAGTTCCCAAAAGTAGTGGTATGTGATTTGGGTATAATTTGTCCAATGTTTAAATGTGCTTATTTTGAAAAGATGTTATTATTTCAGGTTAAAACACCATGGCTACAAACAAAGGTAGACTGTGTGTTTTATGTTTGGCTAACATAATTGCTAAAGATTGCCTACTTTAGAAACATCCAGTCAAAAGTGATTTGACAGTTCAACGGAACAAAGGAGTGAAGGGAAAGAATCTCAAGAAATCTTGATATTCTAAGACAGTGATGGCCCCTGTCTGGGATTCATTCCTCCTCCTCTTCCTCTTCTTTCTCTTCCTCCTCCTCCTCTTCCTCCTCCTCTTCCTCCTCCTCCTCCTCCCCCCCTCCTCCTTCTTCTCTCTCTCTTTCTCTCTAATTTTTTTTTTGTAGAAGTGGGAGTCGAGCCCAGGGGAATTCTACCTCTGAGCTACACTCCCAGTCCTATTTTTTATTTTTTATTTTGAAACAGGATCTCACCAAATTGCCAAGAACCTCACTGAGTAGCTGAGGCTGGCTGCCAACCTGCCATCCTCCTGTCTCAGTCTCTCAAGTGCTAGGATTACAAGTGTGCACCATCACGCCTGGCTCTCTTCCTCTCTTTGCAGGAGCTTCTGCAGTGAGTGTGGCAGAACCAGAGAAAACTGCCTACAAGATGTGAATTGAGGGTAACTCCAAGTCAGCTTCATATTCAGCCTTTTTCTTACCAGCTTTTGAGTTGGGACATGGGAGGTCTTTTTGTCAAAGTAGAAATATTTAGTCATATAATTTTACTTCTGCCAGGGATCTTCCAGACAGCACCACAGAAGGTCTCAAGCTTTTCAAATATAAGACTCACTTTTCAACACTGACATGTCTTAGACTCCCATAGAGGAGCACTAAAACTTAACGGCATTCATGGACTGAGCCGGGATTTAATGATACTACCTTGCTATGAATTCAATAGTCAGTTTATATGAACTTAAACTTTATTAACTACATATATTCAAAACAAATAGCTATGACTACATGAGTGACACATGTCATGTATCTCATCTGTAGCCTGATACATATACACATGGATTTTGAAATCCCACAGATTTAAAGGCCCTCAGAAACTTGCCCCTCTGGAACCATTGTTCTAATATAATCTCATGTTAACAGGTGAAGTAAATATGACTTTCTATGACTCACAATTTACTGGTGGCAGAGTCCACACCAGTGGCATCTTTTCCACTATGCAGCAGTCTCCAGTTTTGTGATGAGCGAAGGAGAATATCATAAATGAGCTAGCTCAGAAGAAACTATGGTGTGCAGAGCACACATGGGTGACGGGCTCCTATATTTAACACAAAACCCCTTTTGGCTGATTAGATTGTGAGTAGGATTATTGCATAATGTGTCCCCATCACAATTAAATATTTCTTGAAGATTGCAATGAGGTAGAGACTCATCTTAGGTGCTTTTAAACTCATGGAGTAAATTTGGAAATGTTGAATCTGGCCATAGGCAACAACTCCCTGCTCTCCATAAAGCAGAGAATTTTTTTAAAAAGAAAGGCAGATTGCCACGTGCAGCACCTCATGTGGATATGTCTGGAGTGTTGGAGGCCTGACTATCCTATGTTTTCCTACAAATGTACCTTGAAAGCTTGTTTGGAGGCTCCAGCAGGGGAGCACAGTTACTTGTATACACTTGACCAATCCTCCTCTATTCAGGGAAGGTCGGTCATCCTCTTTGAGCGCACGGCTTCAGGAGGAACATACACGGAGCGCTGAGGGAGGAAGGGGACACCCGCCTAGCCAGCCAGATCAGTCAAATCAACCCTGGTGATCAATGGGGTGACAGATGTCACAGCCATATCTCCTTCATATCCAAGCAGAGAATTCTTTAAAACCTTAAAATTTATAAATTTTTGGCAACATACAGGCACAAAAGTCGACAAGAATGGACATCCTCAGCTTGTGCCAAGTTGGGGGAAGCAGTGCTGGCTGTCAATTTGAGAAAAGAAATGAGAAAAATCACTAGCCAAACAATACATTATAATATTGGCAGACACAGGAGGAGTGTGTGAAAGACATTAAAAAGCCATTCAGAGTCAGAATGACTGGACTCAGCTGGGGAAAGATGAAAAGAATAATTGCTATTTCTTGGATGTTTTTCAATGTTTAGATACACGTGGGCGTCTCAGGAGTAGCCAGGTCTTCAGCCAGGGTTTGTGTGAGTGATTACTAGGAGGTTAAAGATGCTGAACCGCATGCTGATTGGATTTATGCTCTCCCTAGACGGCCTATTTCTGTCAGTATTGGACTGGTTTGGAAAACTTTGGGGGTTCGGTAGATTGGCCTTAGGCCTCTGTGCATCTGGATGGCTCGGGAGAGTCCTGGTTGAATTTTTTCCTGTGAAAATGTATACCTGGGGTAGATTCCGAGTAGCCCAATCAAATCTTTTGAGTGGAGACATTAAGTTTGAGGGTTCATTCAGTTGGCTCCAACAGAATCTTAGGAAGATTAAGACTGCTTATCTAGACCTCACTATGATTATTTTCCATTCATAAAGGATCTATCTTATGACTAAGGTTTGCAATCTTCATTCCAACCAAATAATTTGAAGTTATGCATCCCATAAGGAATCTTAGGGAAGAGAAGGCCACATATGCAGAAGTCTACTCTCATTACTGGAAGCCTGTGTTGTCTTTGGGGGATGACACATCTGGGTCCTAGACAAGCAAAGAGTAGATAATATCGGTGCTGAGAGAAAAGTTATGCAAACAGACCACATTGAAGTCCATGGCCCCTGCAGCTAAATATAATAAAACCAGGGCCCAGGGAATATTGTTTGCATCTGGGTTTCTCTCCCTCTGGTTCTTAAGACTCTCAGGAGTCATGGAGAGGGAACGGTGATTACCAAAGAACAGAAATCCTTTATCTTCCCATTAATTCTCCCCATAGTGGTGCAGCACTGGCAGCGGTCCTGAGAAGAACTCTGTGGAGTGGGCTGGCTTGCAGGAGCATCTTCACTGCAGGCAGATTCGGTTGCCTTGGTGAAGTCCCCGTGCATCTGAAGAGTGGCTCATCTGTTCCTGGCTGAGGACTACTTGTGCTCACCAGGCGTGGCCCCCATGTGAAACCCTGGAGACTGGCGAGCTGGTGCAGCTGGATGGACAGTGAATCTTTAAGAAGTGAAAAAGACAATTTTTTATTTATTTTTTGGTGGTACTGGGGGTGGAACCCAGAGGCTTTCTACCTCTAGGCTACACTCCCAGACCTTTTTTATATTTTATTTGGAAACAGGGTCTCACTAAGTTGCTGAAAGCCTCACTAAGAAGCTGAGGCTGGCTTCGAACCCGTGCAAACCTCCTGTCTCAGCCTCCCAAGTACGGGAATTACAAGCGTGCGCCACCACATCTGGAAAAAAAAAAAAAGACAATTTTATTCACTACAATTTCAGGACCAGAAGTTTTTGAGGAAAAGGGTATTTGGAGAAGAGTTTGGGCATCAGGTGCTGGGGTAGGAATAGCAATTTGAGGAGAAGGGGCAAAGAATTTAAGAGAACAAGGCAACATTGTGAAGCCACTGAGGCCAAGCCGGGGAAGGGGTTCAGACCAGTTGCCTTAGGTGAAAGCTCTGGAGAGAGTCATTCAGTAAGGATTTTGACGATGTAGACTTTATAACATGCTGGTTTACAAAACCTCTTGCTCTGTTCCTTTTAGAAAATCACAAAGAAGATCTGTATTCTGCTCCATCCAGTAATGGAGCCAGTTGCCAGATATGGCTTTCGAGTCCTTGTGTTGTGGCCGGTCCTGGTAGAGATGTGTGGAAATTGTAACATCCACAAAAGGTTTTGAAGGCAGTATGGAAAAAAGAATGCAAAACATGTTAGCTAGTTGATAATTTTTTATACTGAACATATATTGAAATTATAATATTTTTAATATATTGAGTTGAAGAAAGCACATTATTAAATTGATTTGACCTGGTTTACTTTTATTTTTCTGGTACTGGGGATCAAATCCAGAGACATTCTACCTCCAAGCCACACCCCTATCCCTTTCTATTTTATTTTGAAACAGGGCTTAGCTAAATTGTTGAAGTTGTCCTTGAACTTATGATCTTCTCCCTCAGCCCCCCAAGTCTCGGGGTTACAGATGTGTACCACCACACCTGACTGTTTTCATGCTTTAAAAAAGATGGTTACTTGAAAATTTAAGTTGCAGATATTTCTCACATCCTATTTTTACTGGACAACACTGATCTACATTTATTGAACCTTCTGGAGTTGGATTTGTGTTTATCTTGGGTTGGTGTTGCTGGTTCTGCAGGACTGTAAAAGCTCACACACATATGCTTGTGCTCATGTGTACACACACACACACACACACACACGCACACACACACACACACACACACACACCTATCAATGGCTCAAATGGAAGGACAGTCAGGTTGAAATGTCTCAGGCCCTGAAGAAGCAGATAGTGTGATATACATTGCACACACCTGCCTCAGGTATGTGATTAATTGCTATTGCTGGATATCCTCCCTCCACGTATTTGCCAATATATTCAGTGTTGGTATGAACAACCAGCACAAGTCTTTGTGTTCTGTCTTAATTATATTTTAGGGTTTAGAAACTAAATTGCTGCTAGGTTAAAAAGTATGAACTTTTTTTTGTGTGTGTGGTACTGGGGTTTTTGAAAGCCCTTCTGCCGCCAGGCTACACTCCCAGACCTATTTTTTATATTTTTTTATTTGGAAACAGGGTTTCTTAAGCCAGCGAGGCTGGCTCCGAACCAGCGCGATCCTCCTGTTTCCGCCTCCCAAGCGCGGGGATTACAAGCGTGCGCTACCACGCCCGGCAAAAAGTATGAACATTTTTAAGGCTTTGGAAGCACATGGTCAAATTATCTTCAAGTGAGTGCATGTGTGTGCAGAGATCTGCAGACCTTTAAAAAGATTTGGAATCTGGGAAAAATAGTGCCTGCCCTTAGATACATAAAAGGAGAACAAATCCAATCTGGTGGTGCACACCTGTGATCCTAATCTTGGGAGGCTGAGACAGGAGAATCTCAGGTTCAAGTTGCCAGACTTAGCAACTTAGGGAGACATATTTCAAAATAAAAAAATAAATATAAAGGGCCGGGAGTATACCTTGGAGGTAGAACGCCCTAGGATTCGATCCCTAGTACAAGGGGGTGGGGGGGGATTTAAAAAGAACAGGTTCCTCTATAAGAATGGAACTGGTATTAACAGGGAATCCTCACAGGGTAAGGACTGGAGAAAAAGGGAATGAGCTAGTTGTGGGTGAGAGAGGACTGTAGCCATCAGGGCTGTCCCTCAGTCAGACTGCCTGAGGGGGAGGAGAAAGAGAGGAAGAAGAGGGGATGAAGGAGAAGAGAGGAACCAGCCAGAACTGAGGGGGAAAAACAGCCAGGCAAGACTAGACTTGGTTCATATTGTTTCTAATAGATTTTAGGAGTTTGAAACAGATTGTGAATAGCCGCTCCACAGAGAAGAAATCTTCTGGAAAAAGATCAACCTAAAACTAAACAGCTTTTCCCAATGCTCAGTAGCAGAATTCTTGAGTTCATTTATTCGGAGAAGGGCCTTGTTACCCCACCTCCAACCCAGAAGTGTCTTTGAAGCAGCCCTAATTCTTGATCCAGATAGGACTAGGGAGAGATGATCATTTGCATAAGTAATGAGGTACAGTGACTCCTGGGGTGCAGAGCTCTGGAATTTGTCCTGTGGATGTGCCTGTGACGCTCTCCAGTGAAAGAGGAAGAGGGAGGCAGAAGTGGCCTATGGGAGGGGCTCCTAGTGACACCCTTGGCACAGTGTGATTATGCAGTATTGTATATAACTATTCAGAGCATGATTGGGCTTTTCAATTAGCCAGAAGTGTTCTTTATTTCACAGCAAGCCAAGACAAGATACTCATTCCAAAGAGTCAGTAGAAACACTTAAAAAAAAACCCTTTCACAGCGTTTGGCCTACACTCTGGATCTGAACAAATTCAGCGCAATTTCTTATCCTGTAACTCCTGCATCTTTAGGACAGGGCAATGAAAGCGAATGTTCTAAATGATGACCCGAGGCGCTGCAAGGGTCTGAAGTGCCTCACAAATCATTAAAGAAAGATCAAATTATGGCTTGTATTTACCAAAGCCAAAAAGTGAACTAATAATATATCGTAGGAGCTGTGGATCCAGGAGCTGAAACTGGAAACATAGCAGCACTTAACCCCAACATGACCAGAACATCTAAGTCACCAGAAGGCCTCACAGTGCAAGGTTTCCAGTTAATTCTTCTGAACATGGATAATGGGTGTGGGAAGCTCT
Source organism: Muscardinus avellanarius (assembly GCF_963383645.1). Taxonomy (NCBI): domain Eukaryota; kingdom Metazoa; phylum Chordata; class Mammalia; order Rodentia; family Gliridae; genus Muscardinus; species Muscardinus avellanarius. The sequence continues at coordinate 33,306,147 of NC_137801.1, forward strand.
TACGTGTTAGGAATTCTTTGAAGCAAATTGTCGTCACCACCAACCTGGAAGGCCAGCTGTTCAAGTACCACCTGGGATGAGTTAGAAATGCAAATTCTCTGCCCCCAGACCTGCTGACTAGAGCGTGTACCAGCTTCATCTCCAGGGGATTCATATGTGCTCTGAAGCTTGAGAAAGCACGGGCCCAGGGGGGTGGAGTAGAGGAGTAATCGGTCTCTAGGAAAGGCAAAACCTCTTTTACTTGAACAGGGCATTTGGTGGTACGACTATTTCTTCAATGTGTATTTTATGTTCTAGATACTATGCTAAGAACTTTACAGAATTCATCGCTATTAAATCCTTATAATAGTGCTATGGAGCCAATACAAAAATCAGTTTCATTTTACATATAAGAAAACTGAGATATGAATCCATTAAGGAATCTGGCCCAACGTACGCACGCTGAGTGGTAGAATCAGAATTTCCATCCAGGATGCCACTTGTTCGCAGGGTTTTACTCCATCTTTCTTCCCTAGGTTTTAAGCCATCTATAATATCATGTCCTGTGGATCTTAACCCCATGAGTTTTCTTTATACTCCTCAGAAAGCCTGGGATTTTGCGCTTGAAATTCCCATAACAGTTAGATGGGCAAATGATTTCCCAAAGACACTCAGTAAACAGGAAAATCCTGGGCAGAGTGCAGGCTTTTTGACATTTTGCTTCATGCATCTCAATCAGAAAATACTTGGAGCCCTGCCTTGTGGCACATGCTTGTAATCCCAGCACTTGGGAGGCTGAGACCAGAGGATTGTGGTTCATGGACAGCCTTGGCTATTTAGTGAGGCCCTCCGGAACTCAGTGAGACCCTGTTTCAAAATAAAGAATAAAAAATTGGGCAGAAGGTGTAGCTCGGAGGTCAAAAGCCTCTGGGTTCCATCCCCAGACCCGCAAAAAAAAAAAAAAAGAAAAAAAAAAAGAAAATACTTGGAGCATGCCTGGGAGTCTGAGAGAGGAGGATCACAGGTTTGAGTAACTTAACAAGACAAGTTTCAAAATAAAAAGAATTTTAAAAGGCTGGGGATGTAGCACAGAGGTAGAATATTCCTGGGTTCATTCTTCAGTACCAAAACAAACAAATAAAAAATCCCCCCAAAATAAAAACTCAGCAAAACAAAAACAAAACAAAACAGAAAAAAAAAGAAAGAAAATGCTAAGACCACAAAATTTATCAGTAAACTGTTCTTTTTAGAAATAATACCTATTAATCTTAAAGGTTTTTGGTTTTTATCCTCCAGCTCTATTGAGCTATAATTGACAAATTAAAAGCATATAACATGATGTTTTGATATATGTGTAATTGTGGGATGATTACCACCATCAATCTAATCAACCATCTATCACCTTTGTATGTGTATTTAGTGAGAAGACCTAAGATCCACTCTCTTAGTAAATTCCAAGGATTCAATACAATTTTGTTAGTCAGAGGTACCCTGTTGTCCACTAAATGTCCAGCATGCATTCCTGGAGGTTTACTCTTACATAACTCACAATAGCTCAACTAGGGCAGTCTTACTTAAAGATGGGGAGAGGAAGGTGACAGTGTCTCCTCCTCTACCTGTCAGTCTCCATAGCGTCCATTCCCGGTCCCTTTGGTTGCTGTAGCTCTGTCATTTTTGCAGACAAAGATCTCTCTGCTCACTCCCTTGTCTTGTAGGTGGATGAAAATGGCCACTCCGGCCTTGATTTGACAACTTTCTTCAGCATCTATGTCAACAGCCAACCATGTGACCCTGGTCTTTGTATCTCTTATTTCCAATTCTGCAGAATGAGGATTCCAGGCTATTTATTGATTCTTCACATCAATTCGCCAAAATCAAGTTGTTATTAAAACAGTTAGGAAGCCCTCTCTATTCAGAGATTGTGGATGGGGGGGGTAATTACAGTCCTCCCTAGTTTTCCACAGGATATTGGTTCCAGGATCCTACCCTCTCAAATACCAAAGTCTGTGGGTGCTCAAGTCCCTTCCACAATATGACCTATTTGCATATAATATACATACATCTTCCTATGTACTGTAAGTCATCTCTAAATTACTTAGAATACCTAGTACAATGTAAATACTATGTAAATAGTTGCTATACTGAACTGTTTAAGGAAAAACAATGTATATGTTCATTGTAGTTGAAACTTTAAAAAATATTTTCAATCTATGGCTTGTTAAGTCCATGAATACAGAACCCTCCATATGCAAAGGGCTGACTGTGATGGATTATAAGCTAGGCGGGTATCCCCAAAGATGTCTACTATAATGTATTTAAAATTTTAAAGAATTTTTTATGGTACTAGGGATCAAATCCAGGGGCTTTCTATCTCTGAGTTACATCCCCAGCCCTATTTTTTATTTTTTTTATTTTGAAACAGGGCCTCACTAAGTAGCTGAGGCTGGCCACAACCTGCGATCCTTCCATCTCAGCCTTCCAAGTACTGGGATTTCAGCCATGTGCCACCATGCCTGGCAAAATATGATCTTTTTAAGCCCCCAAATTACCTTCTAGAAGATCGGAACCTGTTCACATCCCCATCAGCATGTAGTCAGGGACCTGCCTTCTCATGCTTAGTTTTAAAGCTCAACTATACACAAGGGGGAAGTGACTGCAGCAGCTGTCACTAGTTTCTGCTTGATCTTGGCCTTAATTGCATCTTGTGGTTTCTTTTCATTGCTTATCCCCTACCTAAAAATAAATGAGTATCGCATTGTCTTCCTTAGGATAATATTATTTGATCATAAAACAATATGCAAAACTAAGTCATTAATTACATATCTCTGTCCCATCATCCCTTTATGGGGATATTGGAGGAAAGGTGAATTGATCCTCCAAGCTGTGTGATAAAATGTCCAAAACCAGAATTCCCAGCTAGGTTAGAATTGGAAGATGAGATGAAGGGGAAGATGTGAAAGATACTGAATCCATCTACTCATGAGACAGTGGGAGTTCTTAAAGAAAAAGAGTTTTTTCTTATCCTGGTCTCTAAGGAAGGAGACAGAAATCTGTATATTTTTTAAATCTTCACTTTATGTCCAACTTTAAAAGAGTGGACCCTCCGTCTCTATTAAAATCAAAGTGTGGGCAGTTTCTAATCTTCGCACCATTACTTCCCCAGACCCTAAAATCAATCAGGTTGGAAGATTCCAAGCCATCAGTAGCTCAATGAGAGAGGATGCTCACTGAGAATCAGAGTCCAAGACATTTGGAGGAAGAGATATAGGGTAGTGGCAGTGGCTGCTTTATTCAGAAATGTCCTTCAGTGTAGCCAGTGGCCTCTGTGGTTTGATTCAATGGGTTTCCCAAGCTGCCTTCATGATAAACATCATTCAGTGTTCTCACTAAAAACAGACATTGCCAAGCCCCGTCCAGACTCCTGGATTCAGCCTCCAGCGAGGCTCTGATATATCTACCTGATGTATTTTACTCTAATGTATCAGGTAGTTTAGGAAATGCAAATTCAAGTGTCTGAGGGAAAGTAGGAGTTGGTTTTTCAGATGTCTACCCAGCTGTGAAGTGCCTGCCAACAAAACACAACTCCTAGGCAGAGCCCTACCATTTATATTTGAGCTATGTTATCTCCTCATCCTTGGCCATGAAGGGAACCAGCCTGAATCACATTCTCCCTCTGCAAGCCAGAGATGGTATTTTGAGACTGACAGTCTATCTTTAAAATATTAACATGGGATGTCAAGAATGTGGGCCAGCCTTATTCTGCCATGTAGATGAAGAAGCAGTTAAAATGATCTACAGGAAGCCTTGCATGGTGGCACATGCCTGTAATTCCAGTACGTGGGGGGTGGAGACAGGAGGATTATATGGAGGCCAGCCATAGCAATTTATCAAGACCCTTAGTGTGATATTTGATCTGGATTGGCAACTTGACTGGATAGAACACCTAAGATTATGTGACTTTGAGTGTGTTCATGTGATGAGTGACTTATTAAATGGCAGATTGAAATGGAACTCTTGCCCTGAATGTGGGTAGCACTGTTCTGATAGGTGCAGGACCTGGATGAAAATAAGGAGGAGAAAGCTACGAGAATCATGGGTGGTTTTTCCTGAAAGACCTCCATTCTTACTGGACTTTCACCATTGTTTTTTTCCGGAGAGTTTTCTGGTCTTTCCCTCCTGGGCTGGGCCTGAATTATCAGTCACTCGATTCTGAGACTCTGGCTCTTAAACCACTCAATCAGCTGCTGGTTCTTCTGGCTTTCCTTGCGCAGGCAGCCACTTGGGAATATATTGCTCGATACTGTGAATTGTACTGTAAGCTGACTTAATAAATACATATATACATATCCATATACATATGTATATCCATATACATATATATACATATGTATATATGTATATATGTATATACATATATATACATATATATACATACCATATACATATCCTGTGAGGGAATCTTAACTAATATCCTTAGTGTACCAGTATTGGGAATGGCTTAAGAAGATTTGAGAAAGCTCTGATTATTAATAGATATATTTCAAAAATAATTGTGTCAAAATGGCAGACCTGGAGAGAGAAAGACTTGGTTTTGGTCAGGAAGCAAACAGCTATTGAAACTTAGATTGACTTAGCTAAAAGTAATTAGGAGAGGGGAACTAGGACTTTCTCTGTCTAAAGACAGATCCACATAATAATTAGATAATCAAGCTAGGATGGGAGGAGGGGGGGCGACTGACCTTTGATCATGACCTTCGTGAAAAGAGACCTAGGTGGAAAGGACACCTGAGCTCCACCTTGGCAGGAACCAACAGGGTTTTTACTACCTTGGGAGGAACCTTACAGGGTTTTTACTACCTCAGAATTACATGAACAAGATGGAGGTCATGTGTATAAAAAAGCTGGGTCCACGTGTTGTATCTTTGGAGAATTCACTCAAATCCCCCCCTCCATGCCATTTCTGAATGGCATGGGACTTTAACTGTCTTCTCTATTTCTATCTTTTTAATAAACGTCTTTAAATCTTCAGCAAGAGTCTGGGCTAATGTGTATTTATCCTTAGCTCGGGACAAGAACCCGCGGTTTTTCTGTTTTTCTGTTTTGGGGTTTTTTTTGGTGTGTTTTGAGGGAAATTGTGTCCAGAACCCTAACAGAGGTCCTCGGGGACAGTTTCCCCAAAACCATATCATCTCAAACCATAACACTTAGCAACTTAGTGAGAATCTATTTGAAATAAAAAGTAAAAAGGGCTGGGAGTGTAGCTTGAAGGTAGAATGTCCCTGGATTTAATTCTTAGTACCCTCCCCCACCAAAAAACCCCCAAATAACAAACCTCTAGGGAGTGAGAAGAATGAAACATAAATTCCTGTTTTTGCTTGCAGTATCTTGATTTACTTTCAATTACTTGCACCCTAAGACCAAGATATGCTAATACTTTAAAGAAGTCATCTATACATTACTAAAACATTTAACCTGAAGATGAAGTGAGGTTAGTGGGCCTTCTATTTTAAAATGCAAAATCCTGGGGGGAGGGTAAGAAGGGAAGTACACTAAGTGATGGGTGCATGCATGCTTGTATCGCTTTGACTCTCACTATGATGTATAATTACATTGCACCAAAAATATTTTAAAAAATACAGAAATAAGTTAAAAATGTAAATTCTTTTGGAAAGGCTATAAAGCATTCAAAGTGTATGTAAATTACTTTATCTGGATTACTGCAAACTGAGTGAAGGGAATGTTACTGCAGGGGAAAGGCTGTGCAGTCAGCAGGGAGGTGACGTGGGGAGGAGACACAGGCGGAGAGAGTGAGACCAACATGGCTGGGTGGAGACGGGGTGTGGCCACTGCAGTGTTCCCAATTGCACCAAACAACCTAGGTCAATCCCATCCTTTCAGCCTCCTGGGGAACTCTGAAATTTGAAGTTATCTCCGTGGCAGAGAAATGTGCAGCTGATCTGTCCACCATCCATGACAGCATGGAAGGCAGATGACGTTCAGGATCCTGAGATTCCCTTTTCAACTCTAAACAACACCTAGCTCGGGTTACGGAATCAAAGCTTAAAGACACAAATGGGTTCTTTCAAGACAACTCAGTGGGCTCTGTAGGGTTGATTTGTTGTCCATTCACCTAGTGTAGCACACAACTGACCATGTTTAGCCCTTGCTCCTTACACAAGGGTGAGCCACGGAGATCTGGCAATGGTTCTCTAACTCTTAGGCTGTCTGATCCTGGTATCTTGATCTATTGTTTCTTTTGGTTCATGTTTCAAGGGCTTCTGGACTCCTTTGGAATTTATCCCAGTGCTCAGTTGTGATCACAATTTCTAGACTCTTCTGTGGAGTTAGTAAGTTCTTAAAAACTTACCTTCTGGTTCCTGAGAATTCTTTTGCTTTTTGAACACAGTAAGAAGCAACACATTCTCAGTGTTCTTTGATTCTGCTAGCTTCTATTTTCCCCACTAGTGACTATTTATTATTTGATGTGTTAAGTATGCAGGAGGTGAGACTATTATCCCCTGGGAAGGTTTTTTTTTTTGAAGAAGAAGAAGAAGAAGCAAATATCTGACATTCCCTGGCCTCCTTAAAGTTCTTATGTTGCTCTTCTTTAAAGAAAGTGCCACAACTGAGAAGGAAAAGAGACCACTAAACTTTGAAGACGTGGGCAAATCTTTTAGGATCTTTACGCCTAACTTTAACCCTTTATCATACACCAATGGTTCATTTTATTGTTTTCAGGGTTCCATTTTTCTGCCAGGGAGATAACTTCAAATTTCAGAGTTCCCAGGAGGCTGAAAGGATGGGATTGACCTAAGTCGTTTGCTGCAATTACATTTTTCATCTTGGTGATACATTTATTTATTTATTTATTTATTTATTAATTAATTTATTTATTTGGTACTGAGGGTGGAACCCAGCGGCATTCTATCTCTGAGTGACACCCCTCAGCCCTACATTTTTTTTTATTCTTTATTTTGAAACAGGTTCTCACTGAGTTAGTTGCAAAGGGCCTCACTACTAAATAGATGAGACTGGCCGCGGATTCAGATCCTCCTGTCTCAGACTCCCAAATGCTGGGATTACAAGCATGCGCCACCATGCCCGACTTGACTTGGTGATACATGTAGAGATGGAGTAGCTGAGCATTAGTCCTGGAAATGTAACCCTGAACCACTGGCTGGGTTTTCAGGAGAAAACACATTACCAGGAGAACATATCTGATCCCTTGAGCGTAGTGGACTCTGGCCTGAGAATGATTGGCTATGGCCTCCTGGGGCAGGTTCTTCACATGTAGGCTGAGAAGGTTTATAAGAAGGAAGCCTAGGAAGTCTACTTTCTTCATATGGGTTAACAGGCGATGCAGTGATTTGGATGTAAAATGAATTCCCTTTTCATCACCTCCTAAGGAAGTTTGTAGGCTCTCTGCATTTGTGGACTCCCAGTTCTTACCAGATCTATGCATTATTTCCCTCTCTAATGGTTGAGTAAGCAGAAGCATATGAAGATGTAATGACTTGCCTGAAATCACAGAGTAGGTAAAACCATCAGAACTAATGGATTGCTCCTCCTTCACTGCATTCCCCTCCCAGCCAGCCCGCTTTCCATGCTGCCTTCCAGGACAGACAGCCACAGCTCCTTCAGAAAAGGGGGAGATTCAAATACAAATGAAGAAAAAGGAAATTGTTTCAGTCCAGCATTCTCTTAACATTTAACCCAAACCTGTACCAGGGACCAGTATTACCCACATGATTTAATGTAATCCCAATTAAAATTACTGTAAAGAAAACACATGTTGAGTATACTAATGCATATGGGGGAAGAAACTGCAAGCTTAAGGAAAATCTACATTTGTTTCAATCACACAAGTTATGGTCACTGCTGTTTGTTGCTTTCTGTCCACAAAGGGATTAAATTAAGATTAAGGAGCCCAGAACAGCTTGAGGATGCCCATTTTCTGTCATGGAAAGTGCCAGGTGTCCTGCCTTTAGAATCTGACACCCTGTTGGTGAGGATTGCAATATACAACTGGTATACCCGAAAGGGCTTTTGGCTCTTTTTAGGCCTCCTGAGGGCTGATTTATGTCAGTCAACAGTGATGTTAGAAATGAAGCAGAATGATGGAGGGCTAAGCGCATGTGCTTTAGAGACAAATGTTCTTAGGTTTGAATTCTGCCACTTGGTAATGGTGTGATCTTCCAGGTGATGATTAAACAGTATATAAGAGGTAAGTATTCAATAATGACAATTGTTGGAGCAGCTCTCATTAAATGAGTGTTCACTGTGCTAAGCAATCTCACTGATCACTGCCCTGAGTGATCTCATCTAACTTTTACAACCCTAGTAGATGGGCACTACTAATAAATGTACAATTAATCGATGTCAGTTCTCTCCTTCTTTGCCTGAGCAAGTATTTACCAAGGACCAGTTACACACAGACATTGTGCCAAGAGCTGGTGATTGGATGTCAGAACAGTGGTGAGCCCTTCTCTCAAGGAGTGCTCATGTTCTTGGGGGATGAAAATGTAGGTCACTTAGTATGATAACGGCTCTTCAGGGCTTAATGGGAGCAAATGAGAAGAATATAAAATACGGTGGGAATCAGGAAAGGCTGAATCCTCAGGGCTGGGTGGCCAGAAAGGTTACTGAGCAGCTAAACATCATGGGCTTCTGAGTTCAAGTCCAGTGTTATCTACTTTTGGGGCGTACATTGTCACTAAGACAAGATTCTGGGGGCCTCTTTCTTCCTAAGGAAAGGATGACTTTAAAACACCCCCACCATGCTTAAATTTGAAATGTCACTGTAAAACATTTTAAATTCACAAAAATAGAGAGAATAAAATAATACGCCTCAAGTGCATATTATTGACGATGACCAATATTTTGCCACAACAGCTTTGTGAAAAGGACACTTTAAACAGGGTGATTCTGGGCCAAGGTCTATTGGAGATTGCAAAGGGACTGGTGAGCCCTCCTGTCCATTTTCCCTTGGCTGTAAGCTGGGTCCTCTCCTTCCCCCTCTGAGAAGGCACCCTTGGCTTTAACAGGTAGCAGTGGTGGGGCCCACATTCCAACTCCCTCACTGTTAGCGTGAAGCATGCTGGGTTAGCAGGCTTCCTTTAAAGCAAAGCAAGCCTTTTTTGTTGCTATAATCACATCTACATATATGGCTCCCCACCACCGTTTCTCAGAATGCTGGTTTAGTGAACAACTTGATCTTCCCCATGGCTGGTGTGCTGCGGCATCCTTAACAAGAGGATCGATCACCGTGAGATTCTTAGTTAAGATGCTGGGCTTCATCAGGTAACTGTTGTCACCCACATCTATTACCTGGCATTCATCTGGTGAATGGTGGATCTGATTGTGAAAATAGATTTGAACTGTGTCTTTTCTTCCATCAGCCTCAGTCCCTAGAAAAGAGTGTGTGTCAGGCAGCATGCCCTGAGTGGTAATTTCAAAGGGAGGGAAAAAATTTTTTTTTAAGTGAATGCTTATATTATTAACCCATGGAATTTAATTCATGATGCGTTTTTTTGGATTACAAAAGAATTGATTAAGCTTGTGAAAAGAGGATGTAAGGCATTTCTGCAAGGAAGATCCTTTTTAGTATTCAGTGAAGAGACTGACTGAGGTTTACCAAAGTTAGAATGATGCTGCTTTTGTTAAAAAGAACATGATTGGGTACAAGAGAAAGCATTTTGAATTGCTATTATTTTTCTGTACTGGGGATTGAACTCAGGGGTACTCTACCACTGAGCTATATACTTAGCCCTTTTTATTTTTTATTTTGAGGCAGTATCTCACTAAGTTGCCCATGCTGTCCTTGTATTCCTCCTGCTTCAACTTCTTAAGTAGCTGGGATTAAAGGTGTGCCTGGCTAACAGGAGTCCTCAGTTCAAGTCCCAGGCTCTGACTTTGATGAGTCACATGGTTTTTAGCAGGCCCTTCATACCTCTAAGCCTTAGTTTCCTTTCCCAAAATATGCAAGATCCTCTCCGCTGTTATTTTGTAATTTTTAATTTTTTAAAGTTTTTTATTTATTTTTATTTATTTTTATTTTTTATTTTTTTTATTGGTACACTGTATTCATACCTCGTATTAGGATACATACTTTTGTAGACATACATGCACACTTTTCCCAGTCAGCCCCCACCCAATCCCCACCCCATTCTCTCCCTATCCCTCCCTCCCATGCTTGGCTTAGTAGTTGACATCTAGTATTATGGCAATTTATCTAAAATTAAAAATGATATTCTCACATAACAGTTTCATTTGTCTGATACCAAGCTTTTGATGACTTAAAGATAACATTTCAATATTTCTTTTTGCTTTCTTTCTTACCAGAGAATATTTTTTTTCTATTTTTTAGGTGAAACTATCATATATTTATATATTTATTTTTCAGAAAAAAATCTATCCTAATATGGAATATGGACTCTAGATACACAAAACAATCTTGAAAAAGAACAAAGCTAGAAGATAAATATTTTCTGATTTCAAACCATATAAAGCTACAATAATTGAAACAGTGTAGTACTATTCTAAAGGCAGATATATAAACCATTGGAGTTAAATAAAAGCCTAGAGCTAAATTCTTCCCTATATTGTCAAGTTATTTTTGACAAGGTTTCCACGAACATTTGGTGGTGGAAATATTAATCTTTTAACTAAATATTGTTAAAAAATAATAATTACATGGAAAAGAATAAAATTGGACCCTTACCTAATCCCATATACAAATATTAACTCAAAATAGATAATAGACCTAAATATAAATCTTAAGACTATAAACTTTTAGGAGAAAATCTGGGTCATAAAACCTCACAACATTGAAATTGGCAGTGATTTCTTGGTTATGATTTCAATGGCACAGGCAACAGAAGAGTATACAAACTTCCTAAAAAATAAAAAATATTGTATATCCAAAGACAATGTAAACAGAGTTAACAGTTACTAAGAGAATGGGATAAAATATTTCCAATTGCTATATCTGAAGGTATATTAATATTCCAACTAGAAATCCTAAAAATTAACAACAATAAAGGCAAACAATACCCTTTAGAGATAGGTAAAAGACTAACATAAGTAATGAATCTCCACAGATAACCAATCTTAGTTGTCTGTTGGATGGAAAATCTTGTTTCTCTAGTTCTGGTGTGTGTTACCTATTTCTTCTTTGTAGTTAATCTCTTTGAGTATTTTCTCTAGTGCTGGTTTTGAAGACATAAATTCCTTCAGTTTCTGTTTGTCGTGGAAGCTTCTTATTTCTCCATCTAATTTGATAGAAAGTTTTGCTGGGTAGGAGATTTTTGGCTGGAAGTTGTTTTCTTTCAGAGTTTGAAATATGTTACTCCAAGCCCTTCTGGCTCTCATGACTTGGTTTGGGAAGTCTGGAGTGATTCTAATTGGTTTGCCTCTGAATGTCACTTGGCCCTTTGCTTTTGTTGCCTTTAAGATTCTCTGCTTGGCTTCCACATTGGTCATTTTGACAATTATGTGGCGTGGGGATCCTCTTCTCCGATCCTGTCTAAAGGGAGTTCTATAAGTTTCCTGGACCTGCGTATCGACCTCTTGCTCTATGTCTGGAAAATTTTCTGCTATTACTTCCTTGAAGAGATTGTTGATCCCTTTGGTTTCACTTTCTTTTCCTTCCTCTATTCCAATTATTCTTAGGTTAGCTCTCTTAAAATGGGCCCATATTTCTTCAATATCAGATTCCTGCTGTCGGATATTTTTTTGTCGGATATTTTTTTCTAGATTAGAAACTATGCGTTCATTTTTGGATTGCTCATCTTCTAAGAGCGAGATTCTGTTCTCCATGTGTTCTAATCAGTTGTTTGTGCTTTGAATTGAGGCCTTTACTTCATTAATTGCATCCTTTATCTCTTTTTGGCTCTCTCTGAGTTCTTTTCGAAGCACCTCTATTATTTCTACAGTTATTTTCCTGATTTGATCTTCTAGAAATCTCTGATTTTCAGTTTTATCGGGTTCTGATGTTGTGGGGTTGTGGGCATTTATTGCTCCAATATTATTCCTCTTTCCCATGATTTCGGATGTTTGTGCCTTCTCTGGGTTCTTCCCTTGGGTCACTATGACTTCACTTAAGGTGTTCTGGATCTCGCGTCAGTAGTATCTCAGACCCCACTACTGCTTTACTGGGTTTTATCACAGAGTCTCTGACCCAGAGAGTCGATAGAGGCTGCTTTAGACTGTGGAGGGTGCCAGGTTGGGCATTCTCCTATGGTGTGATATCTCTGCCACCGCCCCTCCCCCACTGGGTCAAGACCCAGGGAGTACAGTACTGGGATTTCTCCTCTGTGGCCCGCAATTTGACTCACTGTTCTTGAGTACGCAGATGTAGCTGTACTGGCCTCGCTGAATTCGGTGCTGCTGCCGCCGGTGGCAATATGGCGCCGCTGCTACGCCCTCGGCTGTGGGGCTGGTGTTTTTCTTCTTGGTTTTGATTTCCACTCTGAATCCCTGCAGCGTGTGCTGAGCTCGGCCACTGGGAGCTTTAGATGCTCTCTGCGTGGAGAAATCCCACCTGGCTGTTCCGCAGTGGGTCATCTCAGCTTGCTGTAGCCATCCCATGAATTCGCCGGTGCCGCCGGCAGTATGGCGCTGCTGCCGCGTCTGCCGTGTCCTCAGGCGTGAGGCCGGTGAATCTCCTCTGTGGCTCTGTTCTCAGTCCGCTTTCTCTCTGGAGCCTGGTGATTTTTTGTTTCACTGGTGATGGTGTTTTCTGGCTATGAAAGGCGCTGATTTTGTGGTAATGGAGATTTGTTGTTAGCGGGGCTCTTAAGCCCCGCTTTTCTCGGTCACCATCTTCCTGGAAGTCTCTATTTTGTAATTTTTAAAAGGGCTAACTGCCTTGATAAAAAGTAGGGCCTTTGGAAATCAGAGACAATGATTACAGACTGATGTCTGCTGCTTGCTTGTTGGCTATGTGATCCTAGAAAACTTCACTCTTCAAATTCTCCGTCATTATCATCATCTGTAAAACTGGGACAGTAGTATTAGCTTCCTGCAAAGGTTAAATGTACTATGTTTAGTACAGAGCCTGGCACATTTAAACTCTCAATAAGTGGAAGCTATCACTCGTATGGGTTCTTATCCCACCTATACCATATTCTATCCAAATGATCAGAGATACAAAGGAAAAACAAAGCCCTTAACAGTTTTACAGGAAAATAAAGCAACAATATTTGTATTCAGCTAGCTTTCTTGTCATGATACACCACTAACATCCATGAAGAAAGGATGTGTTACCACATCGGTGTCAAATGATGACTCACATTCAATTTCATTCATTTAAACAATCAACCAGAATCACTGAGTTTCTTCTATGTTCTTCGGACCTCTGAGGATAGTAAGGTAAACATGACATCTTTCTTGTGATTGTGGGGCTGGCAGTAGAGATGGCAGAAGTAGACACGGGCAATACCATGGTTGTTTTAGTCTGCTTTTCCTTCACTGTGACTGAAATACTTGACATGAACAACATAGAGAAGGAAAGGTTTATTTGAGCCTACAGTTTCATAGGTATAGTTCATAGTCAGCCAACTCCAAGGTGGACATTGTGGTGGCAGAGTACATTGGCTCATCTTATGGCAGCCAGAAATCAGAAAGTGACAGGGAGCGACCAGGGACAGATGCATTTCCTAAGGCCACACTCACCGTGACCTACCTCCTCCAGACAGGCCCTACCTGCCTAAGTTACCACCCAGTAAACCCATTCAAATGTTTAATCCTTTGTGCACTTATGCACCAATGAGATTAGAGCCCTGATTCTCACCTCTGAATATTATTGCATTGCCAACACATTCAGGGGATACCCCATTTCCAAGCCTTAACTCTACTCTAGGTCTATACAACCTCAGATTGTCCTTGTTGAGTCTGTGACTGGGAGAATTCTTCCATTTCTAAAAATATATTTTTACAATTATATGAAACAAGCAAGCAAACAAACAAATAAAACCAAAAGAAGGGGAAGCCTGGTTTCACTTGAAAAAATATTCACCATAGCTAAGTTATATTGAATCCTTATTACATGTGAGGCAGTGGTCTTAGCTTTTTGTGTGTAACCATGTATGGATCTTCTGTTAAGTAGATTCTACTAATTTCTCATCTACTGGCAAAAAAAATCAAGGGACAGATAGATTTAATAATTTGTTAGACAATGAGTTAATGACTAAATTGGGATTTAATCTCTTAAAGTGTGACCCCAAGACCAGCCAGGTAACCAATAGTTTCTCAATGGAATGAGATATTTCTAATAGTTTTCTATTGTTTTATTAAATATTGAACTCAAGAAAATTAAATCACAGCAGGCTGCAAATATAATTCAAACTTTTATTAAATGTCAGAATATTGGATCCTTAGATACATTTTACTTCTGGGCAATTATCCAGGTTTGAAGCATATATTTAAGTATTTGCTGCAGTGATTATTGAATTGATTTATAGTGGCAAATCAGATTACACAGTGAGGCGAATTAAATTACTGCCACACTTTTAGGAGGACACCTTTTGATCTTGGTGAGTGAGTTCAGATGCTACCTTATAACCAGCAGGCTTTCTCTCTTGCCTGAGTAGTTTCTTTGAACTACCTGCTCTATTGAAAGAGTGGTCATCTTATGTGCACCTTGTGAGTCCCAGAAGGGAAATTTATTTTTTTATTTTTCACCCAGGTGGATGCCTACTGTAAATAAATGCTCTTGGTTTGTGAATAAATTTATAGCTACTATCATTACTATTTCCTATGTAGTTTTGAAAACCTAAAATTCCTAACTACTCCAACATGTTTTCTTCCTAGAATTTCTCCAAAATGTTATTCTTGAGCTGGGCATGGTAGCACATGCTTGTAATCCCAGCATTTGGGAGGCTGAGACAGGAGGATTGTGGTTCATGGCCAGACTCAGCTACTTAGTGAGGCCCTTTGCAACTCAGTGAGATCCAGTTTCAAAATAAAGAATAAAAAAGGAGGGCTGGGGGTGTAGCTCAGAGGTAGAATGTCCCTGCGTTCTATCCCCAGTACTAGAAAAAAAATGTTATTCTTGGTGTAGAAATAAAAAAAAATCTTTTAAGATCTGTTTCAGTCAGCATCCCCACTGCTGTGATCTATACATCTGGCACACAAAACTTAAAGATTTACCTGCTCATGGTTCTAGAGATTTCTGTCCATCATAGACCAGTTCCTGGAAGCCAGGGCTGCCGGTCCTCAAGGCATAATGGCAGAGAACAGAGAAGAGGGAGTTAGAGCTCTGAACACCAGGGGAAGAGGGAGAAGAGGGCTCTTTGGACATATATAATTCCCAAAGCCACATCCTCAATAACCCACCTCTTGCAATCATGCCCCACCTCTTAACCTCACTGCCTCGGGGACATGCTTCCAACACATGAGCTTTTAGGGGATATTTTAAAATCAAACAATAATAGTCTGTCTTACTTACTATGCGTAGTCATTTTTAAAGTCTGCATCTTCTCCAAAAAATATTCACATCACTTGCTTCTTGTATTCCTCTTTCTTCTCCTGGCTGTGTTCTTCTTATCTCCTTAATGCTTGATTTAAAATGGTCCCAAGCTTATGTCCAATCGATTCTGGCAGAAGTATGCTAGCCTCACCGAGGAAATTAGTTCATGCTGGTGTCTAGTGACATTGCCACAGATGCTGGACTCTGGTGTTAGCCCTGAACACTTCCTTGTTGTCAGGGCTTTGTCATCCAGTGCCAACCAGCAGCCTCTTCTCTGGCTCCATAATCATGTCTGCCCTAAGAATATCTCGCCACTGTGTGCCTCCCTTGGAGCAGCTTTGTGTCTCCATAAACTCTGAACGATGCCTGATTTCACTGCACCCTTGGAGAACTGTGCCTTGAAATGGAGTCTAACTCCTTCTAAGCCCAAGACCAAGAGCAAATGGTCGGCTGGAAATGTTGAGCTGGATGCCCAGGCTCCTTTTGGAGAAAGTCACAGGAGTGAGTCCTGAAGACAGGCCAGAGGGACCATGGTGTTCACAGTTCCAGAAAAGAGGTTTAAGTGTTACCAAACAAAGAAGCAAAAGAAATACCAACAGCCTAGAGGTGAAGCGATTGGTTGTTGTCCAAAAGGACAGGTGGGCAGAGGTGCCAGGTTGAAACTGGGGCTGAAGTAGATGATTGGGGAGCACAGAGGCAGCAGGAGGGAGCACGGGGAGGGACAGGTGCGGGAGCGAAGCCTGCAGGTCTAGTGGTCCTTGTACGGGTGATGAGAGGCATCTGTCAGACTGGACACAGGATCTTAGTTTGCAGCCGGCCTGGCTTTCCTCTGGGTCACTGTGCCTATTGCTGATTGCCTTTTGCTGCCAAGGGCCCAGCAAGCCTCCTGCCTGCTGGAGTCTGTGCTCTGTTCCATTTTCAGTTTAATAGAATTGATGTTCCTTGGCGCTCCCAGGACGATGGCATTGCTCTGTTTGGCTCTGGCAGTGCTTTCAACAGAAGGGGAAAAGAAAAGAGGACTGCCAACAAGGCTGTTTCCTTCCACTGTAGTCCACCGTGCCTCTGCGACTCATGAGTGACAAGCCTGAAAGGTTCTGAGTAGGATTTTTAAATTAAAATACTTTATGTTTTCGCTCATGGAGCATAGAAAACATAGGATATCAACTCTAATTAAAGCCAGCAAATGTTTGTCAAATGTCTAATATTTCTCAGTAGTACTTAAATCGCTAATCTTGTTATAAAAGTTAAAGAACCCCAAATAATATAAAGCATGGTGACTTCAAGGGCATATGCAGAAGTCATTATGACTTCCCTTTCACCTTTTTTCTGTAGTATAAGGGATCGAATCCAGGGCCCAGCGGATGCTAGCCATGTGCTCTACCATTGAGCTATATCTCCAGCTATATTGTGGTTTAAAATCATCTAATATATACAGAAATATAATATGTAGCTGGGTACAGTGGTGCGTGCCTATAATCCCAGTATCACTGTGGTGCTTACTCATTATCTCAGTGCTTGAGAGGCTGAGACAGGAGGGTGGCAAGTTTAGGTCAGCCTTAGCAATTTAGTGAGGCCTTATTTCAAAATAAAAATAAAAAGGGCTGAGAATGTAGTTCAGTGGTAGAATGTCTCTGGGTTCAGTCCCCAGGATCACGACCAAACACACACACACATCAAAAGAAGAGAGAGAGGGAGAGAGAGAGAGAGAGAGAGAGAGAGAGAGAGAGAGAGAGAGAGAGAGAGAGGGAGGGAGAGAGAGAGAGAATAAAGAAAGATAACTTTATTACATTATGGTTTATGGTTCTTGGGTTTAGATGTACCATGTCTCAGTTCATGAAAACTGAAGATAAATCACACTGAAAAAATTTTAGTCTCACTTTCCAGCAACAGTCTTTAAAAGAATTCTAACTTTTTTCAACTTTATCAAAGGTTAATTGACAAATTGGAATTGTACATATTTAATGTGCACAACTTGATATTTGATATATGTATACATCGTGAAATTATTACCACACAGTCAAATTATTAACACATCCCTCACCTCACAGAATTCCTATTTTCTTTCTTTCTAATTTGTGGTGAGAATACTATCTCTTTTAGCAGATTTATATTTATCTTTTTAGCACATTTCAAGTATACAATACAGTATTGCTAACTACACTCACCATGCTGTACATGAGATCTCCAGAACTCGTTCATTTTGCATAACTGAAACCTTGTACATTTGACCAACATCTTCCTATTTCCTCCTCCTACCTCCCACCCTGCCACATGCCCCTTGGCCACCACCAGTCCATTCTACTTCTGAGTCGTATTTTAGATTCCACATAGAAATCAGGTGATGGCAACTTTATCTTTCTGTGTCTGGTGTATCTCACTGTTGATAATGTCTCCAGTTTCATTCTTGTGTAGACATCCAGCTCGACATGAACAGCCATCTTGTTGTAACCACTATTTTGCTAACCAGGTGACCCTGGCATGCATCCCGATACCTGTAGGGGAACAAAGTCATTAAGATACCTGGCTGGCGTGCTAACTGCTGGCCCCCACACTGTGTCTTAACTCAGGCTGGACATGCTAGTAGTTTTTTAGAAGATTGGGTACATTTCAGTTGGTCATGGCTCAACTTTGCCTACCTTTTTATACAAACCCTTCCTTCTGACTCGGGGTGTGGGGACCCACCTATCTTGCTGCCACACAAGACATGCTTCTGTCCATAAATCCTCAACAAATTGTACTTGGTGCGATTCTGCTTCCATCTGCCTCTTTCTTTGATCTCACTGCACCTTCTGCCTTCGGGGCTGATACTCATACACCAGGACCAGGATTTTCTGAAACACTGTATTGTTGCAAACAGTGGTATTTCCTTTTTTTTTTTTTAAATTCAAATAATATTCCTTTATGTGGGCAGGTTTCCTCTCTTTCTTTCTTTCTTTCTTTCTTTTCTTCTTTCTTTCATGTTGGGAATAAAACTCAGGCCATTACACATTCTAGACAAGTACTCTACCATTGAGCTACATTCCCAGCCACATACCACGTTTTAAAAGAATTCTAACTTTATATGTGTGTGCAGTACTGGAGATTGAACCCAGGGGTGTTGTATCTTTTAGCTGCACCCCCAGCTCTTTTTATTTTTTATTTTGAGACAGCGTCTTGCTAAGTTACCATACGTTGGCTTTGAACCTGGGATCTTCCTGTCTCAATCTCCCTAGTACAGGCATGTGCCATCATACCTGGCTAGAAACATTTAAATTTTCTACGAGTCTTTAGAGTTAAATCTAGGAACACACACACATGCACGTGCATGTGTGCGTACACACACACACACACACACACACACACACACACACACACACACTTCTGTCTTGCATTACTATGAAGTAATACAGTCAGATCAGCCATAAAGCTGGCCAATGAAAAGCTAATGACTAGACAGATTATCAGCTCATACACTGTTTGGTAAATTGGATCAAGCCACAGAAAAATAGCCTGAGACTAAGTGAACGATTTAACATAATTTACTTTTTCATACTGCGAGGCTCTATTTAATTTTCACACCCCTGTGTCTGGTGTCCTTTCATGAAATATAGTAGTCTGCTCCTCAAAGCTTCCCTGCTGGTGAGACATGCATTTATTTAAAATACATTCTTAATTTCTGGTCTATAGGAATAAACTATGCCTCTGGGAAAGAAATGCGTTGCATGGATACACTTCGCAAAGGTAAACACACAAAGGCATTCTGCTTTCTGTTAATTAATGATAGTGATGCCAAGTTTCTATAGGGAACCAATTTTGCCTTTGAACACCAGGGAGATCTTGAGCATAAGAAATATTTCAATTCAGGAAAACCATAGTATAGTCAAAAGTCCAACTCTAACAGGTGAATTACAGTTGGTCTAGGAAATTGGATGAATTAGGAATTGGTCCGTGGATGTTCAGTAAATACAAATGGACTATTGAAAATATTTTCTCACAGCTAAGGATAACTCTGAAAGCTGGGATTTGTCCCAGCATTTTCCCGGGAGGAGTTCAGATGCATAGGCTGGGACTGTGGGAGCTGAGATAGGCTGGAGTTATAAGCAATCACTGGGCAGAACCCTGCCTTGGGTGTGCAAGGGCCGCGCTTGGCTGGTGAGGGATCGATGTTCCTGTCTCCAATGAGACTGCATCTGACCTTTCTGCAGAGTGAAAGTTTGGGCATCCTCTTGTTTTTATTCATTAGGAAGTTATTTATGAATGCTCACTTACTGTGACCTGACCTTCTTGGTATATTTAAAGCAACCCTAGGCTGGTGTTGTCAAAATTTCATTGTACACACAGATGCTGCGTGTCAGCAGGAATGCAGAGTTTGACAAGGTGAGAAGCGAAGGACGCAGGGCTGAGTTGCCCTGCGGTGTGCAGGGTTCGCCAGAGAAGCCCTCCCAGCTTATGCAAAGGTTTCATTCCAGTGCCCTCCTGCACTCTGCACCTAGGCTTGTGCACGGTTGTCTGCGTGGAGGCAAAGTTGGTGATCAAAGAGGGAGGAGAGCCAAGACAATCACTCAGAAAAACCCAGGGCTGGGTCCCTTGAGTCCTCCCAGAGGTGTCTTCTGGTTTACTCTAGAAGCCAATTCTAGACAGGTGCTCAAACAAGTGTCCACAACTAGCAGAGAATGGGGACTCACATCTGTCATCCAAGCGACACAAGAGATTGAGACAGGAGATCACAAGTTCAAGGCAGCCTAGTCGACTTCAGGAGATCCTGTTTCAAAAAGAAAGATGGAAGAAAGTAAGGAAGTAAGTAAGGAAGGAAGGAAGGAAGGAAGGAAGGAAGGAAGGAGATATAGGTCAGTGGGAGAGGTCTTGCTAGCAGGCACAAAGCCTTGGGTTTGATTTTCAGCACAATAAAAATAAATAAATCCACAAGTACATACATAATGAATAACGAGGTTAATTACAATAAAAATATATATTGGAAATGATCTAAATGGGAGAGGGGTATGAGTTACGTCATACTTATACAATATAGTGTAACTGAAAAACAGCTAAGCAACTTTATAAAATTAAATATGCTCAGATTACTAAGGAAAAACATCAAATGCACATGCACACGTGCACACACATATATGTATAGCATGGTGCTGATATTATATTTATTATATATAATATCATTTATTGTATATAATTTAGCACATGCTATACATTAATACATTAGATCACCAAAACTTGCTCATTCTGTATAACTAAAATCATAATATGTACTTACATATACACATATATGAGTTCATTTCTATATTTTAAAACACTGTGCATGTGGCCTGGTGTTCCCTTTGGGGAGCAGCGTTGGAGAAGGTGAGGGGGAAAGCACCTGTTTGTCTTTCTGCAATTTTGTCTTACTGAAACATTTGTAATTAACATGTGTTATTTTTGGAGTTGAATATGTATTTGAAAAGGAGATTAAATAATTTAAAAGTGCTTTAGTCAGCCGGGCGTGGTCGCGCACGCTTGTAATCCCAGCATTCTGGAGGCTGAGACCAGAGGATTGTGGTTCGCGGACAGCCTCAGCTACCTAGTGAGGCCCTCTGCAACTCAGTGAGACCCGGTTTCAAAAAAATAAAGAATAGACCTCTGGAGAAACCGGGCCCAGTAAGACGCTGGGTTCTGGGCGGGGGTCGCGCACGGGGCACGCCAGATGGGGTCCGGGTCGCGGGACTCTGGGCCCCAGGCCGAACTGCACGTAGCATGCCAGACCCCTGGAGAAACTGGGCCCAGTAAGACTCTGGGTTCTGGGCAGGGGTTGCGCGCGGGGCACGCCAGATGGGGCCCGGGTCGCGGGACTCTGGGACCCGGCCGAACTGCGAGTAGCACGCCAGACCCCTGGAGAAACCGGGCCCAGAACAGAAAAAGATAAAGAAAAATATTGGAGAGGAGGTAAGAAAGCCGTTATGGATGCCAGGACACTGGAGATGCAGACAAAACTTATCTAAATGCACTGGAACTTATGGAAAAATTCGCCGTGAAAGAGGACTGCTATTTCTCTACATTGTTAAGAATCTCAGACATCACCTGTAAGGAGAGAGTTTAGCGGAGACCAAAGAGAAATGCGGTGTTGAAAGAGTTCTCCGCGATGGTGGTGGAGACTTGTATTCAGGAGAAGCAGAAACCGGATCTTACCAACTTTATTTTTTTGAAGAAATTACACCAAATTTCGAATGCTACCATCACGCATGCTTAGGAACACTGGACAACACTCAGAGTGGAAAAAGAGCCTGGGAAGGATTTGAAACGGTGGAGGCAGTGGCAATGCCAGTGGCCAATACTCAGGGGAGGCAGAGATCTGATACATTACACCTGGAACCTTTGAAATAATAACCACAGAGACAGTGATCGGAACCTGCCGAGGGGTTAGACCAATGCTGGGGCCAGTGAGGCCGGCATTGGAGCCTGCCATGAGGCAAGGCTTGTGCTGGGGCCTCCGAG
Organism: Muscardinus avellanarius; assembly: GCF_963383645.1. Lineage (NCBI taxonomy): Eukaryota > Metazoa > Chordata > Mammalia > Rodentia > Gliridae > Muscardinus > Muscardinus avellanarius. The sequence goes on from NC_137801.1 coordinate 33,328,054, forward strand.
GTCGGGTCCAGAACCTGCTGAGGGGTTAGGCCAGTGCTGGGGCCAGCGAGGCTGGCATCGGAGCCTGCCCTGAGGCAAGGCCGGTACTGGGGCCTCTGAGGCCAGGATAATAGCCTGCCAAGGGGTTAGGTCGGTGTTAGGCCGGTGCTGGGGCCAGTGAGGCCGGCATCAGAGCCTGCCATGAGACAAGGCCGGTACTGGGGCCTCCGAGGCTGGGATAAGAGCCTGCCGAGGGTTAGGCTGGTGCTGGGGCCTCCGAGGCCAGGATAAGAGCCTGCCGAGGGGTTAGGCCGGTGCTGGGGCCAGCGTGGCCGGCATCGGAGCCTGCCATGAGGCAAGGCCAGTACTGGGGCCTCCTAGGCCGGGATCGGAGCCTGCCTTGAGGCAAGGCCGGTACTGGGGCCTCCGAGGCCAGGATCGGAGCCTGCCAAGGGGTTAGGTCGGTGTTGGGGCCAGCGAGGCCGGCATAGGAGCCTGCCTTGAGGCAAGGCCGGTACTGGGGCCTCTGAGGCTAGGATAAGAGCCTGCTGAGGGGTTAGGCCGGTGCTGGGGCCAGCGAGGCCGGCATGGGAGCCTGCTGTAAGGCAAGGCCGGTGCTGGGGCCTCCGAGGCCGGCATCATCCTGTCTTGAGGAAAGGCCGGTACTGGGGCATCCGAGGCCGGGATAAGAGCCTGCCGAGGGGTTAGGCTGGTGCTGGGGCCAGCGAGGCCGGCATCGGAGCCTGTTGTGAGGCATGGCCGGTGCTGGGGCCTCCGAGGCCAGGATAAGAGCCTGCCGAGGGGTTAGGCCGGTGCTGGGGCCAGCGTGGCCGGCATCGGAGCCTGCCATGAGGCATGACCAGTGCTGGGGCCTCCAAGGCCGGGATTGGAGCCTGCCGAGGGGTTAGGCCGGTGCTGGGGCCAGTGAGGCCGACATCGCAGCCTGCCGTGAGGCAAGGCCAGTGCTGGGACCTCCGAGGCCAGTATCGGAGCCAGCCGAGGGGTTAGGCCGATGCTGGGGCCAGCGAGGCCGGCATTGGAGCCTTCCATGAGGCAAGGCCGGTACTGGGGCCTCCGAGGCCAGGATTGGAGCCTGCCGAGGGGTGAGGCCGATGCTGGGGTCAGCGAGGCCGGCATTGGAGCCTGCCGTGAGGCAAGGCCGGTGCTGAGGCCTCCGAGACCGGGATTGGAGCCTGCCTTGAGGCAAGGCCGGTACTGGGGCCTCCAAGGCCAGGATAAGAGCCTGCCGAGGGGTTAGGCCGGTGCTGGGGCCAGTGAGGCCGGCATCGGAGCCTGCCGTGAGGCAAGGCCGGTACTGGGACCTCCGAGGCCGGGATAAGAGCCTGTCTAGGGGTTAGGCCGGTGCTGGGGCCAGCGAGGCCGGCATCGGAGCCTGCCGTGAGGCAAGGCCGGTACTGGGGCTTCCGAGGCCAGGATAACAACCTGCCGAAGGGCTAGACCGGTGCTGGGGCCAGCAAGGCTGGCATCGGAGCCTGCTGTGAGGCGAGGCCAGCATCGGAGCCTGCCGTGAGACATGGCCAGTGCTGGGGCCTCCTAACCCAGGAACGGAACCTGCCGAGGGGTTAGGCCGGTGCTGGGGCCAACGAGGCCAGCATTGGAGCCTGCCGTGAGGCTAGGCCGGTGCTGGGGCCTCCGAGGCCGGGATTGGAATCCTGCCAAGGGGTTAGGCCGGTGCAGGGGCAAATGGCCAGCATTGGAACCTGGCGTGAGGCAAGTTCACTCCTGCAGCCTCCAAGGCCGGGACTAAAGCCAGCTTAGGGGTTAGACCAGTGCAGGGGCCAGCGAGACCAGAACTGGGGCCTCCCATGAGGCAAGGCCGCTGCTTGAGCCAGTGAGGTCTGGATCAGTCCACTGAGTAGCCAGGCCACTACTGGGATCATCAAGAGTGGGATCGGTACTTGCAACGCAGCATGCACAGAGCAATATCGCAGAAAATATAAATCAGACGCTTCTCTTAATCAGCAATAACTAGGAGGAAAAGGGCAACAGGAAGAGGTTGAGCTATAGAAAGGGCCCTATAGTGAAGCAACTAATGTGACCAATCAGAGGGTATGTAATACTGGAGGACGGAGCCTCTTTAAAATGCAGGAGGTACATAAACAAATGTATCAAAGTAAATCACCAAAGAAGCGTGGGATGGAGGGAGGGGGAGGGAATGGGATGGGGGCTGAAGGAGGGCTAATTGGATGATGTGTGCTTGTATATCCTCTCAAGTCTTGTACTCCAATGTGATTGATATGTGACTACAATGCACCAATTTAAAAAATAAATTAATTTAAAAAAAAGAATAAAAAATAGGGCAGGGGGTGTAGCTCGGAGGTCAAATGCCCCTGGGTTCCACCCCCAGACCTGCAAAAAAAAAAAAAAAAAAAAAAAAGTGCTTCAGTCAAGTTTCCCAGAGTGATCCTGGGATTACACAGTAGCCAAAAAGAACAAATCCATAATTGCAAACAGAGGCTGAAGTCTATTGGATGAAACATTTCATCAGAAGGTATTTCTAGGACTTGGGTTCTATCTTCAGAGAGGGCTTGGCGTTAAAGTCCAAACTCTTTATTTGTCTGGCCTCTCCTATCAGCCTAAAGATACCACTGCTAATATAATGTTTCTCATTTCCTATTTTATGGTTTCCAAAGCCCTTTTCACATCATGAATAATACAACAAACCTGTGAGCGGGTACTATTATCCCCATGATCAGAAAAAAAGAATGGAAGGCGAGGGAAATTAGTTGATGTGCTCTAGTGATACAAAAAATTAGGGCAGAAACACAGGATTTTAGCCTCAGCAAGGCCATTCATTCCAGGAAAATCACCATTTTTCTAGGTCTCAGGTTTCTCAACTCCAACACAGTGATGGGGACCGTTTTTTAAGCATAGAAATATACAATTGTTTAAATAAAACTAAGTAGCCTCTACGTACCTACCACTCCCTAATTCACTTTGAAACAACTCCCTGAATGTGTTTAAGGACACTTCTGTGTGTAGATATGGCAGATATCCTTTCTATTAGGATGTCTAGGTGTATGGTAAAAGGCTTGTGAAGTGGCTTAAAGGACACATTATTTTCCTGCAGTTTGGTTGGAAAGAAAGTGAGGTGACACAGTCACATGAAGCCTCGTGTGGCTCTCCTCCCCAGATAGCACAGGTGGAAAATCAAGATGCTCATAGATATTATGTATCTGCACTAACTCAGGTGGTCACCGCCCTTCAGTTCTTTTCTCTTGACCTTGGCGATTCCAGCTGCTTATATAAGGATTCCACTTGAATTTTGAGTGGCATGATGGGTTTGTACAGATCTAGCTGGTAGTTCTAAAAAATATATATATTCAAAACAATTTGAATTTGCTGTGTGACGGCCATGGATCAGAGTAAAAGCAATCAACTTTCCTTATAACTAACTGCCACCATGGTCTTATTAGTACCATCTCCCAAACAACTGGATCCTTATCGCAGGCTAATCAACAAAATTTTCACGAGTTTATGCCCATAGGGTGATGCTTTACAGTGTAGGTTTTACTATTATTCAGCTATGACCAACACATGAGGAGATGACTGCCATCGAAAAGAGTTTGTTATTCTTAGTCCTCAGGAGGAGGTGGCCTGGCATTCGGGGCCACAGGGAAATAAAAGTTTAGTTAGGAGGCAGAGACAGGGAGCACAGATAACACAGGCCAGAGATGCCTGTGGTTTCTCTGGGAAGGAGTGGGACAGGCAAGGTAAATGGACTCAGGCCTGGCCAGTGTGAACACTCCTAGAGGGTCTATGGGCCAGGGGCCACCTGTCAGCTCAGAGAAGCAGCAGGTCTCAGGGCCAGAAGCCCTCTGTGCTGGAAGGGGCCAGGCTAATTCTTTAGATGTAATTGGTGTTATTTCATGACCTCATTCATTGCTATATAACCACCCTGCCTGCAAACCTAATCTGATTTCCAGTCCCAAATGGGGCTCATTAGTCACATGTAACCCAACTTCCAATAAGGAATTATACTCTTTTTTGGTCATTGCATCACCAAAAAGGCAAAAAGTCCCAATGCCAGAGCACCAGGGACTGGGGCAGGCACAATTCAATTTCACTTGAACCTTCCCTGCCAGACACTCCTAATCCCGCTGTGCTATTTATCCTGCTAAGAACATAAACATTCTTCAGTTTCTCCTTTTTGTGTTTGTGTTGTTGTTTTCTCCATAAAGTCCACCTGTCGAGTCCACATTCCCCTGGATTGGGTAACGTGGCTTCTTTTATTTCTGCTTGTTAACCTCCGTGTCTTTCCTTTCTCCTGGACAGTGCAGCCCTTCTCTGGGTCAGTACTGCTCCCTCAGGGAAATCTCCCTTGGAAGTAACTCTTCTGCAGAGTCCATATGTAGAGTCCAAGGCAGCTTCCGGGGGTCTTGACAGCTCAACTTCAGGTGACAGGGACAAGAGTCACATCTGCTTTATTCTGTTAAATGCTAGGTGAAAATCCAGGCTGGTGGCATTCAAAGCGAGGCTGAAAAGGAAGAAAGATTTTGCAGCTCTTCGGTATAGGAAACAGTTCAGGGATCTGCAGAACTCACTGGATATATCTTTCCTGTGACTGAAACAGATGTGATCATTTGAACTTGGGCTTCTCCCTTGCTTTCTGGAGCATCGCTATGACTCTCAAGCCTGATCTGTCCTGGATGGCAGCTAGAGCAGTGCCTTGGGCAAGGAGTGAACACTCCAATAGAATAAATGGCTTAAGGGAGAGGAAGGGAGGAAGCCTGGAGCCCAGAGCCCAGCTCAGACGTTCACTCTCCAGCTGCGAAACATTCTAATTTTCCTGCCTGTTGGAATTTGGCAGACCCTTGAAGCCTGATCAAAGAGGTTGCAGTGTCAGGGAGCAGGGGAGGCCAGGGTGAGTTTGGGGTTCCCTGTCTGAAAGGAAAAGCAGTTTAACCACTGCCTTAGTTTCTGATTGCTGCTATGCCAAATTACTAGCAACTTAAATCTCAAAGCAAGATGATTTATTCTCTTATAGTTCTGTAAGTCAGAAGTTCAAAGTTAGTCTCCTTGGGCTAACACCAAAGGGCTAGTGACCTGTCAGAAGCCCCAGGGAGAATGCGTCTTCTGACCTTTCTCACTTTCTGGAGGCCGCCTACACTCCTTAGCTCATGGCCAGACTCTCCCACCTTCAAAGCTAGTGCCCCTGCATGGCTCTGACCCCTTGTGCAGCATCATTCTTCTCTCATTTCCAAACAATAGCTGAGAAGGATTCTCTGGTTTTAAGAATGCCTGTGGTTAGAGTGGATCCATCTTTGTAATTCGGGATGATCTCTTCTTTTCAACATGATTCTTAACTTAATCATCACCCCTGCCAAACCTCTTTGCCATGTAACATATTCACAGCTCTGGAAGAGTGGCAATCACTCCATCCTATACTACAGCCATGGAGTCGGCACCCCCAGTAAGCAGGAAAAGGAAGTTTTCTCAGGACCCATCTTTTCCATCTCCCTGAGATCTAATGGGTATCTAGATTCTTTCTTTTTAAATGTTATATTTAATTTGACACCAACTCAGTCTGTGACAAATAAAATTTTATAGGCAACCAATCATAATATTATTAATGATGTGATTTTTCTTTATCCAAAACATACCCTAAGTTTCACTTGTAGGGGTAAGTTGCATCTCATCTTTGCTGAGCCTCTGCTTCAAACCTACATGAGTTTTCTCTATCTCCAGAAAATGTTTCTTGTCCTCTGTGGTCCCAGGATGACTCCTCATTCTTCTTTGACTGTCAAAGTTCTCAAAAAATTTAATTGACATGTGTTATTCACCACATCACTTTCTATTTATTTATTCAACCTTAAAAGTTATATTCCTGCTTTCACCTCTCTATTGATTTTCAGGTGTGTGTGTGTGTGTGTGTGTGTGTGTGTGTGTGTAGTGTATGTATGTGTGTTACTGGGAATTGAACCCAGAGGTATTCAACCTACAACCTACAACCCCCCAGCCCATTTTATTATTATTTTTTGTTTTGAAACAGGGTCTTGCTAGGTTGCTGAGAGTCTCATTACTTGCTGAGGCTGTCTTCGAACCTGCCATCCTCCTGTCTCAGCCTCACAAGTACTGGGATTACAGGTGTATGTCACCATGCCTGGAGAGCCCCTTCTTTTGTATTATCTTCTGGATGTTCCTGCAATTCCTGGGCTTGAACTCCATACCCTTGGCTCAGGCAGCTCTCCCAGAACAAGTTTCCAGACACTGGCTCTCCTCCTTCACCTGCTCGCTGTCTCAGGACACCACCTCTGCTCTTCTGTTCTACATGGGCGTCCACAGGCTTCTCTCTGCTGCTGCCTCTAGGTGGAGGCCAACACTACTTTCCCCACCATCTGCTGGGCATTGCCACACAGATATCCTTCTTCCCTCAGACTCAGATGAGAAGAGCTATACTCTCCAAATCTGTTTTCCCTCCTGATTTATTTACCTACTCACTTACCTACAGTTGTGTGTTTATTCATTTTAGTCAACGGATTCATCATTGTCCTAGTCACCTAGGCCAGAGCACTTGACCCTCAGCATTTGTGTTTGCCTTGTTTTCTCCCTCTGGTTGGCCTGGTCACTCGATTCTTTATTTATAAGATCTCTGGTGTCTCCTTCTTGGCTTCCAGCCCCACCATTGTGACTTTCCTCACTCTGGCTGGCCTCCTTTTTACCAGCTAGATTGCTTCCTGATCTTTCTTCTTCAATCAAGTCCTCATCCTTCTTTCCATTGCATAAGCTATTTCTGTCGTTTGTTTAAATAGTCTCTACAGTCTTGAATCCGATCAACATTTCCAAATTTATCAGGAACGTTTCAGCACAAGCCATTCATCCTCGCAGGAACAGCCTGCTCACTATCCTATGAACATACCTCGCTTATTCCTGTCTCCGTGTTTACTTGGCTTTTCATTTCTGAAATCCTCTTCTTCCTCCCTACCAACTCATTCTCATGGATCTTCAAAAGGTCCCATCAATCCTTCTTTGGCCATCTCTGTTTATAAGATTTCTCTTTCCTCTGAACACATTAACATTTGCTGAGCATATTATAGATCAGCAGAGAACGTCTATAGGTCACACCCATCTATCTTTCTGCCGCTGTCACTACCTCCTCAATTCTTTCTGCTGTTGGATGAACTATGCATGTGCCTCCCTAGGACTACCTCTCTTCCTATCTACCAGATGCTTTCCCCCTCTTATCCGTGCATGGACCTTGCACCAGCAAGTCCCTTCCTCTTCCTTCCTTCCTTCCTTCCTTCCTTCCTTCCTTCCTTCCTTCCTTCCTTCCTTCCTTCTTCTTCCTTTCTTTCTTCCTTTCTTTCTTTCTAATTTCTCTCTCCTCTCTCCTCTCTCCTCTCTCCTCTCTCCCCTCTCTCTCTCTCCCCTCTCCCCTCTCCCCTCTTTTCTCTCTCTCTCTCTCTCTCTCTCTGTACTGAGGATGGAACCCAAGGTCATTCTACCTCCAAGCTACATCCCAGCCCTATTTTTTATTCTTTATTTTGAAACAGAGTCTCACTAAGTTGCAGAGGGCCTCACTAAGTGGCTGAGGCTGTCCGCGAACCAAGATCTTCCAGTGTCAGCCTCCCAAATGCTGGGATTACAAGCGTGTGCCACCACACCCAGCTCTCTTTTTCTTTTCTGTATCAATTTTTCTTATGAATCATTTTCATCAACAAACAACCATACAATTTCTCTCTTGTCTTCAATAAAATAACCTCTCTTTTTTACCAAATTAGGGTAGAGATTTATACCAAAGATATAAATATCATTGTGATATTTTCATACATGCATATGACATGCACTGATTGTGTGAACTCTTCTTTGTACCCCCTTTTCCCCTTTCCACTCTCTGGCCCCTTCCCAGTCCCTAAGAGTCCTTCTAGTTTCAGGTCATCGTATTAAAAACATTTTAAAAAAATTTTCTACATATTAAAGAAAACATGTAAAACCTGTCTTTCTTATTTTTCTCAACACAACATTCTCTACTTACACCCATTTGCCTGCAAATGACAGGATGCCATTCTTCTTTATGGGCAAATAATACTTTATTGTGTATTGTATATATGCCACATTTTCTGTATCCATTAATCTACTGTCGCATCTAGGCTGATTCCTTATTTTGGCTATTGTGAATAATGCCAGAATAAACATGGGTAGCCGGCATCTCTTTTCTATGCTGACTTCATTTCCTTCAGATATATACTCAGGAGTGATATAGCTGGATCCTATGGTAGTTCTATTTTTAGTTTAGTTTTTTTTTTTTTTTTAGAAAACTTCATACTGTTTTTTATACTGGCTGTACTAATTTACATTCCTACAAAGAGTCTATCAGGGCTTCTTTTACTCTACATTCTCACCACCATTTGCTACGTTTGGTTATTTTTTTATGGTAGCCATTATAAGTGGGGTGAAATAAGATCTCAGTGTAGTTGTGATTTGCATTTTCTAGATGTCTAAAGACAAACCCAGCCTGACTCACTCTTCCTCATCTAGCTATTCCCTTTTTTCTCTTTTCCTTTATAGAAAAATTCCTTGAAAAGAGTTTTCTGTACCCACTGCTCTGACTTCTCCCTTCCTGTTCTCTCTTGAACCCATTCCAGCCAATCGTGCATCCCTAGTACTCTCATGAAACTGTTTTTATCAAGGTCATCAGAGGCCACTGAGTACTAAACCCAATGCTGCATTCTCAGTTCTAATTTTATTGGACTCATACCATATTTGAGACACTGATGCTTTTCTCCGTTTGAAGCACTTCCTTCCCTTGGTTCCAGGACTTCATGCTTTCCTACACCTCTGGCCATTGCCCTTCACCCCTTCACTCTCTTTTGCTGGTTCCTGCTGGTCTCCTGGACCTGAGCACACAACAGTCTTCATGTGTCAGTCCTTGACCTTCTTCCCTTTCTATCAGCATGTACCTCCTGTATGACATCATCTAGTCCCATGAGGTCTCTTCTACATGTGGATTCTCTTATCTCCCAGATTTATATCTTTGGTATAAATCTCTACCCTAACTCCAGACTTGTCTGTCTACCTGATCATTCAACATCTCCACCTGGATAACTAATGGGATCCCAAACTTATTACCCCAAACTGAGCTCCAACCTATACTTCCCCATTTTTGTGCATGACCGCTTTGCCCAGTCTCTTTCTCTCTCTTGTAAGAAACAAACACATTGCAAACACTAGTCAATCCTATTGGTTCTTTGTGTGTGTATAGTACTGGTGATTTAATTCGGAGCCTCATTCACACTAGGCAACTTCTCTATTACTACTGGTTCCCCTCCCCTCCCCTCCCCTCTCCTCCCTCCCTCCCTCCCTTCCTTCCTTCCTTTCCTTTTTTTTTTTTTTTTTTTTGGTGGTACTGGGGATGGAACCCTTCTACCTCTGGGCTGCACTCCCGGGCCTATTTTATATTTTATTTGGAAACAGAGTCTCTTAAGCCAGCGCAGCTGTCTTCAAACCTTCGCGATCCTCCTGTCTCCGCCTCCCAAGTGCAGGCATTACAAGCGTTCACCACCACACCTGGCCCTTCCTTCCCTTTCTATTTACTTATTTTTTAAATTTTGAAGCGGGAGGCTGGTCACAAACCTGTAACACTCCTGTTTCAGTCTTCATAGCTCTACTGTCAATATCCAGAAACCAACCACTTCTTACCACTCCACTTTTATTATCTGGCCTAGAACACTCTCATGTCTCTATTAAGTATACAAATAACAAATACAAATAAGAGTGCCAGTCCTAGAGTTATACCATGTAGTTTGGAATGCTGGCTCTAGCACTTAATAAGAGAATGGCCTTGGCAAGTTACCTGCCCTTTCCATGTTTTCTCAATTTCTTCATTTTAAAAATGTATATAACTACAAAATATAGCTTTTGTATAATTGTTAAAGGAGGAAAACATATAAAATGCTTACTAATGCCTGAAGACTATGTGATCAACACATGGTAGCTATATACTATTATTCTCGAAATCTATAAAAGCTCATGGAAATTGTTAAAAGGTAGTAGGCAAAGAGATTAGGGGTTTGTGGACATGCCCTTATCCTGAGCATACACCGCCCAGAACTTTAAATGCTTGCTCACCGAGTGGGGCTGAGGAGTTTTACCCAACTCCTCTGACCTGTGCCTCCTGATTAGTATGTGGCTTATCTTGTGTGGTTTTTATCTGTAGATTTATAGATTAATAATCCATTGCTAAACATTTATTGATCATGATCATGTATCATTTGTGGTTGTCACTTTCCCACTTTTGTCTTGGGAGTAATTTCTACAGCATCTCTCCTTCCAGATTCCAGATAGGTTTTTCTGGATCCTGACTCTAAGCTTGACCGCCCCACCTCTTCAGGATTATGAAGCCAGTTTTCTTCCACTGCTACCTGTTGTAACATTTTGCCATTGTAAATGCACATATTATTGACACAAAGAACCTGGGCTTTTTAGCAAAAGTGGTTGATATACAAAAAGGTAAACTGCTAAGTGAGAATGGGAAAATGAGTAATTAAAACTATGCTCATAAAATCAAAACTAAGAAATCCAGGAGTCTTTCAGAAAAGGAAATTGAGTAACTGAAGAATTTTCTTAAATACTCGGCCGGTAACTTTTTGTATTTGTAATTAACTTTCAGTATGGAAACTTCAGGAATTTCTATTGGCTGAATACAAGGATTCTTAGGAGAGAATCCCTCTCTGTTGTGTTTGGATTTTAGTGAGGCTTATAGGGCCACATAGTGACTTGGCTGGAAAACACTAAGAGACATCTCCCCCACTGCCAACCCCTCTCCGACTTGCCAATCACATAGTCCAAGGCTCTCCACCACAGGCAGATTGCAGACACCAAATAAATTAGGCAGATGGGACTCATACATCAAAGCCACCTACTTGGATTCCTTTTTGGCCATTGGTGCATTTCCTCGCTCTCTTTTTTAATCAGCCTCATTAATCTGACCCTGACAAGGTCCTGCCTCTCCATAGCAGTGTTGGAGGTGAGATGGTAATTTGTCCTCAAGCTTTCATTTGCTTCTCCACCTGAGTGACTGTCAATGCATGTGGTGCCCATTCATTACAAGGACTCAGGTGCGGCCATAAGAGGTGTGTGCCAAGACCCGCCAAACTGGCCACTACTTCCAAAAGGACAGGATGGGAATGGTTCTCCATGCACTGAGCAAAGCAAATGATTACATGGTGCAGGTCATGATGAAATCCTGGCATGCTGGGAGCTGTGAAGAACATAGCACATTGTTAGCTGATCTTCTGAATATCTGGGTCCTAAGACCTCTTTCCATCCTAGCTACTGAATACCTGCACTCAAATACTTTTTCAAGGAGTCTATCTGAATCAGGAAGTTGAAGACAAAAATAGAGTTGCCCCAGGGTGGTGACTTTGATATCAGAGGCAGGACCAAATGCTGCGGGCCTTGGGTTGAGTTCACCATGTTCAGGGCCATCTGACTCAATCTCTGTCTCTTGATCTTGGCAGTGGGAATCTGGAAGGTTGACTCAGCTCCTGTGGGCCTCGTTTGGATTCCATCACTCATGGAGAGCTGCCTTCTGTCTTTCAAGAGTTGCATCTTTGAGTCTTGGGTCTTTCCTGGGTTCTTGCCCTTTCTGCTGTGCCCTTCTTAGAGGGAAGCTGTCTCTTTCTCCTCTCATCCACATGCCACCAACACCTGGTTAGATGTCCCCTTGTCCTCTCTTCCCTGTTTCTTGTTTGAAGAAGGGAAGGTCCAGGCACTGTCTTTACGCGCCTGATGTGATTTGTACCTATAAAATGCAGTTAGCTGTGGGCAGTCATTTCCCACAGAGGCCTCTCTATCTAGTCCATTTTAAAAACCTTGAGAAATGGAGACACCTTATCGTGTGCTGGCAGCTTATTTCCACTATGCACAAAACAGCATTAAACTCCTTTTATGGGCTCATAACAAAATAGCCTATTGAAAGAGCATAATGATGCTCGGTACTTCTGAATGCTCATCTTTCACCAATGCGACAGACGATTTACGTTTTTAGGGGCTTCATGGTAGGTCTTCATGCTTTTCATTGGGGCACAAACCTTGGGAGAGTAATGTTCTGTACTGCATCTGGGATTATGGCCTGCAAATGTGAACAGTCTTCAAATATTATTGTTGGCGGTGACAAGTGGCAATGATGACAACAGCTGTCACTGGTAGACTGAGCACTTAGTCTATGTCAGCCTTTACATCTGTTATGTTGATATCAAGTGCCTTATATTCATTATGGTTTTGGATTCTCCTAGCATCCCCAAGAGGAATATTATTCTTATCCCCACTTCACAGATGAAGAAACAGAGGCTTGAAGAGGGAAATTCACTCCCCCAGCCCCAACCATGCTGGAATTTGAACCTAAGTTTTAATACAGAGGCTCCTCATTCCGCTTCTGCATTGCTCTGTTGCTGTTTAATCGAGGGATGTTATTAGGCTCCCCTGTGTTGACTTGGGACACCCTTATTTTCCAGGTTTCCCTCCTATTTTCCATCTTAGTCTCCTTGGCACTTTCTTTTCTAAGAGCCTGGACCTCTTCATTTTTTTAACTTTTATTTTTGCTTTGTTTTGTATGTGGTACTAGGGGTTGAACCCAGGAGCATTCTACCTCTCAGCTATATTCTCAGCCCTATTTTATTTTATTTTATTTTATTTTTTGAAACAGGGTCTATTTAAATTGCTGAGGCTGGCTTTGAACCTGAAATCCTCCTGTCTCAGCCTTCCAAGTACTGAGATTCTAGGCATGTGGCACATCACCCAGCTAACCTCTTAGTGTTTCTAGCTATACTTCCCCCCAAACAATCTCATCTAGGCCCGTGAGCTTATGTATCAATACGCACAAATCACCTGTATGCCGACTTCTCTAAACTCTAAATGTCTAGTCTAGACTGCTTCCCTTACTCAGATGCACGTATTCAACTGCCTGTCCCTCTGGGATTTCTAAGTGGCATCTTAAGCTCTACATGTCTAAAACATCTTTCTGCTTCTCCTCGCCAAGTACATTTCTCTTCTAGTCTTCACCTCTCAGGGCCTGGTGTACCATTCAAACACTCAGACCAGAAATGAGGTGCGCTCATGATCTCCCACCCTCATCTGCACCCACAGTGATTCCGTGGCTCAAGTTACTACTAATGCTCAGCTTCTGCGTGATTGTAATGGCCTCTCGACTGGTTCCCCAGCCCCCATCCATTCTGCACATAGCAGTTTGAGTGACATTTCAAAACATTAATCAATTCATGCCCTTTCCCTGCTTAAAACTTTTCAAAGATTTTTCTTTTGACTGAAGTCCAAACTCCATAGTGTGGTCTTCAAGGCCTCACATGATACGGCATTTATGAACTCTGCAGCTTCATCTCATTCCATTCCCCTCCCCGCTCACTAAGCTCTAGGCACACTGGTCTCTTTTCAGTTCTTCAGCTTTTTTATTCCTCAGGACCTTTGTACTGGCTAATCCCTTTCCCTGGGATACTTTCTCCTTTTCCACAGGTGCTCCATAATGTTAACTGGATGGATGAGAATAGTGGATTGCCTACCTTATTTGAATAGTATAAATAATAATATGAATAAATTGTGTCATTAAGAAATTATTTGGCCATTTGTAATTAAGACATTAATAAATTAGATGGTCTTAATATAATAGACTTGTGGCTTTTCTGGAGCATGTTTAAATGCTCACATGGGTGTTGTATGGAGGAATGTATTTATCATGTGATGATCATGAATCATTCATCCTGTGAGACGGATGATGCTATTCCTGTTATTCAGAATGTAGATATTTGGGAGGTTGGGTAATTGGCTCAGGTGCACAGGTAGAAAACAGAGGGGCTGGTATTAGCAGTCTGATTGACCCCAGTGCCTAGGTGCATCCCCCAGATTCTAGCGCCTTTGAGTAGACACAGCTGAGAGAAAAGGGTTTGGGAAAGAGAAAGGGAGACACCTGAAAAGGCTGGTGTTTTTGTTCACCTGGGCTGCACCACAGGTGGCTGTGAGCCAGAGACACTGGATGCCTCAGTTCTATCCAACTCTGCTTTAGTTGTCAAACACGGCCTCAAAGAGCTGAATTGAATCCTAACTTCAGAACTCAGCATCTGTACACACAGATAAGGTGGTGAACACAGTCAGGTATGGCAATTAATGAGTCACCATCTGCTAACACATCACACTTTGAGTGGGACTTAACATGGTTATGGGTTTCTTTGAACATTTCCCCCCCAAACCATATGTGCTTAAAGGATCCAAAAAGGAAACAGCTTAATCCAGGAATGTGAAAAAGAATGGTGACATTCTGCGGTGTGTCAGGGAAACGAGAAACTTATCAGGCACCATCTATTTCAGGGCTTTTGTGGTATTTTATGGAACCAGGCATCTAGTCAGTGACAAAATGGCACTGTCAGAATGACTTACCACATGCGTGGGGTAGAGAAGAGCACCATAGTATAGGTGCTACTTCTAAAATTGACTTTGGGCTTTGTCCTGGACTGACTTGACACACATACAGAAATTACTCCTTTTTCTCCAAGGGCCTGACTGAGACAGCGCTGCTTCCCCTGGCCTATCCATATTCTTCCTAATGGAAGTGGGTCTCTAGGTACTAGACTTTCCTGTTGTATTCTGTTTGTCCCTCTGTGACAGTACTCATCCCTGGTGGTTCCTCTGCGTAGCCTCTTATATTTCTGCTTTTCTCTACCCCTAATCTAAGCCCCTTGAGGACACAGACCACATTACATTCTTCTTGCATAACCCAGTGGGATCTACCATAGTAACTTACAATGAAAGTGTTCAACTATATGTTGTTAAATTATGCCAGGCGTGGTAGCATACGCTTGTAATCCCCATGCTTGGGAGGCGGAGATAGGAGGATCGCACTGGTTCAAAGCCAGCCTTGCTGGCTTAAGAGACCCTGTTTCCAAAAATGTATATATATATAAAATAGGTCTGGGAGTGTAGCCTGGAGGTAGAAGGGTTTCCAGGAACCCCAGTGCCACCAAAAAATCCCACACACACAAAAAAACAAACAAACAAAAGACAAATTAAAATAAAGTCGCTTTAGAAAAACAATTTTATTGTGATAACTTTAATGGGTAGCACCTGAAATATTTTCACAAATGGGATGTTTTAGATCAACAATATACTTGATTAGATCCTTACATTAAATGTTGAAATATCAACATTCAAGGGGAAAAACCCCTCACATTTCATGAAATCTAGTCCATAGTTTTGGTTAAAATACATAGGCTCAAAATGAGGAAAGATTGTTTTGAGCTTTGGCATTGGGACAAAAGGGTGAAAATCTCTTAGAATATTCATGGTTATCATGATTAGCTTAGCATAGGTATGTCAATAATTCATTGCCACAACTGTGTGTGTGTGTGTGTGTGTGTGTGTGTGTGTGTGAGAGAGAGAATTTTTTAAGAAAGTATTTATTTAAAGAACTTCGGACCATAGGGGAAAATGTAATGGATGTCATAAAGCACCTAGACATTATGGTGTTTTTGAAGGAGGAAAATGTATTTTTTTCAAATATTTAAATATCAGGTGGGCATGATAGCACAGACCTGTAATCCTAGTATTTGGGGAGTTGAGACCAAGGAAATCACAGGTTCAAGGCCAGCCTTCAGGAACTTCGTGAGTCCCTCAGCAATTTAGTGAGACCCTGTTTCTAAATAAATAAATAAATAAATAATAACAATAAATAAAATATGGGGGTATAGCTTGGGGGTAGAATGCCCCTGGGTTCAATCTCTAGTATCAAATAAAAAATAAACATGCCTAACACATCAGTTGTGATGATTAAATGCTATGGGATTACTGACAGTGATGAAGAAGGACTCTAGAGTAAT
Organism: Muscardinus avellanarius; assembly: GCF_963383645.1. NCBI lineage: Eukaryota > Metazoa > Chordata > Mammalia > Rodentia > Gliridae > Muscardinus > Muscardinus avellanarius. The sequence continues at coordinate 33,343,875 of NC_137801.1, forward strand.
ACAGTGGCTCATTCTCTCTGTGCTAGGGAGCTGGAGGCTGAAAGATGACATAACCAAAGTACTATTTGAGGAAAATGCATGTGGCAACAACATCTGACCGCAAGGCTGAACCCAGCCTGATGGAGCCATCGAGGAGGCTGTGCTATTAATCCAGACCTGAGCTGCTGGAGGTGTGGCAATAGCAAGTGGTAGGATTGGGTATAAAGGACATCTCAAAGAAAAAAATCCCTACAATTTATAAAGTCCTAAAATACTGAGTTTGACGGACTTAAGTGACTTGTCAACAACAGGGGAAGAAGAAGCTGTGACGGCAGCTAGACCACAGGGAAATAGGAGAGCTTAGTTTTGGACATATTGAGTTTAATAAATACAGTGAGACACCCAGGTGCAAACTCTCTGGCTCTGTCTGTCCTTGACATTTTAGGATATGGCTGTTCTCTGAGGGATCCTCTGGGGTATTCGATCTGGGGATGGCAAGAAGAATTTAAGACAAGAAAAGAACAAGCAAAGTTTGAAAAGGTTGAGGTCATAGTACAGCCGAAGCTGAGACATGATGTAGTGATCTGGCGCAATATTTGATCGGTCATCTTGTTGACTCCATGCCAGGGTAAGGTCTTCTACACTGACTGTATTTTTTCAGACTTCTGCTGCTACTCATCTGCAAGAATCTAGACGGCAGCAAATCCTTAGAATATTTCAACTATATGATTTTAAAATGTAGAAAAATGCTTACTTAACAGGATCCCAAAATACGGACGCCTCCAAATGTATGAGGTAGACATAAAACCAAAGAGTTGGATCCTAACTGCAAGGTTAATATCTCTGATATTATGCTCTTGGTAAAGTTTAACCATCTGACTTCCCTGGGCAGTTAATTGGTCTTTTCATTGTCCATGTTCCCACAACACTTTGTTCTCATTCCTGCTACAGCACGAGCCTCTTGTTCAGCGCCTTTTTCTTGCCACCCGACTGGGAGCAAGAAGATGAGGACGGGAAATGTTTATTCATCTTTGTATTCCTCGCTCTCCTAACAGAGGGGACCTTGGTGGGTAATAGTTTATTGTTGGAAATATCCCAAAGAGAAATTGTAAAAGCCTGGACAGAGCAATGTGCAGTTGCTGTAGCAAAGCCTGTGCACATATCATAGGTCACATTCCTGCCGACGCCGTTAGTGCTGCACCAGCAGAGCCACGCTCTCACTACAGACTGCTGGCCCATATTTGTAATGCGCGGCAATTTTTATGAAATACTGTCAAGGGCAATCCATCATACAGTAACCTTTGGATTATATGCTGAGACTGGCCTTAAACAGAGACGCAAATGAACTTCAAGGATAACGCCATTTTCTAAGAAGGGTATGATCAAAGAGTTCTGGCTAGGAAAATGAGGCAGATCAGTATGTTCCTTTAAGCTCAAGGGCAGAGCCTGAATGAGGAGTTTCCTTCTGTCTTCTCTAATTGGGAAGGGTTATTGTGTGACTCTGAAGTGTGGCTGAATATTTATTTATTTATTTGTACTGAAGATTGAATTTAGGGACATTCTACCTCTGAGCGACACCCCCAGCCCTATTTTATTTGGAAAGAGGGTCTAAGTTGCAGAGGGCCTCACTCAGTTGGGGAAGCTGGCCATGAACCTGTGATCTTTTTGTCTCAGCCTCCCAGCTACTGGGATTACAGGCATGTGCTACCATGCTCCGCTGAATATTTCTTGTAGAATATCAGGTGAGGATCTGACAAGGGGATGAGGACATGCTAAAGGTTTTAAATCCTCAGGACTCTCAAAGTTTGTAGCAATTTTATCTCTAGAGGCATTTTTTCTAAAACAAACAAACAAACAAAAAACAAACCAAAGGACACATGGCAACCCGAGTGAATTTTAGATGTCAACTGTGGACTCACAGTTCAAGGTATTTTCTCTGTGCGTCCATAAAGATCTAGGATTTTACACCTGTTATGGAATATAAATAAAAGAAAGCTTCTAAGTCTCATCATTTCTGAGCAAATCCAGATAAGACTTTTTTGATGAGCTTAGTGTTTCCTGTTAGGGGAAAGCTTCTAGGTGAGAGGAACACTAAAATTATAATTCTTTGTCTTCCTTAATTAGACTAGAGCTCACCATAGTTCTTGCTAAAGCTATAAGAAAATCCAAGCAATAATTCACATTGTCAGGTCAGCAGAAAGGGGGGGAGGCTGCTGTAAGGGAAAGATTTGCTTAAGGGATCTATCTACCTGTGGACTGGACGGCTCAGCAGAGAGACCTGCTCTCCATCGGAAAAACACTTTCTGAAGATGCTGAGCACAAACAGCAATGAAAATAAATCCCAGCGTGACTCTCAATACCACCTTACACATGTCATTCCAGAGGAAATATATAAATCACAATAATACCAATTGATGTGGGGCACTAATTAATAAGTCCCATTAAGTCATGGAGTAATGACATTTAGCACCTAATGAATGCCTCATAATCTCCTGATCATTAATATTTCACAGCATCGGAGCACAAGAATTGCCATCCCTGGGCTCGCACAACATGGTTTCCTACCTCTGACAGGGTCCCAAGGGCGTTAAGTGGCACGAGGGTATTGCATCTCTGTGTACAGAGCACATACATACGCAATTAACTCTTAGCACCCGGGGCCAGGCAATGAGAATCTGCCTGCCATTCTGGGAATCGGCCTCCCGTGACTACTGGGTGACCTGTCTGAAGAAGGCCTCCGATGTTGGCTTAGGTCCGTGGCACTTATGTATTGACCAGAGAGGAACCTGCAGAGGAGAAAACCATCGCTTTGATTTATGACCGGGGGCTTTCTTAATACAAAGGCAATAATCACTTCACAAGCAGGTGCCACTGCAAGGGCTCTGGCCCTGGGCTCTTCCAGGAGTTCCAGGCCGCCTTGCCCTCGTGGGAGGTGGAGGCGGTCCAAGAAAAAGAGGTCCGTCTCAGAACAGGTTGAAATGAAGCGGGAGAGGATCTCCCACCACCCACCCTTCTGTGGCGGCTCACCGCGGTGACACTGGGTGTCTTCTTTCAGAAGAGGGGCTGGGACGGAGAGGAGGGGAGCGCGAGGGGGATAGAGCCACCGTCGAGCCCCGAGGGGGCTGCGGGGCTGCGTCCTGGGGCCGCAGGGAGAGCGTCCGGGGTTCCAGGTCCAGATCCCCCAGAGTTGAACACCGCCACGCCGCCGACCTGGATGGGCTTCGCGGAGACAGAACGGGACTCTGGTCCAAATCTACTTGGACGAGTGGCCAGCCCGGGTCCGCTGCTGGCGGACGTGTGTTGAGGTCGTTGGAGGGGAAGGACGCGAGGCGGTGCGCTGCGGGCTGGGTAGGTGGAGAGGGGGAGGCGTCCGTCTGGGGAGGGAGGGATATAAGGGCGCCGGGAGCCGGGGAGCCGAGGGACGGGCAGAGGGCCGGGGAGCGGCAGAACAGTTGCGGAAAAGTCAGGGGAAAGTGGAGCGGGGTGAGCGGCGGCGGCGGGGGCGCGGCGGGCGCAGCGGCCCGGGCCCCGCTTTGTCTGGCGGCGCCGGAGCCATGGAGCCGCGGGCGCTCGTCACGGCGCTCAGCCTGGGCCTCGGCCTCTGCTCCCTGGGGCTGCTCGTCACGGCCATCTTCACCGACCACTGGTACGAGACCGACCCCCGGCGCCACAAGGAGAGCTGCGAGCGCGGCCGCGCGGGCGCCGACCCCCCGGACCAGAAGAACCGGCTGATGCCGCTGTCGCACCTGCCGCTGCGGGACGCGCCGCCGCTGGGGCGCCGGGGGCTCCCGGGGCGCGCGGACCCCGAGGCCGGCCGCCCGCTGCTGGGGCTCGGCGGGCTGGACGCCGAGTGCGGCCGGCCGCTCTTCGCCACCTACGCCGGCCTCTGGAGGAAGTGCTACTTCCTGGGCATCGACCGGGACATCGACACCCTGGTCCTGAAAGGTGAGCCCCCACCCCCCCCCCGGCCCTCCGCCCCGCCCTCCCCGCCCCCGGTGCTCTCCTCCTCCTCCTCCTCCTCCCGGTCCTTCTCTGCCCGACTTGGATGGAGGACGTGTGTGCATGTTCCCGACCAGGATCCCGGTGAGGGTCACAGTCAAAAAGACTCATTGGGTTCCAGCCCTTAAGATGTGCTTTTTCCTTTTTAGAAATACCTTTTGGAAGAAAAGTGGCGCCAGCCTCAGTGTCCGGGGTGGGGGGAAGGCTTGCGGTTGGGTGGCGAGGATGTTGGTCTTAGACTGATCTGATGTGGACACCCCAGCCTGGGAGCCGAGGAGGCCCGAGGAAGCGCCCTCCACACCCCCCAGGGCAGGGTTTGCGTGGATTGCGCTCCACGCACCAGCCGTGCACTGGGGAGGCGGCTCCAGGCAGACAGGACACCTGCGACCCGCCCCCTCCCTGCTGCCCGGAGCGGAGCCGCCAAGCCCTTGCAAGCCGAGCGGTCCAGGTGTGGACATGGCCGTCTCACTCCTTGAGCCGGGCATTCCGGTGTCCACCTTGTCTTTCTCAGGAACTCCACTGTCTTTGAGTTTCCACGCATCTCACTTTCTCCTGATGGTGACACCCCGCCAGGAAGGCTGTCTTTATTGTTTTGTTATTTGGCACTGAGTTGAGGAGCGCCAGTTCTTTCTTCTGCAACACCTGGCTGCCATGCGTGCAACCAGAGAGTTTGAATTATTTTTGTAATTCCAATTGTGTAAAAATATCCAAGGTGACAGTTGTGTTTGTGAAGCAGCCTTTAACTTTCAGAACTCAACCCTTAATAGAATTTTTATTCTTCTGATATATCTATTTGTCTGTCTGTATCTATAGATGCAAACCTCCTTCCCTTGGACTCATTATTTCAAAAAGAAAAAGTTCCAAATCAGTACCTTTTTAATATTTAGTGCCCTCTTCCCCAGGAAAGCTACTGAACGGACGTGCGTTGAATTATGGCTTGAAATGAAATTACATAGGAGGGAGGGGGTTAATAATGTGTCGGCCTTCCTCGTCCTGTTAGTTGGCATTTTCTCCATTTCTCAGACATGTCAACTTCCTCCTTCCTGTGGCTAGCCCAGCTGGGGACTGCCATCCAGATCTGTCTGTACATGGAAGGACTCCAGCAATTTGGGGGAATCATATAAAGCAATCTTGCTTTGGGAAGGACACCTTTTTCTTTTCTCTCATAACTTGCATCCACATTTGATTTCTCCTCATGAAGACGCTGCGTAATTAATTCTGATAGTAGCATAGTACATGAACGAACTGTAAACGCTGAATTTGGAGGTTCAGTTATGGAATGCTCATTTAGGCAAGGCAATTTTGAAAGCTAAGCAGAACAGCCTGTCTTTGGAAATGATAGAACTGCATTTCCTTACATTCTGTGTTTTGAGTATGTGAGTGCATGTAATTTGGTTATAGTGCAATGGCTGAAATAGAAGGGCAAAGTCCAACCCATAGCAGGAGAGGCCCCCAAACCCAAGACAATGAAGACCACTTCTGGAAAGCTTCCACCAACTGAGGTGTCTATCTTCCGGATGGTCCAGAATCAAATAATCCTAGAGCTGGAAGGACTATAGAGGTCAAAGAATCCAACCTTCCACCCAAGTTCTAACTCCCCTCTATGATTTCTGAAAGCCTGGTACTTTCCAGAAAACAGAAGTCACCTTCTAGGTAAGAGAACTAGTATTTTCTAGTCATGAATACATCTTTCAGGTGAAAACAGTCTCAGATTTATAATATTGATGGCTTTAGCTAATTCTTCATGGAGAACCCTGAAGAATTTGAGGTTGTAGTTAAAAGATATGGAGTCCTTCAGTGGCTCTGATTCTAGATTTTAATGTATTCGCCTACAAGTTTCTAAGCTGCTTGGCCTTTGGTTTCTTTGTTTCTAATATTGGAAGGCTGACTATTCATTAGAGAATTTTCTAGTTCTAAAGTTTATCATTATTGCGATCATAACAGTGTAAATGTAGCTCCTGGGAAGTTGATTATCTGACACTATTAAAGAGTGAGGGACTTGGAGGAAAGGATGACACCCTGCATTAAAGGATCATAATTTGCTGTTTGGGAGACGTCCAGAGATGCTTCAGTACTTTCAACAGTACTTTGCTACTAGCCTATTTTAGGTTAGTTACATGAATTTTCTAGATCTCAGTTTTACTGTTTGGAGAATGAATGGATAATAACATGCACAGCTTTAAAATTCTGACTCTGTGAGTAGTATGAGAAAGGAAAATGTCACCAATATTTTCCCTTCGCAAACAGATGATCTTGGCATCCATAATTGGGTAAACATTGTTACCTTTGTTTTGGCATCTGACATTAGCGGCGGTGGCACGAATTTTCTAAATGAGCCATGTAAAACTAGAAATTGACATTAAGTCTAATTTAAGACCTTGGATAACTAGAGTCCCAAGTTGTACTCTTAGTTTCCTTTCTGAATTACATTGGTTATGAGTCTTAACATCATTTAGAACTTCTAATTGGACAATGGAAGAGTACAAGCGGATGAGAAAAGGGCCTGAAGACCGCCTGGCAGTCTGCGGAGAGTCTCCCTAAATCGCTGAGGCTGGCCTTGAACCTATGATCTTCCTGTCTTAACCTCCCAAGTACCCAGCCCAGTTTTTAGTAAGCTTTTGAGAGAAAAAGAAGCCAACCCTTTTACCTGTGGATGTAGAGGGCAAAGCCGGGAGGTAGATGAAGGTTACGGAGAGGAAAATACAGAAAATGTTAATCGGAATTATTTGCATTTTCTATCACTGGAAGCAAGACAAGGATTTCAGGGAGATATATAAGAGTTAGAAATATACACTGTAAGCAGTGAGAGCTCAGTTTAGAAATGCTATGTATAGATTGCATAGTATTAATCTACTTAAGAGAAATTACATGAGCCGAAAAACATTGATTTTGGTAGAATAAACATTTGGGACAATCATCAAGTTTCACCTTTTTCTTATGATTCTACTTCACTTCTGTCTATACCAGACCTTGGAAGGGTTTGAGGCTAGATCTCTAATCCAAATTTTTAACAAGAACGGGGTAAAAATTACTGATACACTCTTAAGAATTGAGCCTATGCCAGGTTCAGTGGCGCATGCCTATAATCTCAGTATTTGAGAGCCTGAGACAGGAGGATTGAAGGTTCACGGCCAGCCTCAGCAACTTAGTGAGATTCTGCTTTAAAATAAAAAGGGCTGGTCATGTAGCTTGGTGGTAGAATGCCTCTGGGTTCAATCCCTGGTACCACAAAAACAAAGACAAAAACTGAGACTAGACTAGAGCCCTAAGCTGCTCTAATAGGCTAACAAAGAACGATTAATTCACTGCATAGTTTGAGTACAGCTGTTTTTCCAGGAGTAAGTCCTGTAACAGCACTATATTAGCCAATCCGCATTTTACTATCTTGCACGCCATAACATGAGAATTTATTAAATGCTTTAGAGATAATTGGTTTGTGCCGTAGTTCTATACTTTACTATCCAATATAACAAAATGCCTTTGAGAGCCTATATGTAAAGGCAATAGTAGGAAGATCTGGGCTCCACACAGGGGATTCACTTGTGTTTGACCCTGTTGTGTGTCCTTGTAACACTGGCTGACTTGTGACACTGGGAAGCTTTGCTGGTCAGAGGGCTGGCTTTGAGAAGTATGCCAATAAAGTCTCAAGAAGTGAGTAACCCAGGGAGCCCTGTGGTGGGAACCTGAACAGAGTGGACTTAAGCTTAGGGCTTCAGGTGCCTCATGTCTGAAAGAAGGAAATCTTTCTCTAAAAACCACAGAAAGCTTGTAAGGCAAGTGGGTTTGGCATGGTTTATATAAGGATCCCAAGAAATGAGAGGAGAGGACCCAAAGATAGGCCCTTTGTTTATTGATTTATTCTTTACCATCCATTTATTCACTCACAAATAGATATTGGAAAGCCAGGCATGGTAATGGAAACTTGTAATCCCAGTACCTAAAAGGTACCTAGAAGGCTGAGGTAGGAGGATCAAGGCCAACTCTCAGCAACCCAGCGAGAGACCTTATTTCAAAACAAAAGATAAAAAGGGCTGGAGATGTACCTCGGAGGTAGAATGCTCCTGGGTTTAATCCTCAGTAATACACACACACACACACACACACACACACACACACACACACACACAGAGTAGATATTGGAGTGTTGAGTATTGTTCTAGGTATAGAAGGTACAGGAGAGTGAATAGAATGGATCAAAATCCCTGCCTTCTTAGAGTTGATTTCAAGAAGTGGAGTTTGCATTTCTAGTGGATTATATGGTAACTACGCTGAGTAGGTTATGGAAGATTGCCGGGCTCAAGCAGAGAGCACTTTGAGAAGGCTGATAGCACTGGTGATTAAATGAAAATACAGTGGGGTGAGATGGAGTGCTGTGCCCTTTGGGGAGCTCCTGGCCATTTTTCTCCAAGTGCAAGACACGTGTTTCAACTCCTGGGTGAACAGGAAGATAGAATGGATGGAAGGAGACTCAGTTGGAAACATTAGATGATGTTTCTTTCAGTTACTGAAAGCACTGACTTTAATAAATAAACACTGTTAAAACTTGTGAATACATTGTGCACAACTTTGGAGAAATCAGTTCTATATAGAAATGAGAGTTATTGAAATTATATTGAAGTTTCAACTGCTCTATTGGCTTCAACATTAATTTTTTAATTAAAAATTTCAGAGCTGGGTGTGATGGCACACACTTGTAATCCCAGCATTTGGGAGGCTGAGACAGGAGGATCACGGTTTGCGGCCAGCCTCAGCTATTTAGTGAGACCCTCTGCAACTGAGTGAGACTGTGTTTCCAAATAAAGAATAAAGCTGGGCTGTTGGCACATGCTTGTAATCCCAGCACTTGGGAGGCTGAGATAGGAGGATCACACAGGTTTGAAGCCAGTCTCAGCTATGTAGTGAGGCTCTCAGCAACTCAGTGAGACTCTGCTTCCAAATAAAATATAAAATAGATATGGGAGTGTAGCCCAGAGGTAGAAAGCCCCTGGGTTCCATTCCTGGTAACACACACACACACACACACACACACACACACACACTAAAAATAATAAAAATATAAAAATAAAAAGTAAAAAAGGGGCTGAGTGTATAGCTTGGAGGTAGAATGCTCCTGGGTTCCATCCCCAGTCCCCCCCCACACACGTCATTAACAACCACTAACATTGCTTTTCAAATATATGTACTTTGTACATGTAAATCAAATCCTCATGTTAGATGTTGCCTGCAGTAAACAAGAGAAAAATTAATATTGTAGTTTTGCTTTTATGAGAGTAAGATGATAGGATTTCAGAAATGTGAAGGTTATAATTCTATAACGCATCGTGTTCACTTGTGCAAACCATTCGGGATTGAATTCCTGAGACTTGAAATAAAATATGTCCTTGTGGTTTCTGAGGCATTTTTTCTCTAATGAGATAAACAGAGATATCAAAGACAGTGGGACATAAATACTTTGTCATTTTGCTGTCTGTAAGAACAGGAAAGAGAGAGTTGATAGGGATTCTTTGGGCCTGTCTGTTCTTCACTGTGCTAATGATTTATCTGCTTCCCCTGTTGCTTATTCTCCATGAAATTAATCGTCTGTACAGGACCCGCTAAGTTCTACCTGACATAGAAATAGATAGATGATTTTCTTCAGCTCATGTGTAGACCAAAGCATCATCTGTATTAGCATAATTATCTCCCAAGAGCAGATATATCTGGGGGAGTTGAGAGGCTAGCATTCTTTTTCTCTCCTTGACCTAGGAGTTCACAGAATGTTCTCAGACTTTCTTTTGGGTTAGAAGATACTGCTGGAAAAAGGTATTCCTTAGGTTTGAGGATAGTGATGAAAACTTCCTTTGCCTCTCTTTAATTTCTGAGGCAAGTGGTGTCCAAAATGTTTTGAGCATGCGCTCTTTTGATGTTTACATAAAAATAATTTATATGTATTCATTTAAAGATTATGTGTGGGGGCTACACTTACATAGGCATCACAAAATGTGGACAAGAGCAAATTTGGGGAGGCTATGACAATAAAAAGGTATAAGCAAAAGTTAGACTGTTTTCATTCCATCTTCCAAAGAATTGCTCATGCGTTCCCTGGTGGGCACACGCAGCACTTTAAGGATAGCGTCCTTCACTGCCCATTAGCAGAGCGAAATCTTTCATCTGGACAGAAGGAGCGCTTTTCCTATCATGCCTGGAATTTACGGTGGGCCTCTCAGTGCACTGCTGTATCACACGCATTTATCTTGCACAGGGGAAAGAAGAAGACGCTTTCGATGCTGGATCAGTCTGGCGTTAGGTACGGTATTAAATGAGCCATTTTTGATTAAACCATTGTTAGTCCATACTACAAACTAATCACTAGATTTGAGGTTTTGTTTTGTCCCACAGTGTCAAAGCTGTACATACCCAAGTGTGAGGGTCTGTATTTCATTCTACACTTTCCATGACTAACACTCATTAAGGGTATCATGAACAGAAATTAAATTCTCGTCACTCTGTCATCAAAAGAAGATACTTGCTTCCCTTCTTGCCAGCTGCACTGGAAATACCTTTAAAAGTAATTTATACACATAGAAGTGGGTGGTGCTTTAAGTGGTCTGTGATCAAAATGTCCAGAATCGATGACATTTTCATTCACCATGATCTCGTGGATAACCTTTAGCCATGGCCTTGAGGGGAAAAAATAGCAAAGTTTTCGCTGTGTCATAGAAAGTTCACATCCAATTATACTCGAGTTACTGTGATTTTTGTTTCCCTTAGCTACTGATTTCTCTTCTTCAAAGCTTAGAAAGAGCCCTCAAACCCCATCAGGCAGACTGCTCCTAATTGCAAGTGTTCTTGATTGCTGTACAAGAGGAGCTTTTGTTGGGAGAGCATCTGGAGTCACTGAGATTCCTGGAACTTTGCGAGGCATGAGATCCCGAGGAGTGGGGGGCCTTGAAGGGACTCAGCAGGTCACAGGGTTTTCCCAGCAGTTGCCAAGAATGGATCCTCCTTCATCTCTGAGTGAGTACACCTGCAGTGCTTTGTACTCTAGATTCTCAAATTGTAACCACGGATTATGTAATCACAGGTTACCAGATTATAATCACAGATGTCTAATCTTGCCTTCGCCAAGCAAGCCGTGACCACAGATTGGCTTGACTTCTCATTCCTTGAGCCCATCTTTCTGTGTCCACTGAGGTTTCAGAGAAATTTCACTGTCTTTCTTTGAGTCTTGATTGTGTGAACATCTGGAGTTCGTGTTCTTGTGTGATTTGCTGGTTCAAAGAATAATGATAATCGGATCTGGTCCGGTCATCTTCCACTTCTCATTCCGTCCAGTAGCAACTGGTGGGTGGGATGGAAGGGGAATAGAGGACTGGCAGATAACACGAAGAGCAAATATGTCTCCTTTGGAGCAAAACATTGGCTCAGTATTTTGGGTGATTCAGATAAGATCATTTTAGCCACCTAGATCTGCTTTAGGTTTTAAAATATTTGCTTTCTCCACAGTATATTGTTTTTTTTAAAACATCACACCATTGATACTGAGTTAAGCTGTGCAAAGCTGCTTGTAAATATTTTTAAATAAAAATAAAAGACATTAGCAAATAGAAAATGGACTTTTATCTTTCAAAAATGGTAAAATTTATGTCAGCTTATTCTCTGACTCTCTCCAACTGTTCCCCTGTGGTTAAAAGTGACTGAAGTGATTAATCCGTTCTATCGCAAGTGTTAACTAAGAGGATGTAACTGAACTTCTTGGAGCATGAGGGAGCCTTGTGTCGGCAGTGGAGAAGCTGACAGCCTTTGTTTGCTGCAGAGTAACGGGAAACTACATGCTGCACTCCATCTTTCCTGTAACTCAGCCAGATTAGCTGATTGCAGACCAAACAATACATTCGTGGGGACACCCATCAGGGAGCGCATTAGCAAGTGAAAGTGGGGGAAAATACGTATCTTACTTTCTCTTTTCTTGAATTACTGAGGAAACACTGGATGATTTTCTCTGACTTGCTGGATGTCCCCCGGTGCTCAGACTTTTAAATATTTTGCTCAGAGATAAAAATCGTCCAACTCTTTCTTCCTTCCCCCATCCCAGGAACATAAAGGATATTATATGTTCCCTTTTTATTTCTCTGGCGTACTTTATACCCCACAGGTAGGCAGGGAACAGGCTGGAAAAATTCTGGAAGTGGGAAATTGTGTATATAAAGATAATCCTAGAGGGCTTAACTGTCTCTTTATAATAGGTCACTCAACTGCAAATCAACAGTGATGCTTTCATTTGCCATACAAATAAGCACTCACTTGTATACTTAAGATCTGTACAGACAGTCGAACTGGTGGCTTAGAGCAAATCAGTGTGGGAGGCTCTGTTTGGCTTGGATTTCTTTTGTCTACATTTTGAGGAATTTTTATTTGGTGTGGGAGATGTGAGCATTTGCTTCACCCAGCAATCAGTGAACAAATGTTACTGTTAGAATTTTTTTTTTTAAAGGAGAGAGACTGTTTATTGAAATACTAATGCTAAATTCTCTAGATCCTATGGGATTGAGCTTTACCTCATCAAATCCAGTACAGTGGAGAAGTATGGGGGTGGGAGGTCTGAGTCCATAGGGGCAGATTTTTTATTAATTTGAGTTTGAATGCCTTTTTTCCCCCCAAGATCTCAAATTTTGAAAACTGAGCCTGGCGTGGTATATGTCTGTATTCCTAGAACTTGGAAGGCTGAGATAGGAGGATTGCAGGTTCGAGGTCACGCTCAGCAATTTAGCAAGACCTTCAGCAACTTAGCAAGACCCTGTTTCAAAGTAAATAAAAATATAGGCCGGGCGTGGTGGCGCACGCTTGTAATTCCCGTGCTTGGGAGGCTGAGACAGGAGGATGGCACGGGTTCAAAGCCAGCCTCAGCTACTTAGTGAGGCTGAGCAACTTAGTGAGACCCTGTTTCCAAATAAAATATAAAAAAGGTCTGGGAGTATAGCCCAGAGGTAGAAAGCCTCTGGTTCCTCCCCCAGTACTACCAAAACAAACAAACAAACAACCCCCAAAAACAAAAAAACCCCAACAAAGTAAATACAAATATAAAGGGCTGGAGGTATAGCTCAAAGTAGAATGAGCTGGAGTTTACTCTCTGGTACCTGCTCATTGAAAACTGCTTACAGTAATGTTTATAATTGTCATGAAATTTTAAGTATATACATCTTTTTCAATGTTAAAAAAAAAAGTTGGGCGTGGTGGCGCATGCTTGTAATCCCAGCATTCAGGAGGCTGAGACAGGAGCATCACCGTTCACAGACAGCCTCAGCTACTTAGTGAGACCCTCTGCAATTCAGTGAGACCCTGTTTCAAAATAAAGAATACAGAATTGGGCAGAGGGTGTAGCTTGGAGGTCAAATGCTTCTGGGTTCCATCCCCAGACCTGCAAAAAAAAAAAGTTACTCAATTGAGTTACCTGGAAAAATAACAATATTGATCACTCGTGGCTGAAAATTTGAGAGATCATCAGAGCAGGGGAGGAAACAAAAAGTTTAATGGTCAATTGGAATAATGGATCCTTGGCCAACTGGAGCTCAGTATTTGTTTTATAAGACTGATCACTGAGATTCACTTATTGCAGGTGATTTAATCCTTGCCACTTAACATTACCATAGGAAAAAAAGTCTACTTGGCGTTCAAAGTATTGGCTGTAGGAAGCTAAAACTCGCAAGTGTCGGAGGAATAGAGGGAGGCTGAACAAGAGTGGCTGGAAAAGCAACAGTGACTGCTAACATGAATGGGTCTGAAAAATATTGTCTCTTTCTTCAGGTGTTTGAAACAAAACAAAACAAACAAACAAACAAAACCCCACAAGGTAGCCGTTTACTATTCAGCAGTAAAAGGCAAAATCCATCCAGAAGGTGTCTGCTGGGGAAACATCAAAGATTCATTTTGTATTAACTTCCTTTTTTTCTCAAGGGTTGCCTTTTCTTTCCAAAGGAAACTTGAATTGTAAGTAGGCAAATGGGTAAGCACAGGTAAAATCAAAGATTCATGGAGCTGAAAGGAACTTCAGGCGGCGGTGCTCGCCTGATGTTGGTACCACCAGGCCTGCGATGCTGATGTGCACTTGCTCTGCAAACGCCTGTCAATTGCCTGTGGTTTCTCTTACCCCCCCCCCTTCTCTCTGTAAGCTCATTATCTGAAAGCCTGCGAGCAAGGGGGATGTTGTTAGCAGCATAATCTCAAACTGGTTTAAATTTATAAAACAGAGCATATCACTTGGAGTATACCCTTTGACTTTGTATCACAGGAGTGGGGTTAATTCAGACTGCTTTTTTCTGGGGACAGGGAGGTGGATGATGGGTGCTTCAGTCTCTCAAAGTCATCCCTGGGCACCACTACTGATTTAAAACATTGGCAGCTCTATAAATAACTCATTACCTGTTTGTCCTCTGAATGGGTCCCAACACATCTGACTTGGAAAGGTTCAGAAGGAAATGACAGGAGAAACCGTGAAAGGGCACAGTTGTGTATGCCCTCAAAATGTGACAGAGTTATTGAAATAAAGGTGCTTGAGAGGCATTAAATAGAACAGTTCCCTATTCTCTTAGCCTTGCATACAGATGATTATGCAGTAGTATTTTGATTATGCCAGGGGGAAATCAAATGCTTTTTGTTTTTTTACTAATAGGCCCCAGGTATTTTTTGTGTGAAAATGTATGTCATGGGTACTTTTTAGGGCATATTTTTACTTCTAAATTACCACACAGTTCTTATTTTAGCACTCTTCTAGTTCTATTTGCAGGTGAAATGGCAGAACCTATTGTCTGTTGCTGCTCCCCCCACCAAGTAATCCCCTAAATATGTAGTTTCCTGGAGGTTTGTTTCTTTCTCGCCAGGAGGGACAGACACAGCAACATTTCTAGTAGGAGATGAAACATTATAATTTGGGTAACAGGTGCGCATTTTAAAAGTGAAATTAATAAAGTGCTTGATAAACATTTATGCACTCCGGTGGATGGGTTTATTAGTAAGGAAACTTTCAATGTCAAGCAAGAAAATACCCAAATGAAAATGGCTTAACCTGCAAGGAAGAAGCATTGTCCTTGCATTATAACAAGACATCTGGAGGAATCCTGTGCCCAGGCTAGTGAATTACAGAGATTCGACACTCTAAGACTCTAGCAGTCCCTTAACAGGCGATTTTGCTTGAGCTTGTCTCTTCCTGGTCACAGCCCTGTGCGTCTATTCCTCTAATGCAAAGACTTGGAAAACAGGAGAGGCCATAACCCTTTTCTAGTGGCTTTTTCATAATAAATGCCATTTCTCAGAAGTCTTCCAGCAGACTTCCCACAGGTTTCATTGGCCAGAATTATGGCACATGACCACCCCTAAACCAATCCCCAGTAAATGGAGTTGAATTGCCAGGATTCTTCATACCATGCAAACTGTGCCCACTGGGGCAGGGAGGAGCTGGGCTCTTCCAGAAGCACTTGGCTGCCTGGTGCCTGAACAAAATCTGGCCTCTGTTAGCCAAGGAGGACTGGCTGCTGTTACCCTACTGCAGAGGCTGACATGCAGAGATATTCAAATGACATTCCCATCCTGCCTATAGTCATTCCATTGAACACTTGACTGCAAAGTGAACTTGAATTTCCCATTAGAGCTTCCACTTTCTCTACATCTTGACCTCATGGTCACATACAAGTGGCCTGAAAGCCCTATGTTCTGTTCTTTCTGAAGAGTATTTGTGTCTCTTTAGAAGCTGCACAGTTGTTTCTAAAGAGGCTTATTTATGATTGCACTTTAAAAATAGAATATAAACTCTTCAGATGTGTGCGTTTCAGGGGATAGCAGTATGCCTCACGGTGCTGTTGTTATAATTTAATATACATGAGATTGGTGAGGCAAGTGCTAAGGCACTTCCCAGACACACAGCCTATGTTCCCAGATTGGAAGTTTAGCACACTCCGGAGCAGAGCTTCATGGAGACCACTATTGTAAATGTGCCCCAACCCCCCCTTTGCCTCTCGTGCCAGTTCCACTTACAAAATCTAAGACATAATGTGACTTGCTTTAATTCCTTGATTCCTTACTGGGAAATGACAGCAATAACAATAGATTTCATTCCAATTCCTTGATGGGTACTGCGTGGCCATCAGTAAAAGTTCCAAGTGCATCTATAAAATCATTTTGAGAGAGAAAATGAGCAGTGCACGTTTGGTTATTGCTTGTGTCCTGGTGTGTTGCTAGAGGTACATCTTCAAAACTTGACAAACCAATCAACTCCGATTCAAAGAAAAGCCAGTTTCATAATCCTGGAAAGTTTTATAAAGAATCATTTTGCTTTTGAAATGACAAATGTAGAAGGCAGCCGAGGAAGCATTTTTTTCAGCAGCTAGTATGTGTCTGTTTGGAGGAGCGGAATGGGCTAGGGCGGGTGAGGATGAACCCCAGTCATCTCAGTGGAAATACGCAAGTCAAACCACTCCAAAGAACCTCACGTCTCTTGGTGAGATTGCTTTGCTCCTCCCAGGCCTTTCATTTCGACACCGCGAGGCCTGTTTACAAAGCTTGATATTGGAATTACGAAGCAAGAAATGAACTGTTGCAGATCAGCTGAGCTAGCAGGATTTTAGCACAGAAGCCTCAAAAGATGGTGTAAAGCCACAAGGTATGTGGGTGGGCATATATTTGGACCACCAGATTGTATGCCAGTGTGTAAGTTCAAAAAGAAGAAGAAGCAGAAAAGCAAGGTAAAAAGAGAACAAGAAGTAAAAGAGATAGGAAGGGCAGGGAGGCAGGCAGGAAGGAGCAAACACTTGCTGGATCTTTGGGGAACCACCTCTGTGGGATCTCATTTCCTTAAATATCTATCAGGTACACAAATTTAGCTAAGCTATAATCTTATCATGTCTTTCTTTTTATTAAAAATCTCTGGTGGATTCCCTAATGAGCTGAACATAGAATTTCCAAAGATCCCGAGTTCCACTTGTAGGTGTATACCCAAATGAATTGGAAATGAATACTTAAACAAAAATTTACTTGCAACCATTCACAGCAGCACTATTTATAATAGCCAGAAGGTGGGAACACCCGAAATGTTCATCAACTGATGAATGGGTAAAGAAAATGTGGTATGTCCATACAATGGAACAGTATTCAGCCATAAAAAGAACATGAGGGCCTTGAACACACTATTCTCAGTGAAAGAAACTAGGCACAAAAGGTCAGATATCGTATGATTCCACTTATATAAAATATCCAGAATAGGCAAACCTTTAGAGACAGATAATGAGAAGGGGAGAGTGGAGAGGGATTATTTAGTGGGTATGAGGTTTTTCTCTTGTGATTTTGAAAATGTTTTGAAAATAGGTAGTGGGAGTGATTACACAATGTACCAAATGTCACCATACTGGACACTTTGAAAAGTTTATAATGGTAAAAACAACAACAACAGCAAAGACTCACAAGAATGGTTATAATGGTAAAAACAACAACAGCAATGACCCACAAGACTCTGGTGGTTTCCCACTACCCAGAGCTTGAAGTCTAAGTTTCTTGGATCATAGAAAAGCTTTTACCATCAGGCTTTAGGTACCTTTCTGGCCATGTATACCCGGCCACTTCTCCATGAAATCTAGGGTCAGGCTATACTAGACCATTTACTATTTCCTTAATGCGTGTGCCCTTTTAAGTTTCTGTGTCATTGGATTCCTGTTTTTTCTGCCTGAAATATCTTCTCTTGTCCATCTGTATAGCATCTACTTTTTCTTAAAAGCTTAGTGTTATTGTTATTTTTTCCTAGCTTTTCTTGAATCTACGCTCATTCCTTGCAAAATTAATGATTTGTGGTACTCTGTTGTTATCCACAGTTTTGCTTTCCATCATCAATTGTTGTCCAAAAATACTAAATGGAAAGCTTCAGAAATAAATACTTTTGCCGGGCGTGGCGGTGCACGCTTGTAATCCCAGCATTTGGGAGGCTGAGACCAGAGGATCGCGGTTCGTGGACAGCCTCAGCTACTTAGTGAGGCCCTCTGCAACTCAGTGAGACCCTGTTTCAAAATAAAGAATAAAAAATAGGGCAGGGGGTATAGCTCGGAGGTCAAATGCCGCTGGGTTCCATCCCCAGACCTGCAAAAAAAAAAAAGAAATAAATACTTTTTACATTTTAATTTCACGTCATTCTGAGTTGCATGATGGAGTCCCATGTTCTTCTGCTTTGTACTGCTCAGGATGGGAGTCATCCCCTTGACCAGTGTAACCACACTCTGTATGCTACCTGCCTGTTGGTAATCTTTGCTATCAGACTGGCTGTTGCAGAATCTTGGTGTTTGTGTTCAAGTAATCCTGTTTTACTTAATAATGACCACAAATCTGTCCATGGTGGCACATACTTGTAATTCTAGTACTTGGGAGGCTGAGACAGGAGGATCACAGGTTCAAGGCCAGCCTCCTCTGGGTTCAATCTCCATCATCATCATCATCATCATCATCATAACAACAATAACAATAAGCCAGATGTGGTGGTGCACACTTGTAATCCCAGCATTTGTTTTTTTTTTTTTTTTTTTTTTTAAAGTAGGCACTTTTTATTGAGGGTTGTTTCTCATACATTAAAAAAAAAAGTATTTTTACATATTGTTGACTTGCCAAATTTACATAATAAAGATGGCATTTTAATGTTAATTAATCATTATGGATTTAGAACATGTAGTTATGTGCATATGTTTGTGTCTATAGATAGTGTGTTTGTCTATGTATACACAGCAAATATTGGGCTTCCTAAGCTATATGGCTACTGTACATTTAACTTTTTGATGAAGTGCCAAACTGTTCTTGAAACTGGCTGTACCATTTTCCATCCCCTTCAGCAGTGTATGAGGGCTCCAGTTTCCCCATGAAATGTCCTTTATTTTTTAACAGAGAAACATTTATATCATCGGAAAAATAGGTGAATTTGTATTTGTTATATTTTTGAACATTACCATTGCATAAGAGGCAAGTAACTTATAAAAGTAAGACATTTTAAATGAAGTCCTTCCATGTCCATGTGTCATTGCATGTCCAATTCGCAATTTGTGTTAATATGAGGAGTAAGAACTCAGCAAGCAAATGTAATTCAAAAAAAGGGATTTTGTTCCTTACACATGTATCTTAATTGGGCCCAAGTTTCAAATTTCTAGGAGTTTTGTAAGCCAAAGGTGTCCCTGAAAGAAAGCTTTTATTTCAGGAAGTAAGTACATGTTTTACTAAAGAAAGAAGCTATCCTTTCTTCCCAATTAGGATATACTTTGAATTTATCAGCAAGAAAAAGGAAAACTAGTGAAATTTTATAGTATTTTCATTATGTTAATGAAATCTGTTTAAAAGATATGCATCATATACTTTCAGGTTTTTTTTCACCCTTTATCTTATTTTATTTTATTTTATTTTAACAATTTTTTTAATTGAACATAAATAGTATACATTTACACTATATTTGGTGCCCTCTCACCCCCGCCCCCGTTTTCTCTCCCCCCCCCCCACCAATGGTTGGCCAGGTTAACCATGTCTTATTCATAATTTTACACATGTTCAGGTGAAGATGCTCCTTAATCAAGATCGGCCTTTCTCCTCTCCTATCTTTCCATTAAAACTTAGCTAGTATTTCCCCTCTAATATCTGGGGTCCTACTGGTATCCTTTGTGTTTTCTAGTTTGGGCATATTAGAGGAAACATGTGTATCTTCTCCTTCTGTGCTTGGCTGATCTCACTTAACATGATGCTTTCCAGGGCTTTCCATCTTCTTGCAAATGATATAATTTTGTTCTTCTTTATGGCTGAATAGAATTCCATTGTGTGTATTTCCCACAGTTTTGCTATCCATTCATCTGTTGATGGTGATCTGGGTTGGATCCATATTTTGGCTATTACAAATTGTGCTGCTATGAACATAGGTATGCATATGTTGCTGTATTTCTCTGAATTCAACCCTTTTGGAAAGATACCCAGGAGTGGTATAGCTGGATCATATGGTGGATCTATTCCCACCTTTCTTAGGAATCTCCACACAGATCTCCATAGTGGCTGAACTAGTTTGCACTCCCACCAACAGTGTAAAAGAGTTCCTCTTTCCCCACATCTTCGCCAGCATTTGTTGTTGTTTGATTTCTTTATGCTTGCTACTCTCACTGGGGTTAGATGGAATCTCAGTGTAGTTTTGATTTGCATCTCCCTGATGGCCAGTGATGAAGAACATCTTTTCATGTATCTATTAGCCCTTTGTATCTCTTCTTTTGTGAAGTGTCTATTTAGTTCATTTGCCCATTTCTTGATTGGGTTGTTTGTTTTGTTGGTGTAGAGCCTTTTGAGCTCTTTGTATACTCTGGATATTAGCCCCCTATCAGAATGGTGGCTGGTAAAGATCCTTTCCCATTCTGTAGGCTTCCTCTTTAGGTTATTGATAGTTTCCTTTGATGAGAAGAAACTTTTTAGTTTAATGTTATCCCACTTGTTTATTCTTGCTTTAATTTCCTGAGCTTTGGAGGTTTTGTTGAGAAAGTTACTGCCTGTGCCAATATGTTGTAGTGTTGAACCTATGTTCTCCTCTACTAACTTCACCGTCTCAGGTCTAATTTCTAAGTCTTTGATCCATCTTGAGTTGATTCCTGTGTTAGGTGAGATATAGGGGTTTAGATTCATCTTTTTACAAATGGTTAGCCAGTTCTCCCAGCACCACTTGTTGAAAAGGCTGTCTTTTCTCCAGCGTATGTGTTTGGCCCCTTTGTCAAAGATTAATTGACTAAAGATGTGTGGGTTTGTTTCTGTATCTTCTATTCTAATCCACTGGTCAGTATATCTGTTTTTGTGCCAGTACCATGCTGTTTTTACTACTATTGCTCTATAGTATAGTTTGAAGTCTGGGATTGTAATGCCTCCTGCGTGTTTCTTGTTATTGAGAATTGCTTTGGCTATTCTAGGTCTTTTCTTTCTCCATATGAAGTTCATGATTGATTTTTCTAGGTCTCTGAAGAATGACACTGGTATTTTAATGGGAATTGCATTGAACCTATAGATCAGTTTTGGCAGAATGGCCATTTTGATGATATTTATTCTGCCTATCCATGAGCACGGGAGATCTTTCCATCTTCCAAGGTCTTCTTCTATTTCTTTCTTTAATGTTTTATAGTTTTTGTTGTAGAGGTCTTTTACATCTTGGGTTAGGTTTATTCCTAGGTATTTTATTGGTTTTGAGGTTATAGTGAATGGAATTGTTGTTTTTGTTTCCTTCATTGTGGATTCGTTGTTGGCATAAAGAAAGGCCACTGATTTCTTTAGGTTGATTTTGTAACCTGCGACTTTGCCGAATTTGTCGATCAGCTCCAGAAGTCTTTTGGTTGAGTTCTTTGGGTCTTCCAGATAAAGGATCATGTCATCTGCGAATAAGGATAATTTCACTTCCTCTCTTCCTATGTGGATTCCTTTGATTTCCTTCTCTTGTCTGATTGCTGCAGCAAGAGTCTCAAGGACTATATTGAAAAGGAGAGGTGAAAGTGGGCATCCTTGTCTTGTTCCTGACTGTAGCGGAAATTCTTGCAGTTTTTCCCCATTCAATATAATGTTGGCTTTGGGTTTGCAGTATATTGCCTTGATGATGTTGAAGTACTTTCCTTCTATCCCAATTTTTTGCAGTGTTTTTAACATAAATGGGTGTTGGATTTTGTCGAATGCTTTTTCAGCATCTATTGCTATGATGATGTGGTTTTTGTTCTTGATTCTATTTATGTGGTGAATAACATGTATTGATTTGCGTATGTTGAACCAGCCTTGTTTTTCTGGGATGAAACCGACTTGGTCGTGATGAATTATTCTCTTGATATAGTTTTGAATGCGTATAGCTAGTATTTTGTTTAGAATTTTTGCATCTATGTTCATTAAGGATATTGGTCTGTAGTTTTCCTTTCTTGAGGTATCTTTATTTGGTTTGGGGATTAATGTGATACTGGCCTCATAGAAGGAATTTGGAAGAGTTCCATCTCTTTCAATTTCCCGGAACGTGTTATGAAGTATTGGTATTAGTTGTTCACTGAAGGTTTTGTAGAATTCAGCTGGGAACCCATCTGGGCCTGGGCTTTTCTTTGGTGGAAGAATTTTTATTGCCGTTTCTATTTCTTTGGTTGTTATTGGTTGGTTTAGGCTTGCTATGTCCTCTTGGTTGAGTGTAGGAAGGTTAACTGTGTTTAGAAATCTGTCAATTTCATCCAGGTTTTCAAATCTATTGGAGTATAAATTTTTAAAGTAGTTTCTGATAATATTTTGAATTTGTAATCCCAGCATTTGGAAGGCTGAGACAGGATGATCATGGTTCAAGGCCAGCCTCAGCTACTTAGTGAAGCCCTATTTCAAAATAAAGAATAAAAGATAGGGCTGTGAGTGTAGCTCAGAGCTAGAATACCCATGGGTTCCATTCCTGGTAACACACACACATAATAATAATAATAATAATAATAATAATAATAATAATAATATTGTTATTATATTCACCATAAAATAAAATAGTAGTGATGCTGGCAATTTTATTGCAGTGTATAATTATTCTGCCTTATTATTGTTATTGTTAACTCTTACTGTGCTTAATTTATGAATTTAACTTTATCATAGTTATGTATATATGGGGAAAAACAGTATATATAAAGTTCAGTACTATCTATACTATCTATAGTTTCAGGAATCTACTGGAGAATTTTGGACTCCATTGAGCTTTATATGTATCTGTGTTATAGTAATTTCTACATTATACTAGAGTTTCCTTGTCCATTTTACTTCCTCCCTTAAGACCAAGAACAGACACCATTCAATTCAGTAGGTCTTTCCATGGGATGACTATTAAAAAATTCCCTTGGATTGTTTCAAATCACAGCTTTATCAGATCCTCCCTTCCTTTCTTTCTTCTTTTCTTCCTTCCTTCCTTCCCTTTCTTCCTGTCTTTCTGGATGGAACCCAGAGTCATTCTACCAGAGTGAAGAAATGCCTGGCTGATCCATTTTCTTCTCACATACTCCAGAGTTTTTTGTTCAAGTACAACAAGAAGAGATAGTTATTATAGTTGTCAAAGACTAAAACAGTAATAATTCAAAGAAGATAAGTACTTAGCATTTAAAAAATTAGCAATGGTAGTGATGCTAAACCCCCCAAATAAAGAACTCCAGTATTCATGGTATGCTTTTATCTTCCAAGTATCCAAAATATCAGTGTAAAATTAGCAGCTTCTCGGTGGGGGCTTTCCTCGTGAGGTCTTCCTAGTCCTTGACTGCAGGATTCTGTGACTCAGGTGTTCGTGTGTTTCTGCTCCTGTGAGTGGAAGCCCCACCTTTAGGAACGATTCCTTTATCTCTTTCACAGCACCTTCTAGTGTGGCTTTCAAATCCTAAGGACTCAGTGTGCAGACAGTATTGTGCCAAGTTCGTTCTATGCCTGCTTTTGCCCCGTTTTGGCTTATTAAATATTCTTTTTTTCAATAAAATTAGTGCAAGTCCCATTACATACCTCCCTTGACCAGGATGCAGAGCCGTGGGAGTGTGTTGCTTTGAGAACTGGCTGCTGCCCCTCCCTCCACAGGCTCTCTCTCAGCGGAGCTAAGCAGAGAAGCCCGAGGCCTGAGGGTGCTCTGGGCCTCTCCAGGCAGAGGTGGCTCTTCACAAGATGAGGGGTTTTACTGGCATTCTGAAGTAAGCTGCTTCTAGCGAGTTTATTTAGCAGTTTATTGAGGTAACAGGAGTCGAGTATTCTGGGGCATTTCTTCAATCAGCTCCCAGGTGACCTTGCGCAGGGCACCTCCCCTCTCCAGGTCTTGATTTTCTTGTGGGGGCTCTTGCCCCCACAGCTGGCTGTGATGACGAGAGCCTAGAAACTGCAGCTTAATTAGCTCAGCAAAGTGTCAGGCTAGGAAAGGTCAGTTTTCTCTAGAAGTAGAGAAATGTTAGGACAACTGAAGTTTAAGGGCCTTTTCCTGTTTTCAAATTGTTCACTGACAGATCTTTTCTTTGCTCTTTTGAATGTGCTATGCTTTTCCAGTGGCCAATTTTATTTTTCATTTCCCGAGAGCTTCAAAGAAGAAACTGAGAGTTTTTATATTACTGCAGGAATTCCATTTTGTGGGAGCAACGTTTGCCATTTGACTGGAAGGACTCAAGTGTGTAATGCTTTTCTTCTTAGATGAATTCATAGGGAACTGGTATTCAGTTTAATTAATTGATTTGTTAATTAATTTTCTCAGTGGTACTGGGGATTACACCGGGAACATTCTACCTCTGAGCTGCACCCCAACTCTTTTTTCACTTTTTGTTTTGAAATAGGGTCTTGCGCCGGGTATGGTGGCGCACACTTGTAATCCCAGCATTTAGGAGGCTAAGACTGGAGGACTGTGTTTCCCCGACAGACTCAGCTACTTAGTGAGGCCCTTTGCAACTCAGTGAGACCCTATTTCAAAAGAAATAATTAAAATTTAAGGCTGGGGGTGTAGCTTGGAGGTAGAATACCCCTGGGTTCAATCCCCAGTAACACACACACACACACACACACACACACACACACACACACACACACAGGGTCTTGCTCAGTAGCTGAGATTCTCACTAAGTTGTCGAGGCTAACCTCAAACCTGCAATCCTGTTTTCTCAGCTTCCCAGGTACTAGCTGTGTGCTACAATGTCTACTTGGAAATTGGTATTAATAAGGCATATCTGGTTTTAGAAACTGAAATTAGGGTTCATAATGGAAAGTAAAAAAATACTCTTTAGAAAATTGCATAGTATATATAATTTACGATTTGCATTACTTGCTCATTTCAAATTTCCTTGAAGAACTGTTGAAGAGATTTTGATGAAAGAGAAAATCCCTTACTTTTTCTTTTTATTACCAGGAGAAATGTTGAGGTTGATCTTCTTCTTTGCTTCACTAGAATATTTAATACTTATAATCCACGTGAATCGAAAGAGAAATCTCCTATTAGTTTGAAAGTTTTAGAGATATGCCTTTTAAATTTAACACCTATGTTAAATACATGGAAGTTAGATTTGATCACTTTTATTCATATTATGAATCCTGGTTATTCATTTTAGTTTCTTTTCTTTTTCTTTGAATGATATTCCTAGGTAGCTTGCCAAATATTGAAATTGGCATAATAGTTTATTTCACTGAAAGCTCTTTAAAAAAAAATTGAACATAGTATGACTTTCCTTGACCCCAAATTTCCTGCTTTGTGTGGATGAAAGGACATACCCAGGTAACCCTTGTTATTCCACAGGGCAACGGTCAAAACACTTTTCCCTTTAAGTCCTTCCACATCATACAGACATTAAGTGGAGCAGCCGGTCCTCTGTGGCATCTGATCAGGGTCTGGCTGGTTCTGGTTGAGAGTCACGGTGTGTCTTCGAGAAGGCACTGCCAAAGTCCCGAGCACCCTACCACACCTGTACTCTGTCATACGCACTTTGGTCATTTGAAAGTCTTACTTAGAAGATCATCTTACTTAGAAGATCATCTGACACGAGAAAAATAAACCTGTTTAAAACAAGCTAGCAAAACTGCACTGAATGGTGATGGGGAAGAGGGCAGCGGGGCCTCCATGGAGGATGGAGGGTGAGCCACTGCGTACGGGTCTTCACTTGGGCTCTTGGCTTGGGGATCTGATTCTTAGGATTTTATTATTCTCTTAGTATATTTGTTTTCTTTTACAAACAATAGCTTCAGGGAAGATTCTTGCAAAATCCATGGGCTATTATGAATTGGGAAACTGAAACTGTTTCGTTGTGATTATATGATAAGGAATACACTGCTTATGGAATATGAGAAAAAGGCCCTTAAATTTACACAGAAACTTCTTTTCATGTAACTTCAAAGTGATTATTATTATTTTTTCCTCTTTGGTATTGAAGATTGAATCCAGGGACAGTCTAGCTCTAAACTACACCCTCAAACCTATTCTTTATTTATTTATTTTTGTGCTACTGGGGACTGAATCCAGAGGCATTTTACCTCTGAGTTATATAATCTCAGTTCTTTTTATTTATTTTTTGTTTGAAAATACAATCTTGCTGGGTTGCTGAGTCTTGCTCTGTTGTTGAGGCTGTCCTTAAGCCTCCAATCCTCCTGTCTCAGCCTCCCAAGTACTAAATTACAGGCATGTGCCACTATTCCTGTCTTTATTTTTTATTTTGAAACAGGGTCTTTCTAACTTGAGGGTATCACTAAGTTGCTGAGGCTGATCTCAAACCTATGATCCTCCTGTCTTAGCCTCCCAAATACTCGGATTATAGGTGTGCACAACTGCATTCAACTCAAAGAAATTTTTACAAAGAGAAAAGGGGACATATTCACTAATCATGCATGTTTGGGAAGAATAATGATAGAAATTCAGATGATAGCTTTTTGTATATAGTGGAGGGTGTGTCTATCTGGTAGAGTGGGCGAAGATTAGGAACCCTGGGGACTAGGAACTACTGGCCTGAACTTGGCTCTTCCCGTATTCTGTGGGACATTGACATGTCACTTAAATCTCCCTAGACCTTGATGTCCCTTTTTAAATGGGAAGGGCTAAACTTCATACTTCCTAAGAGTTTTTCAAATTATTTTATTTTGTGATTTTCTCAGACCATCAAGAAATAAAAGGTGAGTTTTTCCAAATAGCCAAAACTTACCTTTTATGTGCATCAAATCTTGTTTTTATCTAACTGGATGGATAGATTTATTCAGTGCATCATGCTTATTTCTGTCTCCTAGAACAGAAAACACTAAATTTAACTTTTGCTTAGTGACTCAAGGTTATCTTAATCAACTGTGATATAATAGCCAAGTGCCCCGAGGAAGGTAGAGGGTAGAGGTGTGTGAGAACTATGCTACCACCCATCAACACAAGACTGTGTTCTTTCTTGTTTGTGTGTGTGTGTGTGTGTGTGTGTGTGTGTGCGCGCGCGCGCGCGTGTGTGCTTGTTGCTTTGCTAAATATCGTTTCTGTTTCTGTTGTCTGTCTCTAGCTGTACACCCCCTTTATTTCTCTGAGCTACACTCCCAGACTTTTCTTTTTTTTTTTTTTTTTTTGTGGTACTGGAGATGGAACCCAGGGACATTCTACCTCTGAACTATACCCCCAGCCCTAGTTTTCAGTCTTTTTCTTTCTTTTTTATTTTTTTGAAACAGGGTCTCCTGAGTTGCGGAGGACAATGCTAAACTAAGTAGCTGAGGCTGTCTGGGAACTGCGATTCTCCAGTCTCCACCTCCCGAATGTGCCTGTATTGGGAAATGGCTTTGGAAAATGTATTAGAGAATAGCTTTGGTGCGGTCCAGACACTCAGGCAGGGAGGAGGAGGCAGCTGGTACCCTGCAGAGTTCCAGGCACCAGAAATGATAAACAAGAACACAAGAGATGTATCACAGGGCCTTCATATTTTAAAGACAAGTTTTACATAACAAATAACCCCTGGGAGATAGGCTAAAATTCCCCAGGGATGCCAGAGATGGTACAGGTCTTCCTCAAAGAAGTCAGATACCACGTGATCCCTGACTCATATTCAAGTAACACATTTTGGTCCTAACAAAAGGCTTGGGCCTGTTCTGGAGACAGGGTGGACCTATACCTATATGAAGAAGGCTTTTGGTCAAATAGGATGTAAGATAGGAAATCCTCATAATCACATCAAAAGACTGGCTTTATTCATCCAGAGTTAATGGGCAGATCAATACCTAGTTGAGTCAGGAAGACAATTGGTCAAACAAAGATGGGAGATAATAAATCTTTATAAAAAATTGTCCCATATTCAAAACCCGAGTGTCTTATTTTCAAGGACTCCGCTACATTTCTCTGATGTAGTGCTTTCATTTCTGTCTCTTCTTTCTACCTTTGTAATGGTAAAAAATGCTTAAGCTTGAAGCATAGTTCTGGCTGTTCTTTTCTAAGGTAGCTAAGAACAAGAACTCGTGGCTCCATCTCACACCATAACACCGAATGCTGGGACTATACGTGTGTGCCACCACTCCTGGCTCAGAATGATGTAAAGTGT
Organism: Muscardinus avellanarius; assembly: GCF_963383645.1. Lineage (NCBI taxonomy): Eukaryota > Metazoa > Chordata > Mammalia > Rodentia > Gliridae > Muscardinus > Muscardinus avellanarius. The sequence goes on from NC_137801.1 coordinate 33,371,852, forward strand.
GAGAGCAGGAAATGAGAATTAGAGCAGGACAAGAATGCCATAGTCCACAAGACTACAAGAGAACTGACAAACACAAAGAGGTCACACAGAGGGCAGATCCACAGGGTCTGTGGGAGTGTCTACTTGATTGACAGGCATTTCTAGCTCCCATTTGTAGGGCATCCCACACCATCATTCTGTTTATGGCCTGAGATTGCCCACTGTCACCTCCTTAAGAAAAAGTGGATAAAGGGGAATTGGTAGTGGCAAAGGTTAAATAGGGACCCATGGCTGCAGAACTTCTCCTTCATTGCTGCTCTTTTGATCCTCAGGACTACTTGCAGGAGATTAAGAAATTTTAAATTGGTTATTCATCTTCTATGTATTTACAAATAAAAGCCATTTTATTAGCTTGCAAAGTACAGTACTGTCTATTTCAGCATAAATTTGGACGCTGACTAATTTGCAATTGTTTAATCTGCAAGGCTGGCAATTTTGGGAAGCCTCCTACCTCCTCCATCTTCCCTCCCATGGTCTCACCTCACCCATCCAACAAAGAAGCCAAGAATGTTATTTTAGGCTATGGGAGCCATATTAAAATACCACTGGTTTCTCTAAGCTTTTCTAAAATTAAGAAAAGGAAATAAAAATAGGGCCAGTCTTATGCAGGGCTCTGTTTGCTGTGTTTGGACACTGCTGGAAGAGAGACAGTGTGTCCTGCAGTCAGACCAGGTGCTGAGCTTAGACCTCACTTCCCCATCCAGGTGGAGGGCAGGTGCTCATCGCTGGCACATTGGAGCCTAGAGTGCTGAATGATACCTGTGGCCGGAGTTTCACCTGGGGCTGTGTTTCTGTAGCTTATGGTGATGATGGGGAAGTGCGGGGAGAAACCATGAGGAGATGAGCCACTGTAGAAGTAGGACCCTATGTACCACCCATTTTGGCAGGAGTGTTCAATGTGCTACAGTTGTATGAACTTGTATTAACTTTTCCCTTTCTTTTGACACAATCATGGTGGATGATGAGGGCTGTAACTTCTGCTTTCTTCCTTTCTAATGCTCTCCTCTTCCTCACCTCTAGAAAAAAAAATCTTATTTGAACTCAGAGTTCTGTAATGACGGCTACTATAGCAGGGTAGCTTGCCTTATTTATCTGGAGCTTGGGATTGACTTCTTATTGATTTGGGCTGATCATCGTGCAGTCTATTGGGCTGTTTCTAATTATTGAGGCTATCTTAATTATTGGATTGTGCACGATCTGTTCTGTTCAAATAGTTTCTCGGCAAAAAGAATTGAACCAGCTGAAGAGCACATGCACCTGCCTAATTCCTGTCTGCTTTTGCCTCTGGCCTTTTGTGTCATGTTAAGAGAATCATTGTGTTTCCCTGTTTTTTCATTTTCCTCTCTATGAGCATAGGGAGAATGATATTCTTGTGGCTTAAGATTTAGGGTCACTAAATATCAGGTGCTATCACAATGCAAATTGACGTTAACAGTTCAAGAGGATCAGTCTTGCTGATTTCAAATAGCTTAAATCTTTTATTATTTTCCGATTTTGAACTTTCATAAGTATATGCTGATAGCAGAGATTGCAGAAAAAAAATGCAAAAAAGAAAACAAAAATCACTTATAACCCTAACTGAGTTGTATAAACTTGTTAAAAGATTTTTTTCCCCACCCAGTCTTGATTCGCATACACACAGAAACACTTCTCTGAGATAAAAATGAAATATGCTGCCTCAGGTCCAGCATTAAGCGACAAGAATTTTCCAGTTTTAATCATTTTAAACACATTTAAATGTGTGTATTTTAATGTGTGGATGCGTAGTCATCTAGCTAATCTTTCCGACTCCCATATATCCCCATGTCCCTTATTTCCCCAGTGGACAGAATCATCTATCTAAAATAAACTAATCTTATCGCCTCCCTGCTTAAATCCTCCCTGGCTCCTGACAACTTGGTGGCTGAGCCTTGCAGTGGGGGAGGAGTGCCTCCTGTCAGGCCTCTGCTGACCTTCCCTTCCAGATCCTTATTTCTCATCCCTCCCCAGCTTACACGTTTTGCTCCAGCAGTACTGAGCCTCCTGTTTGAATGAACACTCCTTACCTCGACACTTTGCTTTTGAGGCCCCTCTGTTCCGACTGCCCATTCCTTCCTCCAGCACCCGGGGTAACAGGCTGCCTGATTCAGGAGGGAGGGCTTCCCAACCTGCCCTCACTGGAAACCCTTTTTTTGCTTGCAGTTCTGCAATGGCCTGTTGGTATTTCCATCACTTAAATTGATAGCTGGCCTCACCCACTCCGTTCTCCATGCTAGGCCGGGGTGAAATGATTTTCACTTGTTTGCTAAAAAATCAATTGTTGTCATGTCTTCTCTAGTTTACAACCCGGATTGACTTCCACGGAGGCTCGCAATAATCTAGACTTACCTGAGACCCTCCACAGTTTAGCCCCCACCTCCTCCCCAGCAACATCTTCCACAGTGCCCCCCGCTTCCTCTCTGCGCCCCTGTCCATCAGGTCTTGCTGTTCCAGGAATGAGGTGCTCTCCCTCCGGAGGCCTTACGCATGCTTTTCCCTGCTGCTTTTCCTTGCTGCACAGGGATAATTCTGCCGTCTGTGGACCTCAGCCTTCTCCAATTGCCTTTTCCTTTCCCTCCTGGCTGTGCACCCTGTTCCATGGTTTCAAAACACTCTGTGATTCTCTTTTATGCCAGAGTTGCACTTTAACATCTTAGTGCTATGATTTCCAGGATGTCTGTGCCCTTCACCAGACTCTAAGCTCTGTGAGGAGGGAGGGTTTGTGTTTTTCACTCAGTCAATAGGTAGAATTGAACTGGGGGAAATCACAGGGTTAGATAAGCTTTTTAATCCATTGGGCTGGGAAAGACTAGTTAAATTAGATGCAACCAAGTCGGGCCAGGCAGGCAGCATGGAATCAAGGTGATCAGGATACAGGTTGCCTGACTCTGATGTCTCATTGGGATACCTAGTGAGATCAGTATCATCAACCCCATTTTATTATTAAGACTTAGGCATTAGTTTGCTGAAGACCATAAGGCTGGTAGTAGGGCCACAACCCAATGATTAAGCCAACCTTCAGAATGAGGAGACAATATGGGATGAAGAGCTAGTCCAGCTGTGTTTCAGGACATAGTCTGTACAGCCTGCGTTGGTTTTCCCATCTGAGGCAAATGTGCTGGCGGCTGACCTGCTCACGGTGGGTATTTAATCAGCAGGGCAGAGAAGCGATAGGAGCGGGGAGTGTCCAGAGAAACTGGTTTCACCTACATACATCTGTTCTCCTGGTGCTGCCTGGGATCTTTGGAATAGCCCTTATGCCAGTAGGGGTAGCTGCTGACCAGGGTAGGGTGCCTGAGCTGGGAGCAGGAAGTCACCAGGTGCTCAGACTTTGGGAAGCTCAGGTACTTCTGAGCCATGCAGAAAAACAGAGGCGGGCCCTCTGCTCCCAGCCCAAGGCTCCTACACTATTATACCCTAGGAGGCATGAGAACTGTGGGATGCCCTAGAATATGGGGTATTTAGCCCCAGGCTTTGGAAAACAAACAGAGTCAAAACAGAAGTCTTCTGGTAGAAGAGAGTAATCTATAAAGGATGTTGTCAGTTTTTTTTTAAGTCTCCAGAATTTTCTTAAATTAGGTTTTTCTTTTAATTACCTACTTATCCTTCAGAAACTTGGAGCAGTCCCACTCCTTATCAACATATTCCTTGTCAATTATGCACAGGCTCAGGCTGATGGTGCCGAGGGTAATGCTTAAGTACAAGGCAGCTGGAAAGGTTTCCCCTTGGGTAGCGGGGAGTGATAAGAATGCTGATGTGCTGTGGGGCTCTGGGCAGAGGCTGGCTGAGGGATGAACCCAACAGAGCGGTGCCTGGGGGTGGGGTACGAATGGGATGGGGCTGGTCAAAGTGGATGGGGCTGATTACCTGGGCTCCCAAGGGGCTGGGGACTGGCTGCTGAATCCCAGGGCAAATGGGGGCTGGGCATTACCCTCCAATTTTCGTGATCCTGGTAAACTCTGCCTCCTCTCTTTCTTAGCACCAAATCCTCAAATAGCTAATTTAAGGGATGCTTAGCAAAACTGCCTATTGGCACTTGGCACTTTTTTCTCCTGCCTGATTGGCTCTGTCATCGTGCTGCCTGACAAAATTAAGGATGAAAACATTGTGTGGGCATGCTCTGACAAAATGTCGGTTAACAGGCCGTGTGTGTGTGTGTGTGTGTGTGCACTATGAGATGCAATGTGAAGGTTAAGGTATAGATCTGGTTAATTCACAAGTTATGTTGTCCTCTCTTTGTCCTTTGCTTAGGCAGTGCTGCCCTGTGAGGACTAGATATGATAGGGACCGGTGATAAACAGAAGGAAAACTATAGTCCCCTTCATTTGACCACTGGATCTAGAACGAACCAAAAGTCTATTTATTTTTCAGGCTTAAACACCTGATGGCTCTTTGACCCATTTGAACTCTCTATGTAGCTGGGTGGTTCTGGAAGGGGTCATGGGGGATGAGTTGGGACTGTGCAGCTGTGAAGAGAGAGAGTCCTCTCTGGAGGTGTCAGTTGTGAGGGTTTTGCGTTGTTACATTAGGTCTGGAGCCCTGTGCCCCACCCCCGACCTGGGCTACAGAGACGTGGAATGCTTTCCCCTGGTGGCCCTTCCTGCACCCACTTCCACACCTCCTTCTAGGCACTCCTGTGACTTCATCTGTCCTTTTTTTTTTTTTTTCTCTGTTTTTTCTCAGCCCTGGACAGGTGTCTAGGGAAGGGAAGGAGGCTTGCTGCTGTGTGAGTTTCTCCAGTGGGTGTAGAGGGCAGCCGGAGGGAGATGAAGGCACAGATGTCCTGATACGAGCAATGCCCCATGTCAGCAGGTTTACCTTCTCTCTCCTTGTCCACTCAAAAGGATTATCTGGGCCTGATCAAACATAGTGTACTGTTTCGGATCTAAGAAGTGGTTTTGGAGGTAGATGCAAATTCAGCCCCTGCCCTGTCATTGTGAACCTGAGTTCCGAGGCAGATTAGCTTCTCTGAGCCTGTTTCCTCCTTGGTAAAAACAGGCAGTATGAGAATCTAAGGCGTGAAGAAGATGTGAGTAAAGCTTCCAGCACAGAGCCGGGTATGTGGTAAGCTCCATAAGTTATCATCCTTTATTCAGTTATGTGGCCTTGGGCTGGCCTCCTAAGTGCCCTGTGCTCATTCTCCTCCCCTGCGAAAGAGAAGACGCGTCTGCTTTGTGTAACTAATGGGGATGGAGAGGAGCACTTTGAACAAAGCATAACATGCCATATAATAAATAAAAGCATGATTATCCTTTGCCTAGAACTAAACCACAGTGATTCTGGTGGTCTCAAAAGCATGCTTATCTGGCTGCTGATTGATGATTTAGAGATGAATGTGGAGCTGTTGGAGGAAGCAGAGCACATGGGAAATAGTGGGCCTTCCCTGGTTGCCACTCCCTGCTGCTCCACCAATGGCTTGGAATGTGGCTCCTTCCACCACCAGGCCCTTGTCATGAACAGCGTGGGTGCCGTCCGTCCCAGCTCTTGTTGCGGTGTATCTCGATAATGAAGCCAGTGTGTAGGCTTTATTGTCCCTTATTCTGTTGTCTCTGGCACCTACCAGACCATCTAATTATGAGAAGGTGGGCTGAAGAAGTAAAAAAAAACTTCTGATATGTCAGTGTTGATTAGTCATTGCTTAGCCTTTTTCTGTGCTTAGGAAAAGTTAAAAACATTGTTTAAAATCAATTATATTGCTTTTTGAAATTTATTTCAATAATCCATAAAAGCCCAGGAGTAAAACTTTGTCCATTATAAAGCCAACGCTACAATAAACTAAGAAACAATAAACCACCGTTTTACCTTCCATACATATTTGTACGCATAGGGATTGTCCAAATACACAGGATACAGCGTGACTTTTCAGTGAGTATGTACAATGTGTAATGATCAGGATGAGTGACAAACCTGTCGCCTCAGACATTTATCATTTCTTTGTGCTAGGAAATTTCAAAGTCCTCTCTACTAGCTCTTTTCAATTAACTGTGGTTAGCTATAGTTATATTGTCTATAGAACATTAGAAGGTATTCCTCCAAGTCATCTGTACCCCTCTCCCCATTAGCCATCCTTCTTCCCCTCTGCCCTCCACACTCTTCTCAGGCTTTGGTAGACTCTCTCTCTCTTCAGATGCTGAAGATCAACTTTATTCATTTATTTTTTCAGAGACAAAGACAGGTTTATTTAGGAAAGCGGGGCGGGGGGGGGATACATGTTCAAGGGAGCACATGAGCCATCTCAATAAAGAAAGAGCGATTTGGGGGTCTTTATAGTTCTCCTTTATAGGAGAGCCCTGTGAGGAGGTGGGTAGGGTGCACAGCAGGGGTGAAGGTCTGGACTTCCTTAGAATCCTCAGGTTCCCAACCTAGCATCAATAGGTGGTGGCTGGGTGATGCCTGCCTGAGTTTGACCTTCCTGTGGATCCTTTGTTTGCTAAGGGTCTCAGGAATCTCAGATGGGGAGGGGGCAGTTAGGATTAAGGGTATGGGCCGACTGAGGATATTTGCCTAAAAAGAAGCAGGCCCTGTAGGGTGCAGATAAGGATTATGAAGTTCCTAGATTTAAGAACTAGTTTTTCTTTCCTTTCCAGTTATCTCCTTTTTTTACCTATTTTTATTTTTTCTATCCTACCTCATTCCCCCTTTAGACTTGAATCCCTTAATCTTAAGGGTTGATGAAGGGTGACAATCTATCTTCTATAATTCTTCAGTGCTGACAAGGGACCTAAAGGAGACGCAGAGAGAGACTGGCCTCAGTTAGAGTTGGATTCTTACAGGCAGGTCAGAAGCTAACATCACTGAAGGACAGAGCCCCAGAAATGTTAGGATCAGTAGCGGCTCTTTTCCTATGTACCCGAAGCCCAACTTTACCAGTGCTGCTAGTTTCCATTTGCCTCCATCCATTTCTGTGACACAACCAATCATAAATCCAGCAACCCATCTGGTGAAAGGTTCAGAGAACACTGTTCACTATCACGATATATTTGCTTTTTTGTGTGTGTGTGGTCTGAACAAAGCTGTTGCACTTGCCTGTGTTTTCATAAATTAGCTGTACTAAATGCCACTTTACTGACTATATACAGGAGCAATCAGTCAATTCAGCTTGATCTAGACTTATCTCATAAAGGAAACAAACTTTTTAAAGTGTAGCTCAATTAAAAGGATTTTTTTCAGAAAGCCGGGTATGGGGATGCACGCTTGTAATCCCAGCACCTGGGAAGCTGAGACAGGAGATCTCAGGTTTGTGGCCTGCCTCAGATACTTAGTGAGGATCTCTGCAACGTAGTGAGTCCCTGTTTCGAAATAAAGAATAAATCCGGGCATGGTGGCGCACGCTTGTAATCCCAGCATTCGGGAGGCTGAGACCGGAGGATCTCGGTTCAAGGACAGCCTCAGCTACTTAGTGAGGCTCTTTGCAACTCAGTGAGACCCTGTTTCACAAGAAAAAAAAATAGGGCAGGGGGTGTAGCTCAGAGGCCAAATGCCCCTGGGTTTCATTCCCAGACCCTCCCCCCCAAAAAAAAAAATAAAAATAAAAAGGATTCTTTCAGGACACCTAGAAAGGAAAACCGTGCATTGTCTTATGTGATAATTTGCCCCAGAACACTGCCAACTGATTCTAAAATGTTTCTCCAGTAACTTGCTCTTCCTGAGTACTTGGAAAATTGCTAAAGCCATCAGTGCTTATAGGTCATCACAGGCAGTAGTTTTTCTCTTTCTCTTCCTAAATCCCTCTCTCCCTTGATTAATGGCTCCAGTTTAGTTTCATTTGTTAATTCCTACATTTTGTGGTGCCATATTCTAGATTTAGAAAGTAGGTTCTCAGTTTAAAAGATCATTGCAATATAAATGCTTATTGAATGAATGAGATATATATTTAATAAGTATAAGTTGTAAAAGGTAATGACTGACATAGAGACCGAAAATAGAATGGTGGCTTCTAAGGGGCTGGAGAGAGGTAAACGGGAGGTATTGCTTCATGGGTAGCCTTTCAGTTTTTATTTATTTTTTATTTTGAAACAGAGTTTCAGAGTTGCTAAGGCTGGCCTGGAATTTGTAATCTTCCTCTATCAGGCTCCTAAGTACTGAGATTACAGGCATGTGCCACCATGCCCTCCTCACAGCAATGATTTTGACAACCATCCATAGACAGATAAGCTTATGTGAGAATCCAGAATTTCAGTGGAGAAATTTCAGCACGTTTGTTAGAACAAAAACTAATCTGAGAAAAGATTAATCAAAGAAGGCAATGAGAACAGTTTCACTTTAACCATGTTACCTGTCCTCCAAGTTTATCACCTCAGTGTCAAGAGAGGCCACTTTGGCTGGTGATTTTCTCATGGTGGCGAAGGGAGAGTATAGTGCGATTCCATCCTTTCCAGCTTCATGGGAAATTGCTGCAGGGGCACACTTCTGCCCCATTCTACCCAGGTCACTGAGGGGCTCAGCATGGCTGAATAGACTTGATGGGGATCCAGGAGCAGTGAAAAGGAGGGGGGACTCATGACAACCACCACAGGCTGGTTATGGATGTTACTAACTGGGAAGCCCACCAAGAGACGTTCCCACCAACCCTGTGGGATGCTCACCGTAGCCCTCTCCTCGACACTACTGGCTATTGTATACTCTCAGAACTCTGTGCCTAGCCCGGAGACAATATGCCCGAGCCTCCACTGATGATGTGCGTATGCTCCTGCAGACAGTACGTAGATATCACAGCCAGCTCCACTCTGTGGGATTGTGAGAAAGTGAAGAACCATGAACACGTCAGGGCACTTCTGTGGGAGAAATAAATGCAGTCTCTAGACTTGGGTTGACTCTGAGGGGTTGAGAAAAGGCCAACAATCTTGCCCTGCAAAAGAGAATGAGTGGAATGGGACAGGCCATTCATAGGGAATGCTGGAGAGGCTTCTAAAATCTCTAGATAATTAGCATCATCATCTTTTTAAGCCAGTCAGTAAAGACTGGAGGAGGGGACCACATCTTCAAATGTGAAGACAGAGTTCGAGATTTCAAAGAACATGAAGAATGAAGAAAGCATAATACCACCAAAGGAACGATATACATTTCGATTAGCTGACCCCAAAGAAATGGAGGTTGATGAACTACCTAAAAAATGATTAAAATAACTATTTTTAAAGAAGCTTGATGAGGATACTTGTAGACAACTAAATGATGTCAGTAAAACAATACTGAACAAAATGATGAGTTTGAGAGAGATAAATGTAATAAAAACAAACAAACAAACTCTGGAGCTGAAGAATATAATGACTGAACTGAAAAATTCAATAGAGAAGTTCAGAGTAGAACAAAATAAAAAAGATAAAGTAAAGAAATTCTATGTGGCTTGTGTGACACCAGCAAAAAAGAGTTATGTAAAGAAATAATGACAGAATATTTTCAAAATATGGAGTGGAAAATGAACATCCTGATTTATAATGCCCAAGAACTCCAAATAGCCTAAACTTCAAGAGATTTTTCACCAAGACTTTGATTATAATTACACCATCAAAAGTCAAAAAGAAAAATAAGTAAAGAAATAAGAACAGAAAGAGAAAAGCATCTATTTACAAACAAGGGAACCCTTGAAGACTGTCAGTGGATTTCTCATCAGAACCTGTGTAAGCCTAGAGAGTGGAATGAGATGTACAAAATGCTAGAAAAACAATCCTGTCAACCAAGCAGATTGACCTGCCAAGGTGTTGTCTTTCAGAAATAAAGGGAAGATAAAGACTTTCCTAGACAAACAGAAGTGGAGAGAGTTTACCACCACTAGACTTGTCTATATGCTAAAGAGACTTCCCCAAGTTGAGTGAAAGGATGCTAAGTAGCAACATGAAAACTTGTGCAAGTATAGAATTACTAATAAAGGTAATCCTATAGTCAAATTCAGAGTACTGTAATGGTGGAGTGCAAATCAGTTTTAATACAGGTATAAAACTTTAAAGACAAAAGTATTAAAAATAACTATAGCTACAATGATTTGTTATATTATAAAAAGATATAAGCCAGGCGTGGTGGTACACGCTTGTAATCCCAGCATTTGGGAGGCTGAGACCAGAGGATCGCGGTTCGCAGACAGCCTCAGCTACTTAGTAAGGCCTTCTGCAATTCAGTGAGAATAAAAAATAGGGCAGAGAGTGTAGCTTGGAGGTCGAATGTCCCTGGGTTCCATCCTCAAACCTGCAAAAAAAAAAAAAAGATATAAATCATGACATCAATAGCATAAAAGATATGCATAATAATAATAGCATAATATATATAATTTTTCATACTCAATTAAAAGCTAAGTTGTTAGCTTAAAACAGAATAAACCTGTAGTAGATACCCAGAAGTTAAAAAAAATAAAAGCACAACACCAAAGAAAATCATCAAGCCGGGCGTGGTGGCGCACGCTTGTAATCCCAGCAGTTAGGAGGCTGAGACAGGAGGATGGCACAGGTTCGAAGCCAGCCTCAGCTACTTAGTGAGGCTCTCAGTAACTTAGTGAGATCCTGTTTTCAAATAAAATATAAAATAGGTCTGGGAGTATAGCCAGAGGTAGAAAAGCCCCTGGGTTGTTCCACTCCCAGTACTGAAAAAAAATAAAATAAAAGAAAGAAAAAGGAAATCATCAAATCACAAAGGAAGACAGTAAGAGAGAATGAAAAGAAAAATAAGAACTACATAACAGTATATCACCTATCTAAAAGGAATGAAAAAAGATATTCCACTCAAATGGTAATAAAAAGAAAGCAGAGGTGGCTATGCTTACATCAGACAACGCAAACTTTTTTGTCAAAAACTCTCAAAACTGTCACAAAAGACAAAAAAGGTCACTATATAATGTTAAAGGGGTCAGTTCATAAAAAGATATAACAATTGTACATATATGTGCACAAACATTGACACACCTAAATATACAAAGCAAATATTGACCAAACCGAAGGAAGAAATAGATAGCAATACAATAATAATAGGAGACTTGAATACTCCACTTCCAACATTGAATGTATCATATAGACAGAAATATCAATAGAAGAATAGCAGACCTGAACAGTAGTAGAGATCAAAGGGACCTACTGGATATATACAGAATATTTCACTTAAACAGTAGCAGAATACATGTTCTTTTCAAACACATGTGGAACATACTCTCCAGTAGATTCTGGGGTTAGGGATATAGATCATTGGCAGAGGGCTTGCCAGCAAGGACAAAGCCCTTGGTTAGATCCTTAGCACCATAAAAAAACAAAAACAAATAACAACAATCCCCCCCAAAACAAAAACAAAGCACAACCACAAAACCAAAATACAAGTGAACACAATGAAACCAAGGTAAGTTGTATGACAAAAGAAGTCAACAAGTTTAAGAAGCCTGAAATCATATCAAGTATCTTTTCTGACCATGATGGTATGAAACTGGAGATCAGTAACGATAGAGGAAATTGGAATATTAGCCAAAAAAGTTTTAGGATGAAAAACCAACACACAAAATTTTATTAAATTTTTATATACTACCAATGAACTATCTGATACAGACATTAAGGAAACAATTGCTTTTATAACAGCATAAAATAATAATAAAGTCCTAGGAATAAACTTAATTAAGGAAGTGAAAGATCAGTTCACTATAAACGATAAAGCATTGATGAAGGAAATCGAAGAATATGCAAATATATGGAAATATAGCCCATGTTTATGAATTGGAAACATTACTAATGTTAAAATTTTCAGCTGGGCATGGTGGCGCACACTTGTAATTCCCAGGCTTGGGAGGCTGAGGCAGGAGGATTGCACAGGTTCAAAGCCAGCCTCAGCTACTTAGTGAGGCTCTCAGCAACTTAATGAGATCCTATTTCCAAATAAAATATAAAATAGGGCTGGGAGTATAGCCTAGAGGTAGAAAGCCTCTGGTTTCCACCCTCAGTACCACACACACACACACACACACACACACACACACAATTTTTTTCATACCACCCAAAGTTCCAATGACATTTTTTTGGGGGGGCGGGTCTGGAGATGGAAACCAGAGGCATTTGACATTTGACCTCTGAGCTACACCCCCTGCTCAAATTTTTTATTTATTTATTTATTTATTTATTTATTTATTTATTTTTGGTGGTACTGGGGGTGGAACACAGAGGCTTTCTACTTCCAGGCTATACTCCCAGACCTATTTTATATTTTTAAATTTGGAAACAGGGTCTCACTAAGTTGCCGAGAGCCTAAGTAGCTGAGGCTGGCTTTGAACTTGTGCAATCCTCCTGTCTCAGCCTCCCAAGTGCAGGGATTACAAGCATGCGCCATCCCGCCCGGCTAAATTTTTTATTCTTTATTTTGAAACAGGGTCTCACTGAGTTGCGAAGGGCCTCACTAAGTAGCTGAGGCTGTCCACGAACTGCCATCCTCCGGTCTCAGCCTCCCAAATGCTGGGATTACAAGCATGCGCCACCACGCCCAGCCTAATGACATTTTTCACAGAAATAAAACAATTCTAAAATTCACATAGAATCACAAAATATCTTGAATAATAAAGACAGTCTTGAGAAAAAATAACAAATGTGGAGGCATCACACTTCCTGACTTCAGATTATGTTGTAAAACAATAGTAATCAAAACAGTGTGGTACTGAGACAAAAACAGGCATATCGATCAGTGGAACAGAATGAAGGGCCCAAAATAATTTTACACATATATTTTTCAATTAATCTTTGATAAGGGTGCCTAGAATATATAATGAGAAAAAGGCAGTTGCTTCAATAAATGGTGTTTGGAACACTGGATAGCTGTATGAAAAGAATCAGGCTGAACACTTGCACCATACACATAAAACAACTTAGAGTAGATTAAAGACATAAATATAAAACCTGAACATATAAAACCCTGGAAGAAAAGAGATAAAAAAAAACTCATTGATATTGATGTTGCCAGTGATTTTTGGGATATGATACTACAAGCATAGACAACAAAAACAAAAATAAAAGCATGGGACTATAGCCAACTAAAAAGCTTCTGCCAGCAAAGGAACCAATTTAACAAAACAAAAAGGCAGCATACAAAATGGGAGAAAGTGTTTGCAAAACATACATCTGAAGGGGTTAATATTCAAAATATAAAAGAAACTCACAAAACCCAGTAGTTAAAAAAAGATTTTAAAAAAAGGGTGATTTTGTTCAAAGCATCCCCTCATGCTTTAGCATGGGGCTGTAACTATCCTCTGTATTTCTTTTTAGTAAATTCCTTTAAATCTTAAAAAAAAAAAAGATAAAAAACCAAGGGCCTGAATAGACATATTTCCAAAGAAGACATACAAACACAAACATATATATGAAGGATTAATCAACATTACTAATCATCAGGAAAATACAAACATCAGATACAAAATCAAACACAAAAATCAAAACTGTAAAGCCACAGGGTGGCTGTTTCTAAGAAAAGATAAGTGTTGGCAAGGATGCAGAGAAATAGATACACTGTTGGTTGTTGGCAGGAATGTAAGTTGGTATAGCTGTTACGGAAATCAGTTTGGAAGTTCATCAAAATATTGAAAATAAAGTTACTCTATGACCCATCAGTTCCACTTCTGGTTTGTTCAGAGGAGTAAAACAGAATCTCAGAAAGTTACCTGCATTCCCATATTCTTTTCAGCATTCTTCACCATAGCTGAAAAGCAGAAACAATGTAAATGTCCATCTACAAATGAATGGATAAAGAAAATGGGGTATATTCATAAAGTGGCATATTATTCCAACCTTAACCCTGCCATTTGCAACAAAATATACTCGAAAGGCATTATACTAAGTAAAAACAAGCCACATGCATACAGACAAAGACAGTACTTTATGATCTCACTTGTATGTGGAGTCTAAAATAGTCAAACTCGCCGGGCGTGGTGGTGCACGTTTGTCATTCCAGCATTCAGGAGGCTGAGACTGGAGGATCTGGGTTCACGGGCAGGCTCAGCTACTTAGTGAGGCCCTCCGTAACTTAGTGAGACCATGTTTCAAAAAAAAAAAAAAATAGGGCAGGGGGGTATAGCTCGTAGGTCGAATGCCCCTGGGTTTCATATCCCCAGACGCGCAATTAAAAAAAAAAAAAGTCAAACACATAGAAGCAGAGAATGGTGTTTTTAAGGGCTTGTAGCTGGGGGAAGGGGAAGTAGATGTTGGTTAAAGGCACATAGGTTTCAGTTATGCAAGATGATTCTGTAGACCTAATATTCAGCATGGTGAATATAGGTCTACTGTATTATAGACTTGAAATTCACTAAAAGGATACATCCTTTTAGTAAAGTGTTTAGTAAGTGTTTTCACTAATATATTCACTCAAAAAAGTAACGCTGTGAGGTGATAGATGCACTAGTTGGCTTGATAATGGTGATTACTTCACCGTGTATGAATGGTACACCTTAAATATGCACAATAAAAATGATTAAAATGGCAAATTTTATGTCATTTGTATTTTATTACCATTAAAAAAAACTTGGGAAAAAAGATAGTAACTGCAACTTATTTCCTCTTAGATGCTAGAGCTAAGGGTGAAATTATAAGAACTATAGTCCTTAGGTCCCATTTTCTAGGCCTTCTTTTAAAGGGGAGAGGAGAAAGGGAGTGGATGAACGCCAGAATTTATTGGGCACAAACGATGTTAGAATATTCTGTACGTATTATCTTACTTGGTCCTCATGACAGTTCTGTGAGATTGGCTGATCACCTGTTTTACCAGTGAGGAAATATAAGCTCCACTATAGGTTGGTTTGTTGCTCTAAGTCACAAACTTTGGTTTGTTCTTTGCTTGTTCTGAGGCCAGTGTTCTAGTTTACATTCTCACATGCTGCTTCTTATACGCATATTTTAAATGCATAGAAAAAGAATACATTCTCAAGCTTCTCTCAATACTTGGAGCCATAGGCTTACCCTTATAATTAAAAAAAATCAAGCCGGGTGTGGTGGCACATGGCTTGGGAGTACTTGGGAGGCTGAGACAAGAGGATCTGGGTTCACAGCTAGCCTCGGCTACTTAGTGAGGCTTTCTGCAACTTAGTGAGACCCTGTTTCAAAATCAAGAATAAAAATAGGACTGGGGGTGCGACTTGGAGGTAGACTGCCCCTTGGTTCCATCCCCAGTACTGCAAACAAACAAACAAAAATTATATTTCTATTCACACCAGTTGGGAAAGTCATACTGGAGTGTGAAGAAAGCTTAGGTTTGCTCCCACGCTGACTGCTTGGGTCTCTTCCCACATCAAAAGATTCTAGGTTCAGGTGTGCATCTACAACAGCATTAGAACATGTACTGCGAAGACAGCTTTTGTTCTGGCAGTATTGATGTCTCTGAGGTCAGTGTGTTGTGATTGGAGTAAGAGTAACCAGCAGCCACTGTGGGTCTGTCCTGGTAGCATGGACTCCCCAGCAGAAAGGAAAATGCCATGTGTCCCAGTTGATTATGCATGAGTTGCTGGCTGTCTTCAGTTTTACATGAGTCAGTGGCTCAGGGAACAAGGTATAGGATGGGGTGTGTCCGTTCTCGTCCTCAGATGTCTTTTTTCCAGTGGCACAACCATGTCCTTTTTCTCACTATGGTAACTATGAAATGGAGAAGAAAAAATAAGGACTATTTCTACATTGTAGTTCTCTTGTTTCTTTCTAGAGAAGGAAGACTATACAATGGAGAAGAGGAGAACCGTGTTGGGAGAGGGGGATGAAGCAGAAAGTACTCAGCTGGGGCTCAAATCCATCATAAGATACATAAAATCATATCCCATCTTTAGCCTCAAATCATAAAAACCAACCACAAGAGCTAAACCACTGGCTGAGGATTGTTGGTTCTAAATGTGTGGTATATTACTTTCTATTGTAGATAAAACATAATAGCAGCATTAAAGGAGACTTCAAAATTAATTCAGCAACGTCGGGCGTGGTGGCGCACGCTTGTAATCCCCGTGCTTGGGAGGCGGAGACAGGAGGATTGCGCAGGTTTGAAGCCAGCCACGCCGGCTTAAGAGACCCTGTTTCCAAATAAAAAGTATAAAAATAGGTCTGGGAGTGTAGCCCGGAGGTAGAAGGGTTTCCAGGAACCCCAGTACCACACACACACACAAAATTAATTCAGCAAACCAATGACCATCTACCACTATAATGCGAAGAAAATTCTCCCTCTTGCATCTCTCTTGTTTGGATGCTGCTGTTTCTGGTTTGCTTCACTGCCTTTTATTTATTTTTTATTTATTTTTTTAAACTTCCTCTGATGATGCTTACTGCTTCTGGCATGGGTTGAATCTGTCTGACTTAACAATGAAACCTCCATCTGTGGCTTCAAGAGATCGTGTGTTTTTAGTCCAAGGAACATCACCTGAGTCTTGTCATTAAGAAATAGTCTAGTTGTCTGGGTGTGTTTAGATTGGGAAAAAAAAAAGTAGCTTTAGTAATGATAATAATAACAGGAGCCAAAACTAATATGATTGTTTCTCTTAATCCTCCTATGACATCGATGGGCTATCATTGACTACATCTTATGGCTCAGGAAACTGGTGTTCAATTTAAGTAACTCGTCAAGGGCATGTAGCTAGTGAGTGGTGAAAAGAGAATGCAAACTCAGGCTGTCTTGCTCCAAAGAGAATATAGAGTGAGCACCGATGTAATTCCATAACTACCAAGAGATTGATTCTCCATTAGCAGTAAATACTTAGGGCAAAACAAGACAGTATGCTGTAGAGAGAGAGAGGCTCTTAACAAAGAATAACCTTCATACTCGCACGTTCTTCCTCTATCAAGCATTCTCATTCTCATTTGCTCTTCCTTTAAGTGGAGTCTTATTCACTTCATCTCGATATCTTCTCTTTCTTAAATGGAGGCTTGTCTGAAAAGAGATGTGCTGTAAATGTAGGACCGAAGTGGGGCCATGACAGGCTTCATCCGTACAGCAAACACGCTAGGCCTAAGTTTCAGTTTCCCAGGAATACAACTAACAGTTAAGCGCCAGCTTTGGCACCTGGGTCAGGATGAAAAACTCCCAACCAACCCCAGGAGGCACGAACCAAATGGGAGGCACCAAGTATCCTGTCCGTGGCTTGTGATAACAGCAGTACAAATTCCTTTTGGTTTAAAGATAACTCCTTTGTAAATCACAGCCCGAGTGACTGAAATGTATAAAACTGCCTTGGAACAAAGACTCGGGGTCCTTGTCAAGACTCCACTGCGTTGGAGGGACTTGGACCCTAGCTCGAGCTAGTTCCCCAATAAACCCCTTCCTGTTGTTTGCATTATTGTGTGTGGTGGTGGTCTCTGTCACCCTGGGGTCCCGGACTTTGAGTATAACATCAGTAGAAAACAAACAACAGATTTAGATTTTGAAGACTTAGTGTGAAAAAAGTATTTCTTCTGAGCAGAGCAGCTCAGGTTTCCTGATTGTATGCTTCCTTCACTAGTGCAGACTGGATAGGTTTACTCGAGGTGCTTTGCCTTTGGGACAGGTATGGCTATTTGGGGCCCTAAAAGTCATTGGCAAGCCATGAACATACTATACTTGGTTTGTTTATTTAAGTGAGGACTCAGTAAGAGAGGCAATAAGGAAAACATTGTCTATTGTCTGCTTAGCGTCTGATTTGCTCTCTCAGAACCCTGCATGGTTGTGCAGACCTGTAATCCTAGTACTTGGGAGGCTGGTACAAGAGGATTGCAGGCAAGCCTCATCAACCTCCCAAGACTCTCTGACTTAGCAAGACCTTGTTTCAAAATAAAAAAATAAAAAGGGTTGGGAGATAGAATGTCCCTGGGTCTCTGGGCTCAATACTCAGTACCTCTCTCCACAAAATCCCTCTAACAAGAACATGGCTATATGCCTACTACCCCGTGACTGATCTTTTTGTTCAAACTTGGGATTCATGCTGGCAGAGCTGGTGAGAAAGAGTTCCTTTTCTGCCCATGGCCAGTAGAGGAACTCCAAGTTACCTTTAAAATGCTTTAGGACGTAGTACAGACTCTCACTGACCCTTTCTGGTTGAGATTCTACATCATCAATGTCCTGGTGTTCACACAATATCATCTCTTCCTCCCTCCTCCTCCTCCTCCTCCTCCTCCTCCTCTTCTTCCTCCTTCTCCTTCTTCCCCTTCTCTTCCTCCTCTTCATCTTCTTTTTCATCTTTTTTCTGGGATTGCCCCCAGGTACATTCCACCTCCAAGTTACCCCCCCACACACACACACACCAGCCCCCCCACCTTTGTTTTATGGGTCTGGGGGTGGAACCCAGTGTCATTCTACCTCTGAGCTACAGCCCTATTTTTTATTCTTTATTTTGAAACAGGGTCTCATGAAGTTGGGGAGGGCCTCACTAAGTAGCTGAAGCTGGCCTCGAACCATGATCCTCTGTCTCAGCCTTCCAAATGCTAGGATTACAAGTGTGCGCTACCATGCCACCCCCCCTCCCCCTTAAAAACAAACAAACAGGGTCCTTCTAACTTTCTGAAGGTCTCACTAAGTTGCTGAGGTTGGTCTCAAACCTGTGATCCCTGGTATGGCAGATGTGTGCTGCCATGCCCAGCTCAGATACTATCTCTTAATTGTCCTTAATAGAAAGAAGTCATAGCCTTAACTTTTTTTTTTTTTTTTTTTTGGTGGTTGTACTGGGGATTGAACTTATGGGCATTTTACCTCTGAGCTATACTTCCAGCCCTATTTTATTTTTTATTTGGAAACAGGGTCTTACTAAATTACCAGAGGCCTCCTAAGTTGCCGAGGCTGGCTGTGATCCTGGATCTTCCTGTCTCAGCCTTCCAAGTATGAACCACCATGCCCAGCTGCAGCTTACACTCTTAAAGAGCTTGTATCTTTAAGAGTGTAGGCTTATTAGGGAGGTAGACTTTCTGATATATTGGGAAAACACAGATTTCCTGATTAAGTGCCTCTAACTTTAATATAAAGCCTGAGAAGAAAGAACATGGCCTGTGTGGACTTTAGAATCTGGGCAAGGCTTTTCTGAAGTAAGAAGTCTGGTGGACTTAGTAGACTTTGGAGTGTTTACACATGTGGGCTGTGGTGGTAGGAAAGTCACAGAAATGGGCATGGCACTTCCAGGGCACACCTCTACGAAAGGCAGAGATGGCCCTGAGAGCCAGTCCCAGGTAACTGCACCAGAGGTAGAGGTGTATATAGTAGAGACGTGTCTAGTGAGTTTGCCTCAAGGGAAAGCCCATTGTATCTTCTCGTACAGGGCCATGACAGAGGCAGATGAAGAAGTCCCAGTCTAATTCTCTGCTCTGAGGGATCATGAGAGAGTTTTCTCATCTTCTGATTGCTGAAGTTTAAAGAATTGGCATATTGGCAAAGGGTTCAAGCTATTTAATAAACATTTATAAAGCACTTATGTGTCCCAGACACTTTAAGTACATACAAGACTAAATCAGGTAAAACGTTCTCACTTACAGTAATCGGTGTAAAGAAACACAAGTTGGTGATACCATAGGGGGCAGGTAGATACAACAAAAATCTGAAAGGTTTTTGTATTTCATTTTACTGATGGGCAACGAAGGCCCCAGCAGATTTATCTAGCAGCGACAGGAGAGTGGTTGAGGGCTATGAGAAGAGTGGCAAGGAGGTCAGTCAGCAATTATTTTAGGAGTGAGGATGGGAGTCGTGTGCTGAGGATGCGAGAACGGGGACGGGACGTGAGGGCTGATACCCGGCATTTGCCCAGGCACCTTGCACGAGTCTGCTTATCTCTCTGTACACTCGGGCTAATCTGTGAGGGCCATTTAGGGTACAGACTGCTGGTCTGCAGCAGTAGTTCTGTATAATGAATGTGGGAAGGTGCCAAGAGATAACTCCTAATCCAGTGGTGACATTTATGAAGCGCATACAGTAGGGCACCTCGCATGGCAAGTCCTGAGCAACCTCTTCCGTGCCTCACAATAACCTCATGAGGTATCTGCCATGATCCCCCCCTTCTTTTATGGAAGAGGGCGCCCAGGCTCAGAAAAGGTAGATAATTTTCCCGGAGTCACACAGCTGGAAATAAAATAAAGTCTAAACTACAAGGTCTTTAAGCATCACACACTATAGGTCAATGATTGGTAACAATGACTTCTACAGCATCTTCTGCTGCTTCTCAGGTTTCTTTCTCATTCATCCTCCAGTGTGGGTTTCATCTCTCTTAGCACTGGAGATAGCAGATACTCACCAGTCCAGAAGCTCTGAACTTCACTTCTGTATAGCATAGTCATATATCTTATTCTGTGCTTTATATCATCATTAAAGTGCTGCTACTTGGCCCTTTAAGAAGCTAATTAATCACTAAATATAGACCACAACTTGTTCTTTTCAGTCCCCTGCATGTTTCTCCCCCATTGTGCGATGCCATCTGCTGCCATGAGCTCATGCTTTTTGTGTTCCCCTTCAGAGTCAGACTCCATACTATCTAAACCCAGAAAGCCGGGTCCATTTCAAAGTTTGCATATGTGGCTTTGAAAACATTGCATCTAATGCCTCCTTGTGGATTTTCCCAGCATCACTTCTTCACCGCATTGCGTGGAGCTTCTGTCTTCACCCTCTGCACATCCTGTATAGATGTTACTTGTCTTTTCATCAGAAGGACCTACTTTGTCTTCGGCAGGCCATCAAGCTGCTGCAGGTCTTTTCCTGGGTGATTTTTGTCAGGTTTCATTTTGTGAGCTTAGTGTGTGTGCAGTAGGAAGTCGAACCTTAATAATATGCTTTCCTTTTTGGATCTATTTGACTTTCTGCTATGACAGTGGAACAAGTGTTTAAGAATAAGGACATAAAGAAGCTAACGGTCGCTCTCTGACACTGCTGCTGATCCAGCCTTCACTCTCACTTTCCCTTCTAATTGTGCCTAAGCCTGTCATCATCTTTCAAGGAAATGGAGCAGCAGGACCTTAGGACACTTCACTGCAAACTCAGCTGAGGAGCTCTGGGCTGAGCACAGACTCCCTGTCTTTGAGTGCTGCATGTTACTGTCTGGATCTGACTACGGGCGAGGTCTGGTCACTTGCCTTTGGTCTTTCCTCTTCTCGCTGTAGCATTCACAGCACTTTATGTTTAGATCAGATCCCAATGGGGAAGGAAAGGCCATTGGTGATGTGTGCAGGCAGGCTCCACGGGAAAGCAGGGAGCACCAGGCTGGCCGCCATCTGCTCCCGGGGGATTTTCTGCAGGCTCGCATCTGCACATTACCAGCAGGGGCGGCTGAGGAGGCAGGCCCTGGGGAGGTTTGCAATGAGTTGAGAGGAGCCCCACATTTCCCTAGCACAGAAGTTGTCTAAGGGCAGCTCCTCTGAGTCTGAGAGAACCATTTCTCGTCGGTCCACACTTGTTATGGTGCCCCTGTTGGGCTCTGAAACTGTAACGGTGTGAGATACAGCCACGGGTTCTTGTTCTTAGTCATCTTAGAAAAGAATAGCTTGAACTTTTTTTTTTTTTTTTGCTATAAGCTTAAGCAATTTTATTATTACAAAGTCAGAAAGATAGGACAGAGTTAAAGCACTGCATTAAAGGGATAAATTCAGTGGAGCAACTTGAAAATAAGTTACTGAAGTTTTTGGATACAGCACAGTTTTTATAAAGATTTTTATCCCCGTATCTTTGCTTAACCAACCATCTTTTGACCCGACTAGATCCGCCCCTTCTCCGGGGCAAGTCTTTTGATGTGGGGATTCACTATCTTACATCTTGTCTGACCAAAAGTCTTCTTTCTGTAGGTGTAATCTCAAATCTTTAAGACCCCAAAAGGTGTTACTTCAATAAGGATTATCGAAATTAGGCATCTCTTGAAGGCTTGTGGCCCCTCCTCCCACATCCTAGTCTGTCTACTAGAAGTTATCTCTGTAAACTTGTCTTTAAAATACAAAAAGCCCTGGGCTCCCTCTATTTTCTTGCTAATCACCCTTGGTGCTGGGAGCTCTGCAGGGTCCCTTCCCTGCCTGAGTGCCTCCCCCACCCAAGCTCTGGCTTTCTAATACCAAAGCTATTTTCAAATACATTTTTAAGCCATTCCCCAACACCAGCACATGAATACCAAAGCTATTTTTAAATACATTTTGTTCCAATACTGGCACACTCATCTCCAGCACTGAGCAACTTCTGTGAGTTGCAGTGTTGCCAATCCCACCTGTCCCAAGTAGAGAACATTATAGGTAATATTACAGATAGAACCCGTGGTAGGAGTCAGCATGGTTTCAAAAAGAGCATATGTTAGAACTAAGCTGGAAAAATTGTTTTCACTTCACATGGACTGTATGTTTTAGAACCACAGCTTTAGCTACCTACAGAATTAAGATGCATTTCTAAAAGGCTAAGGATTTTTAACTTTCCTGGATGAATAGTATATGAAGTTTAAGTAACAGCATCTGTGTTAAGGCTTGGTTACTATCTTGTACCTTGGCCTCACGCTAATCACTTAACCTTTCTGAGCTTCAGATTTTTCTGTTTAGTGGTATTGGGCCAGGACTATGCGGGGATGAAGAGAGCCACACACCAGCAAGATATTAAAAAAAAAAAAAAATTAAAAGAATTTCGCAGTAAAGAAAAATGACCTGTTAGCTGGGGCTGCAGACCCTCCAGCCAATTGTTAAAGCTATGCGCCCTTCCAGTCAGCCAGGCCCTTTTTAAGAAGGAAAAACCATAAAACCTGTACCAGTATTGGTGAGGAGGTAAAAAGGAGTTAGGCAGATAGGGAGGAGGCCTTGGTAGAAAAAAACTTAATTTCCTGAGGGGCGACAACGAATACTAATTAACTTCCAAGGCTCCTAAAAGAGATCAGCTTTTCCAAGGTTCAGAGATAAGAACAACCAAAGCTTCACAAAACCATCTGTTTACTAATCAACAAACCCAGGAGACATCACTGGAGCAAGTCTGACACTCCTACTGAAAGGAGACCCCTCAAAGGACATGCAAATACCCTATGAAAATTTTGAGAGCTGCTTCCCAAACTCCAAGCAATAGAGGACATGCAGATATATATAAACCCCTAGCGCAGTCACCAAGACGGTTTCCTACTCTGGGAAACCCTCCCTGCTGGGGAGCTCTCTCTCGCAGGTCGCGTTAGCTTTGAGAGAAGGTGGAGTGCAATTGAAAGCACTTGGCCCAGGCTACACTCGGGTAGTGACCTGAAGTCCTCTGCTGGACATCAAGGCCGACCAGGGCCCCTAGGGGTGACCTGCACTTCCTTTCTGGCAGATCGCATGGACTTTGGGAGAAAGCAGCTTGCAACTGAAGGCACTTGGCCCGGGATACACTCGGGTAGTGACCTGAAGACAGCTACTGGACACCAGAGCCTCTGTAGCCCTTAGGGGTGTTTGGCCACTTTTTCCTATTCCCTGTTGCTTCCAATAAACCTTTTACTCCCCTTCCTGTGGTCTGTGGGTGTCATTCTTCGCTCACCACAGACAAGAACCCGGTAATGAAACGCCGGGTTTCTTCTCAAGAAACCCCGTTTCATTGGGAATGTCCTAGGAAGATTTGAGAAAACTTTGATTATTATATTTCAAAAATTCGTGAAAGGACTTAGTTTCTGCTAAAAAAAAAAAAGCAGGCAACTATTCTAATGTAAATTAATCTAGCTAAAGGCAATTAGCAAGTCCATAGGAGAGGGGAACTAGGACCTAAAGACAGGTTTACATAATAATTGGATAATCTAGCTAGGATGGCAGGAGGGGGTCAATCTTCAACCATGACCTTCATGAAAAGAGATCTAGGCTGGAAAGTACATCTGGGCAGGAAAGTAAGGGGAGGTACCTTACATGGTAAGGGGACATACCTTACAGGGACCTTTACTACGTCAGAATTACGTGGACAAGATGGAGGGTGTTGTGTATAAGAAGTCTGTTCCGTGTTTTGTATCTTGGTGAATTCGTTTGAACCCCCACCCCCATGCCACTCTGGAATGGCATGGGGCTGTAACTGTCTTCTGTATTTCTATCTTTTAAATAAACTTCTTTAAATCTTCAGCAAGAGTCTGGGCTAATGTGTATTTATCCTTAGCTCAGGGCAAGAACCCACACCTTCTTTTTACCTTTTTATCTTTTACTTTTTTTGTGTTTTTTTTTTTTTATTGTTTGAGGGAAATTGTGTCCGGGACCCTAACAGGGGTCCCCGGGGACAGTTTCCCCCAAACATATTCTCAAATTGTAACAAAACCCTTAACTGTATTTCCTTATTGGCTAAGCCCCCTTAACTGAGACAGGTATCAGTTTTTGGTTGGCTAGCCCCCTCTTATGTCCATATCTGGAAACCAGTTTGTCTTCTTTAGGTTTCCCCAGGGGAGGGGTGGAACTTTGTACTGAGCAGTTTACTTGCAATTTATCGGAGAATAAAGAGTGGAGGAAGAGAGGTGATTACATTCAAGGGGTGAGCAAGGCATAGGTTAAACGGTTACAATTTCAGGAAAACAGTGCAAAGGTTATACAGGGTTCCACAAGTACATACATTCCAGAGTAACAGCCCTGAGTTGTAACAAAATGGATTTTATGCAAGATGGAGTCACATTGGCCCTTCAGTGGAAGTAATAATACTTTCATATCTGGCTAAAAAGGTCATTGATGAGAATTACATGGAATTTTTTTTAATGCTTTTTCAAAGCACCGGGGTGATCAGGTGGTTTATGTCCTCTATTACATTGATGAGGTATATTGCATTAGTTGGTTTTTGTATATTGAACTGATCATACATTCCTGAGATAAATCCCACTTGGCAATAATGTACAAATCTTTTTAAATGTTGCTTACTTCAGTCTCTCTCTCTCTCTCTCTCTCTCTCTCTCTCTATATATATATATATATATATATATATATATATTAATATGTATGAATATGAATATATATATGAACATGAATATATATTATATATATATATATTCATAAGGAATATTGTGTACTTTTCTTGGGATGTCTGGTTTTCATATCAAGGGAATACTAGTTTCATTGATAGAGTTAAAAAGTATTTTCTCTTATTTGTTTTTCTTCTTGAAGAAGGATTATTAAATCTTCTTTAAACATTTGGTAAAACTCACCAGCAAAGCCATCTGGTCTTGGACTTTTCCTTGTAGAAAATTTTTAACCAAGTTAATTAATAACTCAGTTTCTCACTCATTACAGATATATTCAAATTTTCTATTGTTCCTTTTTTTTTGCGGTATTGGGGATGGAACCCAGGGACATGGCACCTCCAAGCTATGTTCTCATCTCTATTTTTTAGTCTGTTCTTTTTAGGGGTGGGTACTGGGGGTTGAACCCAGAGGCATTCTATGACTCCAAGCTATACCCCCAGCCATTTTATATTTTAGTACTGGGGATGAAACCCAGGGGCATTCTACCTCTGAGCTACACCCCAGCCCTATTTTTTAGTCTTTTTATTTTTGAAACAGGTTCTCACTGAGTTGTGAAAGGTCTCACTAAGTAGCCGAGGCTGTCCGTGAACCGCGATCCTCCAGTCTCTGCCTCCTGAATGCTGGGATTACAAGTGTGCACCACCATGCCCAGCCTTGCTAAGTTTTTTCTTTATGCCTTCTGTCTTTTTGTTTCTCAGTTTCTTTATTACTGTCTTTTTTTTTTTTTTTTTTTTGCTAAATGGTTATTTTCTAGTGTATTTTTTTCTTTAGTTTTTTAAAAAATTTTTTTATTGGTGCATTGTAGTCATACATCTTAATGGGGTACAAGATGGTGGAGACATACATGCACACATCACCCAATTAGCCTTTACCCAACTCCAGCCCCATTCCCTCCCATCCCTCCATCTCATGTTTGGCTTAGTGATTGACTTTGATGTTTGTTAATGTACATCATGTACATCAGGGATTTCCCTCTCCCCTCTCCCATCCCCTCAGTTAGGTTGCCTTATTTGCTCATCTGTAGTTTCTCCTTCTTCATCTAGAGTTCCTCCTATGGCCCATTTTCTCCCTAGCTTCCACATATTAGGGAGAGCATCTGATTTTTTACTTTTTGTTTCTGCCTAATCTCACTTAGTATAATGTTCTCCAGTTTCATCCATTTCCCTGTAAATGATGTAATTGTGTTTTTCTTTATGGCTGAGTAAAATTCCATTGTGTACATATCCCATAGTTTTGTTCTATTGTATCTTTTTAATTCCCTTTTTGTTTCATTTTTATCTATCATCTATCTATCTATCTATCTATCTATCTATCTATCTATCTATCTATCTTAATTTCCAAGTGGTTGCTTTGTGAATTAGAACTGACATTTTAATTTATAACAATTAGTTTGGATTGATAGCAACTGAATTCCAGTAGCATATAGAACGTTTTCTCCTCTATAGCTCCATTACCTCTCCTCACCTGTGCTATTCCCATACGAATTATGTCTTCATACATTTTTATGCACCAGCACAGATTTATAATTGTTGCCTTATTCTTTATGACTTTTAAATGACAAACACACGAATTTATACTGTCCTTTATATTAACTGTGTCATAACCTTTATAGATGCCCTTTACGTCTTTGTGTGGGTTTAGTTACTGTCCTTCCATTATATTTTTAAGAACTCCATTTCATATTTTTGCAGGGCAGATCTGATAGCGATCAGTTCTCTCAGATTTTGTTTGAGGTGTTTTACTTTTTCCCCACTTCTGAAGGATAATTTTCCTGCATAGAGAGTTCTTGGTTGACAGTCTTTTCTTTCAGTGCTTTGACTCTGCCGTCGCACTCTTTTCTGGCCTTCCTGGTTTCTTTTTCCTTCCTTCCTTCCTTCCTTCCTTCCTTCCTTCCTTCCTTCCTTCCTTTTTTTTTTTTTTTGTGGTACTGGGGTTCCTGGAAACCCTTCTACCTCTGGGCTACACTCCCAGACACCTATTTTTTATATTTTTATTTGGAAACAGTATCTCTTAAGCCAGCGTGGCTGGCTTCTAACCTGCGCAATCTTCCTGTCTCTGTCCCCCAAGCATGGGGATTACAAGCGTGTGCCACCACACCTGTCATATTCCTGGATTCTAATGAGAAGTAGCTGCTAATCTATTAAAGATCCCATGTAATGATATATTGCTTTTTTTCTTACTGCTTTCATAATCCTTCCTCAGTCTTTGGCTTTTAATAATTTCATTATGATTTATCTGGATTGAGATCTCTGAGTTTTTACTATTTGTATTTAACTAAACTTATAGGTATGTAGATTTGTGCTTTTGATAATCAAATTTGGGAAGTTTGGGGAAATTATGTCTTCAAATATTCTTTTTGGCTCTTCCTTTTTTTTCTTTTTGAAACTCCCCTGTGCTTAGATTGGTTTGATCAATGGTGTCTCACAGGTCTCTAGGATGTATTCATTTTTTATTTTCCTCAGGCAGGATAAGATCTGATTTCTCTTCAAGTTTGCTGGTTCTTTCTTCTGCCTGCCCAAAACTTCTGTTGTTCCCTTTTAGTGCATTTTTCATTTCAGTTATTGTATTATTCAACTCTAGTTTTTTTGTGTTTTTTTGTGTTTTTTTTTTTAGAAAATTTATACTTTCTATCACTTCACCAATGTTCTGTTTGGTGAGACATAATTTTCATACTTTCTTTTAGGTTTTTGGACATAATATACTTTAGGTTTTATTTATTTATTTATTTATTTATTTATTTATTTATTTATTTATTTTGCAGTACTGGCGATGGAACCCAGGAGCATTTTACCTCTGAGCTATACACCCCCAGCCCTATTTTTAATGCTTTATTTTGAAACAGGGTCTCACTTAGTTGCAAAGAGCCTCACTAAGTAGCTGAGGCTGGCTGTGAAACAGGATCCTCCTGTCTCAGTCTCCCAAATGCAGGGATTACAAGTGTGCACCTCCACGCCCGGCTCTTAGTTTAGTTTTTGAACCTATTTAAAGTGTTTATTGGGTAAATCCAATGTCTGGGTCTCCTCGGTGACAGAATCTAGGGACTGCTTTTCTTTTCTGATTTTTTTCATTTATGAACCTTTCTCTTTCTCTTCTTCTCTTTCTCTCCCTCCCTCCCCCTCCTTCCCCTATTCTCTCCTTCTTTCCTTCATTCTTTCCTTTCTTCCTTTTCTTGTTGTTTCTGGAAATTAAATCCAAGGCCTCGTGCATACTAAACACACACTCTACCACTGAGCTACCTTTTCCAAACCCTACATCATGCTTTCTTATTTCTTCATGTGAATTGTACTTTCATGTTGAAAACTGAGCATTTTAAATAAGATAAAGTTGCAACTCTGGAAATTAGCTATCTCTTCTCAGGGTTTTTTTTTTTTTTTTTTTTTTCGGTTATTTATTTTTTTAGTGACTTTCCTAAGTTAATTATGTAGTGTGTATTCTATGTCATATGTGGCCCCTGAAGTCTCAGCAGCTTAGTTAGCATAGTAGTAGACTAATGACTGGACAGATATGTCCTTAAACACCTGTAAACATTATTAAGTATCCTAGTTTGGGGAACAGACATGTGTGTGTGTGTGTGTGTGTGTGTGTGTGTGTGCATGTGCATGTGTGTGTGTTGGGTCTTGCTTTCAGCTCTGCTTTGGCCTTTCACTTCTGCTTATACACAGTTACAGATCAGCTTGAGGATGAGTATCAAATGTAAAGATAGTTTTAAATAATACAAATATGAGCTATTATCACATTTGTGCTTCTTTATCTGTCATTCCCACACCAGACTGTTCGCTGTTTATAAGGATAGG
Organism: Muscardinus avellanarius; assembly: GCF_963383645.1. Taxonomy (NCBI): domain Eukaryota; kingdom Metazoa; phylum Chordata; class Mammalia; order Rodentia; family Gliridae; genus Muscardinus; species Muscardinus avellanarius. The sequence goes on from NC_137801.1 coordinate 33,400,520, forward strand.
CATTTCCTGACCTATAAACATAGAACTTACAGGTAAACACTTAACTTAGATGCCTTAGCCCAAGCAGTCACTACCAGAGGGCTCATGTTGAAAGAACAAAAATAAAAAATATGAAAATAACTTTGAGATTTTAGAGCACTTGTTATTTTATGAGAAAAAATTCTTCCAAAACTCATTGGTAGTTTGGGGTAGTGCTTCTCAAAATGAGATTCAAGGCTACCTGCCTCAGAACTCAGAATTACTTGGGATGCTTGAACAATTTATGTTCCTGGCTCCATTCCAAATATTTTCATTTAGATTATCTAGGATGGAGTCCAAGAGTTTGCATCTTTAACACTCCCCTAGCCCCAAGTAATTTGAATGTACACTGATGTCTGAGAAGCTCCTTAGGGAAGATAAGCCTGAGCAGCGCGTGGTGGCACACACTTGTAATCCCAGCATTCAGGAGGCTGAGACAGGAGGATCTCAGTTCGCAGAGGGCTTCAGCTACTCAATGTGGCTCTTTGCAACTCAGTGAGACCCTGCTTCAAAATGAAGAATAATTTTTTAAAAAGGGAGCAGGGGGTATAGCTCAGAGGTAGAATGTCCCTGGGTTTCATTTTCAGTACCGCTAGGAAAAAAAAAAAAAAAAAGTAAGCATGTAGGTGTGTTCACAAGAAGGACTGGTGGCTTTATGATACCAACTGTGCTCAAATTGCTCAAATAGTAGACCTTTTTACACTGAGTTTTTAAAAGTTTTATTTTGCTTTTGTACTTACTCAAATTTTAATAATTAGAGATTTGCTTGCATCTTTAAGGATTTTTGTGTGTGTGTGGGTCTGGGGATGGAACCCAGGGGCATTATTCTACCACTGAGCTACACCTCCAGCCCTATTTTTGATTCTTTATTTTGAAACAGGGTCTCACGTAGTTGCAAAGGGCCTCACTAAGTAGCTGAGGCTGTCCTCGAACCGTGATCTTCCTGTCCCAGCCTCCTGAATGCTGGGATTACAAGTGTACGCCACCACGCCCAGCTTAAGGATACATTTCTTTTCAGCTGCCACAGATAAAGGACTGGCACTCATGCCTTTCTAAATATTAGTTCAATGCCGGGCGTGGTGGCTCAGGCTTGTAGTCCCAGCATTCGGGAGGCTGAGACCAGAGGATCACGGTTTGAGGACAGCCTCAACTACTTAGTGAGGCCCTCTGCAACTTGAGCCCTGTTTCAAAATAAAGAATAAAAAATAGAGCAGGAGGTATAGCTCAGAGGTCAAATGCCCCTGGGTTCCAGCCTCAGACCTGCAAAATAAATAAATAAATAAATAAATATTAGTTCAATTAGATTGTATTTAATCCAAATTACTGGACCAGATGATTCATGATAACAGGAAGAAGTTTTGTTTGTAGTTTAATTTTATGAAAAGGTAGATACTTTTAATGTGATTTGAAGGCTCTAAGAAAATAGGCCTGTGTTTACTTATGCAATAAAAGCATGGGGTGGGGGTGAGGAGAGGATACTAGATCACCAATGGGCATACGTGCCCACATCAAAACATGTGTCAAGGGCTAGCCAGGCAACTAGATAAGGGGGGGGGGGCAGAAGAACTATTTTTGTTTTTTTTTTTGGATGGTACTGGGGCTCCTGGAAGCCCTTCTATATCCGGGCTACACTCCCAGACCTATTTTTTTTTTTTTTTTTGAAACAGGGTCTCTTAAGCCAGCGCGGCTGGCTGGCTTCGAACCTGCGCGATCCTCCTGTCTCCGCCTCCCAAGTGCGGGGATTACAAGTGTGCGCCACCATGCCCAGCTAAATAGTATCTTTTTAATCATGTTTGTATTAAAAATGACATCAGCTGCCCCAGGTAGCTGAAGAAGGTATCTAGAGATACAGTCACTGCCCAAACCACCATGCAGAAGCTATCTTTATGGAAATATATCCTCTGGTTTCCAAATAACACATATACTAATCTTGTTTTGTGGTACTGGGGATTGAACTCAGGGGCATTCTACCTCCAAGCTATACCCGCAGCCATTTTTATTTTATTATTTGGAAACAAGGTTTCCTAAGTGGCTGAGAGCCTCACTAAGTAGCTAAAGCTGGTTCTGAATCTGCCATCACCCTGTCTGAGCCTCCCAAGTACTAGGATTACAAATGTGTGCCCCCACACCTGGCAAATGAACTTTTTGTTGTAACCCATTTGAGGCTTTGAGACTGGATCAAATTCAGAAATGTGATTTATGTGTTAATTTAAAATTCTAAACTCACTTATCTCAATCATCTGTAGATTTTTGGCCATTTCTTTTTGAGTAGTTTTATGTTTAGGTCATACAAACTCAGTATTGAAAAACATTTAGGGAAATATATAGATCCGTACACATTTAATAATTCAAAAACTAAACAGGATTTAAAAATTATTTCATGTGTTAGGTTTTTACTGTTCCGACTTGCCTCTGTTAATGAGAGTAATCAGGAGATTCCTATCCCCTTTTCATTCCGCCTCATATAGGATAAAATTATTCTGCCTTAGGTCTCTAGAATTTCATTCCGAATGAGCAGACTAGTAAATCACATTTCTTATTTCCTTCAAGGTATTGCACAGCGGTGTACAGCTATCAAGTACCACTTTTCTCAGCCAATCCGCTTACGAAACATTCCTTTCAATTTAACCAAGACAATACAGCAAGATGAATGGCACCTGCTTCGTAAGTATCTCTGGGAAAGGGTCAGAGAGGAAAAGGTTTCTTTCTGAACAAGTAAGCGTTCCCAACACCCTCTCAGGTTTGGAATGAAATAATGTGTTTATCCTACGTGAGTCTCTGGGGCCCCATGGACTTGATCAGAGATTCCAAAAATCATTTTACTACACTCTGGGCACAAACTTGTTTACAAACCAAATGTGTGAAACTCAGGTATGAGTTTCTGCCAGACAGAGCCGCGTGCCTGCCTGCCCAGGTCAACTGAACACAGCAGGCGACTCAGCCTTTTCTCTACCAACTTGTCGGGACCTGTCCCACCACTTGTCCAACACACCAAAGAGATTGTCCCTTCCATGTGCTCAGTTATGGTGTGTGTGTGTGTGTACGTACAATATTTATATTAGCTGCTGTGTTGATCTCAGACCTTGGTGTTTCTGCTAAGAATCTCCTCATGAGTACATATCATCATCTTCTCAGAGAGAATTGCTCTTTTTCTCTGTCAGGAAAAAGTGAAACTTCTAGAAAGGTTCCTGCAATGTGCAGCTACAGAGGGCTGGTATTTACCTGGAAACTTTTGATTCAAGCTGTCTGCTGATAGATAGCTCACAAAAGCAAAGCACCGCATGGAATTCCTTTCAGTGTTTCTCCAAATCAGCAGTTGATGTTGTCATTTTTCCAGTGAAGAAAAGCAGCAAGGACAGCCCTGGTTGTGACTGGTGGTCAGAACCGTGCGGAAGACGATGCAGAGTCTCATTCTGCAAGTAAAGTGCTCTGTGGAGCAAATGGGTGTTTTGGGTCTCAAAAGCATACGTGTTAATCAGCTTTTTGTGGCTGTGACAAGTACTGTGCACGACTTAGAGGAAGAAAGGTTTTTGGTTTATGGTTTCAGTCCAGAGGCGGCTGGCTCCAAGGCAGAAACATCATGGCAAAGGGGCAGGATAGAGGAAAGTTGCTCAGTTAGTGGCAGTTGGGACCAACAGGAAGGCAGAGACAAGCTATGGCCCCCAAGGGCATGCCTCCAGCAATTCATCTACTTCCTGCAACCATGCCCCCCTCCCTACAGTTTCCCCCCATCCCAATGGGGGATTACACCAACGAAGTCGGAGGCTTCATGATCCAATGACTCCTCAAAACCACTTTTGGACATGGCTGCAGTGGGAGCCACGTCTTCAGCACTTGAGTTCTTGGGTGACATTCTAGATCCCAACCTTCAGTACATACTTGGAAGTACTAATGATATTCCCACAGCCATGGTATTATAAATCTGCTGGGCATGGTGGTGCATGCCTTTAATCCCAGTATTCTGGAGGCTGAGACAGAAAGATCGTAGGTTCGAGGCCAGCCTCAGCAACTTAGTAAGGTCCTGTTTCAAAATAGAAAATTAAAAAATAGGGCTGAGGGTGTATCTTGGAGGGAGAATGCCCAACGCTGAGGGTATATCTTCAAGGGAGAATGCCTGTGGGTTTGAACCCCAGTAATTCACACACACACACACACACACACACACACACACACACTACAAATCTTATGATTGCAAACTTAAGATTTGGAAAATTATCAGATACAATGTGGTTTATTCCTTAATAGTATGACTTCCTGCAAGTCCTTTCTTGCTAGAAAAATTTAACAATCACTTATCATCAGATCCAGGTTAGTCTTATCCAAGTGCCCTTACTTCTTAAATCTTCAGGAGCATTTCTGGAGCTTTGTCCTAATCATCTGTTCAGAAGGACCTTATGGTCACTGGCTTTGGGCAGGTAGGGAAAGTGCATCATAGGATCCTGAAAAAGAACTTTATCTCTTTAAAAATTTGTACCCCATTATTGCTCAGCAAATAAATATTTTAGCATTCGCCCGCCTGCCTGCCTGCCTTTATTTCCTTCCTTTATTTTTCATTCTCATGGAAAGAAGCTTAAAAAAAATCTCTTTAGCAGTCAACATTACTCTTTCTGAGATAGTCACCCCTGGTAATCTATACCACATTTACTGGATACAGTTAACATGTCTGGTACTAAAGCGAATCCTGTGTGAACTAAATATGAACCTTGTGCCTTTCAATAGTCACAGAAGATAACACTATCACTTAAAACCATGGGGAATTTGGGGAGTTGTAAGATAAGAGTGGCTGAACTATTATTATATTTCCCTTACTCAGATATTAATGTCTCCCAAAACTATTTACACCCATAATGTTAAACTCAGAATCTTTATTTATTTTGTGGCATTAGAGTTTGAACCCAGGGGCATTTTGCCTTTACGTTACCTCCCCAGTCCTATTTTATTCATTTTTTTCAATTTGGAAACGGGATCTTACTAAGTTGCTGAGAGCCTTGTCAAATTTCTAAGGCTAGCCTCAAACTTGTGATCCTTCTGTCTCACCCTTCCAAATACTGGGATTACACGTGTGCACCACCATTCCCAGCCACTAACCTCGCCATCTCTTGTCACTGCCTCTGACCCCATACTCTGGGTGCTTATACTTCCCCTTCTAGCAAAGATGCCCTGTTTTAATTTGGATGCTGTGAGCTGGAAATGAGGAATACCCTTAAAAAAAAAAAAGGGATAGTCTATGTGTGCCAAGAACAAGACTGGGGGCTACTGTAACCCAGTCTCCACATAGCACCCTAAGGAGCACCCTAACCTGCCTAACATGCAGCAGGGTGCATGTGCCTGAGCACTTCCACATTAGCAGGGGGCCCTCGACCCCCAGCACGGTGTGCAGCGGCCTCCGCTGCCTGTGCCCTTGATTGCTCACATCTGTCTGTTGCCTGGCCCAGGGGAAGCAATGGATGCTTGGGATCCGCTGTTCTAAGAAGCAGCGTAACACTTAGCATCTAGGTATCAAAATTTATTTATTTATTTATTTATTTATTTATTATTTATTTATTTTTGGTGGTACTGGGGATGGAACCCTTCTACCTCTGGGCTATACTCCCAGACCTATTTTATATTTTTATTTGGAAACAAGGTCTCTTAAGCCAGTGAGGCTGTCTTTGTACCAAAATAACAGCGCCAGGTGTGGTGGTACATGCTTGTTATCCCAGTACCTGGGAGCCTGAGACAGGAGGATCCAGGTTCATGGCCAGCCTCAGCTACTTAATGAGGCTCTCTGCAACATAGTGAGACCTTGTCTCAAAGATAAAGAATATAAATAGAGCTGAGGGTATAGCTCAGAGGTAGAATGCCCCTGGGTTCTATCCCCAGTAACTTCTCCCCCCCCAGAAAAAGCATCCATGATGTAAGACAAACCCAGTTTCACTATGCTCACTCCTTAGGCTCTGCCTCCAAAGCCAGATTAATTATAGCCACCATATTGTTGGTGATTTTATTTGTATTGCTGTTTTTATTTTTATTTTATTTTATTTTATTTATTTATTTATTTATTTATTTATTTTTGTACTGGAGATGAAACCCAGGGGCATTCTATCTCTGAATGGCACCCCCCAGACCTATTTTTTATTCTTTATTTTGAAACAGGGTCTCACTGAGTTGCAAAGGGCCTCACTAAGTAGTAGCTGAGGCTGTCCTTGAACCGTGATCCTCTTGTCTGAGCCTCCCAAATGCTCGGATTACAAGCTTGCGCCACCTGGCTTATATCGCTGTTTTTAAAGTTAACAAAGATACTTCTCAAACTAAGTAACTTGCTTTCTGTTACGCTAGTTTATGCTGGGGTCGCCCTCTCACACGCTCTGTACTTGGTATGGACTTCTCTGTGGACTCAGAGGGTGACTCCCGCCCCTCCTTCGGTTACACCCCTTCCGTCCTCTTATGGGCACTTGGGAAGAGAATTCCCCAAACCACTTCACCGTGTAGGCCCGAAGCCTGTCTGGTTTTCACAACGTATCCAAGGCTCTTTGTTCCCTCAATTTCAGTGGCTGATTTTGAATGTCTCTTTCTGTCTTGAGATTAGATTTAAGAAGAATCACAGCCGGCTTCCTGGGCATGGCCGTGGCTGTCCTGCTGTGTGGCTGCATAGTGGCCACCGTGAGCTTCTTCTGGGAGGAGAGCCTGACCCAGCACGTGGCTGGACTCCTGTTCCTCATGACAGGTACGCGCACCTTGGGCCGCGCTCCCTGGGAGGGGAACGGTGAACGCTGTGGTGCTGCTGGCTTCGCTCAGCTGCTTTCTGACTTGTTTTGGTTTCACTTGGGAGAAGAGCAACCGGAAAGTCACTTGCCTTTGGTGGGAAATGCAGAATTATTTATTTATTTATTTATTTATTTATTTATTTATTTATTTATTTTTGGTGGTACTGGGGTTCCTGGAAGCCCTTCTACCTCTGGGCTACACTCCCAGACCTATTTTTACCTTTTTATTTGGAAACAGGGTCTCCAGCTCGCGCGGCTGGCTTCAAACCTGCGGGATCCTCCTGTCTCTGCCTCCCAAGCGCGGGGATTACAAGCGTGCGCCACCACGCCCGGCGAAATGCAGAATTAAAAGAAAACAAAAGCATTAAAAATGCATGCCTGACTTCCCCAATATGGCCCGTTGCGGTCTGGTGGAAGTGTCCTGGATTTCATCCCCATTTGAGCCAGATCTGTTTCATCTTGTCCCTGTTCATTTTTCCCACGTTGTCTCCCAAGCTGTGGCCTGGACTGTCAGTGAAGGCAGCCACGGCTTGTCAGGAGCTCTGCAGGAGAGAGGAGACAGAGAAGAGCCCGGCTCAGTGGGTGCCTGGGCGACGCTGGCCGTGGCTCCATCGCCACGCACACAGACTCGCTTCATTTCCCTCCACCGGCGTGTTTTGAAGACTGACTGTGCTGTGCGCTCTAGGTATTAGAGACACATCGTAGTAAATAAAGCGAGAAGAATTCTTGTCCATTTGTTCTGTGGGGAGAAATAAAAAAAAGTGATTTATGATCATGATAAAAACTGCAAAGAAAATGAGCAGGAAGGCAGAGGGACTCAGGGAAGGCCTTGCTAAGTGGCGATTTCTGAGCTACATCGTGAGAAGCCTCCAGTGGCCAGGCACACATGCAGGACCCGGGAAGCCACTAGTGACAAATGCTATACAGAAATGGGTGCAGAAAAAAGACCAGCCTGGCTGGAGGGCAGAGATGGAAAGGCTGGTATCCCGAGGTGGGGGCCAAAGGCGGTGCCAAACCTCTAAGGCTTGCTTGCTCATGGCAATGAGCATGAACTCAAGCCACTAGAAGAGCTTAAGCACAGGAGCTGAGATGATGCAGGGGATTGGGAGGGGTGTGTATGCAGACATGGCTGGGGATTTTTTGGTTAACAAGTAAAGGGTATTTTTGCCTAAAAAGTAGTGGGGAGTGAGTTGATGGTTGACAGAAACTGAATGTGGCTGCAGGGAAGAAATCTTTCCTTCCTTCTTGTCCTTCAAAATTAATCTGTTAATGATGAGTAAATGCCAAATCAAGTTTCGCCACGTGTACCCAGAATCAGAACTAATGCTTCTTTAGGATGACCATTTTTTAATAAGCGTATTTTCATTTCCCTGGAGTACCATCCCCCAAGTGACCACGATGAAACCTCCCAGCACTTGTCACTGTAATGAGTCTCTTTCCAAGCCTGTGCGCACACCAGGCAGCAGCCATCTTGTAGGGCTTTCTGTCTGACCCAGAGGTGACAGCGAGGTGGTACTTTTCTGGTCTGCTCACCCGGCAGCCTTAAGTAACACCAGCAGGGACCTTTCCTTCTAACTCCCATCTGCCTTTGTGAAATTACCTTTGTACATGAATCATCATCAAAAGCATACTGACAAATAATTCCCAAGTCCCATGGAGAGCTGGGCACAGTGGTGCGCACCTGTAATCCCAGTATTTGGGAGGCTGAGACAGGAAGATTTCAGATCTGAGGCCACCTTCAGCAACTAGCAAGACCCTGTTTTAAAATAAAAAATAAAAAGAACTTGGGGTACAGCTTGGAGGTAGAAAGACCCCAGGTTCAATCCCCAGGAGCCCCTCCAAAAGGCCCCACGGACCCTGCATGGCTCTGAGCAGAAACCTGAGTTAGTATTTCCAGATTTGGGGGACTGTACAGTGGCTGCCAGGACAGGGAAGCGGAAGCTAGTCCTGAGGTTGTAGAAGAGGATTTGAACCCTCTTCTACAACCTCAGGATGCCCCTGGATGCCTGCCCCTGGATGCCTGCCTAAGGAACGTATTTAGAATCTGAATTGTGAAGTGAGCAGCCCCGCAGCACAGAGGGACTGAACTGCCCAAAGGGTTCCTTTAAGCCTCCTCTGGGGCTTTGTGTCCCCACTGCCCTCCCCTTTATGAGCTGCACCCTCCTTCCCTGACTTTTGTCCCATATGCATCTAAGAAGCGCGTATTTGTTCCTCTCCCCACCCTGCAAAGGCCCCACACCAGCCCTTTGTCAGGAAAATGAAAGACTAGATTTAACCAAAGCCTCAGTAGGATTATTTTTTAAAGGACACTTTTAATATACAGTAGTGCATGAATAATTTAGAATGCTCTTAGCATATAAAACAATTGTTAGCATTAAAATAAATCACAAGACCATGAAAGCCAGGCCTAGTGGGAGCCTCAAGGGTCTGGGGGGCTGGTCTGATTTTAAGAGGAAAGCAGGTGGATGGGAGCTCTGGGTGGGCACTGGGGAGAGCCTGGATTCCCTGGGTGCTATATTATTCTATCCCTGGATATGAGAGTTAGAGAGGTTTACTTTGTTTCTGTATTACAAATAATGCCTTGAGATTTTCTTCATATACAACTGAGATAGCGGTGCTCACCCATGAATGCGCCGTAGAGCCTTCACATGAAGTAGCAGGAGGCAGAGCAAAGAAGGGTTAAAAGGATTGATTTTAATTAAGCAGGCTGTCTTTAGCAGCTGCAGACAGCAGCCCTCCCACAGATTTTTGATGCTAAACTTAGCCCCTTCTAATGCACCAGCATCTTCATTCTCTGACTGAACTTATTAGCCAACCCTTCCATGGAGAACATTGATGATGTGACAGTCTGAGCTGTTAAAATGGAAACAACGGAAGGGTCACTCTCCTCTGGCCTTATTTCATGCAGACGGGTCCTGATTATCCACATGTGGAGCAGCGGTGTCAATTCACAGCTGGGGGACAGGTTGCTCCCCTTCCCTCTTCCTTGCTCAGGACTGGGGCAGGCCTGGCAGCCTGCAGGGGTCTCAAGTTTAGACTTTTAATGTCACCTGCTCTGAGGCTATACAAGCAGACACAGAGGCACACATGGAGAACTGAGGGCATAAGCCCCTTCACGTCCAGCTCTAAGTTCCTGCTGTTACCAGAGCATGCTGCATCCAGTGCGGTGTGAATGATTATTTCTATCCACATTAAACGAAGCATTCCATGAGATGACTGCAGTAATGTAATTATTATGATTTAAATTATAAGTATCTAAAGAGTTAATTCATTCAATGCTAACATTTAAAATGTAATTTTGGGCCGGGCGTGGTGGCGCACGCTTGTAATCCCTGCGCTTGGGGAGGCGGAGACAGGAGGATCGCGCAGGTTCAAAGCCAGCCGCTCTGGCTTAAGAGACCCTGATTCCAAATAAAAATATAAAAAATAGGTCTGGGAGCATAGTCCGGAGGTAGAAGGGCTTCCAGGAACCCCAGTACCAAAAAATAAAATAAAATGTAATTTTTGTAACTATCATCAGATTTTAATTCTCTTTTAATGCACCAGGATTCTCACAAATTGGATAAAGCTTGGACCTCCCTTGGCGGGGTCTTGCTGCCCACCGAATCCATTCTCCTTCACAGGTTGTGCCCTGAGAGGCCGTGGCCATTTTGGACATGCACACATGGCCTGTAACATTCCTTTCTGATAGAGAAAGGGTTGACAGGGCTCAGGCAGCACCATGACAACGTCAGGGGCATTGATGCCCACCTGGGTTACAGCTTCTTTGCTTAAATGCACCCAAATAAGAAAATACCCTGCTGCACTCAGTGTATCAGGCTGTGTCTAGTCAGCATAGCTAGTCAGTGAATTGTCTAGGCTCTCCATCAAATATGACCTAAAACTACAAGTCCATCATGCTTTATCTGAAACTCTTGGGGTCAGATGTATTTGGAATTCAAGATGTTTTTAAACTTTTATTTTATAAAGGTAATATGGCAAATGTATCCTATATATCGAACACTCGAGATCTGGAGTAGCATCCTGAAATCAAATACACTAACATTTCCACAGCAAAACTTATGAATATTCACATTAGGCAGGATCAGTAAGGACTGTAACAGCCTCGTATTACAGCATTGTCACTAAAGAAGCTTGCTGTAATCCTTCAGAAAAAGATTCCATTTTTTAGATTTAGGAATTACAGATTATGGATTTATTTTTGTGTTTATTTACTTATTTTGCAAAGTTTTGTCTGTCTTAGTCCTGCCAAGTCGTATTTAGTTAAGATAATGTGGGCATGACTTTTTGAGTAATCTGTGTAAAAAGTAACTTGAAGTATTTTTGCTGGAAGGGCAAAGAGATCAGAATGATGAGCAGGCCATCTTTTGACAGAGTGGGGGGAAAAAAATCAATGTTTTATGCCTTTGGGTGTTGTAGGTGGTTATTTATCAAGCGAGCCAACCATGGGGAGGCAACTTCTACTCCTTTAAGCCTTTTAAGCACATCAAAGGAGAGAGGTCAAAAGAATGGACCAAGTTACTCTAATTACATCTTACCAGCTGGCCACAGGCACCACAAAGATTTTAGGGTAGGAAATTAGGTTGATGATCTGGGATAGTAGCATAAATTTGTTGCTGTCTTGATATGAAAATATCCCTTCTAGCCCTGCAATTCTAGGATATCATGGTATCTTCTAATTAAGGATACTGGCAGGAAAACCTTTTAATATTTTATAAGAAAAGTAGCTGCATATAGGGCTTGTCAGGAAACCAGTAATTATTCCTCTTTTGAAGATGCTACCAACAATGGCCAGGAGCAAGCTCGGGACTGGGATCCTCTCCCCTGGGTCACATCAGCTTGTCAGGGGGGAAGGGGATTGGAGGAGAAGGATGAAGGGGCAGGCAGCGTTTCTCTCCATGGGTCTTCAAGACAGTTCTTAGAGAGTTTGAACTTTTTGAATGCTGGAGTACCTTATTTATCTTTTCATATCCCATTCCATACCTTTCATTAACTAGATTGCTACTGATGAAAATGCAGTATTACCTGAAATAACTTGCTACCTAGGTAAGTCCTACATAGGATAATTTGGAATGAACTGGCTCTTCAGTTGGTAGAAGTTGATGTATTGCAGAATGCGGTGTTGTTCAGCAGGTCTTCTTGATGCCATGTGCTCAGCTTCTTTAGACAACGAACTTGTGGAACTCACAGGAAGTCCAGAGGCATGCTGAAATGTGCGTGCAAAGGGCACTTTAGGCTCCTGACCACATCAGTGTTGAGCCAATGATGGCTATGACTGGCAAGAATCAAAAAGCTAAGTTACCCTTAGTATCAGAACTAGGTCTGGGGCAGAGTGGATCATAAATAATCATTGGAAAACTGATATAACACAAAAGAGTACAATCTTCTTTAGATCTATAAAAGAGTTAGAAATATACCTCATTTTTGAACACACACACACACACACACACACACACGTACAATGTTATGGGATGTGGTGCATCTCTTCCAGTTCATGTGTTGGAGTCTTAATCCTCAGGACCAAAAAAAAAAAAAAAAAAAAAATCAACTTAAAGAAAAGGTTTATTTTGGTCATGTTTCAGAAGTTTCAGCCGTGGTTGGTTGGTCCTGGCTTTGGGCCTGTGGTGAGCCACAGCAAAGCATTGGTGAAGCTGAGCATCACAGCAGGAAGTGTGTCCAGACAAAGCTCCTCATCTCCTGGTGGCTGGGAAGTAAAGAGAAAGAGAAAAGGGCCAGAGTCCCAATGGCCCTCTTCCAGGCACGCCCCCAATGACCTAACTTCCTTCTGCTAGGCCCCACCTCTTAAAGGCCACACCACCTCCCAGGAGGGCCACAGGCCGGTGACAGAGCCTTCAACACATGGCCTTTGGGGGACAGTGAAGATCCCAGGAGGGGCCAGGAGGACCCAAGAGGGAGAGCAGAAGCAAAAAGCATGCCAAGAAAGTGCACATTTGCTCGCAGTGGGCCACACATTGAGTTGGAGGGAGCTTCAGGTCTCTGGCAACTTGGACAAAAAAAGATATTAGCTGATGTTAGTGACATCATTCACAGTGTCCACGAAGTAAATACTCATACATCTTGTGCGCAGGGAAAGTGCAACCATCCATGACACTACAGGCAGAGATAAATCTTGGCCTGGTTAAGGCCTCAGATTAAACTCTCTTAATCTTTTTCTCCTGAGTATGAATTCATGGTGTAATGCCAAAATTCATTTCACTAAGAGTAATTTTATGAAGTTGATGGTGAAGAGCACTAAGAAATTCACCTTTTTAATGTAAAACCAAAGGGAACATACACTGAAAGTATATAGAATACTTCATTCTTTACTTACTTGCATAAAACTGAGTACTAGATTCACTAAGAAGTTTTAGGAAATGTACATGCTCCAGATCCTATCTGATGAACAGAATCACAGAAATTGACACTTGTAAGGGCTTCAATTATCAAGCCCCCCCTTTCCCCCCCTAGATAATGACATTAAGGCTCAGAGTTAGGTCACACAATGATTTGCAATAAAGCTGGGCACGAAAATACATATTTCTTACATCTCAAGTTAATGAATAGAGACATCAAAGGATCCTTAAAAGTCTGAACTTAAACTTTCAAGGATCATAAACTGTGTTACCTGTAAAAATGCTTGCTCTTGGGCATTCACCTGTGTGAACACAGCAAAAGGCAAAATGGAGTTGCTTTTCCTGTGAACAGGTTGTTGTTTTATTAATATATTTTACTTGTTGCCATTCCAGAGATCAATTTTTTTCTATTGGCTTTATTTGTTCGATTACCAACATTCATTAAATGAGACTGATAAATAAATAATAAAATTAATAAACATTATTCAATAAGTAATAAATGTTGTTTTGGTGCCATGCAAACATTCATGGAGATGGCAGAATATCTCCTCTTCACAATGTTTGGAAAAAGCAAAAGGGAGCTTTTGTTGTTGTTGTTTGTTTTTACTTGGACAGTCTATTCCTTTATGAAAGAATTAATTCTGTCTCATTCTTTCTTCTGAAGAACTGAAAGTGATGTGTTCGCTATGCAAAAACAGAGTAAGAAGTCAGAAGATAAGATTTTAGACTTTTTAGGGAAACAAAATCACTTTAGAGTTCAAACATAGAATTAAGTAAAGCATCGGAAATATCAAATTATCTCAGATCAAGTATCTTTTTAATTTAGAAGATTCATTTTCTAAGTGCACATTTGGAAAAAGATTTAGGCAATGTGCCCTCACATGATTTGAATGGAAACGGAGATCTAGCACTTAAAATTATGGCATTTAGTTGATCTCTATTTTCTCCAAATTGCTACCTCCTCTGATTTTCTTTTCTGCTAGCGTTTTCCATCTCTAAAACTATAAATTAAAGATATGTGTTGGAGGTTGGGGGCCCTGTTTCCCTTAGCTCTCTCTTTTCAGTTCTAAAATCTGTTTCTTTCTGATGGAGGTGCTGCATGTATCCCTGAGGATACCAAAGCAATTTCCCAGCAAATAGATGTTCCCTCCACTGTATCCACGCAGGGATAAACCAGAGAATGATGATAGATGTGTAGGACTTAGCACTAACAGAACTGGAATTGTGACACTCAGCTGAATACGAGTTTCTGTTTTTATTACCCACCTTCAACTCAGCATCTGACTCATTTTGGCCCATTGCCAAAGAGAGCATCTTTCTGGCCCATGATCGTAGAATAGAAGCGTCTACATCCTTAAAGCATCACCGAGTCCTGATTTTAAAGAACAGTTATACATACATGGTATTAATATAAAAAGTAAAATTTGGCTGGGCAAGGTCGTACATGCCTGTAATCCAGTACTTGGGAGGCTGAGACAAGAGGATTGCAGGTTTGAGCCCAGCTTTAGCAACTTAGTGAGAGATCCTGTTTTAAAATAAATTTTTTTTTAAAAAGTCTAGGTGTGTAGCTTGGAGGCAGAATATACCTGGGTTCAATTCCTAGTACTGAAAAAAAGTACATTTGTGATGTGTCTATTTGCTTAGAATTTGATTGTTTTAAGTATACAATCTCCTTACTTCTATTTTATATCAATTTCAAATTCCTGGGCCTAATTTATTTTATTTTGTTTATTTATTTATTTTTTTTTGGTGGTACTGGAGATGGAACCCTTCTACCTCTGGGTACACTCCCAGATATATATATATATATATATATATATATATATATATATATATATATATATTTTTTTTTTTTTTTTCTTTTCTTAAAATTTGGAAACAGGGTCTCTTAAGCCAGCGAGGCTGGCTTCGAACCTGCGAGATCTTCTTGTCTTTGCCTCCCAAGCATGGGAATTACAAGCATGCGCCACCATGCCTGGCTAATTTATTTTATTTGAAATCATTGATTAACAAAAATGAGGCTCTTGTATGTGCCAAACTCTGTACCTTAAAAAAGAGCTACTTATAAATAATCTTTTTTTTTCCTTTTTTTGTGGGGGTGAGTGGAACCCAGGGGCTTTTCTACTTCCAGGCTATACTCCTAGATCTGTTTTATACTTTATTTGGAAACAGGGTCTCACTAAGTTGCTGAGAGCCTCACTAAGTAGCTGAGGCTGCCTTCGAACTTGTGTGATCCTCCTGTCTCAGCCTCCCAAGAGCTGGAATTACAAGTGTGTGCCACCACACCTGGCAGTGAGTATTCTTTTAAAATATTACTTACAGGCAACATGATACTTATGATAATGTTAATTGAAAAAGAAAGCCGCTGGGTGTGCGGTGGTGCATGCTTTTAATTCCAGTATTTGGGAGGCTGAAAGAGGAGGATCGTGGTTCGTGGACAGCCTCAGCTACTACTTAGTGAAGCTCTTTGCAACTCAGTGAGACCCTGTTTCAAAATAAAGAATAAAAAATAGGACAGGGGCTGTAGCTTGGAGGTAGAACACCTCTGGGTTCCATCCCCAGTACTGAAAAAAAAAAAAAAAAAGAGAAGAAAAGAAAAGAAAGCAGATCAAATAATGAGTGCCTCTATATAAAATATGTTATTAGGTATAGAGCAAAGGGAAATGACAACTATCTTGAATTGAATTAGGTTTGAAAGAAAGATTAAAATATTTAAAAAAAAAAAAACACAACTGGGCATCATGGTGCATGCTTGCAATCCCCCAGCATTTGGGAGGCTGAGACAGGAGGAGGATCTCTGTTGGTTTTGTGGCCAGCCTCAGCTACTTAAAGTAGTGAGGCTCTTTGCAACTCAATAAAATACTGTTTCAAAATAAAGAATAAAGAAGCCAGGTGTGGTGGCACATGCTTGTGATCCCAGCATTTGGGAGGCTGAGATAGGAGGATCTCAGTTTGCAGACAGCTTGAGCTACTTAGTGAGGCCCTCTGCAACTCAGTGAGACCCAGTTTCAAAATAAAGAATAAAAAATAGGGCAGAGGCTGTAGCTCAGAGGTCAAATGCCCCTGGGTTCCCAGACCCCCCCCCCCACACACACAAAAAGAATAAAAATAGAGCTGGGGGAGTAGCATGGAGGTAGAATGCCCCCTCAGTTCCATCCCTAGTACTGCAAAAAAAAAAAAAAAAAAAAAAAAAAAGGAAGGGAGGGTATTTTAAAAAATAGAGTGTTTATTAAATTGTTTTTAGGAATACAAAACAAAATAAATTCAAACATGTGTAGGCATTCACATGAGATAATTCTGAATAACTCAAGTTACCAGAATTTTCCCATCTATCTCTTTCATTCCTGTATCTCTAGTCCCACACATAGGGTCTGTCGCATAGACACTTTGTCACTGTTGAATGAATTAATTCTAGTAATAGAATGATGGGTCTTTTTGAATTTGGGGTAAGCGCCTTCTGTTTGATCCGATGTTCACAAAGGCCTGTGTGGCATTTGCCTTGCAGCAGGTGAGCACTCACGGGTCATTATTCTGTTCTCTTTGTATTATTTATAGGGATATTTTGCACCATTTCCCTCTGCACGTATGCTGCCAGTATCTCCTATGATTTGAACCGGCTCCCGAAGCTAATTTATAGCCTACCTGATGATGTGGAACACGGCTACAGCTGGTCTATCTTTTGCGCCTGGTGCAGTTTGGGTTTTATCGTGGCAGCTGGAGGTCTCTGCATCGCTTATCCGTTTATTAGCCGGACGAAGATTGCACATCTAAAGTCTGGCAGGGACTCTACGGTATGACCGTCTGCGCTCCAGGCCCGTCTGTGGTGTGGGCGACTCCCGAGGGGAGCGGAGTTCCCATCAGGATTCCAAGCACAGGACTCCAAGCACAAAGCGGTCTTTGACATTCCAACCTGTTGCCTGCAGCCCTTTCTGGATGACTGATACACAATCATGCCAAACCTCCCAACCTTTCCAAGGACGAGACTACTGTGGCTTCAAGTGCTTTAATGACTATTTATGCTCCGACTGTGAGGCATGGGGAGTGGTGCCATGGACCATTTCTAGTTGTAGGAAAAGAGAAATCGCGATGGAAAACTTTGTATGATTCCCATTTATTTCAGAAAGTTTGTATATAAACAGTTACTTGAGAGTCATTTCTATTTGCAAAAGGATTCGTAACAAAGCAAGTATAATTTTCTTGTCACTGGACCATGCTTGTTAAATTTTAATGCAGTATTTTCAGAACGTGTCCTGACGGTGTCTTGTGTCAGCACCCAAATTTATGCATTATTTGTGGCTGTTCCTTCCCTGTCACAGGAGGATTCTTCGGTTGCCTTATTATTTTTATGTTTTTAATTGAAGTCTCTTTCTCTGTCTTTGTATTGGAATCGAAATCCTAAGAAAAACAGATCAACCGTGCAAGAGCTAATCTGTGACACTATGCAGTATTGTTTAAAGTCCTGTGTGTTCAGCTTCCGTGTCTTTACGTTAACTGGATTTCTGCATTAAATGACTGCACCCTTGTTAATCCAGGTGTGTTGTTCTCTATCTTTTAGCTGTGTCAACAAGTTTCCTGAACATTGGACAGATGAGATCTCTGTTGTTTTAGGAAGACTCTTAGTAAGCCTGATTACTTCATTTCAATTAGGGGGTCATGATTATATATCAGCGACGTTCTTGCTATTGACAAAAAAAAAACTGTCATTTTCAAACTTTATAGGCCTTGTTATTTATTATACATACACACACACTTGGCACTAGGGACTGAGCCCAGGGACATTCTACTTCCAAGCTATACTCCCAGCCCTTTCTATTTTTTTTAAATTTTGAATCAAGGTCTAAGTTGTTGAGGCTGGACTCAACTCTGCAATTCCGTCTCAGCCTCCCAAGTATTGGGATTATAGGTTTGTGCCACCTGTTTGGCGCCTTGCTATAATATTTAACACTCTCCCCTGCCCCCCTTTACCATCTGCCTGGTTTTATCCAGTGATAAGAATATGTCACAGTTTCCAGCCTTGTTCTTGAACCTCCTACACCAATGATTTTCAACTTAGAGTCATCAGGTAAATACTTCCACATGGTGCCTGAATTAGGCCCCAACACCCCAGAACAATTAGCTCAAGGTCCACAGCTGAACCAAGGCTTGAATGAAACACACACACACACACACACACACACACACACACACACACACACACGCTCCTGATGTGGGGTTGAGAGCCACTGCAGGGACGGTTTGCTTGCCTCCTTAGCTGCCGACCGAGCTGGCTGGCTGGCTTACTGCACACTTAGCTCCTGTGTGCTGGTAACAGGGCTGCGCTCGTTTCTAGGTGTTATCGCTCAGCCTTCTCCAAAGCTCTACGAGGTAGGTGCTGGTACTGAGGCTCAGACTCTGAATGTTTACTTCATTTTTTTCAATTCCTTTCTATATGTAGGGACCTTCCTTGGTGGTGCCTTATCTTTCTGTGGAGGCGTGGTCACTAGCTTTTCCTTTAACTCAACATGCTCTCCCTCTATGTGATGTGGGTATGACAACAATGCTCTGTAAAATAGGGAACGATGCTACATCCCACATAAGACGCTGCTTCAGAATTTAAAGTCACAAAAGGTACTTTTTCTTTTATTATAAAAACTGATTTAGTACTCAGAAAAGGAAAGTGATAATTACCCCCAGAGAGAAAAGTCAGATTTCTCAGTGGCAGTGTCCACATTTTCTCGAACAGGCTGGACAACGCTGGTGGCCACAGGCTCATGCAGTTCCAGACACGGGTACGGCGCGTGCGCACATTCCTGACAGTCTCTCGGGCCTGTTTAATAAACCAATCCCTCTGGATGGGATCAGAGACATGTGGAAAGGGGCAATTATTTTCATTTATAACTTCTGTGGGAAATTCTCAAAGCGGGGGAGAGAGCTCTTTCTTTGAAGTCCTTTTTAAAGATCCCTATAGAAGATGTCAGGACTCTTGAACATTTATATTCCACTCACCAAAGCAGTGTCTGAGTGAGGGACTTTTGAAGTCTCAGAGAAGCTTCCTCGGGGGGTTGAGGTGAGAATGGAAGAAAGCTTCACGGTGGCAGAAGGTGGAAGGGTTCATGCACTAGGAAGATTTGCTCAGAAGCCAGGAGAGTTCACTTAGGATCCAGGCGTGAGCTGGCAAGAGCCGAGTGTCCTGCCTTCCAGCCAGCAAGCCAGGCTTGGAGGAGGACGTGTGTGCCCGGACAGGTGCTTCCCTTCTATTTGCTGCCACAGAAGTGTGGGTGAATGTTGTTCTCATGGAGCTTTTGCCTCCCCCACGCCCTCAGTCTTTGGGTTTCTCCTAGAGAGGTTTTTCTTAATTGGCTTGTGAATGGAGACTTTGCAATGATCACACAGAACTGTGTGGGGAGAATAATTCATTGAGATCCTTTGTTCATTCTTCTTGTGTTCACTCTCTCCCACTTCTAGTTGCATGCCTGGAGCCAAACTATATTCTTTGCTTCGAGGGCTTTTGCCGGGAAGAAAGCAGAGGTGGCTGAGCTCACTGAAGTGGACGCAGCGGGTCCAGGAGGCAGGATGGGCAGAGGAGTGAGTCACACGCTGGAGGTGCCAAAGGGTATCCCAGGGACTGCGAGGAGAGGGCATGGGGGGGCGTGTGATTACTGCACCCTCCCTGAAGGAATCAGGTGTCCAGGGATACCGGGGTCCTTGGTACAGTAGCTTCCACAAGCAGACTCAGTGGGCCTGGAAGGACCAAGTCTTTGAAGAGGGGCGTCTCATTGGTTACTAGTTTGGGCCTTGGAAACTTCAGGGACATTGTCACGACTCTATAGGTGTGTCTCCACTAATATTTGAGGGAAATATCCTCTAGTCTTGCAAGATAGGACTCTGAATCGTGAGGGAATTTACATCACACCTGAAATTGTGGGCTAAAAATCGTGCCTACCTGTCATATATGGATGACATTTACAAAAAAGAAGTCTTTCCCCCAAACCTTGATGAGGTAGCTAGAGGGTCCACGTGTCTCTGGGCAGCATTGTTCTTGGTTTATTTGCAGGGTTAGGACTCTCTTGCCCATCCTGATAGAATTCTTCCTCTTCTTTCTTGGGACCATCATGGGCCCTAGAGAACAGTTAAAATAATGTTCTATGTAAACGTATCACTATCAAGCTTGCTAACATGTATGGGGAGTAGGAAATCAACCATGTATGTATGTATCACTTTGAACCTCACCATGATGCCTAATTACAAAGCACCAATGAAAATATGAAAAATAAAAGAGATTTCCTATAATGCCCCCCATAAAATTCACTCCATCTTTCAACAAATGTTTATTGAATGTGTAGCATGTGCCAAGCATATTCGAGGCACTTGGGAAACATCAGTGATGCAAAACCGACAAAAGTCCTTGCCCTCTTGTGAAACGTATGTTTTCATAAAATCCAGTAAAGTACAAGTAAAAAATTAAAGTCACCTCTTCTGGTCCCACATGGTTACATAAATACAGAATTAAAGTAACTCCGTTATTAAAATAAGTTTCCTCTGAACATTCCCGTTGGCTGTGTGCATCTTCACCTCGTTCTCAGCATTTGAATTTATCTTTGTCAAAATACAAAGTATATAGCCGGGCGTGGTGGCTCACGCTTTTAATCCCCGCGCTTGGGAGGTGGGGACAGGAGGATCGCGCAGACCCTGTTTCCAAATAAAAATATGAAATAGGTCGAGGAGTGTAGCCCGGAGGTAGAAGGGTTTCCAGGAACCCCAATACCACCAAATAAATAAATAAATAAATAAAGCATATTATTAACTTTTTGGAGGCAGAGTTTGGGGTTCCTCTTGAAGATTTCCCACTTGAGATGTAAATCTTAGGATGACAAGTATACCACAAGCTGGCATGTTGGTGCACGCCTAGAATTCTAGTACTTGGGAGGCTGAGACAGGAGAGTCTCGGGTTCAAGACTAGCCTGAGCAATGTGGGGAGCGTCTCAACAACCTAGTGAGACTTTTTAAAAACAAACAAAAAAATTAATAAATAAAAAGGGCTGGGGTGTATTTCAGAGGTAGAATGCACCTGAGTTTCCCCCATGCCACACACAAAAAAGGTGAATTTCATAGGGTTGTGAAAGGGGAAAAAGAAGAGCCTGGGATCCTGGAGACTCAGGTAATGGAGACCCAGGAGTTGGAGGTGAACAAACTGCTGGAGGTTAGTGCCTCTGAGATGCGGCCTCCACCTGGATGCTGCTTCTAGGTCTTTTCCAGCTGTTTCCTCTGCTGGGGACACCCACTCCTCTGCTCCACGTACTGTGACCTTTGCTTGCATCTCAGCTTCAACACAAACCTCCTGGATGCCTTTTTCCAAAAGCCTCCCTGCTTTGACCCCTCTCCGGGCCGGCTGCAGTCCTACAGCAATTAGATCCTCATCCCCAACCAGACCATAGACTCCTGCAAGGTAGAAGCTTGTCTTGCTATGATTTATCAGCAGTGGTTGGCCCAGTGCCTGGCACACAGTAGGGATATTCCATTTTTGCAGAATCAGTTGAATGAATTCAGAGTCACAGGTAAACTCTCCTCCTCCCTGAACAGAACTGATACCCTTAACATCGATTTTAGGAAGCCATTAAAAATGGACAGTAGTCCGAGGAGGCTAAATGGAAAGAGAATATAGCTTGGCAAGCAAGGAAGCCTCATTAGAATAATTAAAGGGACTATTAACCCAAAATAACCCAGATATAACTTGAAATGTGTTATGAACTAAGGACTATGGAACATTTATTTGATGGCTCACACATTATTAAGTTAGTAACCTCAATATGCTTCTACACCTCGATTTAAACATTCCAATTTATGTGCGGAGGTTTTAAATCTCTAATTGGAATTCTGAAGGAATGCCTCAAAATGATTTCCTTTGAATGCAAATAGCCAGACTGACCAGGAACGCTTTTAAATTGCATTTGAATTTCTCCAGGGCCCTGTCCTTTGACTGGGAGGAGGGGGAGTTCTCTGTGCTGCGAGCCAATCGCAGATCTTGCAGATGCTCAGGGCACCCACATGCATAGTGGGAATATGGCTATCCAATATATTTCCTCTCAGTATGCAACCTATATTTTGCAAACCTTCAAAGCCTGATTTTTGATTGCTCTAAATCCTATTAGAATATGTCTTCCTGGAGCCCCTGCCAGAAGGAAACAAGTTGGTTGGTTATACAATAAGGTACTTTTCTGCCTTTTTCATTTGATTGTTTATCCCCCTCAGTGTTCACTGTAAAATAGTGCCTGTTATGTATAAGGTCTTAGACTATACTTTGGTCCCTCAGATCTCTAAATGATTGTTTGCAGACAGGAACTAGAGAAGACCATGAATGGGTCTGGTGTGAACAAGGAGGTAGCAGGGTGGGTGTGGTTGCTGAGAGGACAGAGCCTGGCTGGCTGGCTTATGGAGGCTGGGCTTTATTCTGGCAATAGAAAGCAATGAAAGGATTCAAGAAGAACAATGATGTGATTCAATTTTCTCTTTAAGAATATCAGTGTTGCTGCTGGATGCAGAATGAGTAGGAAGAGGCCAGAACTAGAGGCAGAGAAGCCAGTTGGAAGGGAGAATGTCACAGGGTCCAGGAGACAAGATGGTGGCTGGGACCAAGAGGGTGGCAATGATGATGAAGAGAAGTGGGTGTATATATTTTAGAGATGGCATTGACAAGACTGCTGGTAAATTAAATGGGGTGGGGAGGTTATCAAGGATGATGCCTAAGGAATTTTTAGTTAGGTTATTTACTAAGGAAACTGATTCTTATACCAGAAAGGGATAAAATAATTTGTAGAGGAAAAGGGGGGAAAGAAAAATGGCAACTTTCATGGTAAATTCTGTGTCCCATAGGATGGTTTTTATCCTGAACTGAGTGGAGCCTGAGGCTGAAAATTGTACTTGAAAATATGGCTCAACGTCCCCAGCATTCTTCCTCTGAAATTGATCCAACTGCCAGCTGACTTCTCCTTTGATTTCTAGTTGTTCTTCCGAAGTTGCCTATACCAGGCTGCAAATAACCAGCTGATGAGTGATGACTGGGAAGATTCAGTTTAGGTGCAAGAGGAAAGGGCGCAGCGACTGTGAGTGGCTGGGGGAAAGCAGATGTCACAGAGTGGGAGTACCTAACTTCATCACATCTACTAGACCCTTGGCCTGCTCCATTAAGCATTTTTCTTTTCTGGAGTTTATTGAAAATCTCTGGGGCCGGGCGTGGTGGCGCACACTTATAATCCCCGCTCTTGGGAGGTGGAGACAGGAGGATCACGCAGGTTCGAAGCCAGCCGCGCTGGCTTAAGAGACCCTGTTTCCAAAAACAGAAAAGTATAAAATAGGTCTGGGAGTGTAGCCTGAAGGTAGAAGGGCTTCCAGGAACCCCAGTACCGCCTGTGCCTCTGGACTGATGTGCGGGCCTGACATTCATAAAAGCACAGCTCATCGCACTGAATTATCTGCGCATCGTGCATGGCCAGGCCCCTGGCCGTGCTGCTGCCTCGAGGTGTGTGGGTGGTGGGGGGCAAGCTATACTCTCCAGCTTTTCAAAATATGCTCTAGGACCACACAGGACCGAATTCCCTTGGTATCTATATATGTGTGGAATGACATCCTCTGGGGATTCTGATAAGTGCATGGAAGCTTCTCGTAGCAAGGCTTCTTGGAAACTCCACTAGATTCTGACAAGGGGGATCACCTGACCACGCTCCCCGAGCACAGTAGGTCTCTCAGCATCACAGCCAGATGTCAAGCTTGGGACACTTCACTCTTAAGTCATAACACACCTTTCTATCTTTACGTCTTTGCCTGTCATCCTGGATGAGCGTGAGGAGCACATAAGTGCTTGCCTTAGACACGCGGCCCTGCCTGTGCCGAACTTCACTTGGCTGCGATTTCTAGCTCATTCCCTACATCAGACTGCTTCAGTCTGTCAGTCCTAAGAGTTCAAAGTCCACCCAAGACTTGAATAAATGGTTGAAGTTTTCTTATTTCTCCCTTAAGCCCTAGCTGTCCATCTGGACTCTGTTGGGTACTCAAAAAACAAAACAAACAAACAAAAGAACCCCAGAAAAACAAAACAAAAATATTTACTCTTGTAAAACACATTGTGTGTGTGTGTGTGTGTGTGTGTGTGTGTGTGTGTGTGTGTGTTTACTGAGGACTGAACCCAGGGGCATTATACCGCTGAGCTATACTCCCAGCCTTCTTTTTCCTTTTAAAACAGAGTCTTGCTAAATTTTTGAGGTTCTCCCTAAGTTTCTGAGACTGGCCTGGAACCTGTAATCCTTCCGTCTCAGCCTTCTAAGTACTGGGATTACAGGCATGTGCCACTTCCCCCGGCTGCCTGCTCTGTGATTTATAATCGAGCTGCTGTATTTCTAAACCAGAGCGCATGCTGCCCTTTGCAACTCTGTAAAGAATGCCAGGCCTTTTTTCACGAGCACAGAACTTCTCCTTACATGGCTGACCTTCAGGAGACCCTGTAGACGACAGTAGCCTAAAGGTATGGCAGCAATTTTAATTACCTTCTTGGCACTCCCCCCACAACACATTATGAGACATTCCCATGTCACCAGGGCTTCACAAAGATTAATATTTGTGTGGGTACATCCTCCTCACTTTGTCCTGTGCATGATCCCTGATGGCTTTAAAATTATTAAATAAAAGCAACTACTAAAAAAGGAGGCTATGCAGCCTTGTGGTTAGAGGTAGGCTAGCAACTCAGAGGCTCAGGGTCTGTAGCCCTCGCTTCCGACTGTCCTGATGCATGGCCCTGAAAGTTAATTATTTCTACCAGCCTCTCAAGAAAAGTTTGTGAGCCGATGTGCTGTCCAGAGATTTGGGGCAATAATCACACATTGAAAAAGCGGAACAACAGAATATCAATTTTTATTTCTTTGCTCAACTGGAATGTGAAATAATTAAAAAATGGCACATTAAATTACACAAACAATAAAATAAAGCCATCTGATGTTGAGTTGATAGAAGGATACCTTCCCAAAATTTTTTTTATTACATATTAAGGAGGGGTTCTTCATTTTATATTTTCTCTTCAAGGGGTTGATCACTGTGTAATGACTTAAACAAAAACAAAAACAAACTAAACAGCCTTGGAAAGACATGGTGGCAGTGACTGTCACCCATTTTTAGGAGAGGAGCCTGAGTTCCTGAGTGCCAGCCCCAGCTCTAGCAAAGGCATAGGCTTCCCCAGTGAAGGTGCTGGCTGGATTTGGAGGCTGATGTATTTGAGCAGGTGTCTGTGTTTCTGCAAACAACCTTGATGGAGCATCAGCCTCTGCTTTATACGCCTCTGCTGTGACTGCAGTAAATCGCCATCATGCCGACATGTTTCTCAGATAAAATGGACTTGGGAATTGAAATCAAACCAACTGTGAAAGGTAATCTGGGGAGATAACACAGTGATTAATGCAGTATTGACTCAAAGGATGAGCTGATTCTTAAATAAAGAATTCTCCAGAATAAAAGTAGCAGTTTAAAGGTGTTCACAGGAATGGGGAATGGCTTTCAAGAGGCACTAAACCAAGGGGAGGAGAGAATGGGGGGCAGGCGAGCCGGTGGGAGGGCCACGCGGGCTGCTCCAAGGGGCCACAGAAACCATCCTCGCTGGCCTGTCCAGAGACACAAAAGGAAAAGCCTGTTACTGCGAGTGAGCATGCAGTGGGTTAAGATGAAATTGAGTGCAATTTCATTATTTTTTTAAAGCAATCAGCCTGTGGCTCTGTGATACGCCTACATAATCATGAAGGGTGTCACAGAACATGTCCAGCTTTCCCCCAGTACTGACAGAGTAGCTGGCTCTGGGCTGCATGATTCCATGCATTCCAATGGCACAAAGGAAAAGAAACAAAAACAAAAACAAAAACAAAAAATCCTCTGCCTTCGGGGAAAGACTTTTTTTTTTTTTTAACCTTTGAGACACTGGGATGCTCAGATTTGATCAAAGCAAGGGAGCGCTTGGATTAACAACCTGGACTTTTCTGGCTCTGTATTGGCAGGTGATTGTGAAAAGTAATTTGTTTGGGGTTGGTGGGATGGTGCATAAATGCTAAAAATGACAGGCCAGAGGAATGAGGGAATAAGTGAATGAAGTCACAGGAGGGCCATGGTCCTTGAACTTGTAGAGCAGAATTGCTGCCTCACAGCTCCTGTTTCTCAAAGTTAGATCCTTTTGTTATTTGGAAGCCCCACTTACAATTTTAGACTTCCGTTCTTTGTGATCTCCCATTTTATTGGTGCATTGCAATTATACCTCATAGTAAGGTTCAACATGTTTAAAACATACATGCAGCTAGGCACCGTAGTACACACTTGTAATACCAGTATATGGAAAGCTGAGACAGGAGGATCTCGGGTACCAGGCCAGCCTCAGCAGCTTAGCAAGACCCTGTTAAAAAATGCTGGGGTGTAACTTGGAGGCAGAATGAATCTGGGTTCAATCCCCAGTACCAAACAAACAAACTACACAGACTGCATTTCCCTTCCATCCCACTCTTTGTGGTTTCCTTAAGAGCAGGACCCCATCAGTAAATTGGCCAGGGGCTTCAGTGGAAAAGGAACAAAGTTGCCTGCAGCCCCAGGAGGAATGGCGGTGCTCTTCACGTGCCCATTATTCTCGGGGATCATTCATTTAGCAAGTCTCTCTTGAGTGCATAGCAGGTGCCAGAGACTGATTTAGACGCAGAGGTAAACAAGAACAAATCAAAGCTACTGTCTTCCAGGGGCTGCCATTGTGATGGTAGAAGGGCAGACAGTAAATACACATGTCTTATGTAATGTGCAATGGTGATGCATGCTATGAAGAAAAAGAGAGGTGACTAGGGGCATCAAACGTGAAGGGTGAGGTGGAAGCTCCCTGCTGAGGAGACACGTGAGCAGAGAAGCTGACCAAGACCCATGACGAGGGAGAAGAGTAAGACGTAGCTGATTTACGGAAGTCCAAAGATAATCCAGGTGTGTTGGCTCACACCTGCGATCTCCGTACTTGGGAGGCTGAGACAGGAGAATCACAGGCCAAGGTTAGCCTCCACAGTTTAGGGAGACTCTTGGCAAACTTAGCAAGGCCCTGTTTCAAAACATAAAAAGATAAAAAGGGCTGGGGGTGTAGCTTGGAGGTAGAATGTTTCCGGGTTTGATTCCCAATTACCAAACAACAACAGTAAAACAAAGACAAAAATACTTCGACCTAGTGAACTAATTTTCCTTGGTCCCCATGTTTATGCCTAGAGACCGGCACTAGCCTTGTGGGGCTCCTTATGAAATGGTTAATAAGCCCATTTTCCCAAAGGTGAAATCGATCTTTTACAATGCAGAGATGGCAAGGGCAGGAGCCACAAATGGGAGCCAGAAGGAGCTAGAATGGTAAAATGAGAGGCGGCAGGCGGGAGGGATCACCGCTGTCCTGTGTCCGTCCTCCGGGAGGCGGTTCCCACTGAAGGAACTGAAGACCAACGGCAGCAAATGATCGTGGCATTGAAATCAGATGGCAAAAGTATACTTTAGATCTCCTGATTCTGTTCAACATAATACACTGATGCATTTTAACTAACAGAAGAAGCTGAGCTCTCTCTGCCTAGTCTCTTAGTGGTTTTCTTTGTCTTTCTTTATCAAGGTTTTTCAGAGTGGCCTCAGCCCTCCATTTCCAAAGGACAAGGATATTCTTACCTTTCCTAAATCTGGCTGGCTGGCTGGAGCCCTCGTGCCCCTTGCCCAGCTCCCTGTGGGGGAACTGTCATAGCAACTCTTCAGACAGAGCCGGCTCACCAGGGAGCATCCCCAGAGCCTCAGCCAGAGCAAGTACTCACGGCTGAATTAATGAATGAATGAAGGAGCAAGTGGACGATTGAATGAATATGAGATTTGAAAGGGCTGCCCACTTTTAGCATGCATATGAAAATACGCACTTGAGAATTTTTCATTAGCAGGATTTCTCTGTTAAGACTTTGCATCTCACCTATGTTGGTGCACAGGCTTTCTTGCAAAGCTTCCTGAACAGCCATATTTATCCACCAAGTGAGTGATTGTCTTGAACCTGTTTATTTTCAATCCCTACTGAGACTCAGCTTCCTAGTTTATGTAGGGAGTCAGTGTCTTCCCTGACAGCTCTGTCTCTTTCTGAGTGTCATGGCTTTCTGAGTGTCTCTTAATTCATTGTTCTCAGATCCACAGGCATTTATTTGTTTGATTTCAACGGAGCCGGTTCAATTTCGTTTAAGAAACATTAAGCCGAGCATGGTTAGCACACTCCTGTAATCCCAGCTACTCAGGAGATGATGGCAGGAGGATCTCAAGTTCAAGACCAGGCTAGGCAACTTAGCAAGACTCTTTTCAAAATAAAAAAATAAAAAAGGCTAGGGATGTAGCTCAGCAGTAGAGCACCCCTAAACTCAATCCATAGCACTGTAAAACAAAACAACCCACATTTATTGTTCTTGTGTTCCACACCCTTAGCCCTGTTTTTGAGGAGGGAAAAAGAGATAGAGATAGAGATAGAGATAGAGAGAGAGAGAGAGAGAGAGAGAGAGAGAGACTAAAATATTCTGACTAGAAGATATCCTCAAATTGTGGAAAAATTTCAAGGAGCTTTCTGGTGTATGCATTTGCTATTCCAGATATCTTAGCAGAAACTAAAGCCATGATTCAGCTTTGCGGTCCACTGAGCTGCCTTCTGTGACTGACACCACTGTCACTAAAACCAATAAAGAAACACATTTTTCTACCTGCCTTTTGCTGCATGCTGGTCACAAGCACAGAGATGTCCACACTTGCACCTTCTTTTCTCCCAGATGCAAGTAGGGTTTAGGCACATGATGAAAAAGACTATATTGAAAACCTTTAAGAACCTGCAGGATTAAAAGTGATTTCGGTCAGCTGGGTGTGGTGGTACACTCCTGTAATCCCAGTATTTGAGAGTCTGGGACAGAAGGATGGCAGGTTTGAGAACAGTCTTAGCAACGTATGGAGGCCCTCTGCAACTGAGTGAGACCCTGCTTTAAAATAAAAAAAATAAATAAATAAAATAGAGCCCAGAACAGTGCGGAGGAGTTCAGAGGTAGAATGTGCCTGGGTCCAATCCCTAGTAACACACACACACACACACACACACACACACACACACACACACAGTGATTTGGGAGAAGGGGCAATAGAGAATGATAGCACTGACACATGGGAAATTCAGCTATGGAAGAAATGCAGAAGCTCTGGAGCGCTCTGCTGAGACCTCACAACAGCGCCCGCAGGATGCGGTGTGCTCCAGTAACCTCGGCGTGGGGCAGAACTCTTGGTTGTAATCAGTGGAATACACTCTAGGTGGATCGGCAGACAGGGAGTTAATTAAAAAAATACATTGGAGTGGAGCAGAAAATTTTTCTGGGGGCCCATACCACCAGAAACACCATCCACAGCATAAGACAGGACAGCTGCCTCAGGACCTGCACAGCCCCTGCTCCCACCTTGCCGCTGCGCCATCGATGCTGAGCCTGGAACACTGCCCTCTGCCCTCTGCCCTCTGCCCTTTGCCCTCTGCCTCTGTTTGTCCCCCAGGCAAGATGTTTCCGATGCCACCATCCCAGAGAATGGGTTCCATGGTGTTTGCTATTTCAGTATAGCTTTTATCAGAATAAAATGACCATATGTCAGAGTGGGGCCTATATTCTACCTAGAATACACATTGGGAAGCAAGTGTTTTTGTTTCTGCCTCAGAGAGGTGGAACTCAAAAGGAGGAAAATTCTTCAAATATTGAAAAACTTTTTAAATGTGCTGGATAACCTGAATATATGATAATTTAATAATAATAACAATAATAATAATAATAATTAGTAGTAGTAGTAGTAGTAGTAGTAGTAGTACTAGGGGGTGAACCCAGGGGCATTTTACCTCCAATCTGTACCTTTTAGCTCTTTTTATTTTTATTTTGAAAAAGGGTCTTGCTAAGTTGCTAAAGCCGGCCGTGAACCTGTGATCCTCCTGTATCAGCTTCTCAAGTGCTGGGATTACAGGTACAAGCCACCATGCCTCGCTATACTTTACTACTTCAGTGTACCTTTTTTTTAAAATTTTTTATTGGTGCACTGTATTCATACATCATAGTGGGATACAAACTTTTGTAGACATACATACACACATCGCCCAGTCAGCCCCCACCCGATCCCCACCCCATTCTCTCCCCATCCCTCCCTCCCATGCTTGGCTTAGTGGTTGACATCTAGTATTATAGCAATTTATCCAAAATTAAAAATGATAATCTCACATAACAGTTTCATTTGTCTGATACCAAGCTTTTGATGACTTAAAGATAACATTTCAATATTTCTTTTTACTTTCTTTCTTACCAGAGAATATTTTTTTTCTATTTTTTTAGGTGACACTATCATATATTTATATATTTATTTTTCAGAAAAAAAAATCTATCCTAATATGGAATGTGGACTCTAGATACCCAAAACGATCTTGAAAAAGAACAAAGCTAGAAGATATATATTTTCTGATTTCAAACCATATAAAGCTACAATAATTGAAACAGTGTAGTACTATTCTAAAGGCAGATATATAGACCATTGGAGTTAAATAAAAGCCTAGAGCTAAATTCTTCCCTATATTGTCAAGTTATTTTTGACAAGGTTTCCACGAACATTTGGTGGTAGAAATAATAATATTTTAACTAAATATTGTTGAAACATAATAATTACATGGAAAAGAATAAAGTTGGACCCTTACCTAATCCCATATACAAAAATTAACTCAAAATAGATAAAAGACCTAAATATAAATCTTAAGACTATAAACTTTTAGGAGAAAATCTGGGTCATAAAACCTCACAACACTGAAATTGGCAGTGATTTCTTGGATATGATTTCAATGGCACAGGCAACAGAAGAGTATACAAACTCCCTAAAAAATAAAAAAAAAATTGTATATCCAAAGACAATGTAAACAGAGTTAACAGTTACTAATAGAATGGGATAAAATATTTCCAAATGCTATATCTGAAGGTATATTAATATTCCAACTAGAAATCCTAAAAATTAACAACAATAAAGGCAAACAATACCATTTAGAGATAGGTAAAAGACTAACATAAGTAATGAATCTCCACAGATAACCAATCTTAGTTGTCTGTTGGATGGAAAATCTTGTTTCTCTGGTTCTGGTGTGTGTTACCTATTTCTTCTTTGTAGTTAATCTCTTTGAGTATTTTCTCTAGTGCTGGTTTTGAAGACAAAAATTCCTTCAGTTTCTGTTTGTCATGGAAGCTTCTTATTTCTCCATCTAATTTGATAGAAAGTTTTGCTGGGTAGGAAATTTTTGGCTGGAAGTTGTTTTCTTTCAGAGTTTGGAATATGTTACTCCAAGCCCTTCTGGCTCTCATGACTTGGTTTGGGAAGTCTGGAGTGATTCTAATTGGTTTGCCTCTGAATGTCACTTGGCCCTTTGTTTTTGTTGCCTTTAAGATTCTCTGCTTGGCTTCCACATTGGTCATTTTGACAATTATGTGGCATGGGGATCCTCTTCTCTGATCCTGTCTAAAGGGAGTTCTATAAGTTTCCTGCACCTGTGTATCAACCTCTTGCTCTATGTTTGGGAAATTTTCTGCTATTACTTCCTTGAAGAGATTGTTGATCCCTTTGGTTTCACTTTCTTTTCCCTCCTCTATTCCAATTATTCTTAGGTTAGCTCTCTTAAAATGGGCCCATATTTCTTCAATATCAGATTCCTGCTGTCGGATATTTTTTCCTAGATTAGAAACTATGCGTTCATTTTTGGAATGATCATCTTCTAAGAGCGAGATTCTGTTCTGCATGTGGTCTAATCGGTTGTTTGTACTTTGAATTGAGGCCTTTACTTCATTAATTGCATCCTTTATCTCTTTTTGGCTCTCTCTGAGTTCTTTTCGAAGCACCTCTATTATTTCTACAGTTATTTTCCTGATTTGATCTTCTAGAAATCTCTGATTTTCTGTTTTATCGGGTTCTGATGTTGTGGGGTTGTGGGCATTCATTGCTCCAGTATTATTCCTCTTTCCCATGATTTCGGAAGTTTGTGCCTTCTCTAGGTTTTTCCCTTGGGTCACTATGACTTCACTTAAGGTGTTCTGGATCTCGAGTCAGTAGTATCTCTGACCCCACTACTCCTTTACTGGGTTGTATCACAAAGTCTCCGACCCAGAGAGTCGATAGAGGCTGCTTTAGACTGTGGGGGGTGCCAGGTTGCACGTTCTCGTATGGTGTGATATCTCTGCCACCGCCCCTCCCCCACTGGGTCAAGTCCCAGGGAGTACAGTACTGGGATTTCTCCTCTGTGGCCTGCAATTTGACTCACTGTTCTTGAGTACGCAGATGTAGCTGTACTGGATTCGGTGAATTCTCTCTGCTGCCGCCAGTGGCAGTATGGCGCCGCTGCTATGCCCTCGGCCGTGAGGCTGGCTTATTTCTTCTTGGTTTTGATTTCCACTCTGAATCCCTGCGGCGTGTGCTGAGTTCAGCCACTGCGAGCTTTAGATTTTACCTGAGGCGAGAAATCCCGCCTGGCTGTTCTGAAGCGGCTCACCTCGGCTTGCTGTAGCCGTCCGGTGAAGTCGCCGCTGCCGCCGGCAGTATGGCGCTGCTGCCACATCCTCGGGCATGAGGCCGGTTATCTCCTCTGTGGCTCTGAGCTCTGTTCTCAGTCCGCTTTCTTTCTGGAGCCTGGTGATTTTTTTTTTGTTTCTCTGGTGATGGTGTTTTCTGGCTATGAAAGGCGCTGATTTTGTGGTAATGGAGATTGGTTGTTAGTGGGGCTCTTAAGCCCCGCTTTTCTCGGTCGCCATCTTCCCGGAAGTCTCGGATCACACCTTCAGTGTACCCTTTGATGCATACCATCAGCGTCCATTCTTATACCATATTAAAACTTCCTCTAAACACGCAAGGTTCACATGTAACATAATGTAATTATTCTTCATATATCTGTCCATCCTCTTGCCTTTTGACAAGGTCGATACAGTTATTTCAGGAACGTGACTTCTGAGTGGTTCCCATCTCTCATCTTATTTCTTTGAGCTACAAATTATGGATTAGATTGTTGAAGGTAAAATCATAAAAGTAGGAGGGAATTAAAAGTCATTCTACTTGACTAGTAGGGGACAGGAGCTAATGGATGCCCTCCTCTTTCACCCTTGGGTGGGTAATTCTGGGGTGCATCCTACATAGCTCTCCAGAAGGACCCCACCAGATCAGTTCTAGCTTCTCATAGTGGTGTTTTGCTCAAGAGTATAGTTGGGTGTAGTGGCACATGCCTGTAATCCCAGTACCATGGAGGCTGACACAGGAGGATCACAAGTTTGAAGATAGTCTCAACAACATAGTGAGGCTTTCAGCAAACCAGTCAGATCCTGTTTCAAAAATAAACAAACAAACAAATAAATAAATAAATAATGGGCAAATAAGGCTGGGGTGTACCTCAGAGGCAGAATTCTCCTGAGTTGAATTCTCAGTAACACACACACACACACACACACACACACACACACACACACACAGTGCATTTTTAGATTGAATTTCTCTCTTTTCCTGTGTTTCTGTTCTTTCAGTCTCCCACTCCCAAAGAAAATTATCTACAAGGAAATTTCTGCCTGAGCTCTAGCCTTGGTGGGAGTGTAGGTGGGCACCTTGGTTCTAGACACTCCTGTCCGTGAGAGTGAGGTGCAAATAGTCCAGCCCACACAGTTAACCTCAGTTACGCCTTCCTGTCCAGTGCAATCAGGAATATAAAATAACCAGTACTCTCTAATTCAATGGCTTCATTGTTCTGTGTGCTGACAGAAGAAATCCTCTCTTGGGAGGGAACTCTTTTGTAAAGAGCAGGGTTTTCCATGAGTGACTTCGGGCTCACAGTAGGTTCTGTGGAGAACAAGAACTGAAGACTTGGGGTTACCCCTTCTCCCAGAAAGGGGGAGGGGTGATTGCTTTCAAGCAGATTTTCACAGGCCTGGCAGCTTTCTCTTTGCCTCTTCCCTCCCTCCATCTGGCAGAGGGACTGTAAGGTATCATGGGTCTTCAAGGTCCCTACAACCTCCCCATTCCCCCAGTTTACTTGCTATAGGGAAACTAGTTTTCCAGAAAATTACTATAAAAATCTGGAAGACCAAGTTTAGGTTTCCCAGCACTAAGAAAAATATACATTTTTTCACTGAAGTTGCTCCTTTTCCATGGTTTCTCTATAAGAAAGGAGATTCCTATCTGAGTATGGTTGTTCACCCCTGTAATCATGGTATTTGGGAGGTTGATACAGGAGGATCACAGGTTTGAGACCAGTCTCAGCAACTTAGTGAGATTTTGTTTCAACATAAAAAACAACAAGGGCTTGGGATGTAGATTAGAGGTAAAATGCCCCGGGGTTCAATCCCCAGTACCATACACACACCTAAAAAGAAGACCCCTGGGCTGGGGGCGATAGGGATGGTGGGTTTTTGATATAGTGTAACTGATCTATGAGATGATGGGGAGACCAAGGGAAGGCATGGAATATGTCCTGACCCTTCATACAAGAGGTGACAGTGCTAAGGATTCCCCATTAACAAGAGGCACTGCTACCTCTAAAGCAGAGCGCCAATGATGAGCTGCAAATGGGAGAAACAGCACCATCTACTGGTTGCTGGCTCATGCTGCGCACAGAGTCCCATGGGCAGGCATCTCACCTCTCAAGGAGCTAGCTCCCTGCCAGGACACTAAGCCTTCTGCTGTGCCACGACCCTCGGTTTTCAGTGATGGGACAAGAAATCCATCTCTATAACAGTGGACCCTCATCCACAAGGCTATCAAGCAAGTTTCAGGTAAGTGGAGTAAGGAACAGACTGACATCCACGGGCCCCGGGCAGGCACTCTTCCACTGTGTACTTAGACTCTTCTACAGCAGGGCCTCTTGTGACCATTCCAGAGGGTCGCAAACATCCTTCCATAACAGGCTTGTTCTAGTGACTATCCACAGTCTTTCTCAGACCTTCTCTTGTCTTCCATCATCCACTCCACTCTTAGCCACCACCTGTGACATGGTGAGGATGAGGCCATCTTGCCTTCCAGGCAAAGCATACGCAGAGGGCCACTCCAAGTTCTGCTCCCTGAGAATACTTCTTTTCCCCACTGGCCCTCACCCTCAATGGGGCTGACGTGCTGCAGTAACTAAATTCCAGCAGTACAGGAAAACCTGCAGACAGATTTGACTTTCTCCCTTTGTTGAACTGCTCACCAGAAATGTCTAATGAGACCTGTAATGGTTTGGGCTTAGAATGTCCCCCTAGTCTTCACAATAACTAGGCAGCCATGTTGGAGGTGAGGCTTGGGTGCCAGGGAGGGGACCCTGGGGGTGTGGTCATGGGGATTATATAAGGTCCTTCCTCTTCTTGTTCTCTTGTTTCTGGCTTATATGATGTAAGAGCAGAGCACTTGCTTTTTCCCTTTCTCTGCTTCCCACTGCCATGCTCTGAGCTCTGCAGACCAGCTCAACATGGAGTGAATCTCCAGAGCCATGAACAAATAAATCTTTATTTATAGAGGTTTTGTGGTCAGTTGTCTTGGATTACAGCAGTGAGAATGATGATTGAAACAAGACTGTCACTGAAGGAGGGGCAGCCCTCTGGCCAGAGGCACCCTGTCAAGATAAAGTACTGGCTACCTCTGGTCAGCCACATGCTGCTCACTGCTGATTCATATTGCTTCCATCCACTTGAAGAGCACATGCTGCTGGCCTGGGTCCAAAGAACTTTGGGGTTGGTGGGTTAAATCATTCTTAGTTCAATCTGGACAGTTTTGGCCACATGGTCACTTAGTGTCCTGAAGTCAAGCCCCAGTAGCAAACTAAGAATTATTTTCAAAAGAATAATTGCTTGCATAAGAGAGCTTGGCTTCACTCCAAAAGCTAAAAGGCTGCAGCTGTGCTTCCCCTTTTGGGACTTGCCACAGGCTCCATACAACATCCAGATCCATCACAGATGCTCTGAGCATCACTAGATCTCTGGGGTCATAGGGCATTAATGTAGAGATGCTTACAGTGGGGCCTGGACCAGCTGGAGAGCCCTCTATTGTC
The DNA here is from genome assembly GCF_963383645.1 of Muscardinus avellanarius. Taxonomy (NCBI): domain Eukaryota; kingdom Metazoa; phylum Chordata; class Mammalia; order Rodentia; family Gliridae; genus Muscardinus; species Muscardinus avellanarius. The sequence goes on from NC_137801.1 coordinate 33,436,705, forward strand.
TGGATCTCCATTAACAGTAAATGAGTCATAGTAACAAACTCAAAGGTGACATGAACTGCTTTTAGATGCCAGAATCCCATCAAGCATGTATGTCTTTCTTATCACTGGAACTAATGCCTGGGAGTCCTATGATGTTATTGTGCTGCTTCTGTTTGGATATTTTGGTAGGAAGAAGGAGCCTCAGGAGTGTGACCTGGGCCCTTCCATTAATCAGCAGCCTTGCTACATAGATCAGAAAGCCATTCGGGGGATTCTGCCATTGCTGAGGGGAGGTACTGCAACAATAGACTCAGGACTGAGCAAATTACCATTTAGATCTTCACTGAGAAAAGCAAAGCAGTCAGAAAACAACTTCCAGTCTACCAGTGCCACCTCCGCCCACCACCCAGCATCTGCTCCTGCTCACAGTCTGTTCTCCCAGGATGCATGTTCTGTAATGGGCACCAGCGCAAGTATTACTGGTGTGTGTGTGTGTGTGTGTGTGTGTGTGTGTGTGGTGTGATTTCACTATCGTGGATCATGAGGGACTAATCTTTTCTAATCGAATCCTAATCTTTCACGTCATCAGCTGAATATGAAGGGCACCATGGTATGAGCAAGATGCAGAACAGAGTAGTTGACAGGAAGCCCGTGTGCTCTTCTTGGTTCAGTTGTGCCACAGCTTCTGCCTTGGGAATGCTTGTGGTACGGTTCAGCCCCTTCTCCTTTAAATAAAGGAGGTGTTCTTATTTATTAGGAATATGTCTTTTTAACCATGCCAATATATTTTTTTCTATTTTGGAGACAGGATCCTTGCTATGTTGCCCAGGCAGGCCTTGAACTCCTGGGCTTAAGTGATCCTGTCTCAGCCTCCTGGGACTACAGACAGGCACGTGTCACTGCACCTGGCTCGTGCTAGTATGTTTATTGAAATTGGTGTTTAGTGCTTGGGTTGCAAAGTTGGATAGTTTTGGAATGGTTTACCCAATTTATTTTCCCCCCATAAATTATGTTTTTTTAGAGCATGGATTTGAGAATGAAAACATTTTCGGAACCGCCTTGATCATATTATAGCAGAAATGTCTACATGCTGCCTTTCCGAACCATTACCATGGATAAAGTATCCATGCTTCTACTTAAACTGAGTTCTCTAATTGTGGGTGGAATCCTATCTTATTCAAGGACATCGCTCTGACAGTTTTTCCATTTTTCATCAGTTGTTCTGATTTTATCAATTTTCATCATTTCTGGAACATTCTCTCCAACACATTACCCCAGTTAAAAAAAATTGTTCTCTTGATTTCACTTTGTTACTCTACTACCCCCATCTCATTGCTCTCCCTTTCCATAATACTAGATATAAGAGTTGTCTACTGCTGACTAACCTCAGCTATTTCCCTATTTTCTCTTAAGACTAATGCAGTCTGGTTTTGTTCACTCCACTCACCAAAACTCCCACTGTCAAAACCACCAGTGGCTTCTTCATTGGTAAGTCTCCAGGGGTCAATTTCCACTGCCTTATTGCTTGGTCGTTCAGCAGCATTTGTGCTGCTCACCTCCTCCTCCATACCTCCGTTCCTTTGCTCCCAGGCAATCACACCCTCCTAGCTGGGTTTCCTCCTAGCTTACTGTCTGTTCCGTCTTGGTCATCTTCACAGAGTCCTCCTCTTCTCCCAACCTCTTAGTGTTGGAGGAATCCAGGGCTCAGCCCTGGTCCCCTTCCTTTTTCTCCTATACCTAATCCTTTGGCGATGCCATCCAGTTTCATCCTGTCTAAATACAATTTCCTAATATATATCTTCAGAGAAGACTGCCTTTCTTAAGCTGCATGCTCACAGATTCAATTGCCTACTTGACATCTCCACTTTGTTTAATGCATGTTTCAAAATTAGAAAGTCTAAAACTGTCTAGTGAGCAAGTCTAAACTAGGTTTTCTAGTTTAGACTGTCCTGACTAGACAAGTCAAAATTAGGCTGTCTAGACCAGCAAGTCTAAAACTGAACGTCTGCTATCTCCCACTAAGCCCGCCCCACCTCCACCCTGCAGCTGATGGAATCCTCATCGTTCCAGGTGCATGGCCCCGAATCCTGCAGTCACTTCTGTCTGCTCTCCATCTACCAGCTCATGCATCAAGCACATCAGCAGGTCCTGCAGGTTCCACTTTCAAGATATATCCAGAATCCATCCACCTCCTACTGCCTCTGCTCTGCCGTCCTGGAGTGAGCTGCCATTTCCTCCCATTTGAATCACTGTAAAAAGCTCCCAGAGGAGTTCTCTACTTCCACTTTTTCCTCCTATAATCCATTTGCCATACAGGAGTTACAGTGATCCTTTGTTAGATTCTGTCACTTGTTCAAAGCTCCTTCAGTGGTTTTCAGTAAAGCCAGTCCCTCCGGTAGTGCCCCAGGCCTCATCTGCTCTAATGTGCCAGCACCCGCACGCACTCCCGCCTGCCCTGGTCGCCCACTCTCTCTCTCACAGGTGCCTCATGTTCTTTGCATTGCTCCAGTCCTGTCTGCTTTTCTCTGCTGTTCTCCAGGCACACCAGGCGCTCTCACCTCTGCGTCTTGCACTGCTCTTCCTCTGCCTGAGTGGTCCTCCACCCCCTTAAATATTTGCTCAACTCTCACTCAATGAGGCCTGACCTATGTACAAATGTAAAATATTTTGTCTCCATCCTTCTGCACTTCCCCACCACTTTACCGTGTTTTCCCCCCGCCCCTCATGGTTATCACTTATTCATTCATTAGATTTCAGATTTCTTTCTCCCAAGTTATAGCACCCCAAATGTCTGTAAACATTGCCAGATGTTTCCTGGGGGACAGTCGCCCATCGCTGAGGCCACCGCATTCACTCAGGAGTAAGGACTATGGGAATCTGGCTTTTTTTCTGAGCTGCTGAGTTCTGTTAAAAGCAGACAGCCCACCCCATAGTGCTCACACTCCTTGGTTCTTCATGCTTCCTATAGCATTCAGTAAGCACAGGAATAATGAATCATTTCACCATCACCTGCTATGAACTTTCCATAAGATTAGCTATAACCCGTCCTTAACCCAAGCAAGCCAGATAACTAATAATAGTCACTTCTTGGGGGGGGGGGCTTGTTGCTTAAAATCCCTCAGAGTATCTATCTTAGGTGAGAATTCTAGTGGCTAACAAACAGAAGAGTTTTAGCAAAAATGGAATGTGTTCAAGATTAGTAGTAGCTCTCAGAATTTCCTAGGAAGGCCAGTTAAGCTTAGAGACTTCTCAGCCAGGAGCACCGCTGCGACCTCATGACAGGAATGTTCTGGAGAAGAACACTTGGCTGCTGTCACAGATGCCCCAGCTCGTGCTTGCTAACACACCTTGATATTAGGGCCTAGAATACAGACCATGACCTGGCTGGAAAGCAAATTGCTGGGCTTCTATTTTGGAGAGGTGAGATTCAAAAAATGGTACTAAACCAGTCAAAAGGCTGAGCCACTATAAAATGAGAACATTAAATCAGAACATACATTTTTTCTTCAAATTCCCATGTCTACTTCTGAAGGAATAAACACAAGAAACACAATGAATTTCTACAAATGAGTGCAAGGGGACAACTTACTGCTGCTTTAAAAAAAAAGCAAACTTCCCATCATGCTGAACGACACTGGGGGGCTTGTTTCATATTGTTATCATTCTTGTTGATGTTTTATATCCTGAGTCATATAAAATATACTGAAAATAAAATTATTTTCATTTCAATGGAGAAGAAAATTATAGGCTTAAAAATCAAGTTTAATATCAAAAAAAGTTACATAGAAAGGTTTCAACATTTAAAAAAAAATCTGATAAAATATCACCAACCTTGCATTGACTGGGACACATTCATCTAAACCCCTGGAAACTTCTACTTGGAAGTCAAAGATTCTGCTCAGGAACAATGCATGGTAGAGTGGGTTTTCATACTCTGACAGAACATAGGACTTGAGTCTTTTCAAAATTTTCACTCACTGTTCTTTGTCAAGAACATTAAGCATTTTAGAGTACGGAGCAGAACTTCTTACTGGGAAGCATGTCAATCAGCCACACCGCCTATCTTCAGGGGGTGTTTGCTTACTAGGAGCTCTGGGTGCTGTAAAGCATGCCAGAGACCCCAGGATTCCTGTATGGCTGGTGTTCAAGGACTACACTTGATTTTTCAGCAAGCCCCTACTGCAGCAAGCCCAGAAGTGAGTGACTTTTTATATTTATATATGAACGCATCTGTTTTTCCAAGGCTAACTTTGTAGCGTTCCTCTGGCACCAAAGAGCCAAATGGTGGCATCTTGTCTAAGCCCTCCCGATTACTGGCTTCACACGAAGATGACACTGTCTCTGGTGAGTCAGTTTTTTCTCCAAGGTTCAAGCACTTCTTCCTTCCGGGTTCGACAGCGTGGTCGTCCTTAGGATGCAAAGGGATGTTGCTCTCTCTGACGTCTTTCAGGCGCCCCTGATGCTCTTCGCTAAGCAACAATACCATGGTTCCGCCGACACACAGCACTCTACAAAGAACGGTAATTGGGATGAGTACTTTCCTTTTAGACAACAAACAACCCCCCCCTTTATTTAAAATAGTTGTTTTTAATTTGAAATTTAATTTTCTTTATTTAAATACAAGGATTTTTGATAATTAGGTAGTATCTTCCATAATGCATATTCATTATAGTAATTATGGAATCCCTAGTACAAATCTGCTTTAATTATCTATTTTTACTCTACTTAAAAGGCAAGCCTCAAAGTAATTTGTAGTCACAAATGATAATAAATGATTGTACAGAGAAGGCAAGTGACAGGATCTACAGAATCAGCATATTTAAGCAGGCAGAAGCTGGTGGCAGGGGAAAGCCCCAGGGAGGGAGGAGTGGGGACCTGAACAGAGGGAGGTGAAGGGAACAAATGACAAGGAGGGGCGGCCCCTGCAGGGCTGCCCTGCGCAAGTCCATCCACTCATTCAACCGCAGCCTGCAGCACTTGGTGAAATAGTGACCAAGAACACAGCTTGTGAGCTGCTAAAGACTGCTGACCAGAGGGGCGGGGAGGGGAGGGGAGAGCTCAAGGTGGGACGGAGGTCAGTGATAGCCAGGTACCTGTGAGAGCCTGGAGACACACCAGTGGGTCCCACACCTGGACGCAAGAGAGGCGGAATTTCCCCGAGGGTAAGCCCCCCAGGCTGTGAGTTAAAGGACAAACTGGAGAGGCAGGGAGGGGGGCTGAAGCCAGGGAGGGCGGCTGAGGTGGACAGGCTGAGATGCAGGGGAAGCGAAGGGGCGAAGGCCTGGAGCCCTCCAGCCAGTTGGGTGGAGGAGCAGAAGCGCTGAGCCCAGCGTGGCCTGGCCCCTGGCTGTGCTGATGTGCCTCAGGAGCAGGGTGCGGTCCAAAGGACTTCCCGAGAAGGAGGGTTCAACTGTAGATGGTAGATGGAGCCATAAAGGCAGATGGGGTCATGGTGGAGGCAGCAGAGTGAGAGGAGAAAAAGACCCAGGAATGCTGACTAATGAAGGAGGGACAGGGAATGAAGAGCCAGGGGACAGCTAGCCTAATGATCTGGACCATAGTGATGTTATGGGAGCCAAAGGACCACTGTGAAGAAGAGAAACGTCCCGACAGTGTCCAACACTCTGAGACTAGTCCTGCTGAGGGCAGATGCTGGTGGGCTGGAGCTGAGTAGAGAACAGAGGGCAGGGGAGCAGGGAGGCCGAGCGTAGACTGTCCAAGAAATCTAGTTGTATGGGTTAGAACACAGGGTGACAGATGGGGGAGCGGGAGGTAAAGGGGAAGATGTAAGGAGATTGGGTAGCTTTCTCTCATCTAAGCCATCAGCAGACCTGGACAAGTCTGTCTCCAGCGGTAACATATTCATCTACCTCAGTCACACTTTGCCTGGACTTCAGCAATGGCCCCCTGAAGGGCAGGTCTTCATTCTTGATACCCTAGCCCTCTCCCCAGTCTCTAACCAGGAGGCAGACTGAACCCCGGCTAACTCTCCACTTGCCTGAATGAATGCACCTCAGGCAAATCCCAAGCTCTCTGCTATGGTGCTCAAGGCTCCCACTCAGCCTGGCCTCACCCACCTTTCCATCACGGCTGCCCGCTTCCCTCCGCACAGTGACCTTCCTTCAGGGCTCCCACTGCCAGGCTGCTTCTCACCTTGGGACAGTGGGTCGTGCTGCACTTAATCCCCTTCCCTTCGTGTGCCTCCTGACCATCTACCTAAGGTAGCCACTGAGTACCCTGTTTTCTTTTCGTCAACAAAGCAGCCATTAACTGAAACAATCTGTGTGTTTGCTCATTGACGATCTGTCTTCCCACACTGGACAGTCAGGGGCCTCACCTTCCCGCTCGATGCTGTATCCTCAGGACAGTACAGAGCACAGATTATGCAAATACCTCCCAAAGTATGTGGGGGAAGGGATGACTGAATCCCTTGGAAAAACGAGAAGATGGATAGGCTAAAGATAAGAGTGAGAAGTGGGCAGGGTGTGAGCCTTGAGAAGGAAGGACTGAGAAAAGAAACCTTGGCCAGAAGAGAGGAAACTTGTGCTGAGATGAGGAGGAGGGACGAGGCCAGATGTGAACAGAAACTAGAGAACATGCAAGCATCTCTGAACATATAAAAAAACATAATTAAAATAATACATGAGATATAATCTTTTTACCTGCTGTATTAATAAAGATAAAAGATTTACATTCAGGAATGCAAGACTATGAAAAAGTGAGTATTCTTGAAGATGGAAATTGGAATAACTTTTTTGAAATGGTAGTTTAGCAATAATGTGTGAAAAGTAAGAAATGTATATAATGATTGACATAGTAATCTCACTTCTAAGAAACTATCCTAAGATGATATAATAGCAGCAATAGAAGGATAATAATAATAATGTGATGATAGGTATTTTTTTGTGTGTGTGGTACTGCGGTTGGAACCCAGTGGCTTTCTACCTGTGAGCAACACCCCAGCCCTATTTTTTATACTTTATATTGAAACAGGGTCTTACTGAGTTGCACAGGGCCTCACTAAGTAGTAGCTGAGGCTGTCTGCGAACCACGATCCTCCTGTATCAGCCTCCCAAATGCTGGGATTACAAGTGTGCGACACCACGCCTGGCTTGAAGATAGCTAATTTTATTGAGCACTTATTATTATATGCCAGGCACTGTTTTACATGCTTTATATTATGTATCATTTATTTATTTATATTTTTGGTGGTACTGGGGATGGAATTAGGAGCATTCTACTTCTGAACTATACTCCCAGACCTAGTTTATTCTTTTTTTATTTGAAAACAGGGTCTCACTAAGTTGCAGATGGCCTCAATAAGTTGCTGAGGCTGGTTTTGAACCTATGATCCTCCTATCTCAGCCTCTTAAATACTGGGATTACAAATGTGCGCCACCATGCCCGGCTTATTATGTACCATTTAACTCCATGAATTATCCTTTCAAGTGTGCCCAATGAGCACTGCATTTTGCAGATGAAGAAACTGAGATGCTGTGGTTTCAAGAAATTTGGTCAAATGCTAAGTCTGAAAAACCATGTAAGGGTATTAAGAGCATTGTTCTTTGTTAAAATAAAAAAAAAGGAGAGAATTACCACATGTTCATCCATAGGTACTAGTAACATAATGGCACATAGACAATACCCTAGCAATCACTGGGAATTATAATACAGTACAACCGATCAAAGAGTAGATTCCTGAGATATGTTGAGTGAAATAAAAGGTTACAGTATAGTAGGCTAAGGATGATCCTACATATGTACAATTGAAAACGTGTCTATACTTGTGCGTATGTAGAAGGTAGGATGCCTAGCAGGACATTCGCCAACTTATTTATTATAATTTTTTAATCAATGGAGAAAATAGGAGTGTAAAAGTCATTTGAAGTTCTGCTACTCAGAAGTTAATATTTTTGATGAATGTCCTTCACACACACACACACACACACACACACACACACACACACACACACACACTTTCTTATTAAGAAAGCTATTCAGAAATTGTAAAGCAGCATTTTCCAAACTATATTATTCTGAACACTAGTATGTGGGGAGTTTGATGATGGTATTATTTTTGAAAAAAAAGTTCTCTATTCAATAAGTTGAATAAACTGTTAAACAACATAAAAGATATTTGGTTTTTTGCATGCAAAGCTACAAGGCCAGGGCTGGATGACACAAATAATCCTAAATTATTAGTCTGTGGAACACATTACATCTTAAACCATCTTAAATCCTCTTAATTAACCACTTGCATGTTCCAGGCTGTCCTCTCTCAAGTCACTTGTCTTTTATTTATTTATTTATTTTACTAGATATTTAACCCAGGGGCATTCTACCTCTGAGCTACACCCCTAACCCTATTTTATTTTATTTTGAAACAAGGTCTTGCCATGTTGCTGAGGGTCTTGCTAAGTTGTGGAGGCTGGCCTCAAGCCTGCGATACTCCTTCCAAAAACAGGAATTACAGGCTTGAGCCACCAAGCCTGGCTTATTGTTTCTTGAACATGCCTTTTGTTTAACTATTCACTCAAGAAATATTTACTGAGCATCTGTATGTCTGAAAGAGGTTGTCACTGAGATCTTGCTTCTTCCCTGAAATCACCTTATACATATTTTTTGGCCTTCTCCTTCCTTTAAGTTGAACAAGTTGAAATGCTAATTTTTTCTTTTTTTTTGCAGTACTGGGGATGAACCCAGGGGCATTCTACATTCAAGCTACACCCCCAGCCCTATTTTTTAATATTTATTTTGAAACAGGGTCTCACTGAGTTGCAAAGGGCCTCACTTTAGTAGTAACTGAGGTCTGTGAACTGCAATCCTCCTGTATCAGCCTCCGAATGCTGGGATTACAAGCGTGTGCCACCATCCCTGGCTTGAATTGCTAATTTTGCTCACGTATTTTACATGGTTATATTTAGGAGGGAAGCTTAAATACTATACTTCCATGAATTCCCAAAATGCCCTGTACTCATGAAATCTTTAAGTCAATTAAGAGAGGGAACAGAGCTAAGAGTGCTTATCTCAAGCTGCCAGAGTAATTACTGGTCTGACAATCTTTAATTCTGAATTATGTTCTTTCCTGAAGAATCCAGGAACATACAAGTCCAATCATTTCCACTTCCTACTATCAACAGACATACTTATTTCTTATATTTTTTTCTTATTTTTATTAACACAGTTCCCTATGTTTCAATTTCTATATGAAGTCTTAAACTATCAGTAAATCATTAGGAGAAATTTTATGGACTTATATATATCCCTATCTCCTTCCCAAAAGGATTTGGAGTAGTTTGCACTAAACATAACCAGGTAGGAGCCAATAGATATGGACTGCTTTCTAGGTGTCAGCACTGTTCTGAGAGCTTGAAATCTGCTGAATCCTTTGAACAATGCTACAGGTAGGTGTTAGGATTTAAAGACTATACAGACAGCAGTTAGGCAGTCTGCCTATGACTGAAGAACTAGAAAGTAACAGAGCCAGGATGAGAACCCAGCTAGCTTGGCTCCAAAGCCTGTTCTCTTACCACACTCTTAGGCTGTGTGCCTGTGTACAACCTCAGAGGACAGAGTCCAAAGCCGGGTCCTGGAGGTTGGGGGCAGGTGGCAAGGAAGCTTGATCATATAACGAAAAGTCCCTCAAATCCAAACAGACTTTGTGCTGGCCCTACTGAGGCTCTCTGACTAAGGAGGGTGTCTCGACTATTCATCCTCCAGATCCGCAGGTAGATATTCAAGTTTCCTGTCATGTTTACAGACTGGTGCAAGGGCAATCAAATCTATCACTTCCAATCACTTAGAATAAAAACCAAAATCAGCTTGGAGAAAGTCGGGGTGGTATAATTTACTAGTGATTAAATGCCCTGCCAACTGACTCGTGGAGGTGTCTAAAGTAGGCAGCACCAGATTTGGAGTTAGGTTGAGTCATTTTCTCTCTGTAAAGTTCCAGGTGAAAAGCCTGTCAGTGCTCACGCCTATCAGTATAGATGGTGAGAGACCTAGTTAGGCTCAAAGGCTGCATTATTAACCCTGGCTGCACAACAGAATCTCACTGGGGGCTTTTAAGAAATACCAACACCCAGGTTCTACCTCAGATCAGTTAAATTAGAGCCTTGGTGGAGGCTGGCTGGGGACTGGGCTTCATTATTTTAAAAAATGCTCCTGAATAATTTTAACATGAAGTCAAGGTTGCAAAAGCTGCTTGAGGGAAATGTGATATTGGGCAGAAGGAAGTATACGTGCTCAGAAAATGTCTGAATTATAGGTGCTGCCCAGAAAAAGAGTACCCAAAAGTTAGGTAATGGGGACACAGGGAAAGTGGATTAGAAACAAGACAATTAAAAAAAAAAAAAAAGAGCGGAGGGCTCAGCTTACAAGATGCAGCAAGATGGCTCTTCCCTGGGCTCAGGCTTTGAGCCAAGCTTTAATTTTCCTTGCAGAATGTCAGCCTTGACACTGAATTCTCTTCACCCAAAATACATGCTCGGTTTTAAGTGGTGACACATTAGTTATACAGCAGCCTTTCTAACATTTATGTTGTCCTCTTCTACCAAATGCTTGGCTGAGACAATTTAACATGAGCCAAACTCTTATTTGTGTCCATTCCTTTCTCTGTGCATTCTACCTCCACTCCTTTATCAACTTAAATGATTAGAAAAATGTATATCTAGGAATCACTGTTTGACTCTCTCAAATGGCTTTCGATTTCTGAATGGTTTTCTCATTAAGAAATGTGCCCATTAAATTATCAACATCAGAAATCAGGAGATGAACAATATTAAATTAAGAAATGTGCCCATTAAATTATCAACATCAGAAATCAGGAGATGAACAATATTCTGCATTTTTTTGTGTCATAGCCAATGTCCTTTCTGTGTTTGTTACTGAATGTTCCCGATGTTAACAGAATTCTGTTCTCTGGTTTAGCAGCTGTGTGATCATGAGGAATTTCATGGTTCTGGGTCTCAGTTTCTCATCTGTAAAATGTGAGGAACTGACATACAAGTGATAAGTTTTTATGAATATTAGAAGCAAATATGTAAATTACCTTGCTCAGTGAACTGAAACAAAAATATTTTTGTAAATAAAATTTATAGTGGCAGATAATATAGAGTAACAATTATTTCAATGATAAATTTTTTACTTGAAAACTTAAGACAATTAAACTGCAAAAATCTGTGAAATTACTTCAATGAAACAGACATTAAGAGCAATGATATATTTTGGTTAAATGCCCAGTAGCTATAAAATTATAGGAATAAACTCAATAGCTCACCTTTCCATTTCTTGTAGAATGCTTTTGATGTCTTTTTCTAACTTAAATTTTTTTCCAAATGGAATGTCAGAAATAATAACATCGACACTTTCTGAAGGCAATGGCAATTCTGAAATACAGAAACCAGAGAATCCTATTACAGTAAGGTCAAATATTGACAACCTAAATAATGAGAAAACTAAAGTACACAGAATTATTTTTGCATATTAAGTAAAATTTACTGTCTCTATGGAATTACAAGACCCTAAAATGCTTTCAGGCATTAAAGACAAATGGCACAGTTACTGTATTCGGTTCTTTGAAAAATGGTTTTTCAGGCATGATAAAATGATATAAGCACAATTTTAAATTAACCAGAAAACTCAATTCTTTAAACATATTATATGCACAGAAAGTTGCCAGCTCCAGGAAGAAATATATTACATTGTCTAGAATATCTTTTTACAAAATTATATTTTACAATTTTAATTTCTCTTTTCATTAATATATCAAATTTTGTATGTCAGTTCTGTTTCTTTTTAAGGGAGAGAATCCACAACTATCATTGTATTTTTAAAGGGAACTCAAAAAGTTAAGAATATCTAAGTCTTAAGAATAGAGAAAAGGCTACATAGTAATTAACAAAATGAATATTATCATTAAACAAAATGAAATATCTCTTTTTTTTTTTTTTTTTTTTTTAGGTACTGGAAACTGAACCCAGGAGCATTCTACCTCTAAGCTATACCCCCAGCCCTAGTTTTTTATTCTTTATTTTGAAACATGGTCTCGCTAAATTGCAGAGGCCTCACTAAGCCTGTCTCTGCCTCCCAAGTACTGGGATTACAAGTGTGTGCTACCATGCCTGGCTTAATATCTTATTATTAATCTAAATTTTCTTTTCATTTGAACAGTTTCAACTCAGAAGGTTCATAATAAGGTACTATACTTAACTGTCACACCCCATATTCGGAGTATATCTTCTACTTTCTACTTTTACTTTCCCATAACCTAAATGAAGTATCCTTACAGTAAGTGTATATAAAGTTAGTATAGTTCTAAATCTACAGAAATCAAATACAATTTAAATAGATTATTTAAAGTAATATATATATATATATATATATATACACACATATATATATAATTTTTTTTTTTTAGTGTGGGACTGGGAATTAAATCCAGGGGTGCTCAACCCTTGAGCTACCTAAACCCTAGTCCTTTTTATTTTTTATTTTGAAATAAGTTTCACTAAGTTGCTGAGGCTGGTCTCAAACCTGAGACCTCCTGTCTCAGCCTCCCAAGTACTGGGATTGTAGGTTTGTGCTACAATACCTGAAAAAGTAATTTTTAATAAGTACCATATAAATTTTTGTTGGCAGGAAATACTAAAACAAAACAAAAAATCCTGTTACCTATGAAAGTCTAATGGCTACTTGCCAGTTCTCTCCTAGATCTAACCCTTGAATGAGATTAGCAGAGTAGCAGATTGCTGGAAAAAAGGAAGAGAGTAATGTTCTTTGAAACCTAGGCAGGGATTCTTTTGTCCATTTTTGTTTGTTTCCAGTGCTGAGCATCAGCCTAAGGCCTTGTGCATGCCGGGCGAACACTGCACCACCGAGTAGGGCCCGCCCGTTACACTGGACTCCATGCACTTAGTTTTAGGCTGCTGATACAGAACACCTTCTTTTGAGAATTATTTCCATTCTTTTTGTAAAATAACTAAAGATACTAAACAGCCATTGAAGGAAATCATAGTTATCAAGGGTTTTATATATAAGGAGCCAGTCAGTAATTTCCTTGACTTTAGGACTAAATATTTTTCTTTACACTACATACATAATTTACCCATCAGTGAACTACTTAATTTCTAAAATGCTACTGTTAATTTTTTCCCTTCTTTTACTCCTCCATTTTTACTGGCAATGCTCCTGCATTATATAATTTGCCAAACTGCTTTATAAATAATTTTAGAAGTCAAAGGAATACAATTTATACGGGTAGATGAAGCTAATGTTTACAAAAGTTCCAGAACTAAGCGGTGCAGTCTTCCGACGGAGCACTTGACTGATGTGGGTGGGTGGAGGCTCTGGGATGGACAGTCTGCACTATCTTGGCTTTGGATTCCTAAGTAGATCTGGAGTACCTCCCTCAGAAGCTGATAAATGAAGTACTGTGTGGGGCACATTTAGAACAGTGCTGGCACACGGGAGCAGTTAGTGACCACTAGCTGCTTGAGGGGATTACCTATAATGTCCTCCCTGACATCTGCAGGAGATGAGTGAGGTGGAAACCAGTGGGCCTGAGTCCTGAGACGAGCTCTGCAGAGTCCAGTGCTTCCTTTTCACACTACTAGGTCCTTCAAGGCCCAGGCAGGCACCACTGCAAGGTGGGCTTCGTCACCACTCTCCAGGCCTCCAGCCTCGTGGAGTGGGCCCCAGGCCAGCAGCATCAGTATCATTCGGGAGCCTGACTTGGTGTGTAGAGTCAACTCAAGGGCTTCTGCAAAATACCAATGCTTGGCCCCAATTCCAGAGTTCTAGAAGCAGAAACTCCTAAACCATGAGCATTTAACCCAGACACCTCAGCACTCAGTGACACCATTTTTTTGTTTTTCTTCTTGGTACTGGGGACTAAACACAGGTGCATTCTGCCTCCAAGCTATACTCTCAGCCCTTTTTATCTTTGTTTTTATTTTGAGACAGGGTCTCACTAGGTTGCTGCTGAGAGTCTCGATAGATTGCTGAGATTGGTCTCAAACCTGTGATCCTGCTGTCTTAGCCTCCCAGTCCAGCTAGGTAAAACCTTTTAAACTATTAAGTGTTTTGAACTGCTTGTACATAGTTTGCTTGTAACTAAGAAGATAAGATTCTAAAATAGAAGTAGCTCAAAACAAGTAAAAATCATTTCTTTTTTTATATCTCTATAAAAGCATGAAAAGATTAGTTTTAAAATACTGGTTATTTAGAACAAGAAAACTGCCTTATTTTTTCCTTTTTCCAGGAGAAAAATCAGTAAAAACTGCTTAAAACGCAGGATTATGGCCTCAAGATTATTTTCTTCCAACAGATTTTAGGAGCCTTTAAGGTATCTTTTTACGCATATATTTCAACAAAATACTTAAGTTGCTTGAGGACTTTCCCAGGGTTTGACACCCACTCCTATCTTCTTTCCTTGTTCTTCTGCTGTTATTTTTCCAGTGTCCAGGATTCCAACATTCACGTTCTGTCACAGGAATTTTCATTGTTGATTAAAATTAGTTCTATGTTTAATTCAATCCTCATCACCTTTCATTTTGTCTTGATTTTCTCTCTCAGTTGATTCTTCAGTGTCTGGATATCATTATTTTTTCCCCAAAAGGGGTTATTAGTAAAATGTTGACTGAACTTTTTCTTACTTAAAAATGTCTGTTCAAAATGACAGTTTGGTTAAGCCGGGTGTGGTGGTGCACACTTGTAATCCCCGCGCTTGGGAGACTGCTACAGGAGGATCGTGCAGGTTTGAAGCTAGCCTCAGCTATTTAGTGAGGCTTTCAGCAACTTAGTGAGACCCTGTTTCCAAAAAAAAAAAAAAAAAAAAAAAAGGTCTGGGAGTATAGCCCAGAGGTAGAAAGCCTCTGGGTTTCATCCCCAGTACCACCAAAATGACAGTTTGGTTGAGCAAAATATTTATGTCACATACTGCTTAAGTAACTTTGTAAATACAATCTCAGGACTTTGTAAAAAAAATACAATTCTATTGGCAATTGTTCTATAACTTTGTTTCCATTGTGGCCAAAATAAATTTTGAAGTTTACTGTAGTACATTATTATTTTCCTTTGTTTGGTTTATTTTTTTACATTTATTATTGTTTTCTCATTTCATTGAAGGTCAGGAGTGTGCAAATCCTTCATTGAAATTTTAATCTGCTATGGTATCCCAGAAGACTATAATAATTTAGTGTATGTGTTTGTTTATGTGCGTGTGTGTTTGTCTGTCTATTACTGGGGATTGAACCCAGGGGCATTCTACTTCAGAGCTAAAACTCTAGCCCTTTTTAAATTTTTTGTTTTGAAACAGGATCTCACTCCTTGCTAAACTGATGAGGCTGTGATTGTCCTGTCTCAGCCTCCCAAGTACTGGGATTTCAGATGTGTGCCACCATGCCTAGCTAATAATTAATCTTAAACATGCAAAATGTGGCTTGGCATCCAGATTAGGTGATCATATAGTTGACAGTCCAATTAGGAACACTGTTCAGAATGACACTGCTATAAATAAAATCATATGCTTTTGAAATACTATCCTGCAAATATGCTTATTATGGTGGATCTAAAAAGAACACATTTCTCTGCACACTGAGACTTAAAATATTTTAGTGTTAAAAATAAGCAAAATAATTATTTGTAGTATGTCTTCATACACTGATCAGCCTCTCAGATGTATTAGTCTCTAATCCCATGTTATCACGGATACTTTCTGAGGAGCACAGTATTTTTTAAAATATGGATTTAAAGAACTTTTTTTTCATAAAACTACCTGTGATCTTTGACATTTCATTTTCAAGTCCTTTTATACTACAATATCTTTGAGAAAACATTTTGTCTGCAGGTGTTAAAGTAATTATAGAGCTCAAAGCAAACTCTGCTAAATGGAAGACACTTTCAATTCTGTTTCTTTCATATGGAAAGTGTAAATATTCCAGCTCACAGTTCTTCCATTCAGGGTGCCTTTGACAAATATTTTCATAGCACAAAACTCAGGTTGTCACTACTGTTCTTTTGCTTTACCAAATTTAGATGCTATAAAATTAAAACCTTCTCAATTTCATTCTAATTCATTCTATAATACACATATGTCCAATTAAAGTGAAAGTCTTGCAAAGCTTCTTCTAATAGGACAGGCCACGTCTATTTACAGGATTCCGAGTCCAGTCTTGTGCACTGTGAGTTTGCAATGACTCGTCCACGGCCTCTTTGGTCACGTAAGGGTAGATTTCAACATCTTCACGTTGCCAACTTTGTCACTACGATTCATCCCCAAATTCAAAAGCTTAAGTTTTCTGGCACTCCATTTATTGAATCCTTTGATTATAGATATCCAAAGGCACTTGAACAAAATTCAACCAAAATTAGGAAACTTGTTTTACTCAAAACAGAAAGTGTAGTCCTAGATTGTAGGGCTGCTTTACAAAGTCGTTTTTCAAAGGCTTAATCTTTTCTCTCTTTTTCTTTCCTTTTTTGGTGTGTGGTACTGGGGATTGATTCCAGGGGTGTTCTACTTCTGAGCTACATCCATATACCTATTTTTCTTTTTGAAACAGGGTCTCACTAAGTTGCAGAGAGCCTCTTCAAATTGCTGAGGCTGGCTATGAACCTGTCTTCCTCCCAAGTACTGGGATTATAGGTACGTGCCATGGAACCTGGCTGGGCTTAAACATCTTAAACCCAGTTGATGATGGGAAAGCAAAGAGAGAGAGTGTATTTTTGCATTCAGGCATTTTCATCACTAATAGCTTGCAGTTCAGTTACTCTATATATGTTTAAAAAATAAAAGTGCTGATCATTTTGACAACTTGAGTTTCTATTTCAATTGACAGGATCCTGCAGACATTTGGAGGTAATTATGAATTGTATGGTACTATATAAAATGCTAGACACACTTCTCCATAGGTTTTGGTAAGAATATTAATTTTTATCATGTGGCCCATTGAATTACTGCACAAACAGAGACGCATGCAATGCTGAACTGAATTTAAAGTGGTATTCACAAAGATGGTTCATCTTTCAAAGGAAAAAAAAATCCTAAGTTTTCAAGAATTGGTAAGAAAGAAGCTGAACTACTACTGGAATTGGCTTAATTGATTTTCTTTCTAAAGCATCTGATGTTGATGCAAAACTGGCAATATTTAACCATCTGCGAAGGTCTTCTAGTGGAGCCAACATATCAATAGCCATAGTTTCATTTTGCTTATGTGCATAAACACATTGGAATTGAAATGAGCTAAATTAATTTAGAAGACTATTCATTTAAGCTAAATGAAAAGTCATGCTTCGCAGAGTGATATTTAAATGCATTTTCTTCAGCTGAATGTGATAAATAGCTGCCTTTGAACCAAGCACCCTTAAAATAACTACTACTAAGTTTTGAAGTAAATACTAGATGCTCCTATAAACAGACTTGTTTCATTTGGTAAGTGACATCACCACCACTCTCATAGTAGACGGTAAATGTCAACAGACATTTACTTGAGTTATGTGTTTGCCATTAGTTTTCTTGAGAACTGAACTCAGTCCTTACTTTTTCATTTAAATTACATTTTAAAAAACTTACTGCTGTAGAAAGTGTAGATTACAAAACAGAAGTGTTATCAAACAATAAAATGATACCACACAATAATATAATAAATGATGCCAAATGACAAATGAAAAAGCTTATCCCCTATTTCCTACACATATTCTTTGCACTGTTATATCATTGTGTTCAAATTTCTCTGGATCCCCAAATGGGTGGCCGAAGGGTCATGAATCTTGTAGAAGACGGCAGGGCGCCGCTCAGAGGAGGATGCTGGTATGAAGGAAAGCGCACCACAGTACAGGGCATTTGTAGATGCTTTGGAAAAAAGTATGTCGTACTGCAAAGTGACAGTAAATGACACCTGCAAACAAAGCACAGCTGTTGCCAGTAATCTTGTTATCAACTGTCACTGGAGTGATGTGTGACAGGCTGCAGAATGGCTAATTGGGAGCAGGGAAAACTTTTCCTTTACATGGCTCTGCTTTTTGCATTTTAATTAAATCATAAATGTGTTTTTCTTGCTTAAATGTATAGATCATACCTTCCATCTTATGCTAAGAATGTACATATATTTATAGATTAAAAAAAGCCTAACTAGTGCATAACTGTTATTGCTTAAAATAACTTATAATATTCATTTGATTCCAAATCGTCATGATGATTTAAACTAAGACATAAATATATATGATCTCTGCATGTAAAATGATCATCTCTTTTTATACTGGTAGAGGGTTATAAAATAAAGGAAAAGAGCTAGGTGTGTTGATGTACACCTGTAGTACCAGTACCTGGAAGGCTGAGACATGAGGATTGCAGGTTCCAGGCCAACCTCAGCAACTTAGAGAGACCCTTAGCAACTTAGCAAGATTCTGTTTTGAAATAAAAAGTAGAATCCCCTGGATTCAGTCCCCGGTACCACAAAGATACAAAAGATAGAGAGTTCTTTTTTTTTTTCTTTTCTGAAGATCACACAGCAAAGAAATAAAAGTAAATTCAGAATTTATACTTGATCTATTGGGTTATAAAGTCCATGTATGCTCTTAGTTACTATAGTAAAAAGTGTGAGATAAGTTTGTCAGTGTTAAAAAAAGGGGGTTCATGGGCCTTGGTATTCCACTACTTTTTTAGTTTTTTTTTTTTTTTTTGGTGGTACTGGGGACTTAACTCAGGGCCTATTACTGTATGCTAGTTATGTGCCCTAACACTAAGCTATATTCCCAGCCCCCAGCATTATAAATTTCATTTATGACCAGAGGTCTTAAAGGTAAAACCAAGCTGGAAGAGGTGGCCCAGCCTTTAATTCCAGTACATGGGAAGCTGAGACAGGAGGGTCACAGGTTGGGGGCCAGCCTCAGCAACTTAGCAAGTTTTCTCTATAGACTTGTGTCCTATGCACAGAAGAATCCTATTAAAAATCTAGCAGAGAGGCTAAAAAAGTAGTCATTGGCTGCAAACAACTATGAAATCTCAATCAACCACACTTCTTTACATTGGTTTAATTATGTTTTTACACAAAAGTTATCCTAGTATCTTCTTTTATTGACACTTCACCTTTGCTATTTTTTCCACTATAATAAAAATTTTTTAAAAGGGCATTTTGTTCCTTTTGGTTATAGGTTTGCTGCCAATTTAGTGACAAGAGAATACACTTTCCTTAGCTGGGAATTAAATATGCAGACATTTTTAAAGGGGAGAGGAGCACCAGGGGACCAACAAAGAAACAAGGAATGTGAAGCTCTAAAATATTCTACGTTCCCTGGGTTATCAGGGAATGCTATTCCAACTGGACCTTACGGATTTGATTCTGGTTCCATCTGTCACTGCTGATTTCCCATCAGTAAACATGGGAATGATTTCATCTACTTCACAGGCAGCCAACCATCCTGGTTTGCCCTCAACCTTCCTGCTCCCTCAAAGTACTGACCTGGCAAACTGGGGCAGGTGCTTATCTTACTCCTGGGTACATCAGGGATAGTGCCCAGTGAGAGATTTAAAAAAAGGTAAGATAATTCAGAACACTTCAATAGCTTATCTGGAAGAAATTTCAATAATAATTATTGTACTACTCTCTTTATTTTATGCCTTTATTATGTGATTCCTGGTTATGAAATAAGCCATGATCCTGATGCAACAAATACCGCTTAAAGGGCATGGTTTGACTTTAATGCTCAAGGAAACTATATAAACTTGCTTTCTAATCATGAATCTTTTGAAAAATAATAGTTATAATATTGGGAGTAAACTGAGTATTAGCCCCACAGAGCTATTCTAGAGCATAAAAGTTAAACCTTTACATATAGAAAGTGATTCTTGATTTTAGTATCTTACCTATGACAGAGACTTTAAGTACCTCAATTTTATCCTCAAGGCCAGCAGTCTTTAGATTGTCACATGCACCAAGTAACTGTGCATCACTGACATCAGCACCCATGTAGTATGCATCCTATGGGGAAAGAAACTCACATTTTAAGTATAAATAAAATTATTATGTATTTTATTTATTTATTTATTTTTTTGTGGTACTGGAGATTGAACCCAGAGGTATTTTACCTCTGAGCTATACTCCCAGCCCAATTTTATTTCTTATTTGGAAACAGGGTCTTGCTAGGTTGATGACAGTGTCACTAAATTGATCAGGCTGTCCTCAAACCTGTGATCCTCCTGTCTCAGCCTCCCAAGTTCAGGAATTAAAGGTATGCACAATCATGCCCGGCTTAGATATTTTAGTAGTTAAAATCTACTAGCATGTTTTCAAATGGTGAAAGTTAAATTGATATTTTAAAATTCAAGTTAAAATAAATTTGTTCTCTAAAAATACTTAATAAATTAAAAGTTTTTGTTATAATTTTATAATTGATTAATTAAAAATTTTTGTGGCGCTGGGGATGGAATCCGGGGGCATTCTACCTCTGAGCTACACCCCCAATCCTATTTTTTATTCTTTAATTTGAAACAAGGTCTCACTAAGTTGCAGATGGCCTAAGTAGCTGAGGCTGTCTTCAACCAGCAATTCTCCTGTCGCAGCCTCCCAAGTACTGGGATTACAAGTGTGTACCACCATGCCCAGCATAACTTATTAATATTTTATAGTTATAACTGATTAAAGAATTTGGTCTTAGTATAATCTAGGTCAAGACTGGATTACTGGAATTATTATTGGAATCTTGTCATGTCTTCCTAAGTTTTCACAGAGAAAATAAGTAACATAAGCAATTTAAAAAAAATCCTTTATCATCTATTTTAACTACAGTATTTGGTAACTCATATAACTAAAATAAGAATCCTCAAATAGATACCAATAAATAATTGGGGACTATATATGCTGATTAAAGTAAACATATTACTTAGTTTACAATCTTTATGACTTACTGGCCATTCTTTAGCAGCTTCCAAAAGTATTGTTCCAAGCCCACACATTGGATCTAAAACAAATGCACCAGCCTATAGACAGAAATATAAATTTGATATTATTAAGCCTACCGTAATAGGTCTATTAAAAAAGAAACCCAAACCTAGAGGAGTCAATATTTCAAGAGTGCAGATATCTTATTATACTTGGATAGAAATTTCATGTAGTTAAAGCCCTAAGGCAGGAATGCATTTGCTATGTTTGAAGATGAGGGAGGCCATTGCGGCCAAAGCACAGTGAGGGGGAGCTAGCCAGGGGTGCCATATGGGTGGCTATAGGGCATGCTGCATGTGCAACCACCCTGACAGAGGCATGAAGCTCAGGCTCCACGCCCATGGGGCCCCTGGGCCTCTGCTCCTCCCTGAGTCCAGGCTGACCAGCAG